>NC_133329.1:232275467-232875467 GCF_042186555.1 Aquarana catesbeiana | reverse complement strand
TGAACCCTACACTCAATGTAGCGCACCCCTAAACTCTGCATTATGTGCATAGGGTACCCTTGAACTCTGCACTCTGTACATAACGCACTCCTGAACTCTGCACTCTGTACAGATTGCACTTCTGAGCTCTAAACTCTACTCCATCTTTCCGGCCCATCAGTGCTTCCTGCGCATAGGTGTGCGCAGCCTATTGCATTAGGGTGTGCACCCCAAAGCTCCAACACATTTGCGTTTGACATATTTACCGGCCTCTTCCCCGCTCTCCATCCTGAAACAATGGGAGGAAGGGGGAGCAAGGGAGCACATGGGGGGCCCGGGCAACAGAAGGAAGAGGAACAGGGAAAGAAGGGGTGGCGGGGTGGCATATCTTAGTACCGATCCCTTATATTTTCCTCCTGTGTCAGCTGAATGTTGACAAAAGGGAGAGGAGGAGAAGCCTACTTTCAGCTGCTGCAGGAGGAAAATACAGATCGGAACAACTAAATTCCACCCCGCCACCTCTCCTGTCCAGGTTCTGAGGGTCAGCAAGGAAGGATTGCGATTTACCTGTCACCTGCCCACCACTGACAGGTTGCCAACCCCAGGATTAGGGTGTGCCCAGGCACACCTGGCACATCCCTTGCGCACGCCTATGTTCCTGCGTTTAGTTCAGGAAGTAAAAAGAGGCGCTCGTTGGTCAGCTCTCTCATGTGACCGTGATGACCAATGATTGCTGGCTATTGCTGGTATTATGCTGCTAGGCTGATGTGGGCAAAGGAAGACTGTCAACACAGCAGATAAGTACAGTGGTACTTCATCTTTAAAGCTGAAATTCCGTCTAATTTTTTTTTTTAATCATACATCACTGGACATAGAGCATCTTTGTATCCTTGATGAGAGGGTTATGCTGCCACCTTCAGGTACACTACCAAATAAAGACAAGAAATCCCCTCCTAGGCATAACCCCTCCCGCCATGATAGGTGAAGATAAGACCACCTAGGGGGTCCTGTAGCATGTACTGGTAACTGCCCTGAGGTAGTCCCTGATGATACCCTATACTCCCTACCGGGTCAGGTCAGGAAAGTGGGTCTCAGGAGTAATTATTACATTCCTCTGTAGTGCACTACTGTAGCTTCCTGTGCCACCTCCAGAGCTACATAGCTGTAGCAGAGCTTAGGAGCAGTCCGGAAGGCTGCAGTTGCCAAAAGTAGGAGGTAGAGAGTTTCTCTGCACACCCTGCATTCACTTGAAAATGATATAGGCCACATGCACATTACAGGAGTAACTTTGAAAGTGGGGCGGACTGCCCTGGGGGTAGCCATTTTACTGCGTGTGTGATCAGCAGTGGAGAACAGATACAGCAATACTGGAGCTCTGCTTTAGTGGAACACAGCAGACCAGCAGAGTATCTGTTGAGACTACAGGTCAAGCACAGCCTTTCTGGAGGGACTACAGGTCACAGCAGAGCATTCCTCCTTGTGGGACTACAAGTCACAGCAAATATAGGGAGGCAACTCCATGCCACTTTTTCTTGTGGGGGGCACTGGCAGATTTTTGTAGGAAATCTCCTAGGGTAGCACACTCTTGTTTATCCCCATTCAAATTGCGCCCTCTCAGGGCAATTTGAAGGCTGTTGCATAAGGATCAAACATATTCTGGTTTGGTTGTTTCAGGCCTATTGCCCTCCCCTCATATTTAGAGCTTTGGGACATCCCTGTCATCATGGATATGAAGATGCTCTGTGTCCCTGTGTATGATAAAGAAAATGTAGATTTATTTGGTTTACCTGTAAAATCCTTTTTTTGGAATACATAGAAGAACACCAAGATCCTGCCCCTTTTTCTTTGTGATTTATAGTTATGCCTTGCATGCCATTTGCAGTCTTGTGTCTGCCAGTGTCCATTACCTGAAGGTGGCAGCACAACCCTATTGTCATGTACAGTGGGGACGGAAAGTATTCAGACCCCCTTAAATTTTTCACTTTTTGTTATATTGCAGCCATTTGCTAAAATCATTTAAGTTCATTTTTTTCCTCATTAATGTACACACAGCACCCCATATTGACAGAAAAACACAGAATTGTTGACGTTTGCAGATTTATTAAAAAAGAAAAACTGAAATATCACATGGTCCTAAGTTTTCAGACCCTTTGCTGTGACGCTCATATATTTAACTCTTGAGTCCAGCTGTATTTGATTATACTGATTGGACCTGATTAGGAAAGCCACACACCTGTCTATATAAGATCTTACAGCTCACAGTGCATGTCAGAGCAAATAAGAATCATGAGGTCAAACCTGAAGAGCTCAGCGACAGAATTGTTGCAAGGCACAGATCTGGCCAAGGTTATAAAAAAGTTCTGCTGCACTTAAGGTTCCTGAGAGCACAGTGGCCTCCATAATCCTTAAATGGAAGACGTTTGGGACGACCAGAACCCTTCCTAGAGCTGGCCATCCGGCCAAACTGAGCTATCGGGGGAGAAGAGCCTTGGTGAGAGAGGTAAAGAAAAACCCAAAGATCACTGTGGCTGATCTCCAGAGATGCAGATGGGAGAAAGTTGTAGAAAGTCAACCATCACTGCAGCCCTCCACCAGTTGGGGCTTTATGGCAGAGTGGACCAACGGAAGCCTCTCCTCAGTGCAAGACACATGAAAGCCCACATGGAGTTTGCTAAAAAAACACCCGAAGGACTCCAAGATGGTGAGAAATAAGATTCTCTGGTCTGATGAGACCAAGATAGAACTTTTTGGCCTTAATTCTAAGCGGTATGTGTGGAGAAAACCAGGCACTGCTCATCACCTGTCTAATACAGTCCCAACAGCGAAGCATGGTGGTGGCAGCATCATGCTGTGGGGGTGTTTTACAGCTGCAGGGACAGGACAACTGGTTTGCAATTGGGGTAAAGATGAATGCGGCCAAGTACAGGGATATCCTGGACGAAAACCTTCTCCAGAATTCAGGACCTCAGACTGGGCTGAAGGTTTACCTTCCAACAAGACAATGACCCTAAGCACACAGCTAAAATAATGAAGGAATGGCTTTACAACAACTCTGTGACTGTTCTTGAATGGCCCAGCCAGAGCCCTGACTTAAACCCAATTGAGCATCTCTGGAGAGACCTAAAAGTGGCTGTCCACCAACGTTTACCATCCAACCTGACAGAACTGGAGAGGATCTGCAAGGAGGAATGGCAGAGGATCCCCAAATCCAGGTGTGGAAAAACTTGTTGCATCTTTCCCCAAAAGACTCATGGCTGTATTAGATCAAGAGGGTGCTTCTACTAAATACTGAGCAAAGGGTCTGAATCTTTAGGACCTACGTGATATTTCAGTTTTTCTTTTTTAATAGGATCTGCAAAAATGTCAACAATTCTGTGTTTTTCTGTCAATATGGGGTGCTGTGTGTACATTGATGAGGAAAAAAATGAACTTAAATGATTTTAGCAAATGGCTGCAATATAACAAAGAGTGAAACATTTAAGGGGGTCTGAATACTTTCCGTCCCCACTGTATATGAAGATGCTCTGTGTCCCTTGATGTACTTCAAGAATAGGATTTTACAAGTAAACCAAAAATACTATTATTGCATGCTGTAGCACTCAGTATGGTATATTATACATTCTGTTTGCCTTCTAGAGCCACATTAGGAATATTGTATGGCTTTACTAAACTACACATACTATATGTGCTATACTTTCTATATTCCAAACCATCTCAATTCTGTGGCCCACTCTGTACCTTGTGTTATATTCTATCTATTTCACTCTGTTTGCTGGCCTTTATGTTCTACACGCTATGTGGCCACGCTCTCTACACTGTGCTGCACATTCTATATGCTGTACTCTACCAGTTACACAGTTCCCGGTTATCTACACCTCACTGTAGGTGTTTTGCTCCTCACCACTAGGGATGGGAAGAACACCCCCTGTTTGGTTCGCACCAGAAGATCTTGAACAGGGAACAAGTTCTAGCGAACATGCAAACTCTATTAAAGTTTATGGGACACAAACATGAAAAATCAAAAGTTCTCATTTTAAAGGCTTATATGCAAGTTATTGCCATAAAAATTGTATTGGGATCCTGGTACTGCCCTGGGGGACATATGTATCAATGCAAAATTTTTTTTTTAAAAACAATCGTTTTGAAAGGAGCTGTGATTTTAATGATGCTTAAAGTGACGCATCTGTACGATGTATAGAACCTGCTACAGCAATAATGACATTTCTAAAGGAAAAAATGTCATTTAAACTTGCTTGCGGCTGTAATGTATTGCTGACTCCCAGGAATACAGATAAAAAAAATGAAAGCAAAAATGGCGTAGGGTCCCCCCCAGTCCATACCAGGCCCTTTGGGTCTGGTATGGATTTTAAGGGGAACCCCATGCCAAAATGAAAAAATCCATACCAGATCCTTATCCAAACATATTGCCTGGCAGGTCATACCATACCAGACCACATGCCCTCAACACGGGGGGGGTGTTCTGCACCCCCCCACCCCAAAGCACCTTGTCCCCATGTTGATGGAGACAAGGGCCTCTTCCGGACAGCCCTGTGCTGTGGTTGTCAGGGTCTGCGGGTGGGGGGGGGCCTACCCATTCACCAAAAAAAAGTGTAAAAAAAATAAATAGAAATCGTATCCCTCGATGTAAATCCATTGTCAATCACGATGCCCGCCGGACCCAAAAAAATAGAAAAAAAAGCTACCCGCTGTCTGTCAAACCCTGCGCTTTGAAAGTTCTTATAGTCAAGGATCGGGGCCACCCAGTGGAACCGCCTCTTATGACATTACCTGTGAAAATGGTATCCTTTTCTACTTTGAGATGCCAGGCAATGCATCCACTGATCGAATAGATTGAACCAGGAACATACCAATCTTTCTATTCCGGTTCGCTTGATTGACACTAACGTGAACCTATCTGGGTGCAGTTCGGGCTGCTTGTTGCCCCTCTCTCCTTCCCTCTCCTGTATGGGGGACATGTAGGCGTGATCCCTCGCAAGACATGTTTGGTCCACCGCCCGTTCCCTGGGGATTTGACCCGACACGGGGGAGACAAGGGAACATAGGAGGAATCACATCACCCCAAACACTCTAAAAACGCCAGAAAATTCTGTGATAGTGGACAACTATCCTCTGAAGAAGACCCAGCAAGGGTCGAAACGCGTCAGGATTCATACATACAACTTCCGTTGTCCCATCTATATTGCATTGTATATTGCCCTTATCTATAGGCATTGTCTGTTGTTAACCTATTTTAAGGATTCAATATTTGAAGAAATTGTGGTTGCCTTATAATACATTGTATTTTGCATTGGTTCAAATCATCGGCATAGTCCGTTGCAATTGTATGCTATATCCAGTTCATGTCCTGACTCAAACAGTCAGAATATATTTAGCGATTTTTTAACATGTCATTTATACTTTTTGTATTAATAAAACTAATTTTTTCAACTATCTATATTGCATTTCATTGGCTGCTTTAAAGCCCCGATAGGGGGTTTTTCGTAGTTTTTTATATTTTTATTTTTTTTTAACAAAATTGTCATAATAACAAGTTATTTCTCACACATGGCATATGCATACTTCCGATTACACCTCAAAATACATTCTGCTACTCCTCCTGAGTATGGCAATACCACATGTGTGAGCACTTTTCACAGCCTGGCCACATAGAGAGGCCCAACATGCAGGGAGCACCATTAGGCGTTCTGGAGCATAAATTACACATCTCATTTCATTCCTACCTATAACACTTTTGAAGGTCCTGGAGCACCAGGACAGTGGAATTACCCACAAAATTACCCCATTTTGGAAAGAAAACACCCCAAGATATAGTCTATGAGGCATGGGCTGCAGATATGTACTCAGGTACTCTGATGGCTACAGATAGGTACACAGGTACTCTGATGGGCTACAGATAGGTACTCGGGTACTCTGATGGGCTGCAGATAGGTACTCGGGTACAGAAAAACAGGTGCAGAAAAATTGGGCCTTGGTTGTTGGTGGTGCCTTAACACTGTAACTCCTCACAGTTACTCTTGTAGGCGCAAGAACGGGCCTTCTGTTAAAAATTAGAAAAAAATTTTAATTACATGCACCTGTCAAACAGTTGCAGAAAAATTGGGCCATGGGCGTTGGTTGTGCCTGAACACTGTAAACCCTCACAGTTACTCTTGCTGGGTGCAGGAATGGGCCCTGCTGTAAAAAGTTTGAATAAAAGAGGTACTCTGGTACTCTGATGGGCTGGTGACAGGTATTCGGGTACTGTGATGGGCTGCAGAGAGGTACTCAGGTAGTCTAATGGGCTGGGGACAGGTACTCTGATGAGCTGCAGGAGGGAGGAAGTGATCCCACTGGCATCATTTTACAATTGGCCGTTAGGGCAAATCCAGACCAAAAGGGTCCCCCCACGCTGTTCTTTCCCTAATTCTTTTTTTACAATTCTTTTTTTTTTTAATTCAGCTCTCAGTGGGGAAGTCTTAACAACCTATTGACTGTGTGCTCGGCAGGCGAACATCCCACTAAATGCACAGAAAGTTTGGGTGTTAGGCGAGTACCTGAATGGGCGATGTTCAGGCCAAACTTATGCTCGACCCAAACTGTTCAACCATCCCTAGTGGTGCCTGAACACTGTAACCCCTCACAGTTACTCTTGCTGGGTGCAGGGACGGGCCTTCTGTTAAAAATTTGAAAAAAAAAGTTATATTACATGCACATATCAGAGGTGCAGAAAAATTGGCCCTTGGGTGTTGGTGGTGCCCGAATTCCTGTAATTCCTCACAGTTACTCTTGCTGGGTGCAGGAATGAGCCCTGCTGTTAAAAATGTGAAAAAAAATTCAAATTAAATGCACCTGTCAAACAGGTACAGAAAAATTTGGCCTTAGGTATTGGTGGTGCCTGAGAACTGTAACCCCTCACAGTTACTCTTACTGGGCGCAGGAATGGGCCCTGCTGTTAAAACTTTTAATACAAATTGAAATTACATGCACCTGTCAAACAGGTGCTGAAAATTTAGGTCTTAGGTGTTGGTGGTGCCTGAACACTGTAACCCCTCACAGTTACTCTTGCTGGGCACAGGAATGGGCCCTGCTGTTAAAAATTAGAAAAAAAAATGAAATTACATGCAAACAGGTGCAGAAAATTGGGCCTTAGGTGTTGGTGGTGCCTTAACACTGTAACTGTAAATATTGTTGGAAGCTAGCATAATCAAGATTCGGGAATAAGATAGGCAGCATAGGCAGTCTTCAAGGGATCCCAGATCCCTAGCAAATTTAATCAGTTACATCAGCATCAGGGGCTTAATAGCTGCTGTTGATCCGGAACTGATTCATTTTGATAAATGTCAGCTGGTCAACGAAGTCTGTAGACAGACACACTCTTTTATCTGTCACAAAACCTTTAGCAGCACTGAATATCCATTCAGAAAGTACGCTTGATGCAGAACAAGCCAGTAGCTTGATTGCATATTGAGCAAGTTCTGGCCAGTGGTCCATCCTCAAGACCCAGTAACCCAGTAGATGCTCAGTTGGATGGTTCTCCAAGTCTGCTCTTGCCCCTGGATAATCCTGCACCGTATGAGACGCTGCCGATGGTTGCTTAAAACTAACAGCCCTGGGCGCTGAGGACTAAAGAATTGTTTAGCTGGTCGCCTTCTCCACCGCTCTTCCTCTGGCCGAACAAAGCCTCAGAAATACATTGTCCAGGAAATGGTAACCTCTCAGTGTCTGGAAAGGTGTTACACAAATTTTTCTTCAAGGCGTCCTGAAGATTTTTCTTCCTCTGCTCCCTCTATGAAGGCAGGATGAGCTCGACAACTTTACCCTTGTAATGTGGATCAAGAAGGGTTGCCAGCCAGTAATGATGCCTCTCATTGATAACACGAATCCTCGGGTCCTTTCGCAAGCTTTACAGAATCAGGGAGCCCATGTAGCATAAGTTTGAGGACACATGAGATTCTGAGTCCTCTGGGTCACTAAGGATGACATTGTCAGAAACTACCTCTTGCCAGTCTCGTACGTCTTCTGGGGACTGAAAACCATCCCTTGAAGACTGCTGTATGTTATCCTCTACATCCATGCTGACTCAATCCTCCTCCTCTTCCTCCTGTGTGTTTGGTGGCCCCGCAGGAATGGTATCTGCATAAAGGGGGCCTTAAGTTGAAAGGAAGTCTTCCTCTTCCTCCCGCTGTTCTGCCTCAAGTGCCCTGTCCATGATTCCACAGTGCATGCATCCTTTATCAACAGCCACTGGCATGGCGAAAAGAAGCCAAGCTCCCCTGAGCCTGTCCTTGTGCCATACTCACACAGGTACTTATTGATGTCCCTCTGTTGTGTGTGCAGCCGCTCCAGCATTGCCAATGTTGAGTTGCCTCACAAGATCTTGTAAGCCTGGGTACCTGTTCAAGAAACGCTGCACCACCAAATTCAGGATATGAGTCAAGCATGGAACATTCAAGTGTCCCTGTCGGAGGGCAGAGAGAAGGTTGGTGCCATTGTCACATACAGCCATTCCTGGGTCAAGCTGCCATGGCGTCAACCACCTCTGGGCCTTCCCCAGCATAGCTGACAAAATCTCTGCCCCGGTGTGGCTCCTGTCCCCTAGACAGACCAACTGAAGCACCACGTGGCTTCTTTTAGCCTGCTTGGGTAGCCCCTTTAACGCTTAGTGAGCACTGATGGCTCAGAGGAAAATTTAGCAGAAGAGGCCATAGAGGAAGAAAAAGAGGAGGTGGTGGAGCTGACAGATGTGGCAGAATCACCACCATATTTTTGGAGGCGTGGTGGAACAAGCGCCAGCGCTGAACCCTGCCCTGTATCCTTCCCAGGTGCCAGCAGAGTTGCCCAGTGCGCCGTGAAGAAAATGTAACATCCCTGACCATGTCTGCTGGACCACGAGTCAGCAGTAATGTGAACCATGCTGCTGACCGCCCTGTCCAACGAGGCCAAAACATTGCCTTCCACATGATGGTACAGATCTGGAATGGCTTTATGTGAAAAGAAATTTCTTTTTGGAAGCTACCACTGTGGTATAGCACATTCCGCAAACCCACAAAAGGGTGCAGAGTCTACCAGATGAAAAGGCAGCAGTAGTGCTAGCAATTTGGCCAAGCTAGCATTTAGACACTGAGCGTGTGGATGGCTAGGAAAGTTTTTTTTTTTACGGTTCAGCAACTGGGGTAGCAAAATTGGCCTGGTGAAATCAACAGGTGGTGTACTGCTAGCAGATTGGATGCAAGTACTTGTGGTGCCCCCATCGCTATACCATCATTCCTTTCAGTGGAAGTTTTTGTGAAGACTTGAGGTATAGTAGGGGTAGAGATCCAAGATGAGCAGCAAGGAGAAGTCTGCATTTTTTATGATGTGGGTCTTTCAAGTGCTGCTGCCAACAGGACTGCATGGCATGTTGTCACATATCTTGTCAAGCATGTGGTGCCCAAGCGGCTGGTGTTCTGGCCATGCTTGATTTGCTTCATACGGAGATTACAAACAGCCACACTGCAGTCTGCTGCGCATGTGTTGAAAAAAGCCCACACCAATGAACTTTTGCAAGGCAGCAGGAAGTCAGCAGCGCCCTGCACCTGTGGAGCTCTGTGGTGTGATGCAATAGGGTGGCTACCCTTAGGCCGGCCCCTGGAAGACAACCTGCCTCGTTGGACTTTGACAAAGCGCAGGCGTGTGAAACATGTTAGTCACAGTCGCTGCGGCAACATCGAGCCTACGTAACGTCCATCACCTTGTGATCTCCTGATTCCGGCTGTGACCCAGTCCTCCTGTTTCCGGATCCAGCTTCCATGGACCAGAGTGCCTCCCAGGACGCCGGTCATCTGCCTGGCAGTTAGGCATGTCAGCTGTGTGAACTCCGTGATGACATCGGCTACAGTCTTTTTCCTGATGCGGAGCGAGAGTGACACCTGTGGCCGATCCAGCTGTTGCAGTGCAGTGAGCCGTGCTTCCTGTGTGAGTGTCATCTTTGGTCGGGCTAACACTTGTAGTATAGAGAGTGGTGGTTACCCACTCCACATCCCCCTCTGCACATTTTGAGTGTTGAGTCTCTTCCTTGCTCATTATATGGAACATATTTGCCGATATTAACCCCTTGGCAGCTGGCAGTACTGTAACTATTTTCATTCAGTATATTTCAACAATGAAATTGATGCTTTCTGATCAAGTCTTTTTATACTTGATTTTTTTCATTTGACTGTTATGTGTTTTAATTTTTTCCGTGCATTTTAATAAATGAACTTGGATTTACATATATTTAGCTCTTTCAATCCTCTGGCCCCATGGAGCGCTGCCTATTGTGTATTTTATCGTTGGAGTTGTGCCTTCTCCTCACTTTCCTCCTCTGTTCTCTCAGGCACCCAAGTACAGTCAGTGACCTCCCCTCCCTCCTCGTCATTGGAGCAAACTTCTTGTCCGTCATTGGCACCCCCTCTCTCTAGGCTCACATTACTCTCTTTCTCAACTTGGGAACCAACATCGGAGCATTCAAATTGCTGCGCATCCTCCAGCAGCATGTAACTGATACTACGTTCAAATAATTTAGGTGACTCCTCCATGCATAATGGTGGGACTACAGAAGGAGTAGCTGTGGACAAGGAGCCTGCGGAATAAGATGCTTTGGCAGCTGCTGTGAAAGGCAAACTAGTATGAGCCTGGGTGACAGAGGATGAGGAGGATCAGGACAGCTTAACTATCCACTCCACCAACTCTTCTCCATGTTGTGGCTCAATAACATGGCCAGCAGTGAAAAAAAAGGACAAGCGTGCCCCGCCTGCAGAGGATGCACCATGTCCGTGACCACCACTTTTCATTGTGGACACAGAGGCTGCTTGCCCTCTTTTAGTGGCCTGTGAGTGTCTGCCTCTCCTTGTTGGCCTTTCGGACATGATGGGAATTTTTTGGTAGGATTTTTATAACTTTTTATTATAGAGAGTGGGATATTTATTATAGCAAAAAGTTAAAAATATTGCGTTTTTTTCAAAATTGTCGCTCTATTTTTGTTTATAGCGCAAAAAATAAAAACCGCAGGGGTGATCAAATACCACCAAAAGAAAGCTCTATTTGTGGGGAAAAAAAGGGCATCAATTTTGTTTAGGAGCCACGTCGCTCGACCGTGCAATTGTCAGTTAAAGCGACGCAGTGCCGAATCGCAAAAAGTGCTCTGGTCA
This sequence comes from Aquarana catesbeiana, assembly GCF_042186555.1. NCBI lineage: Eukaryota > Metazoa > Chordata > Amphibia > Anura > Ranidae > Aquarana > Aquarana catesbeiana. Next base: position 232,864,320 of record NC_133329.1, on the reverse strand, counting down.
GGAAGGGGGTAAATTCTTCTGGGGCTGAAGTAGTTAATAAAGAAAATAAGGGTGCAGCAATTGTGGAGAATTTTTTTTACAGCTGCAGCTGCAAAAAAAAACTAACATAAAATAAAACAAAAGGAAGACCACCTGTAACTCAGAAGAAGGAACAGCAATTATGGAGAATTTTTTTTTGGTGCTGCAGAAAGAGGAATACCTGCGACGCAGAAGGGGGGACAGCAATTATGCCCTAAATATTCTTAGTGCTGCTGTGCCAAAAAAATTTAAAAAAAGGAAACCACTGCTGACACAGAAAGAGGAACACCTGCGACGCAGAAGGGGGGCAGCAATTATGCCCTAAATATTCTTAGTGCCGCTGTGCCAAAAAATACAATTAAAAAAGGAAACCACTGCTGACGCAGAAAAAGGAACACCTGGGCCCATCCCTACTCACCATCATGCTCTGTGTGTATATTCTGTGAACAACATCTGTTCTCTACACTGTGTATGTTTAATATTCCACACAACCCAATACTGTGTACTGAACTATTTGTTAGTCTGCATTGACCTGCTTTACAATACACATCGTGTTCTCTCTCTAATCCACACCAGCCCATTCTATACACGGTGCTGTATGCTCTGTATTTCAAATGATCCCATGGAATTACATAGCTCGCAGCCATCCCTGATTTTGAGAGACTGTCCCTGATTTGGAACAAAGTCCCTCTGTCCCTAGTTCCTCCTCATTTGTCCTTCATTTTGGTCTGATCTATAAAGTTGTATATACAGTGTCTTGAAAAAGTATTCATACCTCTCAACATTTTCCACATTTTGTCATGTTACAATCAAAAATGTAAATGTAATTTATTGGGATTTGTGAAGTGGAAGGAAAATGATAAATGTTTTTTTAAATGTTTTCAAATAAATATGTGAAAAGTGTGGCGTGCATTTGTATTCAGCCTCCCTGAGTCAATACTTTGTAGAACCAACTTTCATTGCAATTACAGCTGCAAGTATTTTTGAGGATGTCTCTACCAGCTTTGCACATCTAAAGAGTGACATTTGTTTCCCATTCTTTGAAAAAGCTCTGTCAGATTGGATGGAGAGCGTCTGTGAACAGGAATTTTCAAGCCTTACCACAGATTCTCAGTTGGATTTAGGTCTGGACTTTGACTGGGCCATTCTAACACATGTATATGCTTTGATCTAAACAATTCCATTGTAGCTCTGGCTGTATGTTTAGGGTCGTTGTCCTGCTGGAAGGTGAACCTCCGCCCCAGTCTCAAGTCTTTTGCAGACTCTAACAGGTTTTCTTCTAAGATTGCCCTGTATTTGGCTCCGTTCAGCTTCCCATCAATTCTGATCAGCTTCCCTGTCCCTACTGAAGAAAAGCATCCCCACAATATGATGCTGCCATCACTATGTTTCACGGTTGGGTTAGTGTGTTCAGGATGATGTGTAGTATTAGTTTTTCGCCACACATAGCATATTGCTTTTAGGTCAAAAAGTTCAATTTTGGTCTCATCTGACCAGAACACCTTCTTCCCCATGTTTGCTGTGTCCCCCACATGGCTTCTCGTAAACTGCAAATGAGACTTCTTATGGCTTTCTTTCAGCAATGGCTTTCTTCTTGCCACTCTTCCATAAAGGCCACATTTGTGGAGTACACGACTAATAGTTGTCCTGTGGACAGATCCTTCCCCCTGAGCTGTGGTTCTCTGCAGCTCCTCCAGGGTTACTATGGGCCACTTGGCTGCTTTTCTGATTAATGCTCTCTTTGCCTGACCTGTCAGTTTAGGTGGACGGCCATGTCTTAGGTAGGTTTGCAGTTGGGCCATACTCTTTTCATTTTCGGATGATGGATTGAACAGTGCTCCGTGAGCTGTTCAAGGTTGGGATATTTTTTTTTATACCCTAACCCTGCTTTAAACTTCTCCACAACTTAATCCCTGACCAGTCTGGTGTGTTCCCTGGCCTTCATGATGCTGTTTGTTCACTAAGGTTCTCTAACAAACCTCTGAGGTTTGAGAACAGCTGTATTTTACTGAGATTAAATTACAAACAGATGGAATCTATTTGCTAATTATGTGACTTCTGAAGGCATTAGGTTTCATTAGATTTTAGTTAGGGGTATCAAAGTAAAGGGGGCTGAATACAAATGCACGCCACACTTTTCAGATATCTATTTGTAAAAAAAAAATTTAAAAACATTTATCATTTTCCTTTCACTTCACAATTATGTGCCACTTTGTTTTGGTTTATCACATTAAATGCTAATAAAATAAATGTATGCTTTTGGATGTAACATGACAAAATGTAGAAAATTTAAAGGGGTATAAATACTTTTTCAAGGCACTGTAAAATGCACTATTTATCGTTCAAAAAGTATTTCTCAGAGCTAAATCATCCATCTCATTTCTAAATTGCTGCATCTGTATATTTCCAAAGCCAGTATAAAGGAATAGTAGTGGTAAAAAAAAACACTTGCGGGGTTAACTAATATTTTTTTATGTACTGTAAATGGCATTGCACATAGTGGTCCCCTAGTGGCAGCAATTTTAACTTCCCTGCCAGCCCTGTCAGCTCCTCCTTTTTCAGAGTACCCCCTCAGCAAGTGCAGTGCAGGTGCATTCCTGAGCCATAGACACACACAGTGTCGGTTAGTCACACCCCCCACCCTCCTCATAGGAGTTTAACTGACAACAGCAAGATCCATAGGCTGCCTGTGTCTCCCGTGAGAGCTGAAAGTGGAGGTGCGGTGCTGTAACCAGGACATGGCTACATAGGTGGAGGGAGCCACATATGTGTTTAGGGGATGGGGGTGGGAGAACAGGTAGTGAGGCATTTTTTACCCTAATGGTATGGTAAAAGCCCCTGGACAACTATATTTTTTCCCTTGCAGTGGGGCTGTGTCTGCACTGCAAGGGTTAATTGTTCATTTTGGTCCAGGGGAACAGAACAAAATTATTTTCTTACCTGATTCTCCACTCCTCCCTGCTGCTCGACTGTTCCCGCAGCTTCTTCTCACCTATAGTCAAGAGGTTTAGAGTTCTGACATCATCAAGACCAAAGCAAGGCCTATAGCTCTGCATTGGACTGAGGGATAGTCCACCACCAGAACGTGGGGGACAGCCATCTGCCGGGGAGCAGAGGATCAGGTATGTAAAGCCATTTCTTCTCTCTCCTAGACAAAACAAACTATTAACCCTTGCACAGCCCCAATGCAAGGGATCATTTTTTAGTTGCCCAGAGTTGGGCTTTAAGTCATTGTGTTGCATCATAATGGTTACAAAGTTACATAGTTAGTCTGGTTGAAAAAGACAAGTCCATCTAGTTCAACCAATAATTGTGATTTTTCTGATTCTCAGTGCACATCCACAGGGTTGATTAAGTAAAATAGTAAATATAGTTTACCAAATAAACTGAAATTTTACTTAGCTTAGTGAATTGAATGATGCTGTGTTCAATTTGATTCCCCAGTCACTGGCAGGGGTTTTATAAAATATGATTTTGTGTTGGGCATGACTGGATAATTGAAGTAAACACAGCTTAACTGTCATTAACAAGCTGAGCAAATATTCTCTACTTTTCTAGCAAATAAACCACTGTGTGTAAGTTCTGGTTTGAATGAAAGTAACAGACTTTCTATAAGACTAAATTGACTCGGAACTTCACTCTCCAAATAGGACTTTAGGCTGTTATGGAGCCAAGGAGTGGGAGACCATTAGGAAGGCCATTGAGGCGAGTTAAACTGTGATGTCTGCTATCTAGTACACCAGATATCACAAGCACAGGAGTCATCAGGATTGCTAGTCACAGACCCCTCTGCTTTATTTATTTTGTCTTACTGTCTTAGTAGTATAGACTTATTGCGTTTAGGACATCTACTACAATCTAACCGGATGGGCCCCATCAAAGTTTTGCAATGCGGCCCCGTGATCTGTAGTTATACCTCTGGCTGGCAGACCACTAAATAATAATAAGCTATATTAACAGGATTCGGGTTAATGTGCAAAATACCATTAGTTAACATGCTTGCAATAAAGCACCCCAACATATCACACATGAATGAAGAAAGCCTTATATTTGAATCATATGACATGATATACTAACTAATCAGTATATTATATTAAAAAAAAAACTCTCACTAACACAGATAGTATATCATATCATATGCTTAGGAATACATACAGTATATCATATCATATCCTCACAAAAACACACTATATATTACATGATGTACTACTACTGATATAATAGTGCAAAAAGAGTGTGTGTACCCTTAAGAATACCCTGTACTGATATCTCCCGAAATATGATGTGATCATTGAAGTGTTTGTAAAGTCTAAATTGTTTTTCTTTTTAAAATAACAAACATGGTACACCTACCTGCTCTGTGCAAAAACAATTGCTCAAAGTGGCCCAGATCCTCCTCTTTTGGGGTCCCCCACAGCACTCCTGGCTCCACTTCTTCTCCGCCTGCCATCATAGGAAGCCACCCTCTATGGTGGCACACCTGCGGGCTCGATCCTGAGCCATGTTGCCCATGTCAGTAGACACAGATAGAGACAATAGCTCCCGCTGCCTCAACAAAACCTGTGAGAGTTGGGAGAGTGGCTACAGATGGGCACAGCGCTGGAATGAGTGAGGACACAGGTAAGTATATGGGGGGTGAGGTACTGGAACATTTTTTCCCTTACATACAGAGAACTAATTAAGGTATAAAATGTTTAGGCTTTAGTAGCACTTTTAGGCTTCATGTACACTGGCCTACATTTACCATGACCGTGGCAAAATTGGCCAGCGGTCAAAGTGTTCCTATCCTGAACGCAATTCTTTCGCATTCAGGAGAGGGCTGTTGAAGCTCATGTAAAGGCGGCAGCTCCTAAACTTTGCTAAAAGTCTATGTGTACATTGACACATATGATTTTTTTGGAGTTGAGTTTAGGAGCTTTGGCAAAAAAAATGGCAAAAGCTCCTAAACTCAAGTTTAGGACCTGCCAGTGTAGGCTAGTGTACATGAAGCCTAAAGCATTATAATAAATGTATTTTTCCACACTCATAATGACTTCCATTTTTTTTTTTTTTGTTACACAAATAGTTTAAAAAGTCAAAGTTCATGTTTGTGAAACATAATACATACTAGCAGTGTAGTGCTTAGAGGGCGTTTTGGCCTAATCCTCTATGTATAACAATTTCAGCTTATAGATATTTTTTGTATTTGTTGTACTTTAGGTTACCCCACAACTTTTCCACAGGATTTTTAAAATATTGTATTATATTAATGATAAATACGAATTATTTGTTTTTTTATAACCCACGATTTCCACAGACTCTTGGTAAAAGATATGGCATGTGTTGATAATAAAATATTAATATTATATAAAGAAAAAAAGATTTGATTTATGAATTGAAAGTTTTATTGAAAATTAACAAATCACAGAAGCATTTGCTGCCAATAATGATGTTAAGTCTCTGTGTTTTGAGGATTTAGTGGTATCCATGGGTCAGAGCGGCCACTAAAACGTTGCTGAATTTCTGCCAGGCAGCCGCGACTTGAGGGGTGAAGCCAGCTCCCAGCTTGGTTGCCAAGACAATCAACAGCACTTGGGCAAGACGCTGTGGAAACAGAAAAAAAACATTACTAAAGTTCTTCTAGTAATTCTATCATACCCTATTTTTCAACATAGTCCAATAAGTTACCAGTAACATAACCTACTTAACACCATTTGTGCAGATCTCTTGAAAAGGAATAGTTTACCAAAATCAGTCATCTTGTATTCATGCCAGATTGGCAAACATAGTAAGATAAATGCATTATTCCTATACTTTTCTTTATCTGACTGCATGTTTAATAATAAACACCGCTTTGTTGGTCACACACTTAGTAATTTATTACAAATTTTATACAGTTATTTACATAATTTCTGGGTTTTAACGTGTTGGTTAAAGTGAAAAAAAAATGCTACTTCTTGATCATTATGTTGGGATATTTAAGGACACTGGAAAGGCACACCATTTATTTTTTCTAAACAAAATTATTTAATTCCATATAACATTATAAAATTATATTTCATTTGAAAAAAACATTTGCATGCAAGTATTTACATCTTTCAGTTTCTTTCCAGCACCAATACCAATAATTCACATTCACATATACAAATCCATCTATAGTAAATATAACCATTAGATAGACATATATCCTGTATGTTGAAGTTATATAGAAATTAACGTGCTGGAACAGGTAACACCCATGCAAATAAATATTAAAGTTAAAGACGCGTATAAAGAAATGTTTTAAAATGTTTTACTTAACTAAACAGTTTTAGGGGAAAAAATGGTCTTGTGACTTTCCAGTATGCTTAAAATTATCACAATATAATAAATCATTTGGTTTGTTTGACTGTGGATAGTCTATACTGTGGATATATAAATGTCTCTATTCCTAAATTTAGATGTTTTTAATAGGAATAATATTAAACCTGTAATTTCTGCTATAACAGCATTGCAATAAACATACCTTAAAGTTCTCAGGATCCACATGGAGGTCAGCAGCATGTTCTTTGCTGAGATTAGCCAAAGTTCCTTTCACATCATCCAGATGCTGAATAGCGTTGCCAACAGCTCCGAGCACCTTCTTGCCATGAGCGCGGACATTCTCATTACTAGAGATAGTGTCAACAATGGACAAGTTTCCAAAGCTGCTGAAATACCTCTGGGTCCATGGGTACACGATAAATAGCCTAAATGGTAGGTAAATGATCGGTTTATTAATGGCATGTTCATCAATTATTTATTAGCCACAGTGTTTGTAATTATTTGATGCTCCCATATAGCAGTATGTTACAAAGATCGGAGCTTTGTGTATGCAAAATGTATGAAAGAAATGTTACAGCAGTTTAAAGAGTTTAGTTACATTTTTTGTTACAGCTATGGAAAGACTGATTCTTAATGTTATATCAGGTTTATTAAGTAAAAGATAAACATGTTACTTACCTGGTAAGGGCTTCAGCGCCATCATTCTCAATGCTGACTTTTGCCCATGATGAGGTGATGGCAGCTAGCTGCTTCTAGGGGCACCTGGCATTTTTTTTTCCTGCCTCTAAATTCCCCTGCATGTTAGCCTATAGGGGTTGATTTATTAAAACTGTTGAGTGCAAAATCTGTTGCAGCTGTGCATAGAAACCAATCAGCTTCCAGGTTTTATTGTCAAAGCCTAATTGAACAAGTTGAAGTTAGAAGCTGATAGGCTACCACACACAGCTGCACCAGATTTTGTACTTTCCAGTTTTAGTAAATTCCCCCCCATGAGTGTCCACGCACATAGGTTTTAGCAGCGTTTAGTGGTAGGGGCATTTAGAGGCACAGAAAAAACCCCACTGTCATGCGTCCAGGAGCAGTAGAATTTTGGCAGAAAAAATGCTTGAAGCTTGTAAACGCATGTGAAAATGTCTAAAAGCATGCTAACGCTAGGCGTGTTTAGTGCTTGAGTGTTAATGTATTTCAATGGCCAAAATAAATGATTATCTGGCCAATGAAATGAATTCACACCCAAGCGCTTGATGCCTGTAAACACACCTAAACGTCAGGCAGTTTGTTCTTATGAAAGTTTGCTGCCAGGAGTAAAGTTTTCTAGGAGAATTTGCAAAACGTCCTGTGTGCATGAGGCCTAATAGGTGCAAAACGTATGAAAGAAATTTCACAGTTATATCTACATTTTATAATCACAGCTATAGAAAGACCGTGCCTAGTGTTACATCAGTTTTATTAGTAAGTAAAAGTAAAGTAAAAGATAAACATTTTGCTTACCTGGTCAGGGCTTCAGCTCCATCTTTCTCAATGTTGACTTTTGCCCATGTTGAGGTGATAGCAGCTTTCTCATTGGCTGTCCAGTGGACCATTTTGGCGGTGAGGTTTAGCTGTTGCTGAGGATTCAAATGAGAAGTTTAACTCTTCTGCTCTTTCACAATTTTAACCCTGATTTATAGTCAACTTTGCCAAGTTACACCCAGTATGGTTTCTGCTGTGTCATGTTAACTCCACCCGGCTCTTCATATCTGATAAGTCTAAATCTTTTCTGTTGTAAATTCTTAAAAAAAATTCCCAAACATCCAACAATAGTTTACAGGTAATAGTTTTTTACATACTTTTTAAAAATATATGTTGATATTTTGAATGCATAATAATCATAATTTAGCTTTAAAAAGGGTGTTAACAGATGAACTTACATGCATTTGCTGATATTTTTTAACATTTTTTTCTCATCTGAGCTTCCGTTTCAAACTTTCCCCTGCCACACTGCAAGATGCCTGCTGGGATCTATGGAGTCCCTCAGGAGTCTCCTTTACTTGCACATTCCTGTTTGTAACTACAATGTTATGTGCCACCATTCACATCACCACACACAAAGGCAGTGCAAGAGGAACAGCTATCTCTCTCCTCTTCTACAGAAATGAGTGAAAATCTACCCAAAGTGATGGGAAATCACCTTTACCAGTTGTAACTAGGACTTCCCAGTCCCCCCCCCTCCTTGCCATGGTCTGGGGTTTGACATTTTAAACTTGAAAATACGGTCTGGGGTTTGACATTTTAAACTTGAAAATACCTGCTTTATTACCCTATGTTGGATTGCTTTTCTTCCTATTATTTATTATTATATATATTAGACTTTTGGCTGTGTTACAGAAGAAGAAACACATGGAAGCACACAGGGGATCCAGTGGGATTTAACCCTTTTCACAAGTGCATTTAAACTCTTTATAATATAAAGATCATCTCAAAATATGCTACGGCGCTAATGTTAGAGTATTCACTGCAGCATATTTTAAGATTATTGTTATTATTATAGTGGCTGCTTATATATTTCTTAAATATTTTGGTGATTTCATGAGCGCTAGGGGGGGGGTATCAATTATATTTGTTTGATTATTTCTCATTTCATTAAATATAAAGACCATATATTTCTGGTAAGAAGCTGGCACTTTTGGTGGTTTGGAGAGTTGTGAGCACCGAATGTTTGACTTCTACACACAAGTGCTATATTATGTTTTAGCATGATTACTCTATGTTGGTCTTCTTTTTCTCCTATAACACCTGAAAGGAGCTGTGCGTTTTTTGTATATTGGCTGTATTACAGAAGGATAATTACATAGAAACATACAGTGTGTCCAGTGGGGTTTAACCCTTTTCACAAGGGAATTTGATCTCTATGATGCAGAGATCATACTGTATATTTCCAGTAAAAAGTTGGCATTTATGGTGATCAGGAAAGTTGGGAGCACCGAATGCCTAATTTCAACATACCAATTTCATACAATGCGTTAGCAGCTCTTAGGGCTATTTGTGGACACTGGGTGAGGACTTTATTTTAGACATAATTTTTATGAACTGTATGAGTTAACTTTTGATTGTACTTTATATTGGTGTAATCAGTGATTAAAAAAAAATTATGAATGATGAACACAGAGCAGTTGTGCACAGGTATATTCAATCACAGAATGGTTTTCACATGGTTTTGCACACTTTTTTGGTTTTATTGGTTTTACCATTGATAGGACTGGCTTCCTAATTGAAAGATACTATTGTTTTGGTGACAACCAAAAAGCTGTTTTTCACTATCAGGTTATTTTATTTTACTTTTTGTGGAGCTGTAAATGCTTTTGCAGTAATCAGAATATTTAGAAAGTATAGAGGGAATAGGGTGTAGAAGATATGATGCAGCATTTTTTTTTCTTGCTGTTATCACAGTCTTCTCAAGAAAAAAAGAAAAAAAAAGCAGAGTTGTCACGTAGCTGTTTCTTGGGATATGTGTGGGTTAGAGAGCATAGGAGAGAGACAGTGTACAGTAGATCAAAACTAAATTCCTCCTTTTTGTGCATAGAATAGAGTAGAATATATTCATGTCACAAACATCTGTAAGACACGGTAGTTTTGTATTCTAAGATTGTACCTATTATGAAAACTTGTATGGTATAATTGTCTATGTTGCTATGAAAAAGGGTGGCTCCAAACATTTTTGGGGGGTTGGCATGCTGGTGCCAAAAGTATAAGTGTGAGAACAAAGTCCCCAACCCTGAATCCTGTGGTATAATAAAAGAAAACACAACTTAATGAGAAATGCTTCATCGGAAAATGAAGCATTGCGTTCAATGGTCAAAAACAGGCTTCTTTAGACTGCTGTTCAGCAAGTGCAAAAATCAGTTCTAGAGCTGGTGTGATGGCTAACATTTCAGGGGAACCTAAATACAAAAATGTAGATCTAGAACTGGTGTCAGTGGGTGGCAAAATCATTTATAGTGGCCAACGTTTTTTTTTTTTTTTTTTCAAATAAAGTTTTTTATTAAACATATATGCAGGTAGGTAAAGAAGACATTGACACTGTGTTGTACAAGATTCAATGTGCCAGCGACAAAGCTTACAAGCAACCAGCATCAATGAGTAATTATCTAAATATAAAAGAATCATATCTGGTTCCATATAAAATTCAGTGGTCGACAAGTAGATTTCAACATGGACCTTAGCATAGTCTAATGAGAAAAAAGGGGAAAGAGTACAATAGAGAAAAGAAAGAAAGAATAGGGTGGGAAGGGAGGGGGAGGGAGGGGGAGGGAGGGGGAGGCTCGGCCATTGGTTCAAGGCAGATCTTCTCGTCTATGCCATTCTTCCCAGACCTTTTCATGTGCCTCCAGTCTATCTTGTAATCTAGCTATCATTTTTTCCATCAGCTCTATGTCTTTTATTCTGGTGTATAGGTCTGTTTGAGTAGGCGGGTCCCGACATTTCCAATAAAGGGCTATAAGGCACCTCGCGGCTGTCAGGACATGTCTAAGTAGTTTCTTGGAATGTTTAGGTATCTGTAAACCAGAAACTCCAAGAAGAAATGATTTCGGGGTTCTAGGAACCTGCACACCTAACAGGCGAGTTAGTAAAAGATGCGTCTCTGTCCAAAAAGGCACTATCTTAGGACATGTCCAGTAAATGTGGTACAAGGTCTCCCTGACACCACCAGCATCAATCTAAACTGGACAGTAGGGATGAGCCGAACACCCCCCTGTTCGGTTCGCACCAGAACATGCGAACAGGAAAAAAGTTCGTTCGAACATGCGAACACCGTTAAAGTCTATGGGACACGAACATGAATAATCAAAAGTGCTAATTTTCAAGGCTTATATGCAAGTTATTGTCATAAAAAGTGTTTGGGGACCTGGGTCCTGCCCCAGGGGACATGGATCAATGCAAAAAAAAGTTTTAAAAACGGCCGTTTTTTCAGGAGCAGTGATTTTAATAATGCTTAAAGTCAATCAATAAAAGTGTAATATCCCTTTAAATTTCGTACCTGGGGGGTGTCTATAGTGTGCCTGTAAAGGGGCGCATGTTTCTTGTGTTTAGAACAGTCTGACAGCAAAATGACATTTTGAAGGAAAAAACTCATTTAAAACTACCCGCGGCTATTGCATTGCCGACAATACACATAGAAGTTCATTGATAAAAACGGCATGGGAATTCCCCAAAGGGGAACCCCGAACCAAAATTTAAAAAAAAAAATGACGTGGGGGTCCCCCTAAATTCCATACCAGGCCCTTCAGGTCTGGTATGGATATTAAGGGGAACCCCGGCCAAAATTTAAAAAAAAAAATGACGTGGGGTTCCCCCTAAATTCCATACCAGACCCTTATCCGAGCACGCAACCTGGCAGGCCGCAGGAAAAGAGGGGGGGACGAGAGTGCGGCCCCCCCTCCCTCCTGAACCGTACCAGGCCACATGCCCTCAACATTGGGAGGGTGCTTTGGGGTAGCCCCCCAAAACACCTTGTCCCCATGTTGATGAGGACAAGGGCCTCATCCCCACAACCCTGGCCGGTGGTTGTGGGGGTCTGCGGGCGGGGGGCTTATCGGAATCTGGAAGCCCCCTTTAACAAGGTGACCCCCAGATCCCGGCCCCCCCCTGTGTGAAATGGTAAGGGGGTACATAAGTACCCCTACCATTTCACGAAAAAAGTGTCAAAAATGTTAAAAATGACAAGAGACAGTTTTTGACAATTCCTTTATTTAAATGCTTCTTCTTTCTTCTATCTTCCTTCATCTTCTGGTTCTTCTGGCTCTTCTGGTTCTTCTGGTTCTTCCTCCGGCGTTCTCGTCCAGCATCTCCTCCGCGGCGTCTTCTGTCTTCTTCTCCTCGGGCCGCTCCGCACCCATGGCATGGGGGGGAGGCTCCCGCTCTTCTCTTCTTCTCTTCTTCTTTTCTTCTTTTCTTCTCTTCTTCTTCTTCATTTTCTTCTCCAGGCCGCTCCGCAATCCATGCTGGCATGGAGGGAGGCTCCCGCTGTGTGACGGCGCTCCTCGTCTGACAGTTCTTAAATAACGGGGGGGCGGGGCCACCCGGTGACCCCGCCCCCCTCTGACGCACGGTGACTTGACGGGACTTCCCTGTGACGTCACGGGGAATGCCACAGGGAAGTCCCGTCAAGTCACCGTGCGTCAGAGGGGGGCGGGGTCACCGGGTGGCCCCGCCCCCCCCGTTATTTAAGAACTGTAAGACGAGGAGCGCCGTCACACAGCGGGAGCCTCCCTCCATGCCAGCATGGATTGCGGAGTGGCCCGGAGAAGAAAATGAAGAAGAAGAGAAGAAGAGAAGAAAAGAAGAAAAGAAGAAAAGAAGAAGACAAGAAGAGAAGAGCGGGAGCCTCCCCCCCATGCCATGGGTGCGGAGCGGCCCGAGGAGAAGAAGACAGAAGACGCCGCGGAGGAGATGCTGGACGAGAACGCCGGAGGAAGAACCAGAAGAACCAGAAGAGCCAGAAGAACCAGAAGATGAAGGAAGATAGAAGAAAGAAGAAGCATTTAAATAAAGGAATTGTCAAAAACTGTCTCTTGTCATTTTTAACATTTTTGACACTTTTTTCGTGAAATGGTAGGGGTACATAAGTACCCCCTTACCATTTCACACAGGGGGGGGGCCGGGATCTGGGGGTCACCTTGTTAAAGGGGGCTTCCAGATTCCGATAAGCCCCCCGCCCGCAGACCCCCACAACCACCGGCCAGGGTTGTGGGGATGAGGCCCTTGTCCTCATCAACATGGGGACAAGGTGTTTTGGGGGGCTACCCCAAAGCACCCTCCCAATGTTGAGGGCATGTGGCCTGGTACGGTTCAGGAGGGAGGGGGGGCCGCACTCTCGTCCCCCCCTCTTTTCCTGCGGCCTGCCAGGTTGCGTGCTCGGATAAGGGTCTGGTATGGATTTTTGGGGGGACCCCACGCCGTTTTTTTTTTTTTTTTGGCGCGGGGTTCCCCTTAAAATCCATACCAGACCTGAAGGGTCTGGTATGGAATTTAGGGGGAACCCCACGTCATTTTTTTTTTAAATTTTGGCCGGGGTTCCCCTTAATATCCATACCAGACCTGAAGGGCCTGGTATTTAATTTTGGTTCGGGGTTCCCCTTTGGGGAATTCCCATGCCGTTTTTATCAATGAACTTCTATGTGTATTGTCGGCAATGCAATAGCCGCGGGTAGTTTTAAATGAGTTTTTTCCTTCAAAATGTCATTTTGCTGTCAGACTGTTCTAAACACAGGAAACATGCGCCCCTTTACAGGCACACTATAGACACCCCCCAGGTACGAAATTTAAAGGGATATTACACTTTTATTGATTGACTTTAAGTATTATTAAAATCACTGCTCCTGAAAAAACGGCCGTTTTTAAAACTTTTTTTTGCATTGATCCATGTCCCCTGGGGCAGGACCCAGGTCCTCAAACACTTTTTATGACAATAACTTGCATATTAGCCTTTAAAATTAGCACTTTTGATTTCTCCCATAGACTTTTAAAGGGTGTTCCGCGGCATTCGAATTTGCCGCGAACACCCCAAATTGTTCGCTGTTCGGTGAACTTGCGAACAGCCAATGTTCGAGTCGAACATGAGTTCGACTCGAACTCGAAGCTCATCCCTACTGGACAGGTAAATGGCACGGAGAACATCCGGCGTCAGATACCAAAAAAAAAGAATTTTATAGGCGTTCTCCTTGTAGAGTATACAAAAGGAAGTCTTTGCTGCCTGAGACCAAATCGTCCGCCATGTCATTTCTGGGATTTCCTCTCCCAATGCCTTCTCCCAGCAAAGTATATATGCATGCTTACCCTGGGTGGTGAAGCAGTAAGAATTTAGCACCCGGTATATGTCTGAAATTAAGCCTCGGCGTCCCAAGCCCTCCAACATCAAGCTCTCAAATAGAGTTGGAGCTGAGAATTGTAGGTTCGGGGCGAACGATTGGGCGTAGTGTCTAATTTGCAGGTACCCATAGAATACCTGGCAGGGTAAGTCAAATTTTTTTTGAAGTTCTATGAATGAGAGCATTCTACGTGTACATGGATGCACCAGATGACCAAAGTGGAATAAATTCCTTGTCGCCCATGGAGAAGACATCTGATGTGTAAGGCCTGCAGGCATTCTGAGATTGTAAAGGAAGGACGTGAGGAGCGATCTCTCCGAGCCCAGCTTATGTACTCTGGATAATTTACGCCAGAGTGATCTAAGATGGAGCATGGGACCCAGGAGCCGGGCCGAGTCCACCTCCACATTTGCATTCCAGAGCATGCCATTTGGATGTATGGGAGCCATCCATATTTTTTCAATTTCTGTCCATCTATTGTAAGACCGCTGGGGAAACCAGGAGGCCAGGGCACGCAGTTGGGCAGCTTGATAATATTTGTTTAGGTCAGGAAATGCCAGCCCACCTTCTGAGCGTGTCGCCGTTAAGACTGATTGAGATATTCTATGTCTCCCATAATTCCAAACAAATCGCACTAAATCTGCCTGAAGTTTCCACAAGTCCACCTGTGGAATCGGGATAGGACGTGTTTGGAAGAGGTAAAGAAGTTTAGGAAGGATGGTCATTTTTACAGAGGCCACCCTCCCCAAGAGGGAGATATGGTGGGCCTTCCATTTTTGTAACAGATCCCTTATGGACCTGAAAAGGGGAGGAAAGTTAGCTCTATATAGGGTAGTGTAGGAAGGGGTGATCTGTACTCCCAAATATTTCAGGGCTGTTGTCTTCCAGTGGTAGGGAAAGCATTGCTGTAGATGCTGGGTCTCTGCTGGTGGCATATTGATAGGTAAAGCCTCTGATTTAGCCTAGGCTGGGTCAGGGTAAGTATAATGTCATCTGCGAACAGTGCTAATTTAAATTCCCTTCCCCGCACCGGGACCCTGTGTATGTTTGGGTTTCAGCGAACGGAAGCCGCCAGAGGCTCAACACATAGCGCAAATAATAGTGGCGAGAGTGGACACCCCTGACGGGTCCCGTTCGCAATCAGCAAGGCAGATGACAAGGCAAAGGGAGTCTTAACCTTAGAAGTGGGATTCGTGCATAGGTGCCGGATGGCCTGTAAAAAAAGCCCCCGGAACCCCATGCATTTCAACATGACGAACAGGAATGGTCAGCCAAGGCGGTCAAAAGCCTTTTCGGCATCTAACCCAAGAACTAATGTTTCCAAGTTGTCCCTGTTCGCGACGTCTATGAGGTCAATAATCTGTCTCGTATTGTCCCCTGCCTGACGAAGGGGGACAAAGCCCACCTGATCCTTATGTATTAAAGAGAGAAGTATCAGGTTCAATCGCAGCGAGAGGAGCTTAGTAAAAATTTTTAGGTCAGAGTTTAGAAGTGCGATTGGCCTATAACTGGCACACAATGAAGGATCTTTGTCAGGTTTGGGGATTAACGTCCGGAATGACCTCTGCATGTCTGAGGGAATAGGGGTTTGCTGGAGAAAGGCATTAAACAACCTACACAAATGAGGTAGGAGAATCGGTAGAAATGTCTTATAATATTCATAGGGGAGGCCATCTGGACCAGGGGATTTATGTGATGGCAAGTTTTTAATGGTGGCTGTCAATTCTTCTACCGTTATAGGGGCATTGAGGGAAAGCAAGTCCGACGCCTGAAGCTTGGGAATTCCACTTTCCTTTAAATATTGTTGCAAACGATCAGCCAAGTCAGGGGGGAGAGGGTCCTGTGGGATCTTGGGGTCATTATATAGGGCTGTATAAAATTCCCCAAAGGCCCCAGCTATTTCTTGAGGGTGTGATAGGAGTGCATCTCTTCTATCTTTTATTTGGTGGGGGGTGGCCGTGTAGGAACGCTCTGACAGTTTGCGTGCTAATAGTGAATGGGCTTTGTTGCCTTTGTTATAATAAATTTGTTTTAATCTAAGGAGTGCCTTCTCTACATGGCCTATTGCTAAGTCTCGGAGGGTAGTCCGTAAATAAAACAATTTTTTTAAGAAGAGGTATGGATGGTGAAGTTTGTAATTGGAGTTCTAGGGTTCTGAGATCTCTCTCAGCTTGGAGTTTAGAAGCTTTCGCATCTTTCTTCATGGCCGAGGAGATCGCTATACAGCGCCCTCTGAGGACCGCCTTATGGGCCTCCCAAAGAGTAGAGAGGGAGATATCCGAGGTGTCATTTTCAAAAAAATAATTCTGCAATGTTGACTCTAGTTCCAATTTAGATGGGATATGTTGGAGAAGGAAATTATTTAATTGCCAGTTACATGGTTTACGAGTAGGGGTGCCTATCTCTAAGGACATAGTTACAGGAGCGTGGTCGGACCAGGAAATAGGTAGGATCTGAGCGTCCTTAGTGGCACGAAGGGTAGCATTGTTGACAAAAAAATAGTTGATATGGGAGTTCATCGGTGAGGGGCAGAAAAAAATGTGTATTGTCTATCTCCCGGGTGCAGGGCCCGCCATATATCAAATAGGGCATGACTTCTGGTGATTTGGCGAAATAGTTTTGAGTCCTGAGCAGCACGGGTTTGTGGATCTGTGGGGTTCATTACATGGCGATCTAAACCTACCGAGTGAGATAAATTAAAGTCTCCCCCAATTATCAAATATTCATTGGGGGATCTAAACAGTCACGCAAATACTTTAAATAGGAAATGTATTTGTCTGGTATTAGGGGCATACAGGGTACAGATAGTGACCGCCTGTGTTTGCCACTGGCCTCGCAAGATAATGTAGTGTCCTCCTGGATCTACAAAAGACTCAGAGCATTTAAATGGGGAACCCCGTTTAAATAGAATAGCCACTCCTGCTCGCTTGTGGGGGCTAAATGCCTGGTAGACCTGAGGGTATTGTCTGGATGCAAAGGTGAAGGTGTCTCCTTTATTAAAATGCGTTTCCTGTAGCAGGACAATGTCCGCCCCAGAATGCCTGAGTTCTCTCAGCTCAAGTTGTCTTTTTTTATTTGAATTCAGACCGTGGACATTAAGTGACATAATCTTAGCCATGGTCGTGGGTGTGTGTGAGCTCAGTATTACTTAGCTTATGCAGCCTCGACATCCAGGAAAGAAAGGGAACCATGTGTAGGATACGTCCAGGTGATCATCCAGAACCCATGGCGAGCCAGGGAGAGGGAGGGGGTGGATGGGAGAGAGATAGAGGGAGAGGAGGAGAAAAAGAAGAGATTGGTTAGAAACAAAGCAAATAAAAGTAAACATTGCAGTGAAGACCCAAGCAGTTCATACCGCCCGGGATCTATTAAGTTCCAGTAAGTCCCTCCGATCAGAGCCCACAATGAGGACCCAGGCCGAGGGGAGAACCGTGAGAACAAATATAACGGTACTCAAATACCTTAACCAGGTAAAAAAGGGGAACTTTAGTAAGGTAATCCTATAGGGGGACTAGTGATCAAAGAAACTACCACTTTCAGGTCTCCTGTAGGGGGTGCCCGATGAACAAAACAAGATAACAGGCATGAGGTCTAAGGGGGGTGCAAATAAGACTGATGAGTAGATCAGGAGAAACTAATGTGACAGTCAACCATTCCTAGGTTTAGTAGACCCTCGGGGAGAGTCCCGGTCTCTGGGGCGTTTAGTTGGAGGAATCTTCTGCCAGACCAATGGGGGTGGCGTTGGTGTTTACACTAAGTCCCATTCTTGAAGACGGGGAACAGGGATCTCCATAACGTTGCAGAAATTGTCCAGGTCCTCAGGGAAGCGCAACACTGCTGATTTTCCTTGACGGCGGGCTGTTAGGCTGAAAGGGAAACCCCATCGGTAGATTATATTGTTTTCTTGTAGTGAAACAAGTAGAGGTTGGAGGAGTCTGCGTTTCTGCAAAGTAATCCAAGAAAGATCAGGGTATAGCGGAGGAGCCGGATGTGGGCGGCCAGCCAGACGCGATGCTAACCCCGGGAGACCTGGGATTCCCTCCCTGAGACGACGGCTCGCGCATAGCCAGGGCCACCGAGTCCCTCTCCCTCTCTGGTCCTCTGTTCGTCCTCCCCCCCTCCTCCTAGCGAGGCCGGCCCGCTGCTGTCTCCCCGGCCATCTGCCGGTATCTATGCAGCTCCCGGTTCTCAGACCCACCGCGTCACTGCTCCACCGCTCTACCGCCCCTCGCTCTCCCCCTTCCTCTAGCTTGTAAGCCGTTGGCATGGAGACGCTGAGGAGCCGGGCGGCTAACCGAGGGACTGAAGCAACTGCGGCCGGGGGTCTCCACAAGCTCCCCTGTTAGGTCCACCATGTCCTGCACGGTGGTGCTTTAGGCTGCAGCTACATCAGAACGGGTACGCAGTTAAAGGGACCAAGAAAGTGTGGAAAAGATAAGGGGAGAAGTGGAAAAAAAAAAAATAAAAAAACAAACAGAGAGAGCCTGGAAACCGTAGGAAGGGGTAAGTGTTGCTCATCCCACCAGGGGAAAAACTGGGGACAGAAGAGGAAAGAAACTTGAACAAAGAGGGATGACAGATGAAGACTGGCAAGTAACACAAACTTATAGTCTACCTTTGTTTGATTATTCATTTTTGTACCATTGATTTGTTTACTGCTCGAAGAGATGATGAATACACAGAGGCAGGCTAATCCTAATTAAAAGTTTTTTTTTCTACAAACAGCTGCTCCAGGGTTCTGAGTCTCACGGGGACTGCAGGGCCCCTGCATTCAGCTGCCTTTTTTTTGTCTTCTGCTGTTGTTTTCGTTTTTTGGTAGCTGTTGCTTTCAGTGTTAAAACCTACAGGAGATGTAAGTAGTTTCAGGATAGTAAAATATAATATTGCTGCCTGGATGTAAAATATAATATTGCTGCCTGGATGTGAACTGACTGGAGTAGCCGCCCGGAGTAAAAATAGGACTCTGGTAATCTAAGTTGTGTAAAAGGGAAAAACTGTTTGCCTCACTCATTATTTGCCTCACTCACCAAGGAATACCTGTGACATCTTGGGACACCTCGTGACATCTGCTCACCTTGGCCCAGAAAATTAACAGTCATCTTTAAAAAAAAAAAAAAGGGAAAAAAGGGGTACTGAGTATCACTGTGGACTTAACCGCTTTACATTTACCTTAGTCAGGTAGGCCGCTGCTGGTATAATTATTTTCAAACACATCTCTCTTTGACACCCCTTTCTCTGCCTCATTCAACAAGTCACCCCCTTGATATTGAGGAATGGGGACTGGAGCAGGACTTGTTTAAGGGGGTACTAGCAAGGGGTTGTGAACGGCCACAGTAGAAGCTACACGTAAGATTTAGCTCTACCCCACCTATAGTCTAGGCGCTGAAAAGACATCACCCCCCCCAAAAAAGCTCAATGATGTGTAACAGGTCATCGGTTTTTCAAAATAACAAGTAACCATTGCCGACGGAGGAGAGTAGACCAGAGCTGGCCTTATCTTAAAAGGTACTATTAAAGGGGGGTGAAGGAAGCTACGCTACGCTTAGGGCTCATCCGTAACGGTAACAAATAGCAAGCACAAGGGCAGGGGTGCAAAACACTGATTTCCGCAAGACTGAGGGACTGATATCACAAAGAGGTGGCACCCTTGGTGGGAGGATAGGCCACATTAATCAACACGGTTCCAAGTAGTGTTACACAGAAAAGGGTGAAAACCTGAGACAATAAAAACTTTCCCCAGGGCGCCAAAGTCCTTAAGTAAAGTGGATCCAACTAAGGAAGAGAAGGCAGCCAGCCGTTCGGTTGCTAAGTAATAGTAAGCGGATTAAGCAAACAATTCACTGAGGCTAATATCGCCAGGAGCAGCTAGAACTGTCACTCAGGACCAGTGCGACCTTGGCCCTCCAGTTATAAGGGTCCTAGAAGTTGGTCTTCCTTAATTCTATTAAGAACAAGGCTCTGTAGAGACACTTAGGAGATCTCGCACAGGTTCAAAAGCCTTCCCTGTAGAAATCCTAAGACTAGGTCTGACGAGATAAACGGAGAAGGAGCCTTGGAAAATAGGAGGAGCCCGGGAGCAAACGCCCGATCTAAGAGCAGCTATCAAGAAGAAATGAAAGGTAAGGCTACGAAGGGGGCAACTGCTAATACTGTCAACCCGACCAGGACAAGCGCAAGTCTGGGAACTATCAGAAAGTATATGGTGCAGGACAATGGCAAAAACAGCCCAGGCAAACAAAAAGAGATCAAAAATAAAACTCCAGAGTGCACCCCAAGGATAGGGACAAGACGACAGACAGTCGAGGCGGACATCCATATGGGAAGCAGCGAAGTAGCAGAAGAAGCAACAATGGAACCCCCACAAAAAAAACTTCTCCCCACTAAAGGTGAAATGGCGGAAATGTTCGCAAAACTGGAAGTAACCATATAGGGGGAAATAGGCTCTCTCCGAGAAGATATGAACCATATGCTGCAAAGAGTAGAAGAGGCAGAAACAAAGATGGATATACAAGAAGAAGAGATAAAGGAATTGAAATCCCAGGTGGAAGAGCTACAAAGAGAGCAGAGGAACTTACGATACAGACTGGAAGATCAGGAAAATCGGAGTAGAAGGAAAAACCTACGGATCAGGGGTCTACCAGAGTCACAAGGGGGAATAGAAGATTTACAGGGAGTAATGGACGAAATATTTGGGGGGATGGTCAACACCCCGGAGAATGTTAAAAGGATAAAGTTCGAAAGAATACACAGGATTAGAAAACCGGCAGAAATAAGAGGGGAGGTTCCAAGAGATGTCATCGTAAGATTTCACAACTATAACGACAAGGAGAAAATTAAGGATAATTTGAAAAAGAATCACTCAGTGAAGTTTGGAGAGACAAATCTACAGATATTTCCGGATCTGGCAGCAGAGATGCTAGCCAGGTGAAGAATTTTGAAACCACTCCTAGAACAGCTAAAAGTACACGATGTCCAATACTCTTGGGGATTCCCAGCCTGCCTTACTGGTCGTAAGGATGGCCGATCAGCCACCCTAAGATTCCCAGAAGAAACAGCAACATTTTGTAACCGATTAGAGGTGCCTCTGGTGGAAATCCCGGGCTGGTGGGTTAAGACTGGGGATGCAGAAACCCCTGGGGAGCAGCAGGCTTGGAAGCCAGTATTTAAAATGAAAAAATCATAATGGAGCAGTTACATGAGCTTACTAGATATTGGAAGTAGGACTGGCTGAGTTTGGTGGGGCGGGGTAGGGGAAGGAGGGGGGGAACAACCAGGCACGGGTACCCCTCAATATCAGGGGGAGCATTGGGTATGGGGTGGTCCAGTCTGATCTCAACCTCAAGGGGGGCAACCGAAGGGGCGGGAGGAGTTGGAGGGGCCACGGTTTTTCAGGTCATGGGATGGCCTAATACCCCCATAGGGGAAAGGAAGGGATGCGGGAGTGGGGAGGGAGGAGGGAGGGATCGGAGGGAGGGGGAGGGTACAGGAGGAGGGAATTGGCAGGGGCCGAAGTCCGATAAGAATTTACAATGAATATCTCGAAGTAGAAATCCTGTGGACACCACTCTGTTGCAGGGTCTAGGAAAGATTTCCGGAAGTACATATGAGTAACATAAAAATAATATCATATAATGTGCGCGGTTTGAAAGCACGCATTAAGTGTGCTAACATACTGCAGGAACTAAAGTTTCTGGGGGCTGATGTGGTATTCCTTCAGGAGACTCACTTTCTCCTGGAGAGAAACCATAAAATCCTCTCCAGGGACTTTCCAGTTTGGTTGTACGGTGACTCACCCACACTGCGTGCAAAAGGTGTAGCCATAGGGTTTGCCAGAGGAGTAAGGTTCGATCTACAGGAGAGAAGGACTGACCCGGCAGGTCGGTTTTTGTTTCTGAAAGGGAAACTTAACGGCATCGAATGCTCTCTGGCAAACATATATGGTCCAAATAAAAACCCACATAGATATTTGATTGAGAGGTTGGCCGAATTTTCGGAATTTAAGGAAGGACTAGCTATAATGGCTGGCGATTTTAATTTGTGTTTGGAGCCAGGGAAGGATAAATCGTCCAATGCGCGGGGGACGAGCTTGGCCTGGATCAACAGAGTGAGAAAGAAAATGCACCAGCATCAGGTGGTGGACGTATGGAGGGCGCAGCATGTTGACAGCAGGGATTATACGTTCTATTCCCCCGTACATGGGACTTATTCCAGACTGGATTTTTTTCTGATTGATCACTGTGGGCTAGAGGAGATCATCAGTTCAGATATCGGGGTAACGACCTTCTCTGACCACGCGTCTATAAGCTTAGCAGTAAATATGAGACAGCCTCATAATAAGAGCCCTAGTTGGAAGTTAAATGAAGAACTAATAAACGATAAAGAGATAAGGGACCTAGTGTTAAAGGAACTAGAGTTTTATTTTAAAACTAACTAAACAGCTGATGTCAACAGTATGGGAGGCACATAAAGCCTATATTAGGGGGATCCTGATTAAGGCAGGTGCGGAAAAGAAGAGAAAGAGAAGGGAAGAAAAACTCGAAATAATGAACGAGATACGGGAACTTGAGTTGATGCACAAAACAGATGGGGGGAAGGAAGTGCTTTTAAGACTTCACAATAAAAGAGAGGCCATGAGAACTTTAATCGAACAAGAAACATGAGTAACGTACAACCTCTTAAAGAGAGAGAGATATGTGGGAGGAAATAAACCGGGGAAGTATCTTGCAAAGACCCTAAAAAAAAAGAAGACCAATAACTACATTAAAAAAAATTAAGACGCTAGATGGGGAGGTAAAGTACAGAACAAGTGAAATTGCCAAAACCTTTCAAAACTACTATGAAGGACTATACTCTATTAATAACACGACCCCAAAAAGCGAGGCTGACAGAAAAAGAGAGAGAACTAAAAATTTTTTTCAGGAGTTAGGACTAAAGAAAATAGAAGAAGATAAATATAACTTATTAGAGGACCCCGTTACAGAAGAGGAAATTAAAAAAACACTGAGGGAGACGGCAGTGGGGAAAAGCCCGGGGCCGGACGGTTTCTCCGTACTATATTATAAAAAATTCCAAGACCTCCTAATCCCCAAATTATGTACATACATGAATGGGATCGGCACAAAATGGGAGATGAGCAGAGAAGCGTTAGAAGCGATTATAGCCATCATACTGAAGGAGGGCAAGGACAGCTCACTCTGTTCTAGTTACAGACCAATAGCGCTCCTCAATGTAGATACGAAACTGTTCGCGAAAATTCTGGCGGGGAGAGTGAAGAACATCCTGAATAATATGGTACACACAGATCAGGTGGGATTCACCCCGGGCAGGGAGGGGAGGGATAATGGGATCAGAACCCTCATGGTAACCCAAAAAATGAGGGATAGTAGAGCCCCAGGTCTACTCCTGTCAATAGACGCTGAGAAAGCTTTTGACAGGGTAGACTGGGGCTTTATGTTTTGTATGCTGAGGGAAATAGGAATTGGGCCTATTATGACCAGATGGATAAGGGCGCTGTACACATACCCTTCAGCAAGGGTCAAGGTTAACGGAACTCTATCTGAGCCGTTTGTAATGACTAACGGAACGAGACAAGGATGCCCACTTTCGCCCCTTTTGTTTGTGTTGACGCTAGAGCCCTTGCTGGAAAGGATATGGCAGAACCCAGACATCTCAGGGGTATCAGATGGAGTAGAAGAACACAAACTGGCTGCCTTTGCAGACGATATTCTTCTTTACATCACCAGACCAAGAATAACTCTCCCTAATCTGCTTAAAACCTTGAAAGAATATGGGGAAATATCAAATTTTAAGATCAATCCAGCTAAATCGGAAATACTAGAAATTAACAAGATGGATAAAAAAGATCGTACAGTCCACAAAGAGTTCCCATTTGCGTGGGGGAAAAAGGAGATAAACTATCTTGGGATAAAGATGACAGGGAATAGAGAGTCACTGTTTCAGGTCAATTTTGTCCCTCTCCTTAATGAGGTTAAGGGAGAGTTGAGTAGAATTACAAGAGGACAGTTGTCATGGGGGGATAGAATTAATATCATTAAGATGACAATATTACCAAAGATCTTATTTAAAATGCAAATGCTCCCCATTCCAC
Source organism: Aquarana catesbeiana (assembly GCF_042186555.1). Taxonomy (NCBI): domain Eukaryota; kingdom Metazoa; phylum Chordata; class Amphibia; order Anura; family Ranidae; genus Aquarana; species Aquarana catesbeiana. The sequence goes on along the minus strand of NC_133329.1, from coordinate 232,840,065 downwards.
TACCACAAGTATATCTCAAAAAATTGCACTCACTTTTTACAAAATTTATTTGGAGGGGATAAAAACCACGTATAAGTTATGCTACACTGGTTAGAGACAAAGAGAATGGGGGTTGGGGTGCACCTGACATAAGATGTTATCACGAAGCAATCACTCTATCAAGAATTATAGATTGGGCAAAATACAACAAAGAAAAGCGGTGGGTGAAAATGGAAAACACGATTAGTAAAGTAGAATTGAGTAAAGTAATTTGGATACCTCCACGTTTTATGAAATTTAGTTCTGAGGCACATATAATCACTAGACACACCTTTAAAACATGGGACAAGTTGTATAAAAGGGAGAAATGGGAGTATAACTCCCCTCTGATCCCTTTGAGGGATACTGAATTTTTTGCACCAGGAAAGGAGATTCTTAGTGGGAGATGGATCTTGCAAGATGGAGCTCAGCTAAAAGATGTTATGATTAAAGGCAAACTATGCTCATTTCAGGAGTTAAAAAATAAAAGCGATCTTTTGATCCTCAATAGGTGGAGATATTTTCAGTTAAAAAATTTTGTTGAAACGCTCCCTCAGCCTATCAGAACGATGGACAACCTCCAACCGCTAGAGAAACTCTACGTGGGGCAGATAGGGAAGAAGGGGGTTTCTAAAACGTATAGGATATTGATGGACCTGAAGGGAACAGATATTCCAGTATGTATTAAAAAATGGGAGTCAGAATTAAACTCAAAACTCAGAAATGATGAGGCTATAATTTTATTAAAGCGAGTTCACAACACCTCCGTAAACTATAAAGAGTCTGAGTTAAATTATAAATGTTTGTCAAGATGGTACATCACCCCAGACAGAGCTTCCAAATACTAGAATGAAACCTCACAATTCTGCTGGAGGGGGTGCAAAGAGTTGGGTTCAATGGCCCACATTTGGTGGCAGTGTAGAAAAATAAGGGAATTCTGGGACGAGATAAGGGAAATTATGGTTTAAGTTTCGACTCTACTGATAAATCTGCGGAAGGAAGGTGCGATGTTGTAAGCATGTAGATTAAATAAAAGTAACCTATAATAAAAAAATAAATAAACAAATAAAAAAAAAAAAAAAAAAAAAAAAACGTGCAACAGAAGCCACCATGATGTGAGTAACGAGTCGGGAAAGTTTTGAACAGCAGAGCTGAAACTTTCACCCCCGAAAATAGACACTGACGTGGCATAGAAAAAAAAAAAAAAAAGATAGCTGGATTTGTGTGTTTTCATGAACCACCTTCTTTTCGCATGATATCTTCCTTTAGAGGGAAGGAGTGGACCATGCATATAACATCGCGGGGGTGGCCAACGTTTTAAAACTCTTATTGCCATTGACATATGTTATGGGAGGTGGTTAACAGTTTTCCCCTATGTGAAAGCAATAAAGTTAAATACAATAAAAAGGGGTAAAAAATAAAGGCACAATAAAGCAATAAATCCCCCCCCAAAAAAACAACAAAATGTTGGACCTGCCCCCCCCCATACAGTGGGGACGGAAAGTATTCAGACCCCCTTACATTTTTCACTCTTTTTTATATTGCAGCCATTTGCTGAAATCATTTTTTCCCTCATTAATGTACACACAGCACCACATATTGACAGAAAAACACAGAATTGTTGACATTTTTGCAGATTTATTAAAAAAGAAAAACTGAAATATCACATGGTCCTAAGTATTCAGGCCGGGTTCACACCGGTGCGACACCACAGCCGTCCTACTTTGGATCCAACTTTGCCCTGCGACCTAAAGCTGACATACGTCTGACTTTCAATGAACGGGGATCCGACTTGGATCCCCGCTGATACCAGACACTGTGTTTGGTATGAATCTTGAGGGGGAACTCCACGCCAAATTTTAAATAAAAGACCGGCATGGGTTCCCCCTCCAAGAGCATATCAGGCCCTTGGGTCTGGTATGGATTTTAAGGGGCACCCCCTACGCCGAAAAAACGGCGTGGGGGTCCCCCCAAGATCCATACCAGACCTTTATCTGAGTACGCAGCCTGGCTGGTCAGGAAAAGGGGTGGGGACAAGCGAGCACCCCCCTCCTGAACCGTAACAGGCCACATGCCCTCAACATGGGGGGTGGGTGCTTTGGGGCAGGGGGGCCCTGCGGCCCCCCCCACCCCAAAGCACCTTGTCCCCATGTTGATGAGGACAAGGGCCTCTTCCCGACAATCCTGGCCGTTGGTTGTCAGGGTCTGTGGGCGGGGGCTTATCGGAATCCGGGAGCCCCCTTTAATAAGGGGGCCCCCAGATCCTGGCTCCCCACCCTATTTGAATGAGTATGGGGTACATCGTACCCCTACCCATTCACCTAGGAAAAAAATTGTCAAAAAAACACACTAGACGGTTTTTAAAGTAATTTATTAGGCAGCTCCGGGGGTCTTCTTCTAACTTCGGGGGTCTTTTCCTTCTTCTCCGCGGTCTCTTCCTTCTTCTCCGCGCTCTCCGGTCTCTTCTCCACGTTCTCCGGTATCTTCTGCCAGGCTCCTCCGCTATCTTCTGCTCTTTTGCCCACTCTTTTGCTAGCAGTGGCCCGGTCTTCTCCGCCGTCTTCTTCCCTCTTCTCTTCTTCCGATGTTGACACGACGCTCTCTCCCGCTGTAATGCTGTGTGCGTGGTCCGCAACGACTTATATAGGGATGGGGCGTGGTCACCGGGTGATGTCATGATCCCTACCCATTCACCTAGGAAAAAAATTGTCAATAAAAAAACACACTAGACAGGTTTTTAAAGTAATTTATTAGGCAGCTCCGGGGGTCTTCTTCCAACTTCGGGGGTCTCTTCCTTCTTCTCCGCGGTCTCTTCCTTCTTCTCCGCGCTCTCCGGTCTCTTCTCCACGTTCTCCGGTATCTTCTGCCAGGCTCCTCCACTATCTTCTGCTCTTTTGCCCGCTCTTTTGCTAGCGGTGGCCCGGTCTTCTCCGCCGTCTTCTTCCCTCTTCTCTTCTTCCGATGTTGACACGACACTCTCTCCCGCTGTAATGCTGTGTGCGTGGTCCACAACGACTTATATAGGGATGGGGCGTGGTCACCGGGTGATGTCATGACCCCGCCCCTTATGACATCACAGTCCCATCATGCCAAAGTCAGAGCATGCAAGACGGCGATCCGACTTTGATCCGACTTCAGTGATAGTCAATGGGCTGAGGTAGGATCAAAGTCGGACCAAAGTAGTACAGGGAGCATTTTCAAAGTCAGGCCGACCTGTGTTGGACCAGTTAACATGGCTCCCATAAGGAAACATTGAATTCACACGTCATGCAACATGAGCTCCCAATGTCGGAGCGTTTGTCGCACTAGTGTGAACCCGGCCACAGACCCTTTGCTGTGACACTCATATATTTAACTCAGGTGCTATCAATTTCTTCTGATCATCCTTGAGATGGTTCTACACCTTCATTTGAGTCCAGCTGTGTTTGATTATACTGATTGGACTTGATTAGGAAAGCCACACACCTGTCTATATAAGACCTTACAGCTCACAGTGCATGTCAGAGCAAATGAGAATCATGAGGTCAAAGGAACTGCCTGAAGAGCTCAGAGACAGAATTGTGGCAAGGCACAGATCTGGCCAAGGTTACAAAAAATTTCTGCTGCACTTAAGGTTTCCTAAGAGCACAGGGGCCTCCATAATCCTTAAATGGAAGACATTTGGGACATCCAGAACCCTTTCTAGAGCTGGCCTTCCGGCCAAACTGAGCTATTGGGGGAGAAGAGCCTTGGTGAGAGAGGTAAAGAAAAACCCAAAGACCACTGTGGCTGAGCTCCAGAGATGCAGATGGTAGAAAGTTGTAGAAAGTCAACCATCACTGCAGCCCTCCACCAGTCGGGGCTTTATGGAAGAGTAGCCCGACAGAAGCCTCTCCTCAGTGCAAGACACATGAAAGCCCACATGGAGTTTGCTAAAAAAACACCCGAAGGACTCCAAGATGATGAGAAATAAGATTCTTTGGTCTGATGAGACCAAGATAGAACTTTTTGGCCTTAATTCTAAGCGGTATGTGTGGAGAAAACCAGGCACTGCTCATCACCAGTCCAATACAGTGAAGCGTGGTGGTGGTAGCATCATGCTGTGGGGGTGTTTTTCAGCTGCAGGGACAGGACGACTGGTTGCAATCGAGGGAAAGATGAATGCAGCCAAGTACAGGGATATCCTGGATGAAAACCTTCTCCAGAGTGCTCAGGACCTCAGATTGGGCCGAAGGTTTACCTTCCAACAAAACAATGACCCTAAGCACACAGCTAAAATAACGAAGGAGTGGCTTCACAACAACTCTGTGACTGTTCTTGAATGGTCCAGCCAGAGCCATGACTTAAACCCAATTGAGTATCTCTGGAGAGACCTAAAAATGTCTGTCCACCAATGTTTACCATCCAACCTGACAGAACTGGAGAGGATCTGCAAGGAGGAATGGCAGAGGATCCGCAAATCCAGATGTGAAAAACTTGTTGCATCTTTCCCAAAAAGACTCATGGCTGTATTAGATCAAAAGGGTGCTTCTACTAAATACTGAGCAAAGGGTCTGAATACTTAGGACCATGTGATATTTCAGTTTTTCTCTTTTAATAAATCTGCAAAAATGTCAACAATTCTGTGTTTTTCTGTCAATATGGGGTGCTGTGTATACATTAATGAGGAAAAAAAATGAGCTTAAATGATTTTAGCAAATGGCTGCAATATAACAAAGAGTGAAAAATTTAAGGGGGTCTGAATACTTTCTGTCCCCACTGTACATATGTAAGCAAACATTTCAGCGTAGCCTACATGTAAAAATGTAATTTGCACTACACATACAGTATTGCAGTGCACACCGGAGTAAGAGCAATAATTATTTGGCCATTCTTCACAGTTAAAGCGGAGTTACACCCATTTAAAAGTCAGCAGCTACAAAAATTGTAGCTGCTGACTTTTAATAATCAGAAACTCACCTGTCCCATGGTCCAGCGATGTGGGCGTACGAAGCCCCGCTCCTCTTCTCCTCTCCAAGGCGCCAACATTCTAAATGTGGGCGCCCGGCTGTGGCTTCACAGCTGGGTGCACACTGCGCAAGCTGCGCTGTGTGCTGTGAATGGCCGGGCAATCTTCTGAGACCTGTGATGTGTCCTAGAAGATTGCAGGGTGGGAGGGGGAGAGGTCCACTTCCTTCCGGCACCGCGCAGCCAGGGGAGGAAGTGGGAACAGGGTGCCCGTATAAACAGGTGGTCATTTGCACTTAAAGCGGAAGTTCAATTTTTGGGTGGAACTCCGCTTTAACTCCAAATTGATGAGCTGTAATGGCTTTTAACCACTTACCACCTGCCCACCCTCAAATGACGGCTGAGCGGTGTGGCTCTCGTTCTGGGTGGACGTCATATGACGGCCTCCCAGAATGACTGCTCCCGAGCCCCCCCAGGGGCACGCAGCGCGGTGACCGCGGCTGTGCTGTGTTGCTAGGACACGGCGCAACCCCGATCTGTGTAAAGAGCCACGGCCGCGGCTCTTTGACCATGTGATTGGCTGTGTCCAATCACAGACGTTCAGATGTAAACAGGGATATGCCGGTAATCGGTGCTCCTCGCCTCACACTGACAGAGTGTGAGGAGAGGAGAGACGATCAGCGACATCTCCTCACAGGGGACAGCTAGGTATGTAATCAGGGCACTAATCATCAATGCCCTGATTACAATTAGTGCCCACCAGTCATTGCCCACCACTGCCAGCAAACAGTGCCAACCAGTGTCCAAAATTGCCACCAATCAGTGCCCACAAGTGCCAGCAATCAGTGCCCACAAGTGCCAGCAATCAGTGGCCATTAGTGCTGGCTATCAGTGCTGCCCATCAATGCCCATCACTGTTGCCCATCAATGCTCATCACTGCTGCCCATCAATGCCACCCATCAGTGCCGCCTATCCGTGCTGCCTATCTGTGCCCACCAGTGCTGCCTATCTGCGCTCACCAGTGCCACCTATCTGTGCCCACCAGTACCGCCTATCTGTGCCCAGTGCCACCCATCAGTGCCACCTATCAGTGCTCATCAGTGTCACATATCAGTGCCCATAAGTGTGGCATATTCGTGCCTCCTCATCAGTGCCCTTAAGTGCCACCTCATCAGTGCCCATAAGTCCCACCTCATCAGTGCCCATCAGTGCAGCCTATCAGTGCCCATCAGTGCCACCTCATCAGCGCCCATCAGTGAAGGATAAAAATTACTTATTTACAAAATTTACTGAGAGAAACTAAGAAAAACTTTTTTTTTTTCAAAATTTTTGGTCTTTTTTTTTTTTTAGGAAAAAATAAAAACCCAGGAGTGATTAAAGAGGGAGTCCCGCAAAAAAAAAAATTAAATGTCAGCAGCTACAAATACTGCAGCTGCTGACTTTTTATATAAGAACACTTACCTGTCTCACGGTCCAGCTATGTCGGCACCCGAGGCCGAACCATCGCTCGGCTCTCGGGTGCTGCCGTCGCCATCTTCTGTAAGGGAATCAGGGAATGAGAACGGTCCCTGCTGTCTCTGTGACCCGTGTGTGTCCCAGAAGACAGTGCGGGGGGCGGGAACTGGCGTAGACTCCCATGGGAGTCTACGCCCGGAAGTGGGTGCAAATACCTGTATTAGACAGGTATCTGGACCCCCCTGAAAGGTGCCAAATGTGACACCAGAGGTTCCAAAAAGCGGAGGTTCAATTTTTGCGTGAACCTCCTTAAATACCACCAAAAGAAAGCTCTATTTGTGTGAAGAAAATGATAACAATTTCACATGGTTGCAGTGTAGCATGACCACGCAATTGTCATTCAAAGTGTGACAGCGCTGAAAGCTGAAAAATGGCCTGGGCAGGTAGGAGGTGTAAGTGCCCTGTATTGAAGTAGTTAAAGTGTTGCCTATGGAAATTATGAGAGCAAAGTTTGTCAGCGTTTCATGGGCACACAGTGCAGACGTCAGAACTGCATAGTGTACAGCAAAGTGTATAGAGTACAGAGATCAGGACTGTGTAGTGTGCAACATAGTGTATACGGTGGAAAGGTCAGGACTGCATAGCTCCTAACTGTCCCTGATTTGGAGGGACTGTCCCTGATTTGGAGGGACTGTCCCTGATTTGGAGCAATGTCCCTCTGTCCCTCTTTCGTCCTCATTTGTCCCTCATTTGTCCCTCGTTTTGGTCTGTATATAAAATGCACTTTTTATCTTTCAAATAGTGTTTCCCAGTGCTAAACCTTTCATCCAACTTCTAAATTGCTGCATTTGTAAATTTTAAAAGTCAATATAAAGAAATAGTAGTGGTAAAAAAAAGCCCTTGTGGATTTAATTAACCTTTTTTTTTGGTTAATTCTCCATTAAGAGGTGTGTCTTATGCCTACATACATTTGCTAGTAGGTGTCCCTCATGCCCATTTTAAAATGTTGGGAGGTATGGGACTGTGTAATGTGCATCCTAGCATTTACAGTGCAGATCCCCGGACTCTGTAACATTCAACATAGCTTATACAGTACAGAGGTCAGGACTATGAAATTTACAGTGTAGTATACACAGTACAGAGATCAGGAACATATTGTATGCAGTGCAGAGGTAAGGACTGTGTAATGTACAACATAGCATATACATTGCAGGGGTCATGACCGTGTAATGTACAACATAGTATATACATATATACACTATACATACTGTATAACATAGCACATACAATGCAGAGAACAGGACTATGTAGATACAACATAGTGTATACAGTGCAAAGGTCAGGACTGTCTGATATACATCATGGTGTATACCAGGGGGGCCTAACCGCTTGCCCCTGGGCCACATGTGGCCCACAGTGCCTTTTGATGTGGCCCGCCACTTCCTGCTCTAGGAGGGCGGGCCAGCAAGCCCAGAATGTGGGTTCCCGACCCGCCATTCCCGAGCATCAGTATGAAGAACGGAGCCGGCACTAGAGGAAGCAGAGCTGATGCTTCCTGTATAGCGCCGGCTCCTGTCACAGGCGGAGTGATACCATGAGCAAGAGCGATACAGGAAACATCAGTTCTGCCCTCTACTTCAGACGCATGCTTCGTCCAGTGCTGGCACTTGTCACACTGATGCTCGGGGATGGCGGATCAGGAACCTGCATTCTGGGACAGCAGCCAGCAGTACCTGTCAGTAGTACCCGCCAGCAGTACCCACTAGTAGTACCCACCAGCAGTACCAACCAGCAGTGCCAGCAGTAACCGCCAGCAGTACCCACCAGCAGTACCTGCCAGGAGTACCCACCAGCAGTACCTGCCCTGGAGGAGAGCCACCAGCCATACCTGCCCTAGGGACAGCAGCAGATGCCAGCCATAGCCGTCTGGGGAACAGCAGAGGCCCCCAGCCATACCCGCCCTGGGGAACAGCAGGGAGGAAGAGATCCAATCTTTTTTCTTCCAGATGTAAAGAGTTCCCCCTTGTCCTCTGTGATGACCTTAAAGTGAATAACTCAACCCCAAGTTTCCTATATGGACCACTTATGTATTTATACATGTCATGCAGCCGACATGCTTTTGGCAGGCTTTTCCCGGTGAAAGGGACTGGGTGGAACAATGGAATGCGCTGGTTTTCTGGGTAAGGAGCTGGAGCAGTGCTTAGCGTTCTCCAACCTTTTGGGTACCATCTTTATTGCCTAGACTGGTATTTAGGAAAGTGGAACACTATACCTCATGAAGGCATCCAGCAATGGTGATCAGATCAGTTGGCTGCACCTTAAAGGAATCAGGACCAGATGAGTAAGTGGAAATATGTATTTATTTAAGATAATGACAAACTTCCAATAACAACACCAATAAATCATAACAAGGAAGTGGAAAGTAATAGAAAACATCAAACTCTATATGAAAACCTAACAAATTAAACCTAACTAACTATATACAAATGGGGGAGAACAAACATAAGCCAGATAGGACAGGGACAGGAGATAAGGGGAACAGGAAGCCAGGTACTGGGAGCAGAAAATCAGGAGTGGAAGCAGGTAACAGGGGACAGGTCTCCGGATCAGGATACTAGGAACAGGGAATGGATCAGGCTCATGCAGGGACACGGCTTTCAGGAAAATACTAATGCCCTGAGCCTCAGTGAAGGTCGGGCTTAAATACTTCCAGCAGTCCATATCAGGTGCAGCCTGATTACCTGTATGTATCTGCTGGGAGACACCCACTGGTGGCCACCAGAACTACACCCTTTGATGCTAAAAACAATAGTGCCACCAGCAGGTGACCCAAGCAATGACATAGGTACTGACAGTTCCCCCCCCCTTAAGGAGTGGCCTCCAGACGCTCCAATCTGCCCTTGACCCTGACAACCCATGTGGGTGTGGAAAAGTCCTGAAAAGTCTCCCCTCTGTGTCTGCGGACTTCTTTGCACTCTTCAGGCCAGAGTCATTTAACTCACTGGGAGGCATCAGCAGTAAGCTGGGCACCAGGCAGAAAGGCATCAGCAGCAAGCTGGGCATCAGGCAGGAAAGCATAAGCAACAAGCTGGGCATCAGGCAGGGAAGCATCATCAACAAGCGGGGCATCAGGCAGGAAAGCATCAGCAGGCTGGATAACGAGCAACGGATCAGCAGGCTGGGTAATGGGCACTGGACCAGCAGGCTGGGTAATGGGCACCCGATCAGCCGGCTGGGTAACGGGCACCAGATCAGCAGGCTAGGTAATGGGTCTTGGATCAGCAGGCTGGATAACGGGAACCGAACCGGCAGGCTGGGCAGCGGGCACCGGATCATCAAGCTGGGCAGTGGGCACCGGGTCATCAGGCTGGGCAGCAGGCACTGGGTCATCAGGCTGGGCAACAGGCACCGGGTCATCAGGCTGGGCAGCAAGCACCGGGTCATCAGGCTGGGCAGCAAGCACCAGGTTATCAAGCTGGGCAGTAAGCACCGTGTCATCAGACTGGGTAGTGGGCACTGGGTCATCAGGATAGGCAGCGGGCACTAGGTCATCAGGCTTAGCAGCAATCACCGGGTCATTAGGCTGGGTAGTGGGCACCGGGTCATCAGGCTGGGCAGCAGGCACTGGGTCATCAGGCTGGGCAGCAGGCACCGGGTCATCAGGCTAGGCAGCAAGCACCGGGTCATCAGGCTGGGCAGCAAGCACCGGGTCATCAGGCTGGGCAGCAAGCACCGGGTCATCAGGCTGGGCAGCAAGCACTGGGTCATCAAGCTGGGCAGCAGTCACCGGGACACCAGGCTGAGCAGCAGAAAGAGGCACATCAAGCTGGGCAGAGGGCAGAGTCACATCAAGCTGGGCAGCAAGCAGAGGCACATCAGTAGTGGGTGCAGTTGATGGAAGCGAAGAGCAGGAGGATGGTAAAACAGAGGGAACAGGTACTTAGTTGATAGCAGGGTATATTGGGCGGTAACTGTGGGTGAAGAGAAAGACATTTGAGCAGGCAGGTGTCTAGCCACATGGATGGGTGGTTGGAGCTAACAGAAGAGGCTGAATGCAACAAATTTGACCATGCCTGTATATCGAATTTACACACTGCCTGTCTGATCAGAGCGTGCGCTGAATCAATACATGCTGCTAGCACCTGTTGAGGACATGCTGAGTAGTATTCAAAGACAAAGGCCGAGTCATCCTTCAATAACCAAACCAAGGATTCTACCTGAGCCATACTAGAAGGAGGAGAATAATCATCACCACCACTAGGGGCACTAGACAGAGCCAACTCTGCACCGATTTGAATGAGTGGCTGAATCTCCTCGGACAAAAATCTGCCTTCATCAACAAAAGCGTGAGCCAGACGGATGCATTCCAACAATTGCTCCCTAGTCTGCTCTTTCAAAGTTTGGCAGCAATAATGTCTGTCTTCTGTTGCGAGTAGTGAGAAATACAAAACCTCCTCAAAATGCATCTTTCCGCAATTGAGCAAGTGCTCAGACCTAATTTCCAGGTGCAGCCGATCTGATTGTATGGCTTCAGTATTATGTCAGTACCTCATGCAGGCATCCAGCAAGGGTGATTAGATCAGTTGGCTGCACCTTAACCACTTCCCACCCGGCCACTGCACATAAGCGGCTGGGTGGGCGCTTCCTTCTTCTAAGTGGACGTTCCCGATGTGCGTGTGTCCCCTGGACACGCCGCATTTCGGATCGGCAGGAGGGCTCTGCGAATTTCCCTCCTCATCACATGATGGCTGTGTCCAATCACAGCCATCATGTAATGTAAACAGCTTGGGGGAGAGTCACAGGAAGCAGGATTGCGCGGCCGCATTTCCACGCAGTGGTGCGATTCCGATGTGCCCGTGTCCCCCAGAGACAGGGCAACGTCACTCGGCAGAAGGGCTTTGTGATTGGCCCTCCTGATCACATAATGGCTGTGTCCAATCATAACCGTCATGTAGTGTAAGCCGAGAGCTGTTGTCAGGCGATGGGCTCTGCTTCTCCTCACACAAAGTTAGTGAGGAGAAGAGAGCAGATCTGCGAGCTGGGGATCAGTGTGTATGAGCTGTTTTTTACAGCTTTTTACACACTGATCACCCAGCTAGAGTCCCCAAATAGTGTCCCCAACACTGTGAAAAACACCAACACCTGTCGCACATCTGTCCCACTGAACATCTGTCCCAGTAAACATCTGTCACATCTGTCCAATCTGTCCATGATTACCTGGCACATCTGTCCGTGATCATCAGGCGCACGTGTCCATGATCATCTGGTGCACGTGTCCGTGATCATCTGGTGCACATGTGTCCATGATCATCTGGCGCACATGTGTCCATGATCATCTGCACACATCTGGCACACATTTGTCCGTAATCATCTGCGCACATCTGGTGCACATCTGTCCATGATAATCTGGCGCACATGTGTCCGTGATCATCTAGCTCACTAGTGTCCATGATAATCTGGTGCACATGTGTCCGTGATCATCTGGAGCACATGTCCGTGATCATCTGCACACATCTGGTGCACATGTGCCGTAATCATCTGCGCACATCTGGTGCACATGTGTCCATGGTCATCTAGCGCACATGTGTCCGTGATCCTCTGGTGCACATCTGGTGCACATCTGTCCGTGATCAACTGGCGCACATGTGTCCGTGATCATCTGGCGCACATGTGTCCATGATAATCTGGCACACATGTGTCCGTGATCATCTGGTGCACATGTGTCCATGATCATCTGCACACATCTGGTGCACATGTGTCCGTGAGCATCTGCGCACATCTGGAGCACATGTGTCCATGGTCATCTGGCGCACATGTGTCCATGATCCTCTGGTGCACATCTGCGCACATCTGTCCATGATCATCTACGCACATCTGGTGTACATCTGTCCATGATAATCTGGCGCACATGTGTTCGTGATCATCTGGCGCACTAGTGTCCATGATAATCTGTTGCACATGTGTCTGTGATCATCTGGAGCACATGTCCGTGATCATCTGCACACATCTGGTGCACATGTGCCCGTAATCATCTGCGCACATCTGGTGCACATGTGTCCGTGGTCATCTGGTGCACATGTGTCTGTGATCCTCTGGTGCACATCTGGTGCACATCTGTCCGTGATCATCTGGCGCACATGTGTCCGTGATCATCTGGCGCACATGTGTCCATGATAATCTGGCACACATGTGTCCGTGATCATCTGGTGCACATGTGTCCGTGATCATCTGCACACATCTGGTGCACATGTGTCCGTGATCATCTGTGCACATCTGGCGCACATGTGTCCATGATCCTCTGGTGCACATCTGGTGCATATCTGTCCGTGATCATCTGGCGCACGTGTGTCCGTGATCATCTGTAGTACATCTGGCACATATGTGTTTGTGATCATCTGGCGCACATGTCCATGTTCATCTGGCGCACGTGTCCATGATCATCTGGCACATGTGTCCGTGATCATCTGCGCACATCTGCCGTGATCATCTGCGCACATCTGGCGCACATCTGTCCGTGATAATCTGGCGCACGTGTCCGTGATCATCTGGCGCACATGTTTTCATGATAATCTGGCACACATGTGTTCGTGATCATCTGGTGCACATGTGCCCATGATCATCTGCACACATCTGGTGCACATGTGTCCGTGATCATCATAATTTCATCATAAATTTTGGTCAGAATGTATTCCGCTACATGTCTTTGGTAAAAAAAATCCTGATAAGTGTATGGTAAAAAAAATCCTGATAAGTGTATGATAATTGGTTTGTATGATAATTGGTTTGTGTGATATACATCTGCACACATCTGAGGCACATGTGTCCGTGATCATCTGGCACATGTGTCCGTAATCATCTGCACTCATCCGGTCCACGTGTGTCCGTGATCATCTGCGCACATCTGGTGAGCATGTGTCCATGATCCTCTGGCGCACGTGTCTGTGATCATCTGTAGCACATCTGGTACACGTGTTTGTGATCATCTGGCGCACATGTGTTTTTGATCATCTGGTGCACATCTGGCACACGTGTCTGTGATCATCTGGCACATGTGTCTGTGATCATCTGGACCATGTGTCCATGATCATCTGGCACATGTGTCCATAATCATCTGCGCACACCTGTCCGTGATAATCTGCGCACATCTGATGCACATGTGTCGGTGATCATCTGTAGCAGATCTGGCGCACATGTGTTCATGATCATCTGGCGCACATGTGTCCATTATCATCTGGCACACATGTGTCCGTGATCATCTTAGCACATCTGGTGCACATGTGCTCGTGATCATCTGGCGCACGTGACCATGATCATCTGGTGAACATCTGGCGCACGTGTCTGTGATCATCTGGCACATGTGTCCGTGATCATCTGCACACATCTGGTGCACATCTGTTCGTGTCCATGATTATCTGGCACATCTGTCCGTGATCATTTGGCACATCTGACGCACATCTGTCAGCGATCATCTGGCGCACATCTGTCTGTGATCATCTGCCACATCTGTCAGTGATCATCTGCCACATCTAATTCCATTGTCCTGGTGCTCCAAGGCCTTCAACAATGTGATAAGTACTCAGAAAATGAAATGTGTAATTTATGCCTTTTGAATGCCTGATAGTGCTCCCTGCATGTTGAGCCTCTGTATGTGGCCAGGCTTTGTAAAAGTCTCACACATGTGGTATCGCCATACTCAGGAGGAGTAGCAGAATATATTTTGGGGGGTAATTTTTGCTATGTGCATGCTATGTGTTAGATATATCATATATATTGAATATATATATTTTGGGGGGTAATTTTTGCTATGTGCATGCTATGTGTTAGATATATCAAATAAATTGACAACTTTGTGTAAAAAAAGATAAGTTTTCATTTTCTTTCCACATTTTCCAAAATCTTGTGAAAAAAAATGTTCAAAAGAGTCATTATGCCTCCTAGACTATACATTGGGGTGTTTGCTTTCCAAAATTGGGTCATTTAGTGGGTAATTCCATTGCCCTGGTGCTCCAGGGCCTTCAAAAATGTGATAGGTAGTCAGGAAACTAAATGTGTAATTTATGCCCTTAGAACACCTGATGGTGCTCCCTGCATGTTGGGCCTCTGTATTTGGCCAGGCTGTGAAAAAGTCTCACACATGGGGTATCACCACACTCAGGAGGAGTAGCAGAATACATTTTGGGGTGCAATTGCAAGTTTATCTATGCCATGTGTTAGAAATAACTAATTGAATAACAATTTTGTGAAAAAAAAACAAAATAAAAATTCTTCATTATAAAATAAAAAACCCAGTGGTGAATAAATACCACCAAAAGAAAGCTATATTTGTGTGAACTAAATAATAAAAATGTTATTTGTGTACAGTGTTGCTTGACTGAGTAATTGTCATTCAAAGTGCAAGAGCACTGAAAGCTGAAATTTGGTTTGGGAAGGAAGGGGTGAAAGTGCCCAGTGCCCAGGCAGAGCTGGTGAGAGAAGCTGTGGCTGAGATCAGGAGTTTCTATGTCCTTTTATGGGGAATGAGCTTTTACCTGCCACATGAAAAGACACCTTACGTGGATAGTCTGAGGAGCCCTTCAAGTTTTGAAAGACCCGAGGCTGGGGTTAAGAGCCACAGGCATGCATGATCTCCTTAAATAAGAGATCTAAGGATCTGGTAAGTGGCAGCATTTTCGTAGGTGGAGGCATTTTCCTGTTGCACCTTATCACATCCCCCATAGTGTTACAGTTGCATGTCATCACTGTCAGGAAGATTGCAAAGCCATCATCCAGAAGATTGTTCTACTAAGTGGGCTTTCTCTCAATAGCCTATCGGAGTGGACTTGACTCTGTTGCTTGTGTATCTTGTTATACACTTTACTCCAATATTTTTGGCACTTATCCCTGGTGATATTATTTATAAGTTGATGTGATTATATATTGCATGAATGTTTTATTTTTATTGTATGGTTATGATTCATATTTTTAACTTTTTTCAATTTTTTGTGATCACAAATCAGTACACAGCGCAGCGTCTTTTGTTTATATTGTTTGTAGTGTGTGTGTGTCTCACATTTTTAGTTGCAGCTTCTTTTCCACTTCATATATGGTTTAATCTTTTATATATGACTGTTGTTGGGATAGCGCAGTAATATAATTTTTTTGTTCTTAAGTCAAATCTGTTTGTAATTTGGAACAGGTACATTTTTTAAGTGTAGCTCCAGCCAAAAAATCTATTTTTAAGCTTTTTGGATAACATAGGGAAGGGTTATCACCCCTGTAACATTTGTTTTGCTGTCTGTGCCCCTGTTCAGAAGATTTTACCTCACTTTCTGTGACAATGACAATTGGATTTTGAAAATTTTGGGTTATTAGGGAAACAAGGATTGGTGATAAAGCATCAGTGGAGACACCTTTTTCCCATAATAACTCTTACAGGAGAGAATTTCCCTTCCTAGGGGTAGATTTCCTCTCACTTCCTGTTGTCTCCCTCCATTTGTAAGCAGGAGTCATTTGTAAGTCGGATGTTTGAAAATAGGGGACCGCCTGTATATACTATACGGCCTGCCCTATATACTCTGCGGAAAATTGGGCCTTAGGTGTTGGTGGTACCAGAACACTGTAAGCCCTCACAGTTACTCTTAGTGGGCGCTAGAACGGGCCCTGCTGCAAAATATTATATCAAAAATTGTAATTACATGCCCCTGTTAAAGAGGGGCAGAAAAATTGGGCCTTTTGTGGTGGTGGTGGTGCCACAACACTGTAAGCCCTCACAGTTACTCTTGGTGGGTGCAGGGACAGGCCCTGCTTTGAAATATTGTATCAAGAATTGTAATTACATGCCACTGTTAAACAGGGGCAGAAAAATTGGGCCTTTGGTGGTGGTGCCACAACTGGGCCTTTAGTGGTGGTGGTGGTGGTGGTGCCACAACACTGTAAGCCCTCACAGTTACTCTTGGTGGGTGCAGGAATGGGCCCTGCTGTGAAATATTAGATCAAAAATTGTGATTACACGCCCCTGTTAAACTGGGGCAGAAAAATTGGGTCTTAGGCAGTGGTGGTGGTGCCACAACACTGTAACCCCTTACAGATTCTCTTGTTGAGCTCAGGAATGAGCCCTGCTGTGAAATATTATAGCGAAAATTGTAATTACATGCCCCTGTCAAACAGGGGCAGAAAAATTGGGCCATAGGCAGTGGTGGTGGTGGTGGCACAACACTGTAAAACCTCACAGATTCTCTTGTTGAGCGCAGGAACGGGCCCGTGCTGTTATATATTAGATCTAAAATTGTAATTACACACCCCTTTTAAAAAGGGGCAGAAAAATTGGGCCTTAGGCAGTGGTGGTGGTGCCACAACACTGTAACCCCTCACAGATTCTCTTGTTGAGCGCAGGAACGAGCCCTGCTGTGAAATAGTAGAGCAAAAATTGTAATTACATTCCACTGTTAAATGGGCAGAAAAATTGGGCCATAGGCGGTGGTGGTGGTGGCACAACACTGTAAAGCCTCACAGATACTCTTGTTGAGCGCAGGAACGGGCCCTGCTGTGAAATATTAGATCAAAAATTGTAATTACGCACCCCTGTTAAACAGGGACAGAAAAATTGGGCCTTAGGCAGTGGTGGTGGTGCCACAACACTTCAACCCCTCACAGATACTCTTGTTGAGCACAGGAACAAGCCCTGCTGTGAAATTTTTGATTAAAAATTGTAATTACATGCCCCTGTTAAACAGGGGCAGAAAAATTGGGCCTTAGGCAGTGGTGGTGCCCTGAACCAAAAATATTCTTAGAAGCTATAATCATGAAGAGTGAGGAGGAATAGGATAGTCACTCAGCATAATAGGATAGTCACGCAGCATACGCAGTCTTCAAGGGATTCCACATCCATAGAAAAATCAATTGGTTACATCAGCATCAGGTGCTTGGTAGCTGGTGATCCAAGACGGATTCATTGTTATGAATGTGAGCCGATCAACAGAGTCTGTGGACAGGCACACTCTGTGATCGGTTACAAAGCCTCCAGCAGCACTGAATGTGCGTTTAGAAAGAACGCTGGATGCAGGGCAGGCCAGTAGCTCAATTGCATATTGAGCAAGCTCTGGCCAGTGGTCCATCCTCAAGACCCAGTAACCCAGTGGATGTTCTGTTGGAAAGGTCTACAAGTCTTGCCCCTAGATTTTCCTGAACCATGTAATTCTGGCGATGGTTGCTGGAACCGATCAGACCTTGGCGCTGAGGACTGAAGAATTGTCTGAAGGCATTGGTCAGCCGGCCACCTTCTCCACCGCTCTTTCTGTGACTGAACGAAACCTCAGCAACAACGTTGTCCAGCACCAGGAAATTGTAACCTCCCAGGCTCTGGAAATGCATTGCACAAACCTTTCTGCAAGGCCTCCTGAAGATGTTTCATCCTCTGCTCCCTCTGCGAAGGCTGAATAAGTTCTGCAACCTTACCCTTGTAACGTGGATCAAGAGGGGTTGCCAGCCAGTAATGATCTCTCTCCTTGATACCACGAATCCTCGGGTCCTTTCGCAGGCTTTGCAGGATCAGGGAGGCCATGCAGCGTAAGTTTGCAGAGGCATTCGATCCTGAGTCCTCTGGGTCACTAAGGATCACATGATCTGCAACCACCTCCTCCCAGCCACGTACAACTCCATGGGTTTCTGGGGACTGAAAATGATCCCTTGAAGACTGCTGCTGATGCTGAGTGTTATCCTCCACCTCCATGCTGACACAATACTCCTCCTCTTCTTTCTGTGTGATTGTCAGGCCCGCAGGAATACTATCTGGATAAAGGGGGCCTTAAGAGGTAAGAAAGTCCTCCTCTTCCTCCCACTGTTCTGCCTCAAGTGCCCTGTCCATTATTCCACGAAGCGTGTGCTCCAACAGGAAGACAAGAGGGACAGTATCACTGATGCATGCACTGTCACTGCTCACCATCCTCGTGGCCTCCTCAAATAGTGACAGGACAGTGCATGCATCCTTGATCAGTAGCCACTGGCGTGGCAAAAAAAAGCCAAGCTCCCCTGACCCTGTCATGGTGCCATACTCACACAGGTACTCATTGATGGCCCTCTGCTGTGTGTTCAGCTACTACAGCATTGCCAATGTTGAGTTCCACCTGGTGGGCATGTTACAAATGAGGCGGTTCTTGGGCAGGTTGCATTGCTTTTGAAGGTCAGCCAGCCGAGCACTGGCATTATATGACCGGTGGAAATGACCACAGACTTTCCTGGCCTGCCTCATGAGATCCTCTAAGCCCGGGTACCTGCTCAAGAACCGCTGCACCACCAAATTCAGGATGTGAGCCGAACAGGGAACATGGGTCAAGTGTCCCTGTCGAACCATTCCTGGCTGAAGCTGGCGTGGCGTCAACCACCTCTGAGCCTGCCCCTGAAGAGCTGACAGAATCTCTGCCCCAGTGTGGCTCCTGTCCCCTAAGCAGACCAACTCAATCACCGCATGGCATCTTTTTGCCTGAGTGCTTGCGTAGCCCCTTGAACACCTACGGAGCACCGCTGGTTCAGAGGACAAATCTGCAGAGGAAGGGGCCATAGAGGAAGAAGAAGAGGACAGGGTGGAGGAGAGAGCTGTGGCAGAATCACCACTAGCATTTTGGAGGAGTGGTGGCGGAACAAGCTCCAATAATACTGAGCCCTGTCCTGCATCCTTCCCAGATGCCAGCAGAGTTACCCAGTGCGCCGTGAAAGAAAGGTTACGTCCCTGTCCATGCTTGCTGGACCATGAGTCAGCAGTAATATGCACCTTACTGCTGACCGCCCTGTCCAACGAGGCCAAGACATTGCCTTCCACATGCTGGTAGAGAGCCGGAATGGCCTTCCATGAAAAGAAATGGCATTTGAAAACCTGCCGCTGAGGTACGGCACATTCCACAAATTCACGAAAGGGGGCAAAGTCCACCAGCTGAAAAGGCAGCAGTTGCAGTGCTAGCAATTTGGCCAAGCTAGCATTTAGACGCTGAGCATGTGGATGGCTGGGACCGAATTTCTTTCGACGGTTTAGCAACTGGGGTAGGGAAATTTGCCTGCTAAAATTGGATGTTGGTGTACCGCTAGCAGATTGGCCACAAGTACTTGGGACACCTATTTCTATATCTTCATTCCTTTTAGTGCAGGTTTCTGAGAGACTGGAGTTATAGTGGGGTTGGAGATCCCAGCTGATGAGAAGCAAGGAGTGGTCCGCCTTGTTCTTGCTGCTGTTTTGGCCACGCTTGATACGCTTCAGACATATGTTGAAAACAGCAACGGTGCGATCTGCTGCACACGTGTCAAAAAAGGCCCACACCAAAGAACTTTTCAAAATGTGTGGGGAGTCAGCAGCGCCCTGCACCTGCTTAGCTCTGCGGTGTGATGCAATAGGGTGGCTGCCCTTAAGCTGCCCCCTGGAGGGCATCCTGCCTCGTTGGAGATGTGCCTCCTCCACTCTTCTATCAGGCACCCAAGTAGAGTCAGTGACCTCATCATCCCCTCCCTCTTCATCACTGGAGCAAACTTGGCAGTATGCTGCAGCTGGGGGCACATGACTGCCAGTTTCTTGTCCTTCTTGGGCATCCCCTCTCTCTAGGCTCAGGTTACTCCCTTCCCCTTCCTCAACCTGGGTAATATCATCAGCCTTCAAATCGCTGAGCATCCTCCTGCAGCATGTACTCAACACTGTGGTAGAATAGTTTGGGGTACTCCTCTGTGCATGATGGTGGGGCTAGGGAAGGAGTGACTGTTGACATGGAGCCGATGGAATAAGCCACTTTGGCAGCTGCATTGGCAGGCAGACTACTCTGAGCCTGGGTGACAGAGGATGAGAAAGATGAGGACTGCTTTGTTATCCATTCCACCAACACTTCTGCATGTTGTGGCTCAATAACACGGCCCGCTGCAGAAAAAAAGGACAAGTGTGCCCCACGGCCATGTGCTGAGCAAAACCACAATATACTGTATTGTGTACTGTGTACATCACCAGAAAAGTAGTAGCAACTGCACTATGGGTACATGGTATTGTGTACACCACCAGAAGTGTAATAGTAACTATGGGTGCACTGTATTGTGTACTGTGTACATCACCAGAAAAGTAGTAGCAACTGCACTATGGGTACATGGTATTGTGTACACCACCAGAAGTGTAATAGTAACTATGGGTGCACTGTATTGTGTACTGCGTACACCACC
Organism: Aquarana catesbeiana; assembly: GCF_042186555.1. Classification (NCBI taxonomy): domain Eukaryota; kingdom Metazoa; phylum Chordata; class Amphibia; order Anura; family Ranidae; genus Aquarana; species Aquarana catesbeiana. The sequence goes on along the minus strand of NC_133329.1, from coordinate 232,819,502 downwards.
AGAAAACTAGTAGCAACTGCACTATGGGTGCACGGTACTGTGTACACCACCAGAAGTGTAATAACAACTATGGGTGCACTGTATTGTGCACTGTGTACACCACCAGAAAAGTAGTAGCAACTGCACTATGGGTGCACAGTACGGTCTACACCACCAGAAGTCTAATAGCAACTATGGGTGCACTGTATTGTGTATTGTGTACACCACCGGAAAAGTAGTAGCAACTGCACTATGGGTGTACTCTGTACACTGCTGAAGTATATTATAAAAAGTACACCAAGAGTAGCCTGCAGTCAGATATAGGCTTGGCTACACTGGATGCAGTGTATATATATATATATATATATATATATATATATATATACGAGACTGACTGTATATATATATATTAAATACACTGCAGCTAACTGAATAAGATATATCTTATTAGATCTATATATATCAGATATAGCTACACTGGATACAGAGTATATATATATATATATATATATATATATATATATATATATATATATATATATATATATATATGAGACTGACTGTATATATATATATATATATATATATATATATATATATATATATATATATATATATATATTTATATATATATATATATATATATTAAATCCACTGTAGCTAACTGAATAACCTGCCTGCCTGCCTCTCTCCGTCCACGCCAACAACACACTACACAGGGCCGACGTGCAGGCAGCCTTATATAGTGTGGAGCGTGGACTTAGTTCCCCTGAGCCATAATTGGCCAAAGGCACCCTGCCTTTGGCCAATTATGGCTCTCTTAGCTGAGGGCGCTGGGATTGGCCAAAGCATGCAGGTCATGGTGCATGCTTTGGCCAATCATCATACAGCAATGCACTGCGATCTCACAGTGCATTATGGGGCATTACGCGGCTCTCGAATTTGCTGCGAACACCCCATAATGTTCGTTTTTCGACGAACGGGCGAACATCTGATGTTCGCGTCGAACTCATGTTCGACCCCAACATAAAGCTCATCCCTAATCTGTAGCAATGACCTACATATTCAACAAGAGGCACAATCACTTTATGGGAGATTTTTACTCCGTGGTTATCCTCGTTGGATGCTGGAGAGGGTGTTATCCATAGCAAAACACAAAAATAGAGATGACGTATTAAAAAAAAAAAAAAAAAAGCTATCAGGAAAACATGAACCCTTATCGTTTAAACCTATCCACTCTATTCAGTAGTGAATTTAGCAAAATAAAAATAATTTTTAATAGACATCTACCTATTTTACAATCTGATGAGACATGCGCTGATATCCTATGTGAAGGAGTTAACGTGGTCTCTCGAAGGTCACCCACTTTGAGTTGATCCTTATCTCCAAGTTTTTTTTCACAGAGAGTCACTTAGATCCCTTACTTGGCTACATTTTAAAGGGAACTTCAAATGTGATGCAACGGGATGTTCGTGCTGCCATCATTTTCAGTGCGGCAGAACATTTCGTTCTAATGTTAACCCTAAAGCAGGCCATACATGGTCGAATTTTGAACAAATTTTCTTTTCAAAAATCAGAAAGTTAATTTTTTTTGTGATCCAATGATGCCACCATTGATTATCGAAATTCGGTCGACCAAGCCTTCAATTTCACCTCATGTTCCTACAGAAAAGAATTTTAGTGGCTGGGAATCTTTTTTTCTCTCTGTAAATTTTCTTTTCTTATTACATTTCTCGCACAATTCTCCCATCATTGATTAGAAAATTGTTTGTTTTTCTAAAAATTTCCAACGTGTCCGATTCCTCAAATTTGATTGCCGCACGAAAATCAGCCGTTGCTGCAGCCCACTAATGGTGCAAAATTTGCACGAAAATTCTTAGATACGATTTTCGAAAAAAAAATTGTTTCGAAATTCGAACCGTATATCGCTGGCATAAGACATTTTACATTTGTTCTTTTTACAACTGCAATACTAGCTATGTAGTTTACTTGATTACATGTGCTATCTGTCAGACACAATGTGTTGGGAGAACCACGAGACAGTTCCGAGATAAATTTCAGGAGCATTTCTACAGCGTTGAGAAAAAAAGTATACACCAATGTGGCTAGGCATTTTATTATGCACCACAATGGGGAGAAAACAGCTATACAGGTCCACATTATTGATAAAATTAAAGGGGCTGTAAACCCTAGTTTTTTGTTTTTTTTTAAAATAACAAACATATCATACTTACCTCCACTGTGCAGTTTGTTTTGCACAGAGTGGCCCTGATCATCGTCTTCTGGGGACCCCAACGGCACTCGCGGCACCTCCCCTCATAGGTGAACCCCCTAGGAGAAGCGCTCTCCCTGGGGGTTACCAAGTCCAGCATTTGCATCCATAGAATGCTGGACTCGGCCCCGCCCCCGGAGCCTGCGTCATTGGATTTGATTGACAGCAGCGGGAGCCAATGGCTGCGCTGCTATCAATCTATCCAATCAAGAGCCGAGAACCCCAGCCAGAGAGGTAGAGAGCGTCTCCAGCGTGGGAACGAACGGGCTCAGGTGAGTAAAATGGGGGGGCTGGTCAGTGATAGAAGTTTTTTCACCTTAATGCATAGAATGCATTATGGTGAAAAAACACGAGGGTTTACAACCCCTTTAAGACCCCCAGGCGAGTGGGAGAGGTCTTCAGGTTGCTGTGTTATAGGGAGGTGTTCTGGAAATTTCATTTACAAACACGTATCCCCCGGGGGTTAAACTTTAATTGGGATGTTAGCCACTTCTACGAATAGATCACTTTAATACCTCCGCTAGTTGAGCTGCCCTAGCAGATGATGGTACCATAGATTTGTATTTATAGTTTTTTCACCTCCTTCGCCCCCTTTCTTCCTCCCCCCCCCCCCCACTTTCTTCTCTACCGGCCTTTTGTAACTAATGTGTGATGTGGTGGTCCACTATAAAAATAACAATGTCTTAGCGGCACTCCATCTATTTTTATGCCCAGTTTTCTCCAGGTATCGTATGTATACTGAATTTGTTGATATATATATATATATATATATATATATATATATATATATATATATATATATGTCCCATGTGGGGATTTATTGATTATGATTCATCATTTAACTTTAGGTAGTATTATCCGTTTACTATATTTGAGATTTAATATCTCTCAGATATGATTTGGGTTAAATTAGAGTTATTTGACCATAAGTGAAAGCTTTAACGCAATAACAAAAATGTATTGGTATAAAGTAAAGTAGGGCTAGACTAATACACAGCAATCTATCTAATTGGACAGGAAAAGGGTAAAAATTATGGATTACATGAAGGAATACAGACATAGGTGTGCACAACCTATTGCATTAGGGTGTGCACCCCAAATGTATTAAAAACATGGACAGTGTTAGTAGGGCAGTGGACAGTGGCAGTAAAGCAGAGGTTGGTGTCAGTAGGGCAACAGACAGTTTTTTTTAGGAGCCCCGTTCGGGGGCATTGGTGCAATAGCAGCAGGGGGAATTGGCACGTCTCAAGGTGATTAGGGTGTGCCCAGGCACACCCGGCACACCCCCTGCGCACGCCTATGAATACAGAGTATATTCCTTAAAACATGAATCTACAAACAGTAGGACAGAAAATACATAAGACCAACATATTTAGATACAAGTACAAGGGAGATTTCCCATATTTACCATTCCCATAGAGGTTTTATTCACATGACTGTTCTGCCATACAGTGTGTGTTTCCCTCCCATCTAGTCTGTGTATATCATTACAGGCTGATGCCTCATTGGTTCGCATGGTGTGGCTCTGATTGGTGGGCTTCTCTATTCGTGGTTAAGGACTGGCTACATCTCCAATCCCTATATTTTACATAAGTCAGCCCCCTTTAATGCAAATCCTTGTGACTATTCTGAGCAGGAGATTAACTTGACTTTTTCCCGGGAATTATTGATTGCGGGTTGGCCTCCCTTCATTGCATATCCAAACCTGGGATCCTTTGAAGTTAATATGTGTAGAACTATGAGATTTGGGTCTCATTGTTTGGATAAACAAGCCTAGGCACCAAATTGTCTGGTCTAACAGAGACTTCTGTAAAGATAATATATTACGTCCTACACAGATACAAGCTAAATTAAATATATTCATATTTAAAATATTTTACAGCTATTAATGGAGATATCACATAAACTCATAAGGCAACAATAGCTTTAGATATATTATATATGATAATAATCATCTATTTGTCATTTTTCCATACATACACATGTGGTTTATATCAACCAGCTACATTTCCATGTAACCTATAAATGTTTTTATATATTCATATTTTTACCATACTCACTATGTTATAGTTTCTATACCCATATACTTCACATCACGTAGTATCTTTATATACATTTCTTGTTTATTTTACACTTGTATATACACATTTACATATATGCTTTTATCCTTCATTATTTGTTCCAAAAAAAATTTAAAAATTCATATATACTCTCTCACATTTTTTACACACATATACATATATTTATATATATATAATTATTATTTTTCTTTATTTACATGAATTTTGTGGTTCTTTGCACTACATCCTAAATGAGTGGTGTAGGCGCCTTTATTCATTTGTTGTTATGAATCATCTAATTATCACTTTATATTTATATTAGTATATCATTGTGATTAGGGATGAGCCCGCGGTTCAAGTCGACTCGAACATCGGGTGTTCGGTTGTTCTAAAATGAATCGACCATATGGGGCGTTCGCGGGAAATTCGAGTGCCACAGAACGCCCCATAATGCACTACAAGATTGCAGTGCATTACTGTATGGTGATTGGCCAAAGCATGCACCTGACCTGCATGCTTTGGCCAATCACAGCGCGCTGTGCTGAGAGAGCCCTAATAGGCCAAAGGCAGTATGTCTTTGGCCAATCATGGCTCAGGGGGCTAAGTCCATGCCCCACACTATATAAGGCTGCTGCTTACACGGCGGCCGTATAGTGTAATGAATGAAGAGAGATTAGGCAGCTTAGTGGCTTGCTGGCAGTGTATTTGATATATATATATATATACAGTCTAGTATATATATATATATATATATATATATATATATATATATATATATACTCTGCATTTAGCGTAGGTTAGATATTCAGTGTAGAATCTATATTTAGTCAGTACAGGCAGTGTATTTGATATATATATATATATATATATATATATATATATATATATATATATATATATATATATATATATACAGCCTAGTATATACTTTGCATAAAAAAATCCATACCAGGCTCTTTAGGTCTGGTATGGATTGTAAGGGGAACACTGCACCAAAATTTAAAAAGAAATGGCATTGGGGGGGCCCCCCAAAATCCATACTAGGCCCTTCAGGTCTGGTATGGATTTTAAGGGAAACCCCGCAACAATTTAAAAAAAAAAATGGCATTGGGGTCCCCCCCAAAATCCATACCAGACCCTTATCTGAGCATGCAACCTGACAGGCCACAGGAAAAGGGGGGGAACAAGAGAGCCCCCCCCTCCTGAACCGTACCAGGCCACATGCCCTCAACATGGGGAGGGTGTTTTGGGGTCCCCCCAAAACACTTTGTCCCCATGTTGATGGGGACAAGGGCCTCTTCCCCACAGCCCTGTCAGGGCTGGGCTCAGCCCTTCCTTCTCTAAGCTGGCTGCTCAGCTGTCAGCTAATTGCCAGCTCCTTTCTTTTCACAGTGAATCACCTGTTGATGATATCCTGCTAGTCAGTCCTGCCTACTTAAGCTGTCCAGCCCAGATGATCTCTGCCTTCGCCTTGGTCACATCTCTAGAGACGCTCTCCTGTGTTCCTGTTAAAGACTTGCTTGTCTGACATTCCTTCTGGCTCCAGATCCTGCTTGTTTCGACTACCTTTACTCTGTTTATCTTTTTATTAGTATTATTATTAAACAAGTGTGATTTAACTGTACTTCTGTCTCATTCTGATTCATGGTTTCTGACAGTAGGCAAAGGCCATGAATTCAGAAGATGCAGTCAATCCACTTGTTGGTGATATTTTTTCCAGATTGGATGAGCAGTATCACCACATGGATCAGTATGCCATGGCTTTACAAACACTCCTGAGTCGCACAGCTCACCTGGAATCTCCCACTGTGGCTGCTCCAGTACAACCTGTGTTGCAGGCCATCCCTGCTGCTGCTCCAGTCTCTGTGCAGGCACCCGCCTCAAGTATTACCTCTATAAGAGGTATATCTGGTTCCGCTCCGCTTCCCCCGCGATTTGGGGGCGATCCAGTCCAATGCAGAGGGTTTCTCCACCAGGTTTGAGATGCTGCCCCAGGCGTTTCCCACGGACAGAAGCAAAGTAGGTTTTGTGATATCTTTGCTTTCTGAGAGAGCCTTGGCCTGGGCAAAACCTCTATGGGAGTGTGGGAGATGCAAAAACCTGCTGTCTTGAGTTACCCAGATTTTGTGGCTTCTTTTAAAAGGGTATTTGACTTTCCCACACGCTACACTTCTGCTGCCAAGTGCCTCATGTCCATCAAACAAAGTACGAGAACTGTTGCCGATTACGCCATTGAATTCTGTAATCTGGCAGCAGAGGTTGCTTGGAACAATGAGGCCCTCGTGGCTGCTTTTTCTCATGGTGTCTCGGATACCATCAAGGATGAGATAGCAGCCTGAGATATACCTACTGAGCTGGAGAAGTTGATCACGTTTGCCATCCTCATTGACTTGCGGAAGCCTCCTGTGGAAGCCTCCTGTGGAAGCCTCCGAACTTTGCAGTCCCACCCTTGCCTCCCTCACCTCCCATGCCTCCTGGTACCGAGTCGGTCTGTGAAGATGAACCCATGCACTCGGGCTTCACGCGTCTCTCTGCAGAGAGAACCCTTAGGAGGAGGGAGAGATTGTGCCTTTATTGTGGCCCAGCAGGTCACTTTTTGAAGTCTTGTCCTGCCCGTCCAGAGAACGCCCGAACCTTGAGGTCCTGTCACGGACAGACCTTAGGTGGCGTTGTTTTGTCCCCAGATATCCAGAAGGATAAGCCCCTGGTTTCGGTTACCCTTTCTTGGGCTGAGTCATCCGTCGAGATACAGGCTCTAATAGACTCTGGGGCTGCAGGCCCATTTATTGATGCTGCCTTTGTTTCGAAGCACTCGATTCCGCTGCAGCTGCGTGACACTCCACTTGCCATTGAGACTCTTGACGGAAGACCTCTGCAGCCTGCCCATGTGACTCATGAGACTGTTCCGTTGTCCATGGCTTTAGCATGAGATAATCCAATTCCAAGTTATTTCCTCACCTACATTTCCGCTGGTTATTGGTTATCCTTGGTTACAGAGGCACAACCCCTCTTTTGATTGGCTCCGTGCTGAGGTTCTCTCCTGGTCGCCACAATGCAGTAAGACATGCTTCCAAAAGGTAGCCAAGGTCCTGTGCATCTCTTCACTCTCCTCCCTGCCGGAGGCGTACCGAGATTTTAGCAATGTCTTTGACAAGGGTCAAGCCAGTAGTTTGCCTCCACACCGGTCATATGATTGCGCAATTGGCCTTCAACCTGGTGCCATACCCCCTTGTGGCCAGGTTTACCCTTTGTCGGTCTTAGAGGATAGAGCCATGGAGGAGTATGTTGCAGACGCACTTTCTCGAGGTTTCATCCGCAAATCCTCATCTCCTGCTGGTGCTGGTTTCTTTTTTGTGAAGAAGAAGAGTGGTGAACTGAGACCTTGTATTGATTATAGGGGGTCTCAATCGTTTCACGATTAAGAATGCCTATCCGATTCCTTTGATTGCAGAGTTATTTGACGACGCCGTTGCTCCCTCGAGGGAGCAACGGTTTGCACAAAGCTTGATTTGAGAGGGACATACAATCTTGTGAGGATTAAGGAGGGTGACGAGTGGAAAACTGCGTTTAATACCAGAACAGGCCATTATGAGTACCTCGTATTGCCTTTTGGCCTTTGTAACGCTCCGGCAGTTTTCCAGGAATTTTTAAACATTGTCCTCTGAGATTTGTTGCAGTTATGTGTGGTTGTTTATCTCGACAATATCCTCATATTTTCCAAGTCCCTGGAGAGCCACCACACAGATGTCTGTCGTGTGCTTCAGAAACTAAGAGAGAACAATCTCTATTGAAAATTGGAGAAGTGCGAATTCCATCGTGGACTATCCGTTCCGGTTCCTGAACTTTGGCTATGTTTTGACTACGTTTACTCTGTTTACCTTTTTATTATTATTATTAAACAAGTGTGATTTAACTGTACTTCTGTCTCAGTCTGATTCATGGTTTCTGACAAACCCTTGCCTGGTGGTTGTGGGGGTCTGCGGGCGGGGGGGCTTATCGGAATCTGGAAGCCCCTCACCCTTTGTGAATGGGTATCGGGTACATTGTCAAAAAAGTGTCAAAAAAGTAAAAATGATAGGAGACAGTTTGGGACAAGTTCTTTATGAAAAAATGTCCATTCATCTTTGACCACAGCGCCGACGGACCGAGAGAAAAAAAAAATTTGGTGCAGCGTTCCCCTTAATAGCGGTTTTAGGGGGAACCTTAAGCTATTTTTTTAATTTTTGTGCAGCGTTCCCCTTAATATTCATACCAGGACCCAAAGGGCCGATCGGCTCTCCCTGTCAACGTAAACCGAAGAAAGGCGTTTACCAGTGTAATGAAGATGTAAGTGTATGATAGTTTTGCCTTAACCAGATGTGATGTGATCTGTAGAAGTAGTGTAATTGTAGATGTAGTTAATTCTGGGTTATTAAAAATATAGTATCCAATATCAGTCATGCGCATATGTTCTCTCATTAGCATTTGAAAAGGACAGAGCCGGTTTCTAGAATGGAAGTGACACTTAGATGCCAATAAAAGTTCCCATTAGAGTAAACATAGACTGCCACCTTCCTGAAGCCTCAAAAAAAACTGCTAGTCATCTTGGCTACACAGATCCGCAGGGGGCATTCGCAAGGCCCCGGACAGTCTGCAAGCTTTGATTAATATTAACAGATCTAAGGAACCTATTTTATCTCTCATAAAAATATTAGTGCCAGAGAGATGAAAATGATTCCTTTTGATCGTACATGTGATGGGTTACATGTACATGTAACACTGTATTTTTAGCATGTGTGGAATCCTAGAGAACCACACAAAATCGTTATATAGCGCTTGATTTCGGCAGGCAGGCAGTGATTGGTAATGTTGCGATCGGACTGATGCGCTGGTATCAGAAAACCTTTCCATGACCCAGTAATCAGCGCCAATCTGGGCCAATTTGACCCTGGTAATTTCAGAACACAAAACATCCTGTGGGCTGAGACAGGAACACCCCCCAGGGTTGATTGGCCAAGGGCTAAGGTCCAGCCCACATCCATATTTCAATAAATTGGGTAGCCTGAGATATGGACATCGTTCTTCCACAAAGCCAGTTCGAAACTAGGGAGTTCCCACGTGTTCCAGTATGCTTCTACTAAAGGATAGCCTTCGGTAAGTTTATTTCTGTTTTTATTTTCATAGCAAATTGCCAATTGTGTGTCTTTTTTTTTTTTTTTTTTATCTATTTTGGTAACTCCTTTTTTTTGTATATCTTTTTATGCACTGCCCACTTTCGGGATATTAAATGGTAAAATTAATAAGTGACTTCTGTGTACTAAGCTAGGACTCATATCTCTGAAGTGGTTGTTGTATTTTAGTGTCTAAGTACTCAGTCTAAGTTACATGCCAATCAGTATGCAATTGCACTGCGTTTTGGCAGATTGCATGCAGATTGTACGCTAACAGATCTGCTAGACAGAGATCTGTGTGTGTGGTGGCTCAGCAGACCAGTCTGTGGACAAACTGTTGGGTGGTGGCAGGCTATCGTTTATTGTGTGTCTGGTGTGTGGGGACAGTGGGAAGAGTGATTAACACCGGGGTTCAAGCTTGCAGGATAGCTGGAGGATCCCTAGAAGCGTCTGCTATTTGCTAGACTGCTTCCCAACTTTTAGAGTGCACCAGATTGTATGTAAGATTCATATCTGCCTTTGTGTGGTCAGTTAGCTGGATTGGAGTGGAGTCTCCCTCTAGTGGTGGCCAAAGGTAGTGCGGGCTGTGAATCTAAGCCAGCCTTGCTCAGTATAAGTTCCCCTTTATTCCCTTAGTTCCTCATATACCTTAGTCTCGGAACGCACAACTCAGTTAGCTAGTCGTTGTGGGCATACGTAGTCGCGACAGATTTGTGGCAGCAGTGGGATTTGCTTAGTACATTAGTACATGGTTTATTCATTTAACCTGTGTACTAAAGGTTGGAAGCTTGTTAGAAGCAGCCGACCTACAGAAGCTCGCTCAGTGCATAATTTTTGTTTTGTAGAAGACATACTTGGCTATTTGCTCCCCACCCCCACTTGTTTTTCTTTTATTTGGGCAAAAAACTTGGAGATGGTAACCCACGAGATGATATGCTGGTACAAGAGGCAATCTGTAGAGACCGCAATTGACCTCTGTGATCTAAGAGGCATCAGTACAGTTGGCAAGATGAGGTCTTGATAGAAGATGACAGAGAACAGCTCACCATGGCATCCAAACCCAGAGACCATTTCACTCCAGATGACTGTGCAAGACAGCATGACTCTGTTCTCAAACCTTCTCAGTGGAAGAAATCACTACAGCAGATGAAGCAAATAGAAAGAGATGACCACCAGAGTGAAATAAAGCACCATCAGGGGATGAAGCAAAGGGAGAGAGAGCATAAATTGAACAGTACCCAAATCCAGCATGGAAATGCAACATAACCTCCATCTGCATCAAGAACTACAGGAGCCAGACCTACATCTGTCTAAACCTTGAAGCTTTTTGTCTGTAACCAAGGTGGACATTACTCAAGCCTTTTTCCAAAGAGGAGTAGGCCTAGCCAACCAGCAAGTGTGAAAAGTGCACCCCCTACTGTGTTGCTTGTTGGGGAAAATGTAGGAGGCCATGCGGATAGCCTGCAGCTGGTTACCGCAAGTAACAGTGTTACAGTCGGACTCCAAGCTATGGGATCAGAGGATATCCTAGCTCTTCCAGGATCTAGGAGTCGTGAGGATGTGATCCCAGGGGAAGCCATGGTTGTCACAAGAGGTGGAGGAGCCATCCCTGCCTTGCTTATGGCTCATGTTTCGTTGAACCAGGAATCTGAAATCCAAGTGAAAGAGGTGGGCAGAGCAGATCCCACGAATGTAGGAGGTGGCGTGGATATCCTGCAGCTGGTTACCGCAGGTAATAATGTTTCAGTCGGACTCCGAGATATGGGATCCACGGATGTCCTAGCTTTTTCAGGATCAAGGAGCCATGAGGATGTGGTCCCAGAGAAAGCCACAGTTATCACAGGGGTTTGAGGAGTTATCCCTGTGTTACCAACAGCTTGTGTTGCTTTGCTCAAAAGATCAAAAAGCAAAGTGAAAGAAGTAGGCATAGCAGATACCAGTAATGTACTGTTAGGTACTGACCGGGTGCAGTTGGTAGCCCGCTATGAGCCAAATTCAGCCCCCCTGGAACCTGCATCTCCACCTGAAGCCCTGGATTCACATAAAGTACTGTTGGGTGACTTAGTGCATGTTGGGAACTCTGGGGAGGGTCAGGGGGCTAGTGACTGTGTGCCAGGTCCTGGCCTTAATGGGTTTCTGGATCCAGGGCCCAGAGAGGAACCCAAAGTCACAATGAACTCTGAAATCGCTAATGTTGTGTGATGTAAAAAGTCATGATCTGTGCCAAGCAGACTTTCCCTTCTGCTGCAGTGGTGACTCCCGGGCCCACCGGTCTGCCCCGAACTGGTCATTGCCCACTGCTACAGAGGGACTGTCTGTGAAAGGGCCCAATCCAACTGGGTCCGACAATTGTGAACTTGGCCAAGCAGGCCTGAGGTCCCCTCACACTGTTGTCTCCCTGGCATCTGTGGCAGATCGCTCTGAGTCCCCTGAGGCTGTTAAAATTGACATCAGCCTGGAGGAGTACAGAGGACTGGCTGATGGACTGCTAGTTGGGGATGACGGGATGGGGGTGTACGGGTAACAGGACTGTGACTCTGTAACCATTTGTAAAGAAAAGGAATGTTTTGAAGTGCCTGCTGAAAAGGCAAACTGGGTTTCAGTAGATCCTGGTAAGGTAAAGAAGGTGTGCTTGTAACCTTATGTGAGGCAAAGTATTCTGTGGTCCGCTCCTCTGCCATCACAGTTACCAGTACTTCCCTTGCGGATTCTTGTCTGTGCATCACAGAGGAAGGATGTGAGAGTACCACCAGATAGCCAGGGCCAATGGCTGAGAATGATGACAGCACACAATGACAAATTTGCCTGTACCCTTTCAGCAGGTAGTCAATGGCCAGTGGATGAATTGGATCCACAGGGCAATCTGCTGACCAATCCTGATCCAGACCCATTATGCCGCGTACACATGACCGGACTTTCCGTCAGAATAGACTTCGACGGTCTTTCCGACGGAGTTCTGCTGAAATGGACTTGCCTTCACACAATCACACCAAAGTCCGATCGTTTAGAACGTGATGACGTATGACGGGACTACAAAAAGGAAGTTCAATAGCCAGCAGCCAATAGCTGCCCTTGCGTCATTTTTGGTCCGTCGGAATAGCATACAGACGAACAGTTTTCTCGATAGGAACTGATTCTGTCTGAAAGATTTGAAACATGTTCTATTTCTAGGTCCGTCAGAATTTTAGAAAGAAGTCTGATGAAGCCCACACACGATCGGAATGTCCGACGGAATGATTCTTTTCTGTCGGAAAGTCCGGTCGTGTGTACGTGGCATTAGAATCGTTCAGAGAGGGGTGCGGTTGCCCTCTCCTATCTGTAAAGGGACAGACTGAAATGTCAGCGATGCCAAGCTTCAGTTGGGGGAACCTTCACCCCCAGCCTAGGGAACCTTCTATGCAGACGCGTTAGCTGACCCGTTTAGGCTCAGCTGTGCGTCATCTGGAAGGGGGAGATGTAAGGAAAATATAAGCGTAGGATAGTTTTGCCCTAACGAGATGTGATCTGTAGAAGTAGTGTAATTGTAGATGTAGTTAATTCTGGGTTATTAAAAATATAGCATTTAATATCAGTCATGCACATATGTTCTTTCATTAGCATTTGAAAAGGACAGAGCCAGTTTCTAGGATTGAAGTGACACCTAGATGCCAATAAAAGTTCCCATTAGAGTAAACATAGATTGCCATCTTCCTGAAGCCTCAAAGAAAACTGCTAGTCATCTTGGCTACACGGATCCGCAGGGGGCATTCGCAAGGCCCCAGCCGGTCTGCAAACTTTGATTAATATCAACAGATCTAAGGAACCTATTTTATCTCTCATAAAAGCTAAAATATTAGCGTCAGAGAGATGAAAATAATTCCTTTTGATCGTACATGTGATGGGTTACGTGTACATGTAACATTTTGTTTTTAGCATGTGTGGAATCCTAGAGAACCACACAAAATTGTTATGTAGGTGCCTGATTGTGGCAGACAGGCAGTGATTGGTACTGTTGCGATCGGACTGATGCACTGGTATCGGAAACCCTTTCAATCCCAGCAATCAGCGCCGTTCTGGGCCAATTCGACTCTTGTAATTTCAGAACGCAAATCACCCTGTGGGCTGAGACAGGAACACCCCCCAGGGTTGATTGGCCAAGGGCTAAAGTCCAGCCCACATCCATATTTCAATAAATTGGGTAGCCTGAGATATGGACATCGTTCTTCCACTAAGCCAGTTCGATACTGGGGAGTTCCCACATGTTCCAGTATACTTTTACTAAAGGATAAACTTCAGTAAAGTTTATTTATGTTTTTATCCCTTTTTATTTTCATAGCAAATTGCCAATTGTGTGTCTTTTTGTACTTTTTTATTTGTTTTGGTAACTCCTTTTTTCTTTGCATATCTTTTTATGCACTGCCCACTTTCGGGATATTAAATGATAAAATTAATAAGTGACTTCTGTGTTCTAAGCCACGGCAAAAATGCCAAACTGTGCCCCCCCGCCAAGGAGTTGGGAGGAGTTAGAGAAGTATATGCAGCGCTGAAACGTATGTACTGGTTACAGCAGGCTGCTGCAATGATTACAACTTTCCAAATCTCCCAATGACCCGATAATTGCAAAAGTAGTTATATGGAGGTATACATTCTAATGCATATTGGGTCTGACATACTTCCTCTTATGCATGTTTTCACCTATGAGTATATACATATCCTTATTCTTAGAGAGTAGTAGTACACATGTTAGACCTGATATGCATTAGCACATGTAGCTAGTCCTGGGTACAGATTATAGTAAATGTTGGCTATAAGGAGAAATCTTGATAAATTGTTTTATATACGGAGGTATACACATGCCAGGCTGTGATGCTTTGTATGATAGTATGACAAAAATTCCCTGAAGTGTTTGGTGGGCAGTACTACCTGCAGAATATGACCTAATCGGCCACCCGGAAAACATTTGCAATTTGTGTACTTACAGCACAGTGGTGAAGACTTTTAGAGGTTCAGGCTGGGTTCTTACTGGTGTGATGTGGGAAACCCTGCAATTCCTGTGCGGATTTCTGCATTGCACCTAAATTGCCAGCAGTTCACACTGACAACTGCGAACTGCTGCTGGTGTCAATGTGAAGTTAAGGACACCCCCAGATTGGTTTGCATATCTCAATGTGTACTGTGAAATGGTACAGGAATCGGTTGGCATGGGTGTGAACACCCATGCCATCCGATTCCAGCACGGACCAAAAAAATGTGATGCCAATTCAGCAATACAAACTGTATGGCTGAATTTGCATCGCAAAGACATCGCATGTGATCTGCACAGCAATGCGGTGCAAATCACATGTGATGTCTATCATCACAATAGCGTGAACCCAGCCTAAAACAGGTAGAGAAGAGGCAACATAATATCTCCTAAGCACCTGCAATAAGGCATATTACACTTTACTTATAGCACCCCTACCCCTTAGCAGAGTCCTGTGAATTTGTGTGTTTGGGAAAAGGGGGACTAGGTCTGATTAGTGAACTATAAGCCCTTTTACTGCCAACCTCTTCCTGAGAATGCTAGTTAGTTGATGTTATGCTGACCCACTATCTTTAATACTTTCTGACCTAAAATGTATGTCAGGAAAGTCTGCCAAAATTCACATGCCCCAATCTGTATACCTCCACTCAATCAGAACAATGCAGTCAGCATGCCAACCAAGCAACTAGCATTTTCAGTTAAAAAACAGCAATGCCGACCTTCCCCATTAACCATGGAGCACCCCTTTAAATCGTTTTCGGATCTAAGGGAACCCCAACTTAAATTATTAGACCTACAGTTCATGTTACTTCAGTCTGATTGATAGATTGTACAGACAGTGAAAATCATAGTGCTCCCATCCATAGGTGGTTAAGGTCAGTGTAGGCAGAAGATTATTCCTCCAGTGTTCTCTTCTCAAGGAACCTATTGCAACCTCTGGAGGAACCCCAGGGCCATAAAAGGCTGGTCTAGCAGAACATAGCTCAAGTGTCTTAAGGGCAGTGAGATAATTTCCTGTATCTCTGACAATCCTCCTGTAAAGTGACATAGACAGCATTCTTGCAAACTGTCAAAGATACTGCACTGCCAGGTCAGGTTACTTCCTTCTATTGAAGGCATTGATCAAGGGCAGTTACCTATTTTGGAAAAGAAAGCGATTGTTCATAGGTCATTAAAGCATTTGTTAACCCAAAAAAAACAAAAAACAGATTCTGCTTTTTTAAAGCATGTTATATGACACAGTGCTTGTCTTGTGTCATTTGGCCCCCTGTAACACCTAAAAAAACCTGGCTTATCCTGCCAGTTTCTCCCCACCCCTCTGTAAACGGACCACGGTGTATCATGGCTGCTGAGACCTGATACCGTGGTCATTTTACATGCCTCTGTCATCAGCAGCCTGCTATCTGCTCTCCTCTCTGCTCCTGTGTCCTCCTCCCTCCCTTCCCTCTCTGTGTGTGAGCCGCCCTTACCCCCTCCTGCTGCTCTCATAACACTAACCTGTATACACCATCAGCACTGCCTCCTATTACAGTGAATTATTTATAAATATAAATGCTGTAAATACCCAATTTAAAAGCCGAGATTGCGATCACATGACCAGCCAGCTCTCTCCTCCTCCCCTCCAGACTGACATCAGCAGAGAAATTTCAGCCCTGCCCACTGCATCTCTCAGAGGAGGAAAGGAGAAAGCTGGCCAGTCATGTGATCGCAATCTCGGCAGTGAAATTAGGTATTCACACACAGAGGGGGATACTACAATAGGAGACAGTGCTGATGGAGTATACAGGTTAGGGTGGCTTAACAACCACTTTAAAATGTAACTAAAGGCAAAACTTTCATGTTGCATTTTGGGTAGCTTAAAGGAGGGTATAACTAGGGTTGCACCAATACAGAGTATTTGCCCGAGTACTTGTACTTGGGCTTTGACATAGGTGTGCACAGCCTATTGCATTAGGGTGTGCACCTCAAAGCTCAAACCTGTGTGCATGTGTATATACTGTATACAGATGGTGTCAGTAGAGCAGTGGACAGTGTCAGTAGGGCAATGCATGGTGTCAGTAATTTTTATTTTTATTATTTTATTTTTTTATTATATTTTACAAAAATTTTTTATTGTTTTTTTTATTTACAATTTTTTGTGGGAGCACTGCTAGGGGGTTTTGGTGAAATATCAGGGGTTTAAATAGGGGGAATTTGCACCACCCTGTGCGCACGCCTATGCTTCCTGTTTCATGTTAGGTTTCCTTTAACCTGGCTATTGTTACTTTAATTAGTAATAAATGAGCAATATTTGTTGAGATGAAGAAGCTCTTCAGGAATAGTGTATTTCCTTATCTCTGAGTAATACATACCTGTCAGACTCCCCTCCATGCTTTCCAATCCCCCCTCTTTCCACAATACATGCTATCAGTCTTTTTGACGCAAGCTGTCCTCTGCTGCAATACCAAAACCCACATAATATTCAGCTGTAGGACATTGAAGCTGTTTCCTCCCTCCTTTCAGTAACAACAATAGAGGGCAGAGGCTCAGCTCAGGTCCACTGTGCTGCTATCAACTTCTAGGAATTCTGCCATTCGGTTCTCTGCAGCTTTGTCCCTTCAAAGGACAAACATATGCTGACTGTAGAGGTTAGCAGGAGCCTGACATGTGGGGAGGAGGCGGGGGAGGGGGGGGGCAGTGATTGCACACACATAATTTTTGTTTTTTCCTCTTGTCATTAGCAAAAAGCTGCATTTCTCTGCTCTGTGGAAACAAACTGAAGGGTGCTTTACCCTCACTCCTTAGTGCTCTATACACATGTAGTGCACTACCCCCATAGGAGCTGCTAAGTTGTTCATTCTCCCACGGGCTATCCCAAACCCTCGAAGCTACCTTTACCTCTGACACTTCGGGTTCCATTATGTGTAATGTAACGTTTCTCTACAATTTCCAAACCCATTATATACTGCTGGAGTGAAAAATCTAATATGTTATTTATTGTGGCATTGAGGTATGAACATGCGTTACAGACCAGTGTTGACTTTTGAAGTCAAATTTCAATTTAGTTTTAGTCTTAGTCTTTTGACTAAAATGGCATTTTAGTTTTAGTCGTATTTTAGTCATCTCAGTTGTTTTAGTTTTACTCGTATTTTAGTTGACTAAAATAATATTCATTTAGTCGACTAAAATGTTTTAGTCATTTTAGTCGACGAAATTAACACTGCCAGTCTGCGGACAAACTGTTGGGTGGTGGCAAGCTTATTGTGTGTCTGGTGTGTGGGGACAGTGGGAAGAGTGATTAACACCGGGGTTCAAGCTTGCAAGATAGTTGGAGGAACCATTGGAGGAATTGCTAGACTGCTCCCCAACCCTTAGAGTGTACCAGATTGTATGTAAGATTTATATCTGCCTTTGTGTGGTCACCCAGCTGGATTAGAGTGGAGTCTCCCTCTAGTGGTGGCCAAAGGTAGTGCGGGCTATGAATCTCAGCCATTCTTATAAGTAATGGCCCCTTACCTTCAGGTAATGGGGTAACAGCGTAAGACCAGTGTTGGGAGTAACAACCTTTTATCCTAGTGCAGGAACTCAATCCCTTCAGGTAATGGGGTAACAGCGTTAGACCAGTGTTGGGAGTAACAACCTTTTATCCTGTGCTCGACAACCTAGTGCAGGAACTCAATCCCTTCAGGTAATGAGGTAACAGCGTAAGACCAGTGTTGGGAGTAACAACCTTTTATCCTGTGCTCGACATCCTAGTGCAGGAACTCAATCCCTCAGTAGGTACAGGGGGGCACAAAAATGGAAAAAAGGAAGGTCCCAGATAGTGTAGTATTGTAGGGTAAAAACTTGGTTTTATTAACACAATAAAAGTACTCACATTACATCAATGAAAAAATGCCTTATCTCTGATGAGCGGTGAGCTCGCAAGCTTCAGTCAGCATAGAGTGCCTGTCCCGTCCCTACGCGTGACATCACACAACATGTGACTTCATCAGGGGATACAGGGAGGCACACTGAATGTCTTTGAATATCTAACACATAGACAATAATGGGCGGCCATTTTCTTGTGGTCCATAGGGGATAATATTGCGGCCATCTTTCCAGGGGTGCACGGGCGTGGCCATTTTGTTGGTTATCAGCTACATGGCCGCCCAACCGTCAATGGGGCTATGGCCGGTGTCTCGTCTTGTCAGCTAAATGCTAGCAGCCTATGGGTAGACCCAGCAGTTGTGATAACACCGACATCAAGCAGAGAAGGAGAAAGATAAAAACAATGACATTCTCTGCTAGATTGAAAGTATTCACAAAAAACATTTTTTATTAAAAAACGCCTTCAAAAAATTAAAAATGACCAAAAACTAGAGGTATATATATAAAAAACATTTAAAAAAATTTAAAAAATTAAAGCCGATCAGAAGGGATAAGCCTCAATGCTGACATGAACATTAAACGTGCAGAGGTGAGGGAACCTCCATCTGCACATAGCTGTCATATAATGATGGCAATGAGTAGGAGGCCATACCACCAGCTCAACAATAAAACTAAAAAGAAAAATAAAGATAATAAAAATGATAATCTCACAGGGAACATAGGGGGAAAAAGACAGTAAACAAATGGGCAAAAAAAATAAGCAACTATGCAATCAGACATTAGAGCAATGACAGATAGATTACAATATGTAAGGGCTATTGGGAGCATAATACAGATTGAGATAAAAATGCGGGTAAAATCAAGATGCCGAGAAAAGAGTACCATACTAAGCAAAAATACAGTAATAGCTAATAAAAATATCTACAGCCATGCAGAATTGTTAGAAGTCACTAAGAAAACAATTGAGGTCGAATTCAATATTCAGGCCCCTAGGCGATAATGTATCTAAAGTAAAAATCCATTTGGATTCCAACTGACTGAGGGCCCTAACCTTATGTCCCCCCTGCCAGTGTCTAACGTATGGTTCGATACCCCAGAACTTGAGGTGGGAGGGGTCCCTATTGTGACATAGCAAAAAGTGTTTGGATACTGTCATGAATCTGCCACCTAAGGGTTAACTTAGTCCAGGCTGATTTCAGTGATTGGCAATAGGCTGCCTTATTTAAACACCTCAGCAGCTCTGTGTCCTTGCTGTTTGATCTGCAGCTCTGTGTATGTGTTTCCTGAAGATCTGATATCTGCTCCTGTTTGACCCGGCTTGTTTTGAGACTGTTCCTGTTATCCGCCTGCACCTGACCCTTGGCTTGTTTGACGATTCCTTCTGCCTGCTCCTCTTGTACCTTTGTTGC
Source organism: Aquarana catesbeiana (assembly GCF_042186555.1). Classification (NCBI taxonomy): domain Eukaryota; kingdom Metazoa; phylum Chordata; class Amphibia; order Anura; family Ranidae; genus Aquarana; species Aquarana catesbeiana. The sequence goes on along the minus strand of NC_133329.1, from coordinate 232,799,781 downwards.
CAGCCTGATTATCGACCCGGCCTGCCTGACGTTTCCAAGACTCTCCTCTAATCTGCTCACCTGCCTGCTGATCCATCCAGTCTGCTCACCTGTCTGCTGATCCATTCAGTCTGCTCACCTGCCTGCTGATCCATCCAGTCTGCTCACCTGCCTGCTGATCCATCCAGTCTGCACACCTGCCTGCTGATCCATCCAGTCTGCTTACCTGTCTGCTGATCCATCCAGTCTGCTCACCTGTCTGCTGATCCATCCAGTCTGCTCACCTGTCTGCTGATCCATCCAGCCTGCTGGTCCTGTCTGCTGTGCCGGCCATCTGACCCATCTGCTGTTGATCCTGCCAGGCACTCATACCATTCTGCACTCCCGCGCCACCTGTCTGCTCTACCAGGGGCCGCAAGTCAGATACGTAAGGGAGGCCTTCTTCTGCACTATCGGGCTCATCAGTCAGGTACGTGAGAACTTGACAGTATCAAACAGCCATGTCTGAGCCCGAGCGAGGAACCTCCCCCATGGAAGAACTGTGCCGACACCTGGCGGGTTTGACACAAGCTGTTAAAGATCTACAAGAGTGATATACTCGGCTGGAAGAACGAGTTTAAATTCTGTCATTTCTCGCCAACCCTCAAAGCGCTACCTCAGCTGGTATCTCATCCGCACCTTCAGTAGTGATGTTACCACCAGAACTAAGGGTACCCACGCCCGGAAGATTTGCGGGTGAACGTAGCAAATACAGAGCTTTTCGTAATGCTTGTGAACTCTATTTTGCCCTACAACCCCGCACCTTTTCTCTGGAGGCAACTAAAGTGGGTTTCGTTATCTCCCTGTTGACCGGTGCACCCCAGGTCTGGGCACATCGCCTTCTGGAACAAAAGGCCAAATCGTTAAACAACCTCACCACATTCTTTGTCGCTATGTCACAACTTTATGAGGACCCCCAGCAGACTGCCACTGCTGAGGCCGCATTACATGCACTTCAGCAAGGCCGCAGAGCGGCAGAGGACTACGTGGCCGAGTTCAGGCGTTGGAGTTCTGATACCAATTGGAACGATGCGGCCCTTCGTTACCAATTTTGGATGGGACTATCTGATCCTCTAAAGGATGAACTGGCACAAGTAGGGATACCCCAATCTCTGGACGAACTTATTATTTTGTCAATTCAGATTGACCGATGTCTAAGGGAACGTCGCTCGAAAGATCCATAGGTCAATATCGGCCAACTTGGATGCTACCTAAAGTTCCCAGTTTCTCCAGCCAGACTCCTTCCGCTCCAGTTGCTCCGGCTCCGGATTCCTCCGAGCCCATGCAGCTGGGTTTGCTTCGTCCCTCTCTCACCACGGAGGAACGACAGCGCAGGTGAATCAATAACCTCTGTATGTACTGTGGGGGACCGGGGCATTATGTGAGGTCTTGTCCTGCAAAGATGCGTAAGTGCTTTTCAATCTCTTCAATGCATGTTCCTGTCTTACCTAACCAAGCCTCTCACTTTGCTCTCCCCATCATGTTACAGCTCCCAGTTAAGAGTATTCAGGTATCTGTCATAACTGATTCCGGAGCCTGCAGCTGTTTCATAGACTTGACGTTTGCAGCCAAACACCTCATTCCACTTCAACCAAAGACCCGGAAACTAGCCATACATCTTGCTGATGGCTCTGTCATTAAATCTGGTCCGGTCACACAGGAGACTGTCCCTTTGCTGGCTATCATTGCTTCCCATCACCAAGAGTTTTTATGCCTGGATGCCATTTCATCACCTCTGTTCCCCATTATCTTAGGTATGCCCTGGCTGCAGGTCCATAATTCCCACATCAACTGGGCACAGGAGAAATCAAATTTCCTTCAAGTTATTGCCAGCAACATTACCTGCAAGAGGCCTCAGTCAACCCATCACCCTTACTCTGCCTTGACACAGATCCTGAATTACGCCAATCAATCCCAGTGGCATACCACGATTTTCTGGACGTGTTCAGTAAGAAGGGTGCAGAGACCCTTCCTCCCCATAGATCCTACGACTGCCCTATTGAACTGTTACCAGGGGCTGAGGTCCCCTTTGGAAGGATTTTCCCTTTAACCGAGCTTGAGTTGGGCACGCTGAAGGACTATATTGATGACAACCTTAAGAAAGGATTTATTCGCCCATCTCCTTCTCCAGCTGGTGCAGGCATCTTCTTTGTTGAAAAGAAGGACCGATCACTATGCCCCTGCGTAGACTATCGAGAATTAAACAAGATTACTGTCAAAAACCGTTATCCACTGCCTCTTGTGCCCGAACTGTTTCAGGGACTGGGAACCTCAGTCATCTTCACTAAACTGGATCTCCGGGGAGCATACAACCTAATCCATATTCGAGAAGGAGATGAGTGGAAGACGGCTTTTCGTACCCGATTCGGGCACTTCGAATATCAAGTCATGCCTTTTGGGTTATGCAACGCGCCAGCCACCTTTCAGCACTTTGTCAATGACATTTTTCGTGACTATCTGGACTTGTACGTCATTGTGTACCTGGATGACATCCTGATTTTCTCCTCCACAGTAGATGACCACCGTAGGCATGTCCGAAATGTGCTAACCCAACTCCGGCAGCATGGCCTCTACGCCAAACCGGAGAAGTGTGAATCTGAACTTCAGTGTATCCAGTTCTTAGGCCTGATAATCTCTGTTGAAGGCATCAAGATGGACCCCTAGAAAGTCACTGCCATCTTAGATTGACCAGCTCCTGTGGACAAGAAGGGGGTTCAGCGCTTCATTGGGTTTGCCAACTTCTACCGGAAGTTTATTAGGGGGTTCTCTGCTACTATTGCCCCCATTACCGAACGAACTAAACAAGGAACCCGATTCCTCTGGTCTCTCAAAGTGCAATCGGCATTTGAAGCCCTCAAAAAACTGTTCACTTCAGCCTCCATCTTGAAGCACCCTGACCCTGCCTTACCGTTTGTTCTTGAAGTTGACACCTCGGAAGTTGCAGTAGGGGCTGTGCTGTCTCAACGGCAAGGAGCTAAAGCCCTACTTTACCCAGTTGCTTTCTTTTCCCGCAAATTATTTACAGCGTAAAGAAATTATGATGTGGGAGACCGTGAGCTTTTGGCCATCAAGGCCACATTTGAAGAATTAGACATGTGCACAACCAAAAAAATTTGTTTATTTTCGTTTTCGTTTCATTAGTTTATTATTTTTTTCGTTTTTCGGGTCATTCGTTATGATCGCGATTCGTAAATTCGTTCATTCGTAAATTCGTAAATGCGTTCATTCGTACATTCGTTCATTCGTAATTCGAACATTCGTTCATTCGTACATTCGTTCATTCGTACATTCGTACATTTTTACATTTGTACATTCGTAAATTCATACATTCGTAAAATCGTACATTTGTAAATTAGAAAATTCGGAAATTTGTAAATTCGAAGTTTGAAAATGCAAAAACCCGAAAATTCAAAAATCTGAAATAGTAACTAACTATTAAATTATAAGTATTGTATTTTCCTTTCAAACTTGACTGTCAGTGAACGTAACAAATACAAATTTAACCGAAGTTACGAATTATCCAAAACGAATGCTGCATCTAAACAAATGGAACGGAACAAATTAATAATAAATAATAATAATAAAACGTTGTTATTATTATTATTGTTATTTATTATTATTAATTCATTACGTTCCATTCCGTTTTTTCGGATCATTCATAACTTCGGATAAATTTGTACGTGTTACGTTCACTAACAGCCAAATTTAAAAGGAAATTACAATACCTATAAATTAAAAGTTACTAGTAATTACTAATAGTTAAGTTATTATTAGTTAACTATTATTTCAGATTTCCGAATTTTCGAATTTACAAATTTACGAATTCACTAATTTACTAATGTACGAATGTACGAATGTACGAATGTAAATTGCGAATGTACGAATGTTCGAATGCCCGAATTTACGAATGTCCAATTTTATCGAATGTACGAATATTCGGAAAAAATTCGTTAAACGGGTTTTCGTTATTTCGGATATTCCCGAATTAACGAATTTGTCGAAATTCGTTAAAAAACGAATTCGGAACGAAACGAATTGCACATGCCTATGAAGAATGGCGTTACTTACTTGAAGGTGAAGCACATCCCATTCTGGTCTATACGGACCACAAGAATTTAGAATATCTGAGAACAGCAAAGAGATTAAAACCACGGCAGGCAAGGTGGACACTTTTTTTCTCTAGATTCTTATTCCATATAACGTACAGGCCAGGGTCGAAGAATACAAAACCAGATGCACTCTCACGTATGTTTAACGACTCTGAGAGGTCCACACTTCCAGACACCATCCTTCCCTCAGGAAACTTTCTCATACTACAGGAGAATCTGCTATCCCGAATCAAACAGGCTTCTGCTGAGGTTGCTTCGTCTTCTGAAACCAGCTTACAGGCACAGGATGGCCTACTGTGGCATAAAGGTAAAATTGTTGTACCTAAGGACTTAAAGGTGGCAGTATTGGAGCTCTGTCATGACCACAAGCTGGCTGGCCATTTCGGTGCCCTGAAAACGGCTGAACTGGTACAAAGCACGTTCTGGTGGCCTCAGGTGGTAGATGACTGTAAGAGTTATGCAGAGTCTTGTATTACTTGCTCCCAAAGCAAGAACAGCAAGGTAAAAGCCTGGGGTTTAGTGAAGCCATTGCCCATTCCAGAGAGACCCTGGAAAATGATCTCAATGGACTTCATTGTGGAACTCCCTCCGGCAGAGGGTCTTTCTACCATCTTCGTGGTGGTGGACAGGCTGTCCAAAATGGCCCATTTTTTGCCCATGAAAGGAACACCCTCGGCTGTGGAAACTGCAAAAATATTCATCAAAGAAATTGTAAGGCTCCATGGAGTCCCAGCCAACATTATGTCTGACCGGGGTGTCCAGTTCACCTCCAAGTTTTGGAAAGCTTTGTGTGGGTCCCTTGAGATTGAATTGGCCTTCTCCGCATACCACCCTCAGACGAACGGGTAAACGGAAAGAACCAGTCAGACCCTGGAGCAGTACCTCCGTTGCTTTTCTTCGTTCTCACAAGATGACTGGGTTGCTTTAATCCCCATTGCCGAGTTTGCTTATAATAACTCTTCCCATTCTGCCATCAAACAAACTCCATTTTTTGCTATTTACGGATATCACCCGTCCTTCCTGCCTAGTACCATACCTGAATGCTCAATCCCTGCAGTCTCTGAAACAATAGATTTCTTGTCTAAAAACATCAAACTATTACAAGAGACCATGACCAAAACATAAGAGTACAATAAAAAGATCTTTGACAGGAAAAAACGAGGAGAACTAATTCTGGAACCCGGCAACCAGATATGGTTGTCTACAGTGAACTTGAAAATGGCTTGCCCCTCAAAAAAATTGGGCCCTAAGTTTATGGGTCCCTTCCCTGTAAAGAGAAAGATAAAATGACGTAGCTTATGAGCTGGAATTACCCGATTCGCTTAAAGTTCACCCCGTCTTCCATGTGATTCTTTTGAAACCTGCTGTTCCGAATCCCTTCCCTGAACGAAGTACTGGTCCACCGGAGCCTGTAATAGTCAATGGAGAGGAGGAATTTGAGGTGGAGGCAATCTTGGATTGTAGAAGGAGGTACAATCAGGTTCAGTATCTAATTAAATGGAAGGGGTATGGGCCAGAAAATAACTCTTGGGAGCCTGAAAGCAATATTCATGCTAAAGAACTAATGCAATCCTTCAAGAGATCCCATGATGTGAAGTTGGCCCAATTGGGCATCTGGTGGCTGCCCTTTAGGAGGGGGCAATGTCATGGATCTGCCACCTAAGGGTTAACTTAGTCCAGGCTGATTTCAGTGATTGGCAACAGGCTTCCTTATTTAAACACCTCAGCAGCTCTGTGTACTTGCTGTTTAATCTGCAGCTCTGTGTATGTGTTTCCTGAAGATCTGATATCTGCTCCTGTTTGACCCGGCTTGTTTTGAGACTGTTCCTGTTATCCGCCTGCACCTGACCCTTGGTTTGTTTGACGACTCCTTCTGCCTGCTCCTCTTGTACCTTTGTTGCCAGCCTGATTATCGACCCGGCCTGCCTGACGTTTCCAAGACTCTCCTCCAGTCTGCTCACCTGTCTGCTGATCCATCCAGTCTGCTCACCTGTCTGCTGATCCATCCAGTCTGCTCACCTGCCTGCTGATCCATCCAGTCTGCTCACCTGCCTGCTGATCCATCCAGTCTGCTCACCTGCCTGCTGATCCATCCAGTCTGCTTACCTGTCTGCTGATCCATCCAGTTTGCTCACCTGTCTGCTGATCCATCCAGTCTGCTCACCTGTCTGCTGATCCATCCTGCCTGCTGGTCCTATCTGCTGTGCCGGCCATCTGACCCATCTGCTGTTGATCCTGCCAGGCTCTCATACCATTCTGCACTCCCGTGCCACCTGTCTGCTTTACTAGGGGCCGCGAGACAGATACGTAAGGGAGGCCTTCCTCTGTACTATCGGGCTCATCAGTCAGGTACGTGAGAACTTGACAGATACACTATGTTTATCGTATCCATTTGTAATATTTTGAACGTGCTCTTTAATTCGCACTTTGAGGGGTCTTTTACTGCGGCCAATATATTGGAGGCCACAACTGCACTCCAGGGCAGAAAACTGCCCCTTCAGTATTACAGCAGATGAAATTTTGGACCTCATAGGTGTCTCCCGTACTTGTAGATGAAACCTGAAATGTCTTCTCATTTGGACGTTTAGTTCTTAAGCATGCAAAACATCTCTTACGTGAGTAAAAGCCTTTTCCAGTAAAAAAGGTATAGGTCTTCTTCGGTGGATCTATGATGTTTTTCACCACTTTATCCCGGATTGTTGGTGCCCTTCTGTATATAAACTTAGGGTTTTCAGATAAAGTAGTTGTTTATCCGCCAGCAGAATGTACCAGTGATGTCTAATAATTCTTTCTATTTTCTTGTGTTGTACACTAGAGTCCAGAATTAATGGTACTCCTTCCATTGAATGTTTCTGTATCCCTTTATCTTCAATTAATTCTTTCCGATTCATCTCTGACACTTCTACTCTTTGTGAGCTGTATGACTGGGGACCCTTGAGGTGGTACTACTGTGGATTCGGGTCCTGGTCCCCCAGGACACACAGACTCTGGGGACCCTGGATTTGTCATATTAGAAATAGTGGCTGATTCATAATGCTGGGACAGATACTGTTAGGAGATGCTGATGTAAATTCCAGCACCTGTCTGTCTGTTGCCTGCTAGAATGTGTATTGTAAATAAGTCTACTATGGGATCTAAGAGTCATTAGATCCCCATTGTTGTTTGTGTTAATTAACTATGCTATTGTGTGAAGAAGAGTCTATGTCGATTGTGTTTTCTGAACTACAAGACGGCCAGTCTGGCCTAAAGGTCATGCCTGAGTCATCTAGGCTGTCTAAAGGGATTAGTTAATTAGCCCATGTTAATTAGATTTCTGGTCACAGGTGTATGTTCAGAGTAATATGAGCCGGAGGTATGCACCTCCACTTTTAGTGTATAAAAGAGCCTGTATTTTGCAATAAAAGAGATTCCTGGTTGAACTTATATACAGCCTGCCTGGTGTTTGTTCTGAGCTATCACAACTGGGTTAGAACGGCACATAGCTGTAGTTCTAATCCCGGAGCATCGGATGACCGAACAATCAGATGTTGTGATCTGCAATCTGATTCTATAGCTGCAGAGGAGTGACGGGAGAGTGGAACCGAGCGAGCAAGGGGCTTGTTACAGTAGCCTTTTGAGGTAAACCTGACTCCAATTTTCTCTGCCTGTTCTAAAAAAGTATTTAGATTGGTGCAATTCCTTCTAAGCCGCATAAGCTGACCCTTGTGGACATTAACAAGCCTACTTTTGTGGTGACAGCTCTCCATTGGAAGATAACTATTTCTGTCAATGTTTTTAAAGTGCGTTTGTGTGCTAAATATAGAGTTTTCTTGTATAATCTCTAGGTCCAGAAATGTTACTTTGTTCTCACTAATGTCCCAGGACAGTTTAATATTCCTATAATTCATATTGAGTTTCTCAAGGAATAAGGTCAACTGGTTGACATCTCCCTCCCATAATATAAAGACGTCATCAATGTATATTTTTTATATCACCAGTTCATCCGGTTGATCATTGAAGACATTTTCTTCCGGCCACACGGGGCCATGAAGAGACCAGCTATACTCGGAGCAAATTTGGCTCCCATGGCTACTCTGACCTGTTGGTGATAATACATTTTATTATACCAGAAGTAGTTGTTCTTCAGGCTGAAGTCCAGGCATTTAATCAAAAACTTCCTCTGCATAGATGGTAACTTAGTATATTTCCTCAGGCCCCATTTAGCAGCTTCGCACTCTGATAATGGGGTATTATTGTGTATAGAGATGAAACATCTGCAGTAGCCATAATCCACGGTCTTTCTTCTTTCGGGATACTCTCTATAATTTGTAATATTTGTTTAGTATCTCTCAAATATGCCTTTGTACTTTGAATGGCTGGTTGCAAGAAGACGTCTATATATTGACCCATCCTAGACGTAAGTGAATCAATACCGTTCACTATCGGCCTAGGTGGTGGATCTGTACTGTTTTTATGGATTTTTGGTAATGAATATATAATCGGTGTACGGCAAGAATCTGGGATTAGAAACCTAGCTTCTTTTTTATTGAGTATATTTTTCTTTACGCCTAAATATACAACTTGTTCAAGTGCCCTCCTGCACTTGAGCATAGGGTTGCTCAATAACTTAGTATAAGTGTTGACATTGTCTAACATATTCATCATCGTATTATGATATTGCTCCTTTGAGGTAATAACAATTCCACCTCCCTTATCCGCTGGTCGGATAACAATGTCCCTCCTTTTCATCAGTTTACGAATGCAACTTTTAATATGACTGAGTTCTTCTTTCTTTTTGAGTTTGAGATCCTTAATCTCTTCTAAAATTACCTTTTTAAAAACCTCAATATGTTTATTATCTTTGATAGGTGGGTTGAAAACTGATTAGTTCCTCAGTGTGCTATGTAAAATTCCATTATTCACAGCATCTGAAAGTTTAACAGGATTCCCCGCAATATATTTCTGGATATTTAATTTTCTCACGAATTTCTGGATCCCGATATAGGTTTGAAATTTATCGAGATTCTTAGTGGGTGCATATTTCAGGCCTTTGTCTAAAACCCCAATCTCTTCATGTGTGAGTACCTGGCCACTTAGATTAAAAATACCCTCTCCCTTTACTCCCTTTTTCTTTTGCTCTCTCTTGCCAGATCTCCATCCTCTCTTCTTTCTGGACGTTTTCTGGTGTTTCTTGTCTCGTCTGGATTTCTCGGTGGGTGATTTTCCCTGCCCCTGTCTAAAAATGGCCTATTGTAATCTTGGTCTGCATATTGTATGGGATATTGTCTAACTTGCCTATCTTCTTCATCTCTGTTCATTAGAGGGGCATAGTGGTTGTAGGTGGGTATTGGACTCCGTTCATGCTGCCGGTAATTTCTCTGTTGTGGACCTCTCCTTTCACCATATCCATATTCTTGGGTAGGGCTCCTATCTCTTGGCCCATAGTATTCATATGGTGGTGCCCTGTTATCCCTATATTCGTATGTGGGTCTCCTCTGATCCCTAAATTCATGCGGTGGTCCTCTGTTGTCTCTCTTTTTTTCTTTTTTTTTTTTAATCAAAATTTTTTTTTTATTTTAGAAAATTTTTCTCATTATACATATCATTCGTGAATTTTGTTCAATAAAACATTACACATAGAATATACATGCCTATTCCTGCATTTATGCACTATTCTATGTCGTTCTTGTGTATTTACTTCTATATCATATCACTCTATCTTCTTTTCCCTTTTCCCTCCCTTTCCCCCCCCCCTCTAATCTCATGGCTACATCCATCACCTGTGTCTCCTAATATTTATTCACCGCATTCGTTTTTCCCTTTCTTCCGCCACCGATGCTTTTTCCTATCTAAATATTCAACCTTTACTCCCTCAGGCCTTTCTTTTCCTCTCCTCTCTGCCCTTCCCTCTCCTATACCTCCCCCATGGCTCTACATCTGAAGTCTTTCCACTACCAGTTGATGTGGTGCTAAATCCGCATCCCCCAACCATGATTGCCATATAGAGTCAAATTTACCCTTTTCTCTCCTACGACTATACGTCAATCGCTGTCTAGGAAGCAGAGAATTTACATAAGAGATCCACTGCTTCCCCGTGGGTACTGCTGGTGCCATCCAGTATTTTGCAATAAGTTTTCTGGGTAGGTACATCAATCTAGTTAACATGTAGTACATTCCTCTTGGGAACATTTCTGCATTTATGGCTCCAAGCAGGTACACTACCAGGTTTAGGGGGATAGGAACTTGCGTTAGTCTAGTAATACACTGGGAAACTTCTTCCCAGAACCTATATAGTTTAGGACACCTCCAAATTAGGTGTATAAAGTCCCCTTTATATATTCTACATTTAGGGCACAGAGGGGAGTCTCTTCCTCCCCATTTATATAGCTGCTCTGGCGTTCTATATGCCCTATGCAAAATAAATAATTGTGACAATCTATGGGATGCAGATATATCTGTGGTCTCTCTGATCGTTTGGCGGTTTATACCAGTTATTCTTATTCTGGGGTTTCCTGCTATTTTTCCAGTAATAGGGTTTTCTTCCTCCATTTTGTGGTGTCCGAATATTGTGCTGAGGTCTTCTATCGGCTCGATATGGAGTATATGGATGATACTCAGTGTTTCTCTCATCATAATCCTGATGTCTTGGGGTCATAGCTCCATTTACCTCTCTCAGGGCCTGGTAACTTGTATTTTGAATATTTGGTCCAGGTTGTTCATTGACCTGCTGTGAGTCAACCCTCACTGTTTTCTCGGGTGTAGAGTATGTAGATAAATTATCCGTTTTGCCTATTTGGCTTTGCCATTTAAAAACCTGGTCATTACTAGGGATGAGCTTCAAGTTTGAGTTGAACTCATGTTTGACTCGAACATCGGCTGTTCGCCAGTTCTCCAAACAGCAAACAATTTGGGGTGTTTGCGGCAAATTCGAAAGCCGCAGAACACCCTTTAAAAGTCTATGGGAGAAATCAAAAGTGCTAATTTTAAAGGCTTATATGCAAGTTATTGTCATAAAAAGTGTTTGGGGACCTGGGTCCTGCCCCAGGGCACATGGCTCAATGCGAAAAAAAGTTTTAAAAACAGACGTTTTTTCGGGAGCAGTGATTTTAATAATGCTTAAAGTGAAACAATAAAAGTGTAATATCCCTTTAAATTTCGTACCTGGGGGGGTTGCCAATAGTATGCCTGTAAAGGGGCGCATGTTTCCCATGTTTAGAACAGTTGGACAGCAAAATGACATTTCAAAGGAAAAAAAGTAATTTAAAACTACTCGCGGCTATTAATGAATTGCCGGTCCGACAATACACATAAAAGTTCATTGATAAAAACGGCATGGAAATTCCCCACAGGGGAACCCCGAGCCAAAATTTTAAAAAAATGATGAGGGCGTCCCCCTAAATTCCATACCAGGCCCTTCAGGTCTGGTATGGATATTAAAGGGAACCCCGGCCAAAATTTTTTTTAAAACATGGCATGGGGTCCCCCTCAAAATCTATACCAGACCCTTCAGGTCTGGTATGGATTTTAAGGGGAACCCCGCGCCAAAATTTAAAAAAAAATGGCGTGGGGTCCCTCAAAAATCCATACCAGACCCTTATCCGAGCACGCAACCTGGCAGGCTGCAGGAAAAGAGGGGGGACGAGAGAGCGCCCCCCTCTCCTGAACCATACCAGGCTACATGCCCTCAACATTGGGAGGGTGCTTTGGGGTAGCCCCCCAAAACACCTTGTCCCCATGTTGATGGGGACAAGGGCCTCATCCCCTCAACCCTTGCCCGGTGGTTGTGGGGGTCTGCGGGCGAGGGGCTTATCAGAATCTGGAAGCCCCCTTTAACAAGGGGACCCCCAGATCCCGGCCCTCCCCCCTGTGTGAAATGGTAAGGGGGTACAAAAGTACCCCTACCATTTCACAAAATAACTGTCAAAAATGTTAAAAATGACAAGAGACAGTTTTTGGCAATTCCTTTATGTAAATGCTTCTTCTTTCTTCTATCTTCTATCTTCTATTGGTTTCTTCCTCCATCTTCTTCTTCTGGTTCTTCTGGTTCTTCCTCCGGTGTTCTCGTGCAGCATCTTCCTCTGCGGCATCAGCGTCTTCTTCCCTTCTTCTCCTCGGACCGCTCCGCATCCATGATGGCATGGAGGGAGGCTCCCGCTGTGTGACGCTTCTCCTCTTCTGACGGTTCTTAAATAAAGGGTGGGCGGGGCCACCCGGTGACCCCGTCCCCCCAGACGCACAGGGACTTGATGGGGCCTTCTCTGCGGCATTCCCTGTGACGTCAGAGGGGGCGGAGTCACCCGTTACATAACCCCGCCCCCTTCTGACGTTACAGGGAATGCCACAGGTATGTCCCCGTCAAGTCCCTGTGCGTCAGAGGGGGCGGGGTCACCAGTTGGCCCCACCCACCCGTTATTCAAGAACTGTCAGAAGAGGAGAAGCATCACACAGCGGGAGCCTCCCTCCATGCCATCATGGATTCGGAGCGGCCTGAGGAGAAGAAGGGAAGAAGACGCCAACGCCGCGGAGGAAGATGCTGCATGAGAACACCGGAGGAAAAACCAGAAGAACCAGAAGATGAAGAAGATGGAGGAAGAAACCGATAGAAGATAGAAGAAAGAAGATAGAAGAAAGAAGAAGCATTTAAATAAAGGAATTGTCAAAAACTGTCTTGTCATTTTTAACATTTTTGACAGTTTTTTTGTGAAATGGTAGGGGTACAAAAGTACCCCCTTACCATTTCAAACAGGGGGGAGGGTTGGGATCTGGGGGTCCCCTTGTTAAAGAGGGCTTCCAGATTCCGATAAGCCCCCTGCCTGCAGACTCCCACAACCACCGGGCAATGGGTTGTAGGGATGATGCCCTTGTCCCCATCAACATGGGGACAAGGTGTTTTGGGGGCTACCCCAAAGCACCCTCCCAATGTTGAGGGCATGTGGCCTGTTACGGTTCAGGAGGGGGGCTCTCTCTTGTCCCCCCTCTTTTCCTGCGGCCTGCCAGGTTGCGTGCTCGGATAAGGGTCTGGTGTGGATTTTTGGGGGGACCCCACGCCATTTTTTTTTTAAATTTTGGCCGGGGTTCCCCTTAATATCCATACCAGATCTGAAGGGCCTGGTATGGAATTTAGGGGGACCCCCACATTTTTTTTTTTAAATTTTAGTTCGGGGGTTCCCCTGTGGGGAATTCCAGTGCCGTTTTTATCAATGAACTTTTATGTGTATTGTCGGACCGGCAATTCATTAATAGCCGAGTAGTTTTAAATGACTTTTTTTCCTTTGAAATGTCATTTTGCTGTCAGACTGTTCTAAACACGGGAAACATGCGCCCCTTTACAGGCATACTATAGACACCCCCCAGGTACGAAATTTAAAGGGATATTACGCTTTTATTGTTTCACTTTAAGCATTATTAAAATCACTGCTCCCGAAAAAACGGCCGTTTTTAAAACTTTTTTTCGCATTGATCCATGTGCCCTGGGGCAGGACCCAGGTCCCCAAACACTTTTTATGACAATAACTTGCATATAAGCCTTTAAAATTAGCACTTTTGATTATTCATGTTCGTGTCCCATAGACTTTAACGGTGTTCGCGTGTTCGAACAAATTTTTTGCCTGTTCGCAAGTTCTGGTGCGAACCGAACAGGGGGGTGTTCGGCTCATCCCTAGTCATTATGAAACTCATTTGTGTCCCTAATGTACTTCTTGCTCTTCCTCAGTTGGACTTCTCAATCCTTTTTAATAAGGTCTTTATTGAGTTGTGTGGTCAGATTTTTAAACTCGACCGTTTCTTTATGTGGTTCCAACTCCTCCTTTATTTCGGAAATGTTCTGGTCTAGGATGGGTCAATATATAGACATCTTCTTGCAACCAGCCGTTCAATGTACAAAGGCATATTTGAGAGATACTAAACAAATATAAAAAATTATAGAGAGTATCCCGAAAGAAGAAAGGCCATGGATTTTGGCTACTGCAGATGTTTTATCTCTATACACAATAATACCCCATCATCAAGCGTGCGAAGCTGCTAAATGGGGCCTGAGGAAATATACTAAGTTACCATGTATGCAGAGGAAGTTTTTGATTAAATGCCTGGACTTCAGCCTGAAGAACAACTACTTCTGGTACAATAAAATGTATTATCACCAACAGACTGGAGTAGCCATGGGAGCCAAATTTGCTCCGAGTATAGCTGGTCTCTTCATGGCCCAGTGGGAGGAAGAAAATGTCTTCAATGATCAACCGGATGAACTGGTGATATATAAAAGATACATTGATGACATCTTTATATTATGGGAGGGAGATGTCAACCAGTTGACCTTATTCCTTGAGAAACTCAATATGAATGATAGGAATATTAAACTGTCCTGTGACATTAGTGAGAACAAAGTAACATTTCTGGACCTAGAGATTATACAAGAAAACTCTATATTTAGCACACAAACGTACTTTAAAAACGTTGACAGGAATAGTTATTTTCCAATGGAGAGCTGTCACCACAAAAATTGGCTCTTTAATGTCCCAAAGGGTCAGCTTATGCAGCTTAGAAGGAATTGCACCAATCTAAATACTTTTTTAGAACAGGCAGAGAAAATTGGAGTCAGGTTTACCTTAAAAGGCTCCGATCATGGATTTATCGATAACAAGATAGTAGAAGTGTCAGAGATGAATCGGAAAGAATTAATTGAAGATAAAGGGATACAGAAACGTTCAATGGAAGGAGTACCATTAATTCTGAACTTTAGTGTACAACACAAGAAAATAGAAAGGATCATTAGACGTCACTGGTACATTCTGCTGGCGGATAAACTACATGATATTTTATCTGAAAACCCTAAGTTTATATACAGAAGGGCACCAACGATCCGGGATAATGTGGTGAAAAACGTCATAGATCCACCGAAGAAGACCTATACCTTTTTTACTGGAAAAGGCTTTTACTCATGTAAGAGATGTTTCGCATGCTTAAGAACTAAACGCCCAAATGAGAAGATATTTCAGTTTTCATCTACAAGTACGGGAGAAACCTATGAGGTCCAAAATTTCATCTGCTGCAATACTGAAGGGGCAGTTTATGCCCTGGAGTGCAGTTGTGGCCTCCAATATATTGGCAGCACTAAAAGACCCCTCAAAGTGCGAATTAAAGAGCACGTTCAAAATATTACAAATGGATACGATAAACATAGTGTATCCAAACACTTTTTGCTATGTCACAATAGGGACCCCTCCCACCTGAAGTTCTGGGGTATCGAACCATACGTTAGACACTGGCGGGGGGGGGACATAAGGTTAGGACCCTCAGTCAGTTGGAATCCAAATGGATTTTTACTTTAGATACATTCTCTCCTAGGGGCCTGAATATCGAATTCGACCTCAATTGTTTTCTTAGTGACTTCTAACAATTCTGCAAGGCTGTAGATATTTTTATTAGCTATTACTGTATTTTTGCTTAGTATAGTACTCTTTTCTCAGCATCTTGATTTTATCCGCATTTTTATCTCAATCTGTATTATGCTCCCAATAGCCCTTACATATTATAATCTATCTGTCATTGCTCTAATGTCTGATTGCATAGTTGCTTATTTTTATTGCCCATTTGTTTACTGTCTTTTTTCCCCTATGTTCCCTGTGAGATTATCATTTTTATTATCTTTATTTTTCTTTTTAGTTTTATTGTTGAGCTGGTGGTATGGCCTCCTACTCATTGCCATCATTATATGACAGCTATGTGCAGATGGAGGTTCCCTCACCTCTGCACGTTTAATGTTCATGTCAGCATTGAGGCTTATCCCTTCTGATCGACTTTAATTTTTAAAATTTTTTTAAAATGTTTTTTATATATATATACCTCAATTTTATCTAGTTTTCAGTAATTTTTTATTTTTATGAAGGCGTTTTTTAATAAAAAAAATTTTTTGTGAATACTTTCAATCTAGCAGAGAATGTTATTGTTTTTATCTTTCTCCTTCTCTGCTGACAGTCGGTGTTATCACAACTGCTTTGTCTACCCATAGGCTGCTAGCATTTAGCTGACAAGACGAGACACCGCCCATAGCCCCATTGACGGGCACGTGGCCATGTAGCTGATAACCAACAAAATGGCCGCGCCCGTGCACCTCCGGAAAGATGGCCGCTATGTTATCCCCTATGAACCACAAGAAAATGGCCGCCCATTATTGTCTATGTGTTAGCTATTTAAAGACATTCAGTGTGCCTCCCTGTATCCCCTGCTGAAGTCACATGTTGTGTGATGTCCCGCGTAGGGACGGGACAGGCACTCTATGCTGACCGAAGCTTACGAGCTCGCCGCTCGTCAGAGATAAGGCATTTTTTCATTGATGTAATATGAGTACTTTTATTGTGTTAATAAAACCAAGTTTTTACCCTACAATACTACACTATCTGGGACCTTCCTTTTTTCCATTTTTGTGCCCCCCTGTACCTACTGAGGGATTGAGTACCTGCACTAGGATGTCGAGCACAGGATAAAAGGTTGTTACTCCCAACACTGGTCTTACGCTGTTACCCCATTACCTGAAGGTAAGGGGCCATTACTTATAAGTGTGTGGTTTTTTGCACGAAGAGGAACACCATTGTAGATCCATTTAAGCACTTCACTGCAGTATGTGCATGTCAGGAAGCTGTTTCACCTTGTGAAGGAGGACCTTCATATGTTCACTGTTTATTATATTTGGACATTATGGATTAGCAGTCATGAGGATTTATCTTTGCACAAGTCACTTTGTCTTCATCGTATGTTTGCTGTGTGCATGTGACGCACAGTATCATATTGTCCACACTGTATATTTTGCACTTTATTTAAGAAAGGTTTTTTGCAGCAATTTGTACTTTTTGCATTTCACAGTTAAATCTTCTGATTCACCGGTGCTATTTTTACCTATTGTGATTGCACTTTGCACTTTCAATATATTTGTTATTGTTTTATACATGATTGGTCACATGCTTTTTATTTACCTCTTGGTATTGATACTAGTCGCTATTTATCCTTCAGTTTGTATGTTTTAGCGCTGTACCTTATTAGCACGGTCACTTTACTTTTATTTTTTGTTTGTTACTGGATTAGCGCATCACCACTTAATATTCTTTAATAATATCATTTTGTCAACAATGTATTGCTCAAAAAGGCAATGTCCCAGTTGGTGTGTAACTCTGTAGTAACTAAGTTTTTCAATCTTAGAAACATACCACCAATATCATTCTGAGATGTGTTAACCTCAGAAAAAATATCTTCAATGATAATAGCGAGTGAGGCTCTGAAATCAAATATGCCCATTTTCACGGACACCCTGCTGCAACACGATAATCCAAATAGAAATACAATTATTGTGTTCTCTATCTCTACCCATTTTCTATCTACCTTCTTTTTTGTCCATTCTAGCATTCTTGTTAAAATAACCGCATGCTAATATCTCTTTATATCTGGTGCCATTATTCCACCCTGTGCTTTCCCTTTACATAACATTGAGAACTGTATCCTTGGTTTCGTGTTTTGCCACACATATTTATTGACTTCATTTTTAAAATACAACGGAGGCAATGCTATTGGTAGCATTTGAAATTTGTATAAAATTTTGGTAATATTGCCATTTTTACTACATTTATTCTAACCCATTCATGAGAGTGTACAGTTTGCAATTTTGTTGAATGCCGACTGTATTTTGTTAAGTAATTGAATGTGATTTACTTGATATAGATCTTTAAGTGTTTGTGTTATTTTTATCCCAAAATATTTTAATTTTTTCTTCCCCCAGGTAAATGGAAATTTTGTCATTAAGACTATCTCCTCTTCTTTATTTAATCTCACATTTAAAATTTCTGACTTGGCTGGATTTATCTTCAGGTTTGAGATTTACCCATATTCCTATAATTCCTTCATTAGTTTTGGGAGTGATATTCTACGGTTTGTAATATAGAACAATATATCATCTGCATATGCTGCAACTTTATGTTCTTCCTCTCCTATTCTCACTCCCCCTATGTCTGCGCTGCCTCTTATGGTTTTGTTCTAATTCAGATATTTCTGTTCTTAAATATTTTTTTTTATTCTATCTTTCTTTTTCTTAGAGCCCACTGATATTAATATCCCCCTTATATAGGCCTTATGGGATTCCCAAATCGTCGCCTCCGATACCTCCGGGGATTCATTTTGTATAAAATATTTTTCCAGTTCTTTCTTTATGTTTTTCTCTATTTCCTCATCCTGTAACAAGTCTTCATTTAATCTCCACATTTTTTTACTTTCCTGGGTACTAATATCCTTCATTCTCATTATTACAGGGGCATGGTCTGAGATTGTAGTTATTTCTATTGTCACTTTTTAACTAATTCCAGAAGTCTATGATCTGCCATGATGTAATCTAATCTGGAGTACGTCCCATGTACAGAGGAGTGAAAGGAATAACCACTTCCCCTTGGATGTAAAATTCTCCATAGATCTACTATTTGAGATTGAAATTTTTTTTGTTCCGTACTTGCCCTAATTGATATTCCTCAGTCTCCTGCACAAGGGATGTACTATCCATTTGTGGGTCCATACAGAAATTCAGAAAGCCAGCTACAATTACCATTCCTTTTTTAAACTCTGTTAATTTTTCCAATATTCTTTTAAAATACCTTTTCAGGTTTTTATTTGGACATTAGACATTGACCAGTGTACAATCTTTTCCTTGTAGCCTTCCTTTCATAAAGATATACCTCCCTTCCGGTTCTTCTACAGCATAACTAATTTCTCTCGCTATCCCTATTGCCACTCC
Source organism: Aquarana catesbeiana (assembly GCF_042186555.1). Lineage (NCBI taxonomy): Eukaryota > Metazoa > Chordata > Amphibia > Anura > Ranidae > Aquarana > Aquarana catesbeiana. The sequence goes on along the minus strand of NC_133329.1, from coordinate 232,780,908 downwards.
TTTGGCTTTCTTGGTGGGAGAGTCTCCATAAAACCATGCTGGATACTGTCTAGAATATAGTCTTACATTTGAATCCTGTACTATATGTTTCCTGTAAAAAGACTTTACTTTGACATATAACCTTCAATTTCTTTTAAAATTGCATATCTTTTTGTTTTGTTGGATTATTCAAGCCTCATACATTATATGTTAAGAAATTCAAAGCCTTCATTTTATATTATTTTCTATTCTCTCTTTTTTTTTTTCCTGTGTTGTTTTGCTCCCTTTTCGCCCGCATCCCCTCTCGGTGGGCGTGGGCACAGAGGGGACAGTATTCTTATCCTGCAGGATATTCGGGGCTGAAAACATTCTGACAGAACTTCTTCACTTTTATAAAAATGTTTCCTTTGTTTTGCATTCCCCTTTCCCTCTCTTCCTTCCCACACCCCCTTCTCCTCCTCCCACCCTCCCAAAACCTAAATATGATGTTATTTTGACCAATTCTTGATCACAGAGCAGATCTGTATAGATTTTTCTTAGGCCCTCCCTGACCCTCTGCTCTTCCCTCCTGAGGTGGTGCTCTATCAGACACTCTTGCCAGCTCATTCGCTTATAGTTGTCTAGGCGTATGGATCCAGGGCTCATCGGATACCCATGCTCCCCATCCCCATTCCTCTGTATCTTATTTTACCTATTTTACCTTTTTACCTGTCCTCTCTAGCTCTTTTTTCTTTTTTCTCTATTGTCCATCCAGGTATTTCTGGTAAAGGAATTTCTATTTTTTTTACAGAAGTCCTGTGTTTCTTTTGGGAACCTGAGTTTTGGCGTATGTCCCTCTTTCCTGCCGATCAGACAGGCTGGAAAGACCCAGTTATGCTTTATCCCATGATTTTACATTAGTTCTAATCAGGGTTTCAATAATCTCCTTCTTCTTGAAAGATCTGCAAAGATCTGTAGATGTTTTTCTTCATATTTTATTGGTGGCTTACCTCTCATATTTCCCCATATTAGATTTTTTTCTTCATAATCATGAAATCTTACTATTATGTCTTTTGGGACTTCCACTGATATACCTTTTGGTCTTCTTATTCTATGTACTCTTTCTATTTTTATCAGATTTACTTCTTCTCTGCCCATTATTGGGTTAAATAGTTTTCACATTTTTTTCCACTAGGTCCTCTCTCTCTGTGTGGGCTCTGGTAGGCCGCGTATTGTTAGGTTCTTCCTTCTGTCTTGGTTCTCCTGATCTTCCATTTTATATGTCAGCTCAGCTCCCTTTGTTCAATTTTTAATGCTTTAAGTTCTCCTTTCATTTCTTTTATTACTTATGTATGGCTGTCCAATCTTTTTTCCAGGTCTTCTACTCTAAGTACATGTCCCAAATCTTTGTGTATTTTTGCCATTTTTGTTTATAAGCGCTGAAAACATTGCTGCCATTTCTACTTTAGTTGGTAATTGTGCATTCAACTGTTGTTCTTCTGTCTAGATCTATTCCAAAATTTTGATCGATTTTTGACTGGCTGAATATACTCGTGTCTGACATTACTGTCTTGGCTCTTGTATTTTGTTATAGGACCAGGACTTAGACTTGTTTTGGGTGATTTTGCTACTGCACCCCCCCCCCCCCTTGCTGTTCTCCTAATTTTTATTTCTATTATTATTATTTTTTTTTGTTCTTCTTCCTTAATTATTAATCCCTTTTTTATATTTCTGCACCCCTTCCTGTTATTTATTACTGAGTGTACTAATAAATAGTAGGCTGACTGTCTTTCAGCAGTGGTGTTTTTTTTGTTTTTCCACCAATTGAAAGCAGTTTACGGCAGTTGATAGCAGTTCATTTTTTTCAGTTCACAAGGTACTCTACACAATGTCTTATCAGTTCAAAGAGTACTCACCACTTCTTTCTCCTGGTCCTGTGCTGTATCGTTGTAATGCCAAACAAAACAGCAGGTAAGAGGGCAATAGTGGTCATGAATGTGTCTCTCTCTTCCGCACTCCTCAGCACAAACACCACTGGACAGTTTGTTTCTCTCTACCCCACTCCTCCATCTCTTCCGTGGAGTTATGGTCGAGAGAAAGGGTATTGGGATTAAGGCTGGAGTTTATCAGGACTTTAGTGAGACATAGCTGTTGGTCTACCTCTGCATTAGACGGATTAAAGGGATGGGTTCACCTGGAGCTTATACCAGCTTATACCATGAGCCCCCTGCCGGCACCATTCTTAGTCTCCTCCCTCCTACTACTACTACAAGTCCGAGGTGGAGAGATCCCTGGTCTAAGAGAATGATGGGCACTTTGCCCACATCACCTTCTGGGATATGTACATCTCATCTTCCATGAGGCATAGTTCTTCATTGGGAAAGAAGGAGCGTGGGAGTGATGTTATTGCAGCTCCAGCCAATCACACAGCTGGAGTCCGCAAACCTGGAAGGAAGACGGGTGAAGATGGAAGCCTTGTCAGTGGTGAAAAGGCTTTGTTCTAAGGTAAGTTTCTCATAATATGCTAGTATGCGATGCATAATAACACATTATGCCTGTACCTTGCAGGGTACAAAAAAAAAAACGCCCAGTGGTTTACTATTGCTTTAACCCGGAAGAGCTGGTAGCTTACTAATGACATAACATAAGTTGGATCTGCTGGGCAGGTAAGTACCTTAAATGTGCAGGACCTGCAACCAGGTAAGTGGGGGTTAAAGAAAAAAGGGGAGGTAGGATGCGCAATGTTCCGCTTTAATGAAACTAGTTCCTGTTGTCTATCATGAGTATCTAAATATGTTCAATAAGAAAAACGTGGACATTCTACCACCTCATATGCGACTGTCTCATAGAACTGTTGCCAGGGGCTGAGATTCCATTTGGCTGTATTTATCCTCTCTCTGAATTGGAATTGGAAGCCCTTCATAATTTTATTGGTAAGAGTCTAGAAAAAAGGATTTGTTCTGCCTTCCACCTCCCCATCACAATGCCATATTCTTTATTGAAAAGAAAGACCATACTTTAAGGCTGTGTGTGGACTAGCGAGACTTAAACAAGATTATGGTCAAGAATCCTTATCCCCTTCCCCCATGTGTGTTCTCTAAACTTGATCTAAGAGGGGCATACAACTTAGTTAGAATCAGGAAAGGAATGGAAGATGGCCTTTTGGACACACTTCGGTCACTTCAGATATATGGTCATGCCATTCGGCCTCTGCAATGCCCCAGCAACATTTCAGCATTTTGTAAATTATATATTCTGGGACTATATTAACTTATTTATCATTGTTTACTTAGATGACATTCTTATTTTTTCAAATTCATTAGAGTTGCATCAACTCCATGTCAGGAAATTATTAGACAGATTTCGCACACTCCTCTATGCTAAAGCTGAAAATTACGAATTTGAGAAGCCAACTATTCAGTTTCTGGGACTTGATATTTCTGCTGAATGCATCACCATGGACCCACAGAAAGTTGCAGCTGTTCTTGAATGGCCTACTCCAGTGGACAAAAAAGCAGTACAATTTGTGGGGTTTGCAATAATTGAAATGGATCCCAGAGGCTCAAGCAGCCTTGAGCAACTAAAGACTTTATTCACTTCTGCTCCTATCCTGAAGCATCCGGATCCCACTTTGGCTTATGTACTCGAGGTACACTCGAGCGTGCAGTAGGGGCAAAATTATGTCAATGCTCAGGTGCTCAATACCCAAGTGGGCACTCTTCTTCTCCCACTTTGTGTTTTGTATAACATATTATCCAGGATCAAAGAACTGTAAACCAAACACACTCTCATGCATGTTTCATGATACAATGTTGTCCTCTGTACCAGAACACAATCCTCCCAGTCAAGAACTTTCTACTTTTGCAAGCTGATCTTGTGTCACAAATTAGGGAGGTGGTCGTGGACCATCCTCCACTTCAGGATTTGCATATTCAACAAAATCGAATTGGGAGGGATGGCCTTTATTTTCATAAAGGACAAATCTTTGTCCCTGAACAGTTCAGGGTCTCCATTCTCAGGATGTGCCACTTTCACCATTTGGCAGGCTACTTTGGAGTTTACAAAACTTCAGATCCGATTTCCCATTCCTTTTGGTGACCGGATTTGATTTAAGATCGCAAGGAGTGTATCAAATCTTGCTCAGTGTGTCTTCGGAATAAAACTGATAAAGTCAAGACTTGGGGTCTGTTGGAGCCTCTTCCGGTACCTGAGAAACCATGGAGTATGATATCTATGGGTTTTATCATTGAGCTCCTCCCATCAGAGGCATTCATTACCATTTTGTGGTGGTGGATCTCCTGTCTAAGATGGCACATTTCATACCCTTGAAGGAGACCCCTCTGCCTCAGAGACTGCCTTGGCTTTCATCAAGGAGATTGTGTGCCTTAAATATTAAACTTTGTTTATCTACTGCCTATCATCCACAGACTAATGGACAGATGGAGAGGACAAACCAAACCCTTGAGAAGTATTTATGATGTTTTTCCTCTTTATCACAGGATGATTATATATCTCTCCTTCCATTAGCAGAATTTGTATACAATAATTCCACCCACTCTACCACCAAACAATCTCTTTTTTATACCAGTTATGGGTACCATCCTTCCTTTTTGCATGTGCTTCCTCTGCACCAGCTGTGCAAGATAGATTGAGCTCTCTCAGTACCAATAAACAGCTCTTGCAAGATACAATCATAATGGCTCAGGCAAGAATTAAGGAATTCTTTGATAAAAGGAGGAGAGGGAAATTGGTCTTGAAAATGGGAGACAAGGTTTGGCTGTCTACTGCAAACCTGAAATTAAGCTGCCCCTCAAAGAAGCTTGGTCCAAGATACCTAGAACCCTTTTAGATCAAGAACAGATCTACCCTGTAGTGTTTGATTTATTTCTGCCAAGGAACTTGAAAATTCACCCAATGCTTCATCTTTTTTTATTAAAGCAAGCTGTACTGGATCCATTTCCAGGTTCGTGGTCTGGAGACTCCTGTTCCACTGCTCTTTGAGGCAATGAGGAATATGAAGTCAAAGCCATACTGGACTGTACAGTTAAGAGAGGTCGCACCCAGTTCCTTATCAAGTAGATGGGCTATGGCCCAGAGGAAAATTCATGGCAACCATTCTCAAATGTTCATGCTCCATGGCTAGTACAGGCTTACTTATGGCTTCATCCTGAAAAGAAGACAATGGTGGGCACCCAGGGGCTGCCCCTATGGTGGGACAACATAAGGGAATTCCAGTAAGATGACTGGGGCATAGACTTGTGCATACACATGGCATCGATCATAGAACTGAGCATAGGCCCATGCATGCACGCAAAAATGCACACGCACGTGTGCGTGCATGTGGGAACATGTCCAGGGTTATTTAAAAAATGGTCTTGCTCCCTGTCAGTGCTGACTGCTCTTCAGCTTTTATTTTTTCCTGAGTGTAGTCTAGTATACCAGCCTGCCCCTTTTTCGCCACCTTTTCCGTAAACAAACCCTGGCCTGAGTTACCTTAAAAAAGCACGGAAGGGCTTCCCACAAAATGGAGAATCGGCATTCATGAGAAATGAGGGAGTGTTGGCCATGAAGTGGAGGGACAAGAAAGATGTCCACATACTCTCTACCATCCACAATGAAACCTTGGTGGAGATTAGGGATGAGCTTCGAGTTTGAGTCGAACTCATGTTCGACCCGAACATCGGCTGTTCTCCATTTCGCCGAACAGCGAACAATTTGGAGTGTTCACGGCAAATTCGAAAGCCATGGAACACCCTTTAAAAGTCTATGGGAGAAATCAAAAGTGCTAATTTTAAAGGCTTATATGCATGGTATTGTCATAAAAAGTGTTTAGGGACCTGGGTCCTGCCCCAGGGGACAAGGATCAATGCAAAAAAAGTTTTAAAAACAGCAGTTTTTTCGGGAGCAGTGATTTTAATAATGCTTAAAGTGAAACAATAAAAGTGTAATATCCCTTTAAATTTCGTACCTGGGGGTGTCTATAGTATGCCTGTAAAGGGGCGCATGTTTCCCATGTTTAGAACAGTCTGACAGCAAAATGACATTTCAAAGGAAAAAAGTCATTTAAAACTACTCGCGACTATAATGAATTGCCGGTCCAACAATACACATAAAAGTTCATTGATAAAAACGGCATGGGAATTCCCCACAGGGGAACCCCGAACCAAAATTTTTTAAAAAATGACTTGGGGGTCCCCCTAAATTCCGTACCAGGCCCTTCAGGTCTGGTATGGATATTAAGGGGAACCCCGGCCAAAATTAAAGAAAAAAATGGCGTGGGTCCCCCCAAAAATCCATACCAGACCCTTATCCGAGCACGCAACCTGGCAGGCCGCAGGAAAAGAGGGGGGGACGAGAGAGCACCCCCCTCCTGAACCGTACCAGGCCACATGCCTTCAACATTGGGAGGGTGCTTTAGGGTAGCCCCCCAAAACACCTTGTCCCCATGTTGATGGGGATAAGGGCCTCATCCCCACAACCCTTGCCCGGTGGTTGTGGGGGTCTGCGGGTGGGGGGCTTATCGTAATCTGGAAGCCCCCTTTAACAAGGGGACCTCCAAATCCTGGCCCTCCCCCCTGTGTGAAATGGTAAGGGGGTACTTGTACCCCTACCATTTCACAAAAAAACTGTCAAAAATGTTAAAAATGACAAGAGACAGTTTTTGACAATTCCTTTATTTAAATGCTTCTTCTTTCTTCTATCTTCTTTCTTCTATCTTCTATCTTCCTTCGGTTTCTTCCTCCATCTTCTTCTTCTTCTGGTTCTTCTGGTTCTTCCTCCGGTGTTCTCGTCCAGCACCTTCCTCCACGGAGTCGGCGTCTTCTTTCCTTCTTCTCCTCGGGCCGCTCCGCATCCATCATGGCATGGAGGGAGGCTCCCGCTGTGTGATGCTTCTCCTCTTCTAAAGATTCTTAAATAACGGGGAGGCGGGGCCACCTGGTGATCCCGCCCCCCTCTGACGCACTGGGTCTTGACAGGGACTTCCCTGTGGCATTCCCCGTGACATCAGAGGGGGCGGAGTCACCCGTTACGTAACCCCACCCCCTTCTGACGTCACGGGGAATGCAACAGGGAAGTCCCCGTCAAGTCCCCGTGCGTCAGAGGGGGGCGGAGTCACCAGGTGGCCCCGCCCCCCATTATTTAAGAACCGTCAGAAGAGGAGAAGCGTCACACAGCGGGAGCCTCCCTCCATGCCATCATGGATGCGGAGCGGCCCGAGGAGAAGAAGGAAAGAAGACGCACACGCCGCGGAGGAAGATGCCGGACGAGAACACCGGAGGAAGAACGAGAAGAACCAGAAGAAGAAGAAGATGGATGAAGAAACTGAAGGAAGATAGAAAATAGAAGATAGAAGGTAGAAGAAAGAAGAAGAATTTAAATAAAGGAATTGTCATAAACTGTCTCTTGTCATTTTTAACATTTTTGACAGTTTTTTTGTGAAATGGTAGGGGTACAAGTACCCCCTTAACATTTCACACAGGGGGGCCGGGATCTGGGGGACCCCTTGTTAAAGGGGGCTTCCAGATTCTGATAAGCCCCCTGCCCGCAGACCCCCACAACCACCGGGCAAGGGTTGTGGGGATGAGGCCCTTGTCCCCATCAACATGAGGACAAGGTGCATTGGGGGCTACCCCAAAGCACCCTCCCAATGTTGAGAGCATGTGGCCTGGTATGGTTCAGGTGGGGGGGCGCTCTCTCGTCCTCCCTCTTTTCCTGCGGCCTGCCAGGTTGCATGCTCGGATAAGGGTCTGGTATGGATTTTTGGGGGGGACCCACGTCATTTTTTTTTTTAAATTTTGGTTCGGGGTTCCCCTGTGGGGAATTCCCATGCCGTATTTATCAATGAACTTTTATGTGTATTGTTGGACCGGCAATTCATTAATAGCCGGGAGTAGTTTTAAATGACTTTTTTCCTTTGAAATGTCATTTTGCTGTCAGACTGTTCTAAACACGGGAAACATGCACCCCTTTGCAAGCATACTATAGATATCCCCCAGGTACGAAATTTAAAGGGATATTACACTTTTATTGTTTCACTTTAAGCATTATTAAAATCACTGCTCCCGAAAAAACGGCCGTTTTTAAAACTTTTTTTTGCATTGATCCATGTCCCCTGGGGCAGGACCCAGGTCCCCAAACACTTTTTATGACAATAACTTGCATATAAGCCTTTAAAATGAGCACTTTTGATTATTCATGTTCATGTCCCATAGACTCTAACGGTGTTCGTGTGTTCGAACAAATTTTTTGCCTGTTCGCAAGTTCTGGTGCGAACCAAACAGGGGGGTGTTCGGCTCATCTCTAGTGGAAATCCAGATTAGGGATAAGCCAAACACCCCCCCGGTTCAGTTTGCAGCAGAACTTGAGAACAGGCAAAAAATTTGTTCGAACACGCGAACACCGTTAAAGTCTATGGGACACGAACATGAATAATCAAAAGTGCTCATTTTAAAGGCTTATATGCAAGTTATTGTCATAAAAAAGTGTTTGGGGACCCGGGTCCTGCCCCAGGGGACATGTATCAATGCAAAAAGAATTTTTAAAAACGTACGTTTTTTCGGGAGCCGTCATTTTAATAATGCTTGAAGTGAAACAATAAAAGTGTAATATTCCTTTAAATTTCGTACCTGGGGGTTGTCTATAGTATGCCTGTAAAGGGGCGCATGTTTCCTGTGCTTAGAACAGTCTGACAGCAAAATGACATTTCAAAAGAAAAAAGTAATTTAAAACTCGCGGCTATTAATGAATTGTCAGTCCGACAATACACATAAACGTTCATTGATAAAAACTGCATGAGATTTCCCCACAGGGGAACCCCAACCCAAAATGAAAAAAAAATGGCATGGGGTCCCCTCGAAAATCCATACCAGACCCTTATCCGAGCATGCAACCTGGCAGGCCGCAGGAAAAGAGGGGGGACGAGAGAGCGCCCCCCCTCCTGAACCGTACCAGGCCACATGCCCTCAACATTGGGAGGGTGCTTTGAGGTAGCCCCCCAAAGCACCATGTCCCCATGTTGATGGGGAGAAGGGCCTCATCCCCACAACCCTTGGCCGGTGGTTGTGGGGGTCTGCGGGCGAGGGGCTTATCGGAATCTGGAAGCCCCCTTTAACAAAGGGACTCCCAGATCCCGCCCCCCTGTGTGAATTGGTAATGGGGTACAAATGTACCCCTACCATTTCACAAAAAAGTGTAAAAAAAAACACAGGAGATGGTTTTTGACAAGTCCTTTATTAATTACTTCTTCTTTCGGCTTTTTCTTCCAGCTTCTTTCTTCTTGTGTTCTTTCGGTCTTCTTCCTCCAACTTCTTCTTCATCTTCTTCTTCTCTATCTTCTTCTTCTTATGCTCTTCTCGTCCCACATCTTCCTCCAGGCTTCTTCTCCGCTCCGTCCGCACGATCCACCTCAGTGGGAGTCTACAGCCGTGTGACGCTTTGCTTCTTCTGACATTTCTTATATAACGGAGGGCGGGGCCACCCGGTGACCCCTCCTCTGACGCACGGGTGAATTCCTGAAGACCTGAAGGGCCTGGTATGGAATTTAGGGGGACCCCCATGCATTTTTTTTATTTTGGGTCGGGGTTCCCCTGTGGGGAAATCCCATGCAGTTTTTATCAATGAACTTTTATGTGTATTGTTGGACCGACAATTCATTATAGCCGAGAGTAGTTTTAAATGACTTTTTCTCCTTTGAAATGTCATTTTGCTGTCAGACTGTTCTAAACACGGGAAACATGCGCCCCTTTACAGGCATACTATAGACACCCCCCAGGTATGAAATTTAAAGGAATATTACACTGTTATTGGATAAAAATGTGGTGCTGCGCTAATCCTTTAGATAGGCAATGGTTATACGTGTAATAACTCAGTGATGGTGGGTGCCTCCAAGCACAAATAAAATAAATATTTTCACATATAAATAAATAATATACCAATAAAACAGTGACCGTGGTAAAAGTATATAGTGATGATATATCTGACTATATACTTATCATACAGGTGCTCTGCTAGTGCTAGCAATAAAACACACGCAATATGTGAAAAGTGATTAGTGCTTATACATCATAATACACAGAATATATATAAGTATATAAAAAATATATATATAACAGCTAGCTTTAAACGTAACCAGTCTCTGGCTTAGCATATACCTGGTGTAACTCAACACACTCCCAGGTGTGTGTATATACAAAGTGAACTGTGCTTAAAGTGCATAACATACAGTGACAATCTTAATATGGCTGAGTGATAAAAGGTTCGTTCCTATGCATGCAAATAACGCATGCAAAAAAATATAATATAAATAGTGCTCCGCTTGGGAATGATAAATTATTCAAAGTCCACAAAATATGAGTGATCCACTTGATGCTAAAATATAGGTGAAGGTGATGGTAAATCTTCATGCAGCAACGCACACACTGGTGGGCAGTAGCCCCTTACCTGAAGGTAATGGGGTACTCGCATTTAGCCACTTTGAGGTATGGCAGCCTTTGTAGAAACCGTGGAAACAACCAGCTGTGAGAGATGATGGAGATGTGGTCCTATCCTGGTCACTTCTCTTATGGGGGCGTCTAGTCCTTTCAAGTAGTGTCCCGGGGTCACCCAGATAAATTAGAAAAGGAAGCCCACAATAGTATAATATTGTATGGAAAATGTACCACTTTTTATTAAAAGAATCATGTGTACTCACATAAGAATCATTAAAAACCGGGTGGACATCCGACGAGCGGTGAGCTCGTAATACAACAACAGTCATAGAGTGCCTGTCCTGGGACGGGAAACTAGTGAGAAACAACATGCACATACATTTGTCCCTGAAGATGCTAATTATAACTGACAAAATCTATATATGCAAAAATATGTGTATAAAAGTATAAACACAATACTTTTCATAACATAAATTTAAGACAGAAAATATACTATATAGCCCAAAAGAAATAATATATACGGCCCAAAAAAAAGGGGGAATAAATCCACATTAAATGTATCTCAATTTACTTGTATCTATTTGTATCTTATCTAAATCAACAAAGTTTTGGATCATCACTAGTTTCAATCCTCATGGTGCAAATGGTTAGAAACATGCAAAAACATCCAAACAAATACCATCGCAAAATGTCCAAAATGAATTTAACTTCTTAGCCCAAATAAAGGAGGGGTGAGGACCAAGCGATATCCTATTAAAAATGTAAAAAGAAGAAAGACAAAACAAAAGCAAGAATAGGTTAAATGTCGGATGGATCGCAAAAATAAGTAACTACCCATTGATGTTTAGCCGGATGCTATATATATATATATATATATATATATATGCGATCCATAAATGAGAAAATATAAACACTTAGGAACACCTGAAAAATAGAAGTGAAGGGACTAACTGGCATACCGGTTGATTAGCTTACATGGAGCGGTGGCATAACAGACCACGCAGAGACGAGGAGACAAGGAGTCTCACTCCATCTGCTGCAAAACTGATGAGTCAAAACCAGTGACCAAATAGATATTCAAAAATGATGGACCAAGTCGCTAAAAACAGAGCAAAAAAAGAGCAAAAAAGCATGACACAAGTTACAAGCAGGACACATAGATTCACTCCGTCCATTCGAATGCATCACAGCGGGAGAAAAAATTAAATTCGAATGCCGTAAAGATTAAATCGGGGTTAGGCTTCCAATCCAACTTGAAAATAACAAGGTATGTATGGAACTGTTATACGCTTAAAAGCAGCAAGAGAGAGAGAAAGACTTGCTCCATATGCTGTAGGTGCTGCCATATTCTCCAATGGAACTGGAACCATAACCCCATAGATCCAAACTTATAGACAAAGAAATCGCATCCCACTGTGATGCAGACCATAAAATGATTATCAGTACTGTGCTGGACTGATGACACAGTAAGGACAAACGTGATATGAACCTTATATCATAGACATTTGGAGATAAGACTGAATATCTCATAATATATACCAGATTATTCATAAAAGTGCGACACGTCCCACTCAAAATTGAGTCCAAAAGGTCGTCTAGTATTAAGAAAGAAGATCCATCGGACTTCATGCTTGCATAATATCCTAAACTTGTCCCCACTCCTCGGTGGTGTTATGATCTTATCAATACCTTGAATGACAAGGCTGGAGGTGTCTCCTTGATGGAACTCATTCCAGTGTCGTGCAACGTTTGTAGCATGATTTTTATCGATATCATAGAGATGGTCATACAACCGGTCTTTGAGTCTGCATGTTGTTCTACCTACATATTGGATGGAACATGTGGTACACGTGATTACATATATCACATACCGTGTGTTACAGTTAACAAAAGAATTAATTTTGTGAGATTTACCTGTAAACATAGATGTCACAGTGTCCCCACATTTAATAAATGGACAATAATTGCAATCGCGTGTGCCACATCTAAAAGTCCCTCGAAATGACAACCAGTGACACTGACTAGGCTTGTTTTTACTGGAAAACAGGCTAGGTGACAAAAGACTATTGAGGGACGGTGCCTTTTTGGATACGCTGCGGATGCCCTTGCCCAGAACTTTGCAATAGACGGGATCATTTGAGAAAACCGGGAGGTACTTGGTGACAATTTTTTGTATTTTGTGAAATTCTGCACTGTAGGATGTAGAAAAAGTGGGGATGAAGGAGGATCTATTATAAAGACCATGTTTATTCCCGTCCTTAACTTTATCCACAAGAAGATTGTTGTGGGGTGTCTTTTTGGCTATGGATAGGCCTTTATTTATAATGGCTGTAGAGTACCCTCTATCTTTGAACCTCAGAGACATAGAAATTGCCTCTCTGTCAAAGTCAGTTTCTTTACTGCAGATTCTCCTAAGCCTTAGGAATTGCCCAAGTGGGATATTTCTAATTGTATGCTGAGGATGATTGGAATCAGCCCGGAGAAGTGTATTACCCGCACTGGGTTTCCTGTATAAATTAGAAGTAATCTCAGAACCATTTGCCGTAAAGATAACATCCAAAAACTCAATGGACCTCGGGTCCGTTTTGCCAGTAAATTTCAAATTCAAGTTATTATCATTTAAATAATGGAGCCATTTTTCAATTTCAACTTGTGGGTCCGATACAATAAACAACAAGTCATCTATGTACCTACAGTAAAACACTCTAAGGTAATAAAATTAAAAAGCGTCCTTCGCGCTGGTGGATAATAGAGAGTGAAGTCGCCAAATAATTATGTGTGTAGGTGGTGATAGGTTAAACAAGTGATAATATTGCAGCAAAATGAGGGTGTTCACACCAACACTTAATAACATAAATATTTAAATAAATTTCGCGCAATATTAAACCTAAATAAAATGTGTAGGTGAATATGCAAAGTGCGTATTATAGTACAGGTGTGGGACACTGGTAACTGTTGCTATTATTACTAGGATCAAAGATCTCTATTCTGCAATATAATAATCGCTGCTATTTTCCAATATAGTGATGGTATTCAAATAGTTGCAATTAAATGCTAGAATAATATAAATGCCACCCTGTAATCAGCATGAAAAAATATGTGCATAAAAAATGGCAATTCCTGATGAATAAAAAACAAATGGGATCTTCTAAAATCAATAATCAAATGGTAGAATAATATATATGCCACCCTGTAATCAGCATGAAAGAATACGTACATAAAAAATGACAATTCCTGGTGAATAAAAAACACATGAAATCTTCTAAAATCAGTAATCGAAATGTGCAATCAATCATATGTGTTGTCTTAAAAAATACACATAAAAATAGTGATCATTAAAATAGGTGATAAAAATCCGTTTTGGTGCTAAAATAAAGTGCAGGTGTTCAGATAAGAGAAGTGCTTTAAGGAGGTAGGTGGGTGCTGGTATATGAAAAGTCTGTGAGTAATTCTTCTATTTAATATTGGAGATTAAGATGTGACAAATGTGTATCCTTCTGCTGCTGGTGTCTCCTAGTGTGGCCTCACAGAACCCTCACCTTCAGTTAGTAGTAATCAGGCATTCAGTAGTATGTCTTTAAGGAGTGGGAGTGGTCTCTGGCAGCCTTTTCTTTCTTTGTTATTTTTTCTCCAACATTCCCTCTATGTAGCTCCGCTCTGGTAAACTCAGTATGGGGGAGATAAATAAAGAGGGAGGGGGGAGAGAAAAGAGGCTCCACTAGTGCATTATAGATTTAAAACCAAAGGGGGAATATTTATTTAGGTAATACTCTTACATTTCTTATAGTAAAAACAGGCAGGGTAAATGTAAAAAATGGTCTGGCGTTCTCAGCGCCCTCTCACTTGTGCTTCAGATAGTGTATATCGCTCCAGCCAGTCCCTACGCGTTACGACACCGTCACGTGTCTTCATCTGGGCAACCAGATTGGCTGTTCTGTGTAGGCTTATATGTTATGAAACCGGAAGTTTCGAAACCGCCATTTTACTTGTGGTTAATGTTAATTTTGCTCGGCGGCCATTTTTCTTTGGTTTTGGGGAAGTTTAATCTCCTCCATTTTGTTGGAGGTGGTGTTCTCTATTTTGGACATTCATGTGTGCAGCCATTTTTTTGGTGGCAATTCACTTGCATATTCAAGTGTATTGCTGCTGCATAGTATTACAGACGTAGTTGTATTGTAAAGATTTTGGAAAGGGTAACCGCTAATATCCATAGGGTATATACTACTGATGTTTTATATACCCACAAATATAGGGCATATATATTTGATGATAAATTAATATTAAATTATAAATAGCGCTTCCGAATCTATTATTTAATATTCAATAGGTTTAAAAATCCTTTTCAAACCTTTTGCATACATGAAGCAAGTATGAGAGTGCTCTGATGACTAAACCAGTTAATCTTGTTAAAATTAACTAAAAATTCATACATTTTAATTAAACAATTATGGATTAATTATGAAACAGTTTAAGCAATTATGGAATGATAAATACCTTACATGTTCAAAAAATAAAATAAATATGTATACATAAACAATGTGCTTGATTTTATTGAATTCTGTAATCCCAATATGGTTGAGACTGATTGCATAGTATGTGGGTGTGCTATTATTTTCCAGAAGGTATAATCCAACCTATATAATTTAAAATTACATTAAAAGTATCAAAAATAGATTCTATATCTGATTTTTAAGGGGGATAAATGGACTATTAGTTCCAATGTGTAATAAAATAGATATATGTATTAAAAATTATTTAAAAAACAGTTTAAATCGAACTCTACGTTCAGGCCCCCTGGTACAAGGGTACGCAAGGTGTGAATCCATTTGAATTCTTTCCGACTAATATCTCGAACCAGGTGACTACCTCTCCAGTATGGTTTATGTTTTTCTATACCCCAAAATTGGAGGTGTGCAGGGTCTTTGTTGTGTACTAGTGCGAAATGTTTTGACACATTATGTTTGGGGAAGCCCGATTTTATATTTTGTACATGTTCCTTAATGCGTGTTTTGAGTGCTCTTTTGGTACGGCCCACGTATTGCAAGTTGCAGCTGCACTGCAACACATACACCACTCCTTCTGTATGACATCCTATAAAGTCTCTGATATTAAAATTCTGTCCTGTGCTGGTAGCTGTGAATTCTTTGCGCTTTCCCTGAAATTTTTTTTGCATGGCGGCACGCATAGCAATTGCGACAGGGATAAAATCCTTTTCCAGAAAAAAAATGTGTATGCAGGTGTTAAGGGAGGATCAATTACTGACTTTACAATCAGGTCTCTTATAGTTGGTGCTCTTTTATATACTATATTGGGTCTCTCTGGTAATATTTCTTTGAGGTCCTTGTCATTTTTAATGCCAATGCTTTTGGATCACTTTTGCCACATCTTTGTGTTGTGTATTAAAATCCAGTATTATACTAGGTGCTTCTTGTTGGAATCTTTTTTTGGGGTGTTCTTCAAGCATTTTCTTTCTATCAATAAGGTTGACATGTTCAATCCGGTTTTGTATCCAATGACCGTCATATCCTTTTACTTTGAATCTCTCTCCCATCATTTGTGCTTGGTTCCAATAGTCCTCTTCTTTAGTGCAATTTCTTCTTGTAAACTGGCCTTTAGGGATGTTGTATAGCCACGGTTTATAGTGGCAGCTGTCTATTGACAGGTAGCTGTTGGCATCCACGTTCTTAAAGTGCGTTTTGGTTACTATCTTCTGTCCCTCCAGGCTTATATTTAACCACTTCAGCCCCGGAAGGTTTTACCCCCTTCCTGACCAGAGCACTTTTTACAATTCGGCACTGCGTCGCTTTAACTGCTAATTGCGCGGTCATGCAATGCTGTACCCAAACGAAATTTGCGTCCTTTTCTTCCCACAAATAGAGCTTTCTTTTGATAGTATTTGATCACCTCTGCCGTTTTTATTTTTTGCGCTATACACGGAAAAAGACCGAAAATTTTGAAAAAAAATGATATTTTCTACTTTTTGTTCTAAAAAAAATCCAATAAACTCAATTTTAGTCATACATTTAGGCCAAAATGTATTCGGCCACATGTCTTTGGTAAAAAAAATGTCAATAGGTGTATATTTATTGGTTTGCGCAAAAGTTATAGCGTCTACAAACTAGGGTACATTTTCTGGAATTTACACAGCCTTTAATTTATGACTGCCTATGTCGTTTCTTGAGGTGCTAAAATGGCAGGGCAGTACAAAACCCCCACAAATGACCCCATTTTGGAAAGTAGACACCCCAACGAATTTGCTGAGAGGCATGTTGAGCCCATTGAATATTCATTTTTTTTGTCCCAAGTGATTGAACAATGACAAAAAAAAAAAAAAAATTACAAAAAGTTGTCACTAAATGATATATTGCTCACACAGGCCATGGGCATATGTGGAATTGCACCCCAAAATACATTTAGCTGCTTCTCCTGAGTATGGGGATACCACATGTGTGAGACTTTTTGGGAGCCTAGCCGCGTACGGGGCCCCGAAAACCTATCACTGCCTTCAGGATTTCTAAGGGCGTACATTTTTGATTTTACTCCTCACTACCTATCACAGTTTTGAAGGCCATAAAATGCCCAGATGACATAAACCCCCCCCAAATGACCCCATTTTGGAAAGTAGACACCCCAAGCTATTTGCTTTGAGGCATGTTGAGTCCATGGAATGTTTTATATTTTGACACAAGTTGCGGGAAAGTGACAAATTTTTTTTTTTTTTGCACAAAGTTGTCACTAAATGATATATTGCTCACACAGGCCATGGGCATATGTGGAATTGCACCCCAAAATACATTTAGCTGCTTCTCCTGAGTATGGGGATACCACATGTGTGGGACTTTTTGGGAGCCTAGCCGCGTACGGGACCCCGAAAACCAATCACTGCCTTCAGGATTTCTAAGGGCGTACATTTTTGATTTTACTCCTCACTGCCTATCACAGTTTCGGAGGCCATGGAATGCCCAGGTGGCACAAACCCCCCCCAAATGACCCCATTTTGGAAAGTAGACACCCCAAGCTATTTGCTGAGAGGCATGGTGAGTATTTTGCAGCTCTCATTTGTTTTTGAAAATAAAGAAAGACGAGAAAAAAAATTTTTTTTTTTCTTTTTTCAATTTTCAAAACTTTGTGACAAAAAGTGAGGTCTGCAAAATACTCACTATACCTCTCATCAAATAGCTTGGGGTGTCTACTTTCCAAAATGGGGTCATTTGGGGGTTTTTTTTGCCACCTGGGCATTCCATGGCCTCCGAAACTGTGATAGGCAGTGAAGAGTGAAATCAAAAATTTACGGCCTTAGAAAGCCTGAAGGCGGTGCTTGGTTTTCGGGATCCCGTACGCGGCTAGGCTCCCAAAAAGTCCCACACATGTGGTATCCCCATACTCAGGAGAAGCAGCAGAATGTATTTTGGGGTGTAATTTCACATATTCCCATGGCATGTTTGAGCAATATATCATTTAGTGACAACTTTGCGCAAAAAAAAATAAAAAAAATAAAAAATTGTCTCTTTCCCGCAACTTGTGTCACAATATAAATTATTCCATGGACTCAACATGACTCTCAGCAAATAGCTTGGGGTGTCTACTTTCCAAAATGGGGTCATTTGGGGGGGTTTTGAACTGTCCTGGCATTTTATGCACAACATCTAGAAGCTTATGTCACACATCACCCACACTTCTAACCACTTGAAGACAAAGCCCTTTCTGACACTTATTGTTTACATAAAAAAATATTTTTTTTTTGCAAGAAAATTACTTTGAACCCCCAAACATTATATATTTTTTTTAAAGCAAATGCCCTACAGATTAAAATGGTGGGCGTTTCATTTTTTTTTTTCACACAGTATTTGCGCAGCGATTTTTCAAACGCATTTTTTGGGGAAAAAACACACTTTTTTACATTTTAATGCACTAAAACACACTATATTGCCCAAATGTTTGATGAAATAAAAAAGATGATCTTAGGCCGAGTACATGGATACCAAACATGACATGCTTTAAAATTGCGCACAAACGTGCAGTGGCGACAAACTAAATACATTTTTAAAAGCCTTTACAGGTTACCACTTTAGATTTACAGAGGAGGTCTACTGCTAAACTTACTGCCCTCGATCTGACCTTCGCGGCGATACCTCACATGCATGGTGCAATTGCTGTTTACATTTGACGCCAGACCGACGCTTGCGTTCGCCTTAGCGCAAGAGCAGGGGGGACAGGGGTGCATTTTTTTTTTTTTTTTTTTTTTTCTTTATTATTATTATTTTTTATCTTATTTTTAAACTGTTCCTTTCATTTTTTTTTTTTTTTAATCATTTTTATTGTTATCTCAGGGAATGTAAATATCCCCTATCATAGCAATAGGTAGTGACAGGTACTCTTTTTTGCAAAAATTGGGGTCTATTAGACCCTAGATTTCTCCTCTGCCCTCAAAGCATCTGACCACACCAAGATCGGTGTGATAAAATGCTTTCCCAATTTCCCAATGGCGCTGTTTACATCCGGCGAAATCTAAGTCATAAAATGCTCGTAGCTTCCGGTTTCTTAGGCCATAGAGATGTTTGGAGCCACTCTGGTCTCTGATCAGCTCTATGGTCAGCTGGCTGAATCACCGGCTGCATTTTCAGGTTCCCTGTTGAGACAGGAGAGCCAGAGAAAAACACGGAAGACGTTGGGGGGGAGGGGCATTCCCTCCCACTGCTTGTAAAAACAGTCTAGAGGCTAATTAGCCGCTAGGATTGCTTTTACATGAAAGCCGACCGCTGGCTGAAAAGAATGATACCAAGATGATACCTAAACCTGCAGGCATCATTCTGGTATAACCACTCAAAGTCGTGAATGGCGTACCTGAAGACAAAAAAATGGTTAACAATAAAGCACAGTAAACGGTAAGGTATAAAAAATTGCATACCTGAAAAGCAAACATGATAAAACATAATAACAATAAAACATTGCAGAATAGAATACAGTAAAAAAGAACAGAACAATAGAGAGAGAGAATAGAGAGAGAAAGAACAATAAAACGACAACTATTTTTTTTTTATTTTATATTTTTGTATGTGTTTTTTTTTTTTGTTTACACTTTTTTTTGTAACTAACTTTTATAACTGTAACCGGTTCCAGGTTCGGGTCTCTCAAAATGCGATGGCATCTTGGGAGACCCTGTGAAAGTGTGCCTAGTCTGTGCAATGCTGTACCCTACGCTAATACTCAACTAGTGCATGGTAGCGTTCAAAATATTCACCAATGCAAAGACCAGGATTGTCAGGACAGGAGGGACAATAATAGCGGGTGTCACGTCTATATCCGCGCTTGCTGCAGACACAACATCTTTTTTGGGGGGGTTCGTTGGGTAGGGGTACTCGGGAGGACATAAAGAAAATGCCTCTCATGCAGCCGACTGCATTTGGTTGGGGATGTGAATGGGGGAAGTACGGGCGCTGCAGAAGCGGTGGGTTCCCAATTAGGATTGGCGAATGCAGCAGGAAGGGCACTATGGGCATGACGGCCTGTGTTCGTCTTCTTGGTGGCAGCGGGACACTACTTGTGCTTGCCACCTCACCAGCTTGAACTGCACTTATGGGACTCGCCACGTCACCAAGTGTTACTGCAGTGCTGGTTTGACTACGACCGGGGTGTACTAGGCCGCTGGTGCTTGCCAGTTCACCAAAACACTACCAAAAAAACTGTTAGCGATCGCAGGGATCAAGGCCTGACTCTGCGAACACTGCAGTTATGCGTTTAGTGTTTTGTAAGTGACAGTGATCGATCGATACTGCACTTGGGTGGGCTGGGCTGGGCCGGGCGGAGGGGCAAAACGCAGGTGCTAGCAGGTATCTGGGCTGATCCAGCTAACACTGCGTTTGTGGGAACCCTAAACTGCTGGGGACGCTAGTATAGATCTGATCGGATCAGATATTGATCCGATCAGATACTATACCACTAAGGGAGGTGTATGCTGCGTGCGTGGGTGTTAGCGGTACTGGCGCTAACCTGACGCTGCCTGGGGCTGGTGCTTGCCAGTTCACCAAAACGCTACCAAAAAAACTGTTAGCGATCGCAGGGATCAGGCCTGACTATGCGAACGCTGCAGTTATGCGTTTAGTGTTTTGTAAGTGACAGTGATCGATCGATACTGCACTTGGGTGGGCCGGGCAGAGGGGCAAAACGCAGGTGCTAGCGGGTATCTGGGCTGATCCCGCTAACACTGCGTTTTCGGGAACCCTAAACTGCTGGGGACGCTAGTATAGATTTGATCGGATCAGATATTGATCCGTACAGATACTATACCACTAAGGGAGGCGTATGCTGCGTGCGTGGGTGTTAGCGGTACTGGCGCTAATCTGACGCTGCCTGGGGCGACGCATATCACCGCCGGGCGATCAGGGGGCTAAACCTTTATTCGGTAATAAACGGCGGGTGCCCTGACACTATAAAAAATAAACGAACTAACCAGCGTCACTCGTAACAGTTATACGGTGATCAGTGGTTAAAGGGTTAACTAGGGGGCAATCAAGGGGTTAAAACCTTTATTAGATAGTATATGGGGGTCCCTGTCGCTATAAAACGCTGACGGCGAACCTAAATATTTACGTCTCTAACTAGCGTCACCAGCGACACTAATACAGCGATCAGAAAAATGATCGCTTAGTGACACTGGTGACAGGGGGTGATCAAGGGGTTAAAACTTTATTAGGGGGGGTTAGGGGGGTATCCTAGACCTAAAGGGGGGTAATACTAACTGTCCCAACACTGTAACTGTCACAAACTGACACTATGCAGTAATCAGAAAAAAAAAAAAAAAAAATACTGCTAATGTCAGTTTGTGACAGGGGGGGGGGGGGTGATTGGGGGGGGATCGGGGGGCGATCGGGGGGGGATCGGGGGTGTAAAGTATGCCTGGCATGTTCTACTGTGTGTGTTTGTGTTGTGTGGACTTACATGTCTTCTCTCCTCGGCGCTGGACGGAAACTGCCAGACCGAGGAGAGATGACATCACATCCTCTGCCTGTGTGAAACTACACACAGGCAGAGGAGGATTCCCATTGGCTGGGAGCGATCGCGAGGGGGGGGCCACGATCGGATGGTCTCCCCCTCGCCTCCCGACGCTCCCAGTCAGATGCCGACCGCCGATGGCACCGGGGGGGGGGTCCGATCGGACCCCCCGCCCGCGGGAGGCAGATCATGTACAGGTACGTGATTCTGCCTGCCCGTGCCATTCTGCCGACGTATATATACGTTAGGCGGTCGGCAAGTGGTTAAATCTAGGAAATTTATTTCTTTGTCATCTATTTTCCATACCAGGTTTATATTTCTATCGTTGTCATTTAATTTGTTTAGAAACATTTCCAAGTTATGTTTGTCTCCATTCCATACTATCACTACGTCGTCTATAAATCTTTTGTACAACGTTAACTCTGGGGGGGTATCTGTATATACCGCTGTTTCCTCCCACTGTGCCATGAATGCATTTGCGACTCCTGGTGCAAATTTGGCACCCATGGCTATTCCTACTTTCTGTTTAAAGTAGGTTTGGTTGTGCCAAAAATAATTACATTTAAGGCAAAAATCAAGACATTTCATTAAATATTTCCTTTGTTTACAGATTAGGGTGCTGTATTTTCTCAAAAGCCATTTGGTTGCTGAAATCGCATCATGCTGTTGTACTATTGTATAAAGTGATGTGACATCTGCGGTGGCCAGTAGGGTTCTCCCTTCTAGTACTGGTACTGTATCCAAAAGTTGCAATGTATGCTTGGTGTCTTTCAGATATGCTTGAGTTTGCTGGACCGCTGGTTGTATAAAATAGTCAATGTATTGCCCTATTCTGGATGTTAGAGAGTCAATACTATTGACTATAGGTCTCCCAGGTGGGTTATCTTTATTCTTGTGGATTTTGGGGACTGTATAGATTATGGGTATTCTACAAGTTTCTGGTACCAGGTATTTTATTTCTTTTGAATGTAATATATTCTTCTTCATTCCTAGATTTGCTATCGCTTCTAGTTGTTTTTTATATTTTATAGTTGGATTCCCAAGTAGTCTAGTATATGTTGTTTCATCTTGCAACTGTCTGTTCAATTCCATAAACTATTGTACCTCCCTTGTTTGCCGGCCTGATTATGATATCTTTCCTCTCTGTCAGGCGTTTTATGCCCTTCTTCATGTGTATAGGGTCTGCAGCTTTTTTGATTTTTATAGAGTTTATGTCTTGTAAGACTAGATTTTTGAAGACTTCTATATTTTGATTGTTTGACATTTGTGGATCGAATAATGAAGCATTTCGTAATGTACTGTGTGCTTCTAGCTGTGTGGTATCAATCCTAGGGATATTTGGCTTCCACAAATATAAATATATTATTCTAGCATTTAATTGCAACTATTTGAATACCATCACCATATTGGAAAATAGCAGCGATTATTATATTGCAGAATAGAGATCTTTGATCCTAGTAATAATAGCAACAGTTACCAGTGTCCCACACCTGTACTATAATACGCACTTTGCATATTCACCTACACATTTTATTTAGGTTTAATATTGCGCGAAATTTATTTAAATATTTACAGTAAAACACTGTATCCGTTCGACGGGGACTATCATCCCCATGGATATCCCTTCGAACAATACATCCACAAATACAATATCCAATGCAGCCGTTCCTGAGCCAGATACAGGGTTTAGCCAGACGCTTATGGCTCCGTCTGACAACCCGCTCAGATCCAGCCAACTATGCGGTTCTCAAATTTCAGCCTCTAATGATGCATCACTAAGGAATACCTTTCGTAAATTAGAAAGTCTCATGGCCAAGGAGATTCGAGCTTTCTGGGATATTAAGACACTGAGGGGGTCATTTACTATAACTCCAGGAAGTACTAGGCACTATGGCAAATAATAGAGCCAAGTACCACTTACTAAAAGATTGCATTGGACTCAGCAGTATATTCTTATTTTTTTAAAACTTGTGCATGGAGATCCCATTAAATTCTATACCAGACCCAAATGGCTTGTTTGTTTAATTGGGTGACATCCCCCCTGTGGGATTTGAACCCATGGGTTGAGTCATTAAAGGCAGGAGTGGAGCCCACTAGGCTACTGAGCTGAACACACTCTTACTGATTCTTTTACTTCTATACAATAATGTTTTTCATTTAAGGCATTCATATTATGGAAACAACCGTGCTCATACTGATGTGGCATTGGCTATTAGTCACTGGCCTATTTTTAGCATATGCTGTTGATAAAAATGTAAGCTTTACATAGGTGATATAATCGTTGGGATTTGAGCTCAATTATATTCTGGGTATAATATTACTCAGCACATTGACTTAGTAGTTAGCACTCTTAACTAGCAGCTCCTGGGTTCAAATACTAACCATGGCACCAGTTGGTTGAAGTTTCAAAAACTAGTCTTTAAAAGCACTCTAAATTTTAAAAACCTAGCCCCCTATGCATTGCACCGATAGGGCAATCATACTGGCTAGTGTATGGACATGCTACAATTTTTTTGGAGCTGCACGAGTCAAGACATGAGAAGTTTCTTAACAGAAATCCTAAGTAGAAATTCCCTTCCAAACAAACCTCAAATATGTAGTCTAAGGTCTAGGTAGAAGCTAAATGAATGAATGGATTCTTTAGCCAGGTCCTCATCTTACAGTGGTTGCCTACATGTAAAGTTAAACGCACATACATTGGCCAATCAGATTGCATAGTGTATGGGCAGCTTAAGTCAATGGAATAGAATAAAGAGGTGACATACTTGTTCAGGTTCAAATATTTAGCTTTATTCAGGAGATTTTTGGAGGGAGGTAGCAAGCTTAAATTTCCCCGCTCTTTGCCAGCCACGGCTTATTGCACCATGTACATACTTAAACATGAAGTAAAACATGCAGGACTCCGATATCTGGTGCAGGTTCTTTTAGAAACGAGAAGCAATTATGCACCCCCATCAGCAGCATACAGGAAAGGCATGGCCAGGTTGCTGGGCAGTTTCCAAACCACTTCTGATATGCCAGGGTATTTATGCAGGTTCTAGATGCCAGTTCTTGCCTTGTACCACAAAATATCCACTTTACACGAATGAAGACGAGTGGAGGACATGAAGATGGCTTTCTGCTGTCTTGAACCGCAAGCAGGACCACTCCTGTAAAATGTGAGGAAAGGATAAGTGACATTTCATCCCGACAATCACTTCTCAGTGCAGGCTAGCTTGAGTTTTAGTTTCAGTCTTTTGCAGATCATGAGTGAGGTTATCAATTTTTGGCCTATGACATTTTTTACAAAGGCAGAGGTATTTGTACCTATTTGGCTTCTATGTATGAAGGTACAAAACATTCTCTGGACAGCAGCCACACAGCCACTCGAATATTTACCTGAGCCCCATCATGATCCACTAATGGGCACAAGAGCCTTGGCTGTATGTGTACTCTTTCTCCTGATTTGCTGAGACAGCAGTGACTGCTTTTGGCTAACACTGTATAGAGGGAAAGGGAGGCAGGGGCAGAGCTTGCACTGTGTATGTTGCCAGGCATGCACAGTAGTGGCTCATGGGCAAGGCTTGGGTGCTCCCAGAACAAGATACATGCTCGGAGGGCACTTGACTGGGGGTAGGGGCCACAAACTCCAGCATAATCACCCATGAAAAGAAGGGTCATGTCTGTTCAGTTGCTAACCACTGCAGTGAGCATGTAAGTTAAAGAGGAGTTCCACCCAGGGGGGCCATTAAAAAAAAAAAAATTAAAAGTCAGCAGCTACAAATACTGCAGCTGCTGACTTTTAATTGGACACTTACCTGTCCCTGGGTCCAGCAATGCGGGGGATCGAAGCCCCGCTCGTCCCCCCCCTCCGCTCGTCGGCGCCGGCATTTCAACTGTGGGCGCCGGGCTGTGGCTTCACAGCCTGGCACCCACGGCGCATGCGCGAGCGGCACTGAGCGCCGTGATTGGCCGCTCAATCACCTGGGACCTGTAATGAGTCCCAGATGATTGACAGGAGGGAGAGAGAAGAGCCGAGCCCTTCCTGTGCCAGGGGGAAGTGATGTCACCAGCCCAGGCAGAGGAAGGGGCAGACTACGAGGGACCACCTAGCAACAGGCATTTAGAGGTAAGTAAAAAAAAAAAAATATCCAAATTTTTTTTTTTTTTTTTTTTTTAGAATTTTTTAGATATGTTTGTTTTTTTGGGTGGAACCCCACTTTAAAGTGATTGTAAAGCAAAAAATATGTATGAAAAAAAACAAAACATATACTTACCTCCATTGTGCAGCTGGTTTTGCACAGAGTGGCCCTGTACATTCTCTTCTGGGGTTCCCCGGCGGCTCTCGTGGCTCCTCACACATCTGATAACTCCCTCGAGAAGCACTTCCCCAAGGGGGGTTCCTTGCAGACGCGCTCCCGAGTCCAGCATTCATCCATAGAGGCTAAATGCAGGACTCAGCCCCGCCTCCTGGCGCTCACATCATTGGATTTGATTGACAGCAGCGGGAGACAATGGCTGCGCTGCTATCAATCTACCCAATTCAAGAGCCGAGAACCCCGGGCAGAGAGAGAGAGCATTGCTGCCGGGTCAAGTTCCAGGGCTCAGGTAAGTAAAACGGGGGGCTGGGGGGCCGGTCACTGACAGGTGTTTTTTCTCCTTAATGAAAAAAAAACACAAACCTTCACAACCCCTTTAAAGAGGTCTCTTATTTTAGCAACTACAAAAACATATAAGATAAGATTGAAAAACACACCTGTGACGCCAGACAGTCCATCAAACCAGGCTTCCTGGGGTACATGCCATGATGTTAATTGGCTGAAAAAACATAAAACACATTTAGATACCTAGCTGAGGTTATTGTTCCTCCTAAATATTAGACATGGGCACTGACAAAAACTTATTTTTTATCGTTTTCGTTTCATTCTTTTTTTGCTTTTTTTGGAAATTCTGAAATTTGGAATTTTGACATTTAAAAATTTCCGAATTTTAGAACTTCCAAATTTCAAATTTTCGGATTTCAGAATTTCCGAATTTTGTATTTTCGGATTTCCGAATTTTTGAATTTCCGAATTTGTCGGATTTCCAAATTTCCTAATTTTTGGATTTCCGAATTTATAAATTTCTAATTTCTGAATTTCCGAATTTCCTTAATTTTGGAAATTCGTAAATTAGTAAAATCGGACAATCGGACATTCGGGAAGTTTGGAAAATTAGGAAAATCGGAAATTTCGGAACTGGAAAAATTCTGAAACTTCGGAATTAATGAATTTGTCAAAATTTGTTAAAAAAATAATTAGGAACTAAACAAATTGCACATGTCTATATACATGTGGCACAGACACAAGCAAACACCTGCCAGGTGTTCTACTCCCTCTCCACTCCCTTTGAAATTGCCACACAGTTCATAATCGAGTTTAGTGTTAGGCTCCATTCACACTAGCGCGTTTTTTGATGCATTTTGCATTTTGCAGGAATGCACGGGAATTTTTTAACATGGGTTCCTATGGAACATGTTCACATCAATGCCTTTTTGTTTCTCTGCATTTTTGGAAAGGGTCGGGGACTTTTTTTCATGCAAAAAGCAGCGTTTTGCATGTAATGGATTTCAATAGACAAGCATCAAAAACGCAAGTGCACCATTTTTGCAGCGTTTTTGCAGCGTTTTTGCCATTTTTTTTTTTTTTTAATTTTTTTAAAATTTTTTTTTAGACTGTAAAAAAAAACTGTAAAAAAAAAAACAAAAAAAAAACGCAAAACACAAATCACGGCAAAAACGCTACAAAAACGCTGCTCAAAAACGTGGCAAGCATGAAAAAAAAACCTCCAAAAACGCTCAAAAGCAACATGCATAGGTGTGAATCGAGCCACACCTATGCATGTTGCTTTTGAGCGTTTTTGGAGGTTTTTTTGTCATGCTTGCCACGTTTTTGAGCAGCGTTTTTGTGGCGTTTTTGCCGCGTTTTTACGTTTTTTTTTTTTTTTTTACAGTCTTAAAAAAAATAAAAAAAATAAAAAAAAAAAAAAAAACCCGGCAAAAAAGCATCAAAAACGCACCAAAAACGCATCAAAAACGCTGCAAAAACGCTGCAAAAACGGTGCACTTGCGTTTTTGATGCTTGTCCATTGAATTCTATTACATGCAAAATGCTGCATTTTGCATGAAAAAAAGTCCCCGACCCTTTCCAAAAATGCAGAGAAACAAAAAGGCATTGATGTGAACATGTTCCAAAGGAACCCATGTTAAAAAATTCCCGTGCATTTCTGCAAAATGCAAAATGCATCAAAAAACGCGCTAGTGTGAATGGAGCCTGAGTGGCAAAGTAAATTGTCATCTTGACTACACACTGAAGAGGGTCAATCACAACTGTCAGATGTTTCTTAGCATCTGTGTCCCTGTGAGGGATACCCTGCAAACTAGGACATTTTTTACACATTCTCTATCTCGAGCTATGTTGTAATACGTACATGTAAAATAACCAGCAATCAGCTGATTCCAGGTGGCAACCCCAGCAGTAGTATTGCTGTTTCTGTGGACCGACAGCTGGCGGACCTCTGGCTCCCTCTCCTCAATAAGCTCCCAGGAATCATCCCTTGCAACACACATGTTGTGCAAGACACAACAGGCAAGGATGATCCTGGAACACTTTTGAGGAGAGTACAGTAGCTTCCCCCCGGGCCTGGCCAAACATAAAAACCGGGACTTTAGCAGGCCAATGGTAAGCTCAACAATGCCCCGGCTTTTACGTAAGGCACTATTATAGCGATGTTATGGCTGCCCGGAGGGGTGCCTGATTGGAGCCATCAGCCACCTCAGCTGCGGATAACCGGCATCACCTAGAAATAAAAAGAAAGAACAAAACAAACAAAAATTAGTCCTTCCCATCCCTTCATGTGACTTTAGATGCCTGTAAAAAAAAATGCATGTTCTGCGTAAAAAACAATACTGTACCAATAAGCCACCCGGACGGCATTTGTCCACCCTCAAATTTCTGAAACAGGCCCGTCTGTTTCAATATGTAGGCATCATGGCATGACCCTGGAAAAGCCGCCTGAACACTCATTATGCGCTGTCTGGCGTCACACACAACTTGGACGTTGATGGAGTGGTACTGCTTGCGATTCCGATAGGCTGCTTCACTTATCCTGGGGGCCCTGATTGCCACGTGTGTCCAATCAATGGCCCCCAGGATTTGTGGCATTTGTGCATGGTGGTAGAAAGCCACCTTCACGTCATTCCACTCATCTTCATTCTGTGGCCAGTGAATAAATTGTGGTACAAGGTCAAGAATGGCATCTATGACCTGCATAAACACCCTGGATACCGTGGGTTGGCTCAGACCCATAATACTTCCAGAAGTGGCTTGGAAGCTGCCCCGACCCAAGATGTACAAAGTCGCAAGCAACCTGACCATGCCTGGCACAGCATGACTGCGGTATGTAGAGGGGGAAATTTTATGCTGTATCAGCTGATAGAGGTGCATAATTGCTTCTCGCCCTAACCTAAACTTTCTACGGATATCAGAGTCCCGCATGCTTTGAAAATATGCCCGTGGGGCAAAAAGCCGTGGCTGGCGAAGGTGAGCCACAGGTGCAGAAACGTCCTGCTCGGCTGCCTCCTGCTCGGCTGCCTCCTGCTCGGCTGCCTCGCAAAAGGCACCAACAACTACCGCCACTGCCAACATCACTTGCTCCTCAATCTCTGCCATTTTGTGATTAGAGGATCTCACTGGCGAACATGCGCACATAAATACGCGATGGCTAATTAGCGTACGCACAATAATATGCTATATATATAGACCACATTGCAGTGTGGAATTTTGAAGTGAAGTTGGGTTGTGTGCTGTTGTTCTTTGCAATATTTGGTAAGCCATGTCTACAAGATTGTAATAACATATTTTGCTAATAATGCACTGCTACTTGTTGATGGTACCAGTAACCAACTTTAGACTTGCATATTTCAAATAGCTTTTTAGTACTTTAAGTTAGTATGGAGTTCTAGTTATCTATGTTCATTATTTGATCATTTATCAGTGGTATATTTCTGCTCTAATTGTACTGATCAAGGTAGCTTAGTGGTTTGAGCTACTGTTTAGTAACACTCAGCAATCACTCTTTTGATGGGTTCAAATCCCAAATAGGTCAACACCTGGCTGAAGTAACAATAGCAAATGCATAAGTGCCATTATGTGTTTGTAAATGTGCCCTTGAAACTTTAGACAGGTGGTGGCATGTTTTGGATTGGAACTAATTTCCTTGTGTTTTACGAGATAGGAGTTATGATTACTAAGCAACTAGTGTAGTGTTTTGAAAATCCGCACCATAACAGGTCATGTTTTCAGGTTTGCCATTATTTTGCACAGGTTATGTGATCACCTTTGTAATTAACACAGCTGTTTCATCTGAGGGAAATCCTGAAGACATGACGTGACCTTGAGGACTGGAGTTAATAAACACTGAACTAGTGTGTACAGCTCTACCTTCAATATATATCATTACCATAACTAAACAATAAACAGATCTACATACAACTCAATATTAGAAGATACCAGTTGTATGTAAAATTATGTTTATTATGTAATTGAGCTCTAACTGTAAATATTTAATGTTTAACACTGCAAAATAGCAGACATTACTCTAAGGCTCGGTTCACACATGGGCGGCACGACTTGCAGGTCGCCTCAGCGAGGCGACCTGCAAACGACTGCGGGGCGACTTGCGAGACGACTTCTGCATAGAAGTCTATGCAAGTCGCCCCAAGTCGCCCCCAAAGTAATACAGGAACCTTTTTCTAAGTCGGAGCGACTTGCGTCGCTCCAATTAGAACGGTTCCATAGCACAGAACGGGAGGCGACTTGTCAGGCGACTAGGTCGCCTGACAAGTCGCCCCAGTGTGAACCGAGCCATACTCCGATGAAATGTCTTTGTTGGCTGAACATGCTAACAAAACAATAATATGAATGACATTATAAATAACCACTACAGCATAGTTAGAATACTTCTACTATTCGTCTGTGGCACATAAATGTACAACCACGCTAATTCACAATCATGCATTGCTTCCCTAATTGGGATATATATTGGCCATTTTTTTTTTTTTTTTTTTTTAAATCTCTTTATTAATTTTTCTATTACAAAACATTCTACAACTTACATTTCTTACATGTCTCTTTTTTTCCCCCTTCCTTTCCCAATCTTCAGTTTATCCGCTCTCACAGGAGCTACCATATACTTTTCATTAATAATCATTACATTGAGAAAAAACAATTAAACATAAAAGCATTCATTCTTCCCCTTAACCCTTAGGCTTTGTTTCCACTATTGCAACCCTAAAGTCATGCGATTTACAGTGTGACTTTGCAATGCGATTTTTGATGCAATGTCATGCGACCGGTGAAAACCATGGGAGAATAAGTCGCACTGAAGTCGTAGTAGTGCAAAAACCTTGTTTTGAGTCGCACCAATTAGAACAGGGAACATTGAAAAAGATGGGTTTTGACTTGTCATGCGACTTCACATGTGTCAAGTCGCACAACAACTCGCAGTAGTGGAAACAGAGCCTTATGATAGTGGCCTTTTCTCTAAGTGAAGCTGTTCGAAACAAAATAACAGCAAGAGGGACAGCAAAGAGTACCAATGTGATAACTGTATAGATCACTTTATACTATGCTTATCCAGTTCCTTTTTATCATTTCTCAAAGCCATGATTTTGACAATGTTGTCCCCTGACACATGTCTCTCCAGATGCTATTACCACATACCTAAAATTTAACAACTGTAAAGACACATCACCTACCCCTGCCTCTGTGATTTTTCAGCTGTCTGCATGCATGCACACATGTCCACCGCTACAAAAAGCAATTACACTTGGTAATAGGTTCTCCTTCAGTCAGGTTGTATTTTCCCAGTTTTCCATCTTTCCCGATTTCTGATTGCAGCTACTTCCTCTTCCAGGTCATGATTTTTTTGAAGCCACGGTTACAATGCTGTTCAACTACCACATGTCTGTCACCTTGATACTCCCACCAAAAGCTTGCACAACATGTCTGTTAAGTTAAAGAAAGTTCCGTTCACATATATGCACATTGGATCTGTGTTTCCAATCCCCACATCCAACTTTCATTACAGGAGAGTGTGACTGGCCCTCAATGAAGCTGGGTCACACAGGTGCAGAGCAGATGCCGTCCAGGGCCACTTTCCTGCTTGTACCACTTGAAAGATGTCCAACTTTGATGCAACTTGAATCACTGCCTGTGACTTGATATGACTTGACCTCCATAGACCTCAAGTTTACAAAGTTGGAACAGAGTAGTGCAGGAACTACTTTGAGGTTGATGCGACTTGAAGTTGCACAGATATGAACAGTACTCATTGGAAATCATGGGGTACAACCTGAAATGCAACTTGTGACTATAAAGTCACATGACAAGTTGGACCCCATGATTTACAAAGACTAACCTTCATGTCTGTGTGATTTTAATTTGAAGCGACTTCTAAGTAGTCCCTGCACTACTTTAGTCAGACTTTTACCCGACTTGAGCTCCATAGACATCAAGAATACACAAGCAGTGATTCAAGTCACACAACTTTCAGGACGTGCAAGTGTGAAAGGTGCCTTAAAAAAGGTAACGTGCGTCTTTGGCTCCAATTAGGTTGTCAAGTCAAGCCTCAAACCACACCTGATTTTAGCATGAACCAGAGAACAGAACATGTACTGGACCCCATGGTGTTAGCCACGGCCATAGCAGAAAACTACATTTACACTTGTCATGCAACTATAAACATCAAAATTGCATGTCCAGTTGTTCAACATTAAGTATGTTTTTTTTCTAACCCACTTGCCTGAACCCACCAGGAAGCTCACACTGTGCATAGCTAATCACAGGCAGTGAGACATTTCCCGATCCGTGGCAGCACAGATCGGGAAATGTGTCACTGCCTGTGATTAGTGCTGTGCAGTGTGAGCTTCCTGGCGGGCTCAGGCATCTGGAGCTGCCAACACATCTGAGCCCATCTTTATTCAACATGTTTTTGAATGTTACCCATTGATATTTGTGCAAAATACAGTGGCAGCGTGTTCCATGTAGTTCATGCACTACTTAACACTGACTTTCATGCAAGTTAAGGGCCTTAGACTTCAAGGGCAACCTGCAGAAGTTACATAAAAGTCTTACCTGAATGTCAGACAATCAGTTTGCCATAGGGCTGGACTGGGTCAAAAATTTGGCCCTGGACTTCATCCAGACTGTCCCACTTTAATTCAATAAAATGCTGCCCCCCTTAAAAACAAAAAAAATCCCGCCCACCAAAAAGAGAGAGGGGGGGTTGAGGGAAAGGGGGTGAGTGTAAGAGAGAGGCATTTTTCAGGTGCTTTGGGGCAAAAATAATGCCTGTAAAGCACCTGAAAAACACCTCCCCTGCAGTCCCAGTGTGGCAGGTCAGTAACAAAAGTCCTGCAAGCAGCATGTTTGGGGCGGTGGAGGAGCAGGGTATCCACCGCTCCTGCCCATGAAATGAATGGGCATCGCTGCCGAAGCGCCTGCAAAGCGCTTCGGCAGAGGCGCTACACGGGCGCATTTAACCCTTTTTTTTGGGCTGCGAGCGGGGGTTAAAAGCGACCCACTAGCGGCCGAATAGCGCCGCCAAAATGACGCTAAATCGCCGCTAAAACTAGCAGCGTGCCACCATCAACGCCAGCCCCAGTGTGAAAGCGGCCTAATGCCCCGTACACACGGTCGGATTTTCCGATGGAAAATGTGTGATAGGACCTTGTTGTCGGAAATTCCGACCGTGTGTGGGCTTCATCACACATTTTCCATCTGATTTTCCGACACACAAAGTTTGAGAGCAGGATATAAAATTTTCCGACAACAAAATCCGTTGTCAGAAATTCCGATCGTGTGTACACAAATCCGACGGACAAAGTGCCACGCATGCTCAGAATAAATAAAGAGATGAAAGCTATTAGCCACTGCCCCGTTTATAGTCCCGACGTACGTGTTTTACGTCACCGCGTTCAGAATGATCGGATTTTCCGACAACTTTGTGTGACCGTGTGTATGCAAGACAAGTTTGAGCCAACATCCGTCGGAAAAAATCCTAGGATTTTGTTGTCGGAATGTCCGAACAAAGTCCGACCGTGTGTACGGGGCATAAGAGTAAGGGTTTGGATGAGAGGGAAGGGGTGAGAGAGACAGAGACGGGAGGGGGGCTGAGAGACAGAGACGTGGGGGGCTGAGAGACAGAGACGGGGGGGGCTGAGAGACAGAGACGGGGGGGCTGAGAGACAGAGACGGGGGGGCTGAGAGACAGAGACGGGGGGGGGGCTGAGAGACAGAGACGGGGGGCTGAGTGACAGAGACGGGTTTGCTGAGAGACAGAGAGGGGGGAGCTGAGACAGAGGGGGGGACTGAGAGAGACCACATAGCACTGTCCCTATCTGCAGTCCCTCCTCTGCTCTCCTTGTCTCAGTGTGCGGGCATGTATGTGCAGGATGCCGGGTACCTGATGGCCAGCAGCGGCAGCACCAAGTCTCACTCTTGATCCGGGGGTGC
The DNA here is from genome assembly GCF_042186555.1 of Aquarana catesbeiana. NCBI lineage: Eukaryota > Metazoa > Chordata > Amphibia > Anura > Ranidae > Aquarana > Aquarana catesbeiana. Next base: position 232,746,998 of record NC_133329.1, on the reverse strand, counting down.
TCTCGCTGCTCTGCTCCTTTCAGCGGCTCCTTGGCAGCCTCTGCCTCCCGCATGTTCTCTTCCTCCGGGCCCACAGTCAGCCTGTCCTCCGGCCCGAGCCTCACAGTTCTTTGAGCAGAGAGGAGAGGAGGTGGAGGAATCGAGGTTCTGGAAGTGCCAGGGTGGCCGCGCCCGCTCCTGTTTGCCTCTTTGGTGGTCAGGGAGGGGGTGGAGCTCTTCTCCCTCATGGGCTCTCACATCTAAATGCTCTCCTCGCTTACCACCTTCCCCAAAACCCCGCCGCTGTTTGCTGCTGCACTTAGGTTCGCCACCTCATTCCTTTAAACCCGAACACATATGAATTACACAGGTTCTGTGGCAAATTTTAACGCACATAAGGCACCAAGTGAGTTGAATTACCACCTTAATCAGCCACAGGACCTGTGTAATTCATATGTGTTCCGGTTTAAAGGGATGAGGTGGCAACCTTAGCCGTGCTCCTGCTGCCGCCGAACTCTGCATAAAAAACGTACCACTGAGCCATCAGCCCACCGGAAAACTCCCGGTATTCCCAATGGCCAGTACATGCCTGGTTGGCCAACAGTTGTCCATTTTCAATGGGCAAAGCCAAAATTGCATCCAAGTTAGCTCACTCTAAAGTTGCCCCAAGTTTGGAGTCATAAAACTGTGAATGAAGCCTAATTGTTTGAGCCAAGCTCTTGGGTGTGTGCATTTAAGTCGCCTTATTTGCCTGTAGCTGCTGTACTTGAAGTCATACAAATGCAGGCATGGACTGGCCATCGGGACTACTGGGAGATTCCCGGTGGGCCGATGGCTCAGTGGGCCAGTCAGGTGCAGTCCTGGAGCCGCTCCTCACTGACAGTGAGTGATCGCGATTTCACTCTGTCAGGAGGAGCTGCTTCCATCACTTGCTGGAGAGAGCATTAGGCGTTATGCTCCCTCCAGGTTGCAGGGGGAGATAGGCAGCCGGCAGACTTTCCTTCCTCTCTCCCCTTATCACTTGTTGTCACATGACTGGAGAGAGGAACGAGAAGCTGCCTTGAAAACTGTAAGTACATGTGGGAGGGGGAGGAGAGGGAGGACACTCTGATGTGAAGGGGGCTGCTGGTGGGGACTCTGATGTGAAGGGGGCTGCTGGTGGGGACTCTCTGATGTGAAGGGGGCTGCTTGTGGGGACTCTCTGATGTGAAGGGGGCTGCTGGTGGGGACTCTCTGATGTGAAGTGGGCTGCTGGTGGGGACTCTGATGTGAAGGGGGCTGCTGATGGGGACTCTGATGTGAAGGGGACTGCTGATGGGGACTCTGATGTGAAGGGGACTGCTGGTGGGGACTCTCTGATGGGGACACACTGATGTGAAGGGGGCTGCTGATGGGGACTCTGATGTAAAGGGGGCTGCTGGTGGGGACTCTGATATGAAGGGGGCTGCTGGTGGGGACTCTCTGATGTGAAGGGGGCTGCTCATGGGGACTCTCTGATGTGAAAGGGGCTGCTGGTGGGGACTCTCTGATGTGAAGGGGGCTGCTGGTGGGGACTCTCTGATGTGAAGGGGGCTGCTGGTGGGTACTCTCTGATGTGAAGTGGGCTGCTGGTGGGGACTCTCTGATGTGAAGTGGGCTGCTGGTGGGGACTCTGATGTGAAGGGGGCTGCTGATGGGGACTCTGATGTGAAGGGGACTGCTGATGGGGACTCTGATGTGAAGGGGGCTGCTGGTGGGGACTCTGATGTGAAGGGGACTCTGATGTGAAGGGGGCTGCTGGTGGGGACTCTGATGTGAAGGGGACTCTCTGATGTGAAGGGGGCTGCTGGTGGGGACTCTGATGTGAAGGGGGCTGCTGGTGGGGACTCTCTGATGGGGACACACTGATGTGAAGGGAGCTGCTGGTGGGGACTCTCTGATGTGAAGGGGGCTGCTGGTGGGGACTCTGATGTGAAGAGGACTGCTGGTGGGGACTCCGATGTGAAGATGACTCTCTGATGTGAAGGGGGCTGCTGGTGGGGACTCTGATGTGAAAAGGACTGCTGGTGGGGACTCTGATGTGAAGGGGACTGCTGGTGGGGACTCTGATGTGAAAGGGACTGCTGATGGGGACTCTCTGATGGGGACACACTGATGTGAAGGGGGCTGCTGGTGGGGACTCTCTGATGGGGACTCTCTGATGTGAAGGGGCTGCTGATGGGGACTCTGATGTGAAGGGGACTGCTGATGGGGACTCTCTGATGGGGACTCACTGATGTGCAGGGGACTGCTTATGGGGACTCTCTGATGTGAAGGGGGCTGCTAATGGGGACTCTGATGTGAAGGGCGTTGCTGATTGGGACTCTCTGATGTGGACACTCTGATGTGAAGGGAGCTGCTGATTGGGACACACTGATGTAAGGGGGACGCTGTTGGGAACACACTGATGTAAGGGGGACGCTGTTGGGGACACACTGATGTAAGGGGGATGCTGTTAGGGACACACTGATGCAAGGGGGACGCTGTTGGGGACACACTGATGTAAGGGTGGACGCTGTTGGGGACAACATAATAAAGGTGGGCCGGTCATGATGAAGTCCAGGGCCAAATTTTTGTCCCAGTCCAGCCCTGTACAAATGACTGCAGTTTATTTTGCTTCTCCACACGTTTTATGCCTTTCTCTGGGCCAAATTGGCCCTTCCCTTTTTTGGGGGGACTGTTTGTTGCTGTGTGTGTTTGGTAAGTGTCTGTGTTCCCGATGTGCGCTATGCACTTTCAAACCCAGGTGCTCACCTCTTTTTGTTCTGTCTTTTTTGCAGACTTATCTATACCCCCCCCCCCCGGCAGAGAGCCATTGTTTATTTTCGGTGTGTGTTTGGTAAGTGTCTGTGTTCCCGATGTGCGCTATGCACTTTCAAACTCAGGTGCTCACCTCTTTTTGTTCTGTCTCTTTTTTGCAGACTTATCTATATCCCCCCCCCCTCCCCCCCCCCGGCAGAGAGCCATTGTTTGTGTTTGGTGTGTGTTTGGTAAGTGTCTGTGTTCCCAATGTGCGCTATGCACTTTCAAACTCAGGTGTTCACTTCTTTTTGTTCTGTCTCTTTTGCAGACTTATCTTAATCCCCCTCCCCAGCAGAGAGCCATTGTTTGTGTTTGGTGTGTGTTTGGTAAGTGTCTGTGTTCCCGATGTGTGCTATGCACTTTCATGTTCAGGCGCTGACCTAGTTTTGTTCTGTTTCTTTTTCAGATTTTGTCCCAGTACGCTGCTGCTGCCACTCAGCTAGACCACCTGCCCATCTGGTCCACCCATGTCACCCCCAGGAAGGGGGAGGGGAAGGGGAAGGGGGAGGGGAGGGGGGAGGGTGAGGGAGAGTAGGAGGAGGGGGAGGGGGAGGGAGAGGGGGGACAGGCCGGGGCCTGGGGCCAGGCTGGGCACGTTGTCTGGCTCGGGTGTGAGGGAGGCTCCAGTTGCTGCCAGAAGGGTGCCTGCTTCCTCCAGAGAAGAGGCGAAAGCTGGCGGGAGACGTTCTGCACATGCTGCCTCTCCTTCTTTAAGCCCTGAACAGGGTACTTCAAGGAGGAGAGGCAGTGTGGGTACTTCTCGCCGGCGTCCCCACTTCTCCTCCAGGGAGAACCAGGCTCTTGTGACTGCATATCTACCCAGATATGAGCAGATCGCAGGAGCCTGGGCCCTCCGAACAAGTAAGGCGGCCAAAAAACGGCTGTGGGAGGAAATTGGAGTGGCTGTCAATGCAGTGGGCAATGTGGAGCACCGTTCCATCGATACCCTCAAGAAGCGTGTGGGGGACATCAAGAAAGGCATTAAGGACAGGCTGGCTCGCTGGGCTGGGCAGGGGCATGTGACGAGCCAGGGTATCCCACCTGCTTATGTGGCGCTCCTCCATCAATATGAGCAAGATTTCCTGCCACTCATCCAGTTGGACACAATTCTAGGACTCCGAACTCGTGCCGATACGGATGATTGGCAGCATGGTAACTAACTCTTGGCCATTACTTTGTGTCAGCTTCTTTGAATTTTCTACCCAGTCTAAAAAAGGACACATTGGAATACTTTTACACTTGTCCTGCAAATTCATTTTGGTTTCTCGCCTATCTCCAGGGGGAGCGTCAGCCCCCGCCAGCTCAGCTGAGGAGGCTATGGCTGAAGATGCCCCACATACTGAGGAGAGGATGCAGCTCTCTCCTAGTAAGTTCAAAATGTGAATGTGCCAACCAATATGTAAGGCTGTAATATCCTCTACAAACCAACTCACACGGCAATGTCCTATCCACAGCACAACATCAGCAGGAGGAGGAGGAGGAACGGGACCAGCCCCTGCAGCAAAGCCTGGAGGAAGTTATTGGTATGTATTGCTAATTGGTGTGTAGAATTCTTTGTAGGACTCTGGATTAAGCAATAAACATTGTTTTCATAGTGCTGGCCAACAAATGTTTCACTAAAAATTTAGATAAGCTTGGATGTTGACAGGCCAGGGTTTATTCTGCTTCTGTCACTTATAATCATTATGCATCAAGACTAAGGCTCGGTTCACACATGGGCGGCACGACTTGCAGGTCGCCTCAGCGAGGCGACCTGCAAACGACTGCGGGGCGACTTGCGAGACGACTTCTGCATAGAAGTCTATGCAAGTCGCCCCAAGTCGCCCCCAAAGTAATACAGGAACCTTTTTCTAAGTCGGAGCGACTTGCGTCGCTCCAATTAGAACGGTTCCATAGCACAGAACGGGAGGCGACTTGTCAGGCGACTAGGTCGCCTGACAAGTCGCCCCAGTGTGAACCGAGCCTAACACATCTTCTTCCTTGCTGGCCACTAGTCATTAATGTATCCCCGGCTCTTGACCACTAACAGACCTCTTTCTACACACAACTTGTTATTTTGGGGTGTGTTTGCAAGTGTCCCATGTGCCATGTCAAACAGGAGGAAGCAAGATTGGAATGTTATTCTGTGCCAGTGCCCGATCCCTTAAACCAGTGTTCAAAAATGGCAGCTCATCCCTACAGCCTAATTTTTAGGACCAAAAAATTCTTGATCTTTCTTTTTTAGAACATCTGTCCCCTGGTGCAGCTGGAGCTCGAGCTGGAGGTGGCGAGGATTCTGCATCCAATGTTGGGGTAGGTGATATGACGTTACAAGGTGGACATGTCCAAATTTTTGTTACACATGTTGTTTGGAAATGGCATAGCTTCAATCTTTTTGGTCTTGGCAGGGACATTCAGGCACTCCACCAGCAAATCCTATACTCTCTGCAGCTGCTGAACCCGGGTTGCCTGAACGTCCGGTAAGAAATTCCACTTTTGTCAGGCAAACAAATGTTCCTCCAATTCTCTAACAATTATATTCCAGCTAGGCCATGATTTGGAAAGGCAAACTTGATGTGTGCCTCAACTTCTTGTGGGGTGGAGTATTGCTTAGTCAGGATTGTCATATCTTTAAAGGGAATGTTCCAAGTATGGGGTGTAGTATGGCACTTTGTCCAAATCACAAGAATGAGGCTAGCAGTTTGGGTCAAGATTAGAACTTTTTGACGTCCAAACAGTGCAGCCATTGTAATGCTTGTAATAAAGATATAATGGGAAGGCATTATCTTAAGTGGTCGGAGGCTGCCTACATGAGCAATTGTGTTTGTTGGCAGTCCATCCACCTGTCCCACTGTATGCTTGTAGCGTTTATGATGTGAGAAAAGATTTTGTGAGTAACTTCTATTTTTTTTTGTCTTTTAGCCAGCATTGGATGCAGCTGGATCGGCACACCCCCCACCTTATCACAACCCACATTTTAACCTACTAGAAAGGCTGGTTGCCCAGATAGAGTTATTCAATGAGCAAAGGAGGCCTTCTGAAACAAGTGATTTAGTAAGGTTACTGGGGCTCACACAGCAATCTGTGCAGAAGTTGACTGATAACCAGGAGATCCTGCAGCAGATCCAACAGGATATGCATCAAGTGATGCAAACTATGGCCACTAACCAGCATGCAGACAACCAGTATATTGGGGAACAACTGCTGGCCATACGTCAACTGTTGGAACAGCAAAATCGTCTAAATAATGGGCAGCCAGCCGGGGGGGTGCCGCATCCCCAATTAGCCACTTCCAACAATTCCCAGTCCCCTCCCAATGGTGAACCCCTAAACCCCGCTCCCCCCTCCCACACACACCACACATATGCCACTTCCTCAGATTCCACACTCCCCCTTCAATCCTCACCTGCTGATCACCTCACCCACACACCCCAACTTACCCAAAATTCTGGCCCCCCTTCCCACCCCTCATGTACACCCCAGCAGGACCCTCCACAAAATTTATACAACCAGACCACCTTGCAAGTCCTTCCCCAGGCCCACCCTCCCCAGATCTCCTGCCCAGCCCACTTTGTCCAGGCCCCCTCTCCTTCACCCTATCAACAAGAGCTGACCCGTGCCCTTAACCTCCTCCAAGCACACACCCATCAACAGAATCTCATCCAAGCCCAGTCCTACACTTTACACCAAGCCACAACACCCCAACACTTCCAACACCCGCAATACACACTTCAAGCCTTCCAGACACAGCCCCTGAGCCAATTCCCTCACTACCCCTTGGCCATCCCCTTGATACAGCCCCCCTTCCAAGCCACTCTCCCAACCCCTTCAACACAACCCTCACAAGTCCCTACCCTCTCCTCGGTCCCCTCACACCTGCCCCCTGAGCAGCAGCAGCCACCACCTCCCCATTGATTTTTGGCCTTATTGTTTTGGATTAATTTATATATTTTTATTATTTGTTAATTTTGGCTCCATTTTTGTAAATAAATGTTCACATTTCAAAGAACTTGTTGTTCTTTCTTGGCCAAATAGGCATGGGAAGGAATGTCACTGGCTTGGTAACATCGGCATTTATACATAGGTGTTTTTATGATAGCAAACAAGTGCTTAAAATTAAACAAACTAGTCTCAATCCTCAAATAAGAAGGCAAACATAAAAGGTGACCTTTCGAAATACAAAGAACACAGTTCTCATTGAGCACGTAACTGATTCTAAGTGGTGATGCGTGGATTTGTTTTGGGGTTTGCTTGATTTGTGTATTTTCTACTAGCAAGCTGTCTTTAAAATATTTTTGGAGGGGCCAGGTTTATAAAAGAGCATTAGCACATGTAAGAGTTAGGCATTATATGCCATCCATTTTTGCATTTAAATGTCATCAAGGAATGTTGTCACTTTCAGGGTGAGTCTATCACCCTGCTGATACATGTTTGGTAGTGTTGCCTGGATTTTTCCTTGTCACTGTTCCGTGTATTTGAAACGAGTAGTGCATCTAACACTCTCCTCCCCTAAAAAGCCAATGCTGTCTAAATCTACCCCCTGGGCTTCCTCATTTACTCCAACACCAAAGGAGGTGTATAAATAGCCAGATCGCCTTCTTTTCAACAAAGTGGTAATGACAAAAAGGCCAGCCTGGCATGAAATGCATTTAAGACAGAGAAGGTTTGATATTTGGACATGTTTTTGGAGTTGTGTTTTCTTTCTTTTTGTTCCTAGCTTGCTAAAGGCTAAGGTCTTTGTTGGCACAGTGTAACACGTTACCCCTTGTCTGGTTTTTAAAAACAGAGAATCATTTCCTGCCTGATTCAGGGCAGGTATGCATGCACTATGGAACTAACATCCACAAAAGGACACTAGTTTGTCCCAGCACTCCATCACACCCTCCAGCTTCACCTCCTGTGACCATAACACCGACATGTGGGTGAGCATGGACACACAAGTGCTGTGTAAAGCTGACTAAGGCCCCATTAGATCTCCTTCTTTGTTTTTTACCTTGCACAAAACTTGGCTCTTCCATAACTGCTAATGCTTCCAGGAGAAGTTGCAAATCCCTGGACCTCTTGGTTCTGGATAAACCAACATAGACCTGACCTGATGGAAGAACTAGTAATACAGTTGGGCTACATGCTGCATACATACTTTTTGTAAGTTGATTCACACACCTGGGCCAGGGAGCACAAATTCACTCACAAAGAGTTTCCTGTCCTCAATTTAGAGACCATGCCAAATATGGAAAAGGTTACTCAAGTCTTTTTGGGAAATTAGAATGAAGTAGAATTCACAAACCCAAATCAAACAAGGATTCAGATTGCAGAGGGCAAGCATTCACCTTAAAAATTGATGTATCTAACCGGAACAGAACAAGCTTAAACAGACCACACACATACAAAAACAAAAGTAAGTCAGCAGCCTAAAATACTGGAGCTGGAGTCTTGGACTACTGGGGCATCTACCTGTCCAGGCCTCCAGCGTTGTCTTGGCCAAACAGATTTTTGGATTCCACGCTCGTTTGCTTTGGCCGTCATCTAGGCTAAGGGCAACTGGGTGTGAAGCCTGGTGGGTTCCAAGGCCGATTTCTCCTGTATATGCATGAATTGCACAGCACTTTGGAAATGGTCTGGTTGCATTGTCAAGCTGGGGGACGGGGGGCCAAATGTCAGCTTCAGTTCACATTGGACACATCTCTTGCTCCTGTCTGCAACATGTCTCTACATGATGTGTAATGTTGTGCCCAAAATATGCAACTTCAAAAAAGCCAAATATGAGGTAAGCAAGCTGGAGCCAACAAAGTCCTGAAAATGCTTTCAAGACAGGCCCATCTTCTCCAACTGAAGTGAGCAAGATTGGCTACCTTACAAAAAAGACACAAAACAGTAAATATGTTTTTAAAAACTTTATAGACTTGCAAAACTTTGGAACAATTTCAAAACAAATATGTACAAACCAAACTAAATAACAAGGGAAAACTAAAATGCTATTTGTTAAAAAGAATTCAACACCAAGGGCTGGTCAGATGCAGGTCCAACCCCCAATTGGCTCTCCAAATATTTCATCCTCCTGACCGTCCACGTCAGGAGGTCTTCTAGTTCCGCCTTGGACAAGTCAGTCATGACTGTGGAGAAAAGAGAAAAAAAAATAGCTGGAGTCAAAAAGCAGATCCCATTGATTCATAGAACAACTACATCAACAACTAGGCACAGTAGCATATCAGCCATGGATTGCATACATTCATGGTAAAACATGATAATTTGCTAGGTCACGTAGTCATCCTCAATTCCTTAACCCAAATCCTTCAATGCACATGTAAGTGGAATTCCTTGGCCACCAAGATTATCTGATTATTCTCAATCTCCATAAATATCTCTATGTTCATAATGATGTCCAGCTCCATTCACACAGGGTTTCCTATTGACCTGCAAAGATTATTTAGGTGTGTGCTAGGAGGGAGAAGCCCTGTTCATGAAGATGGTAGAGATCAGAGTGGCTGAAGCACTTTGTTTTTGGGGAACAAGTTAGTACTCACTAGCGAACTGTTTTAGGATTTGTTCTATTGTCCTAAGCTTCGACAAACTTTAAGGGGGCCATAGGCAGACACAATAAGCTGTCAGGGGAAACTGTCCAGAGCTGACTTATCACAGTAATTGTCTGATAAAACAAAAATGTAACAGGGGTGACATTTAAACCTCACCAGGATAAGGCAAACAAATCAATATAGTATGGGGTGTGTTAGCTTGCTAGCTAAGTTACATGTGCACACATCACTCTCTATTAAAATGTCAATACATCTATCTCTCTCTCTCCATATATATATATATATATATATATATATATATATATATATATATATATATATATATATATATATCTATCTATCTATCTAAACATTTGAGAGACTGACTGCTCCTATTCTGAGGCAGTGCCTGTTGAGAGGGCTGGGCTTGCAGCTGAGCAGCCCTTGTTGACTGAGTTGAAGCTGTGTAAAGATAAATATAAAAAAAAGATAAATAAGTTGAGCCATGACATAAGAACAACAAATGAAGGAAAAATAGTCACATAATACATCAAACAAGTGGGGAACCCTAGCCACAGCCAAATCCTCTTCTTGATTGTTGAAGTAAGCTAGATGACAAGACCCCTAAGGCTTAAAGGAAAGCTTAGATATAGTACTTGTGTAAAACAAACAACACTACACCAAGCTACTCAGGGCCAAAAATGCTCACATACTCTTTGGGGAACCATTTGAGATGTAACACATCACCTTAGGCCCTACACAAATGTCACAGCTGACAGATGTGGCAAGCAACTGTCTACCTTTGCAGTTGTGTGGTGCCAGCAGTACTATGCTTGATAGTTCTCACTCTTGCCAAGGGAATTTGTGGGCCAAGCCTCAAACTCTCCATGACAACACTCCAATAAGAGTGTCCACACTAATTGGGCAGCCCTTGCACCCATTCAACGTATGTGAGTATTCATATCAAACTGTCACAGGATACAAGCCTCTTGCAGTCTAGGTGCAGAAGGACTCCTTACCTACAAAACTCCACATCCCAAACACCTACAATGCCAAGATTTCTAACAAAAGGCACAGTGCAAGTTATCATTCTCACATGTTTGTTAGTTGGACCATACTCTGGCCTAATTTAGTAGTAAACAACCCCCCCTCCCCCAAAAAAATAAAAACACACCATGGCCATCTTATACACAGACTAAAAGGGTTAGCTGCCCAGGGCCCACTCATTGGTGGCCCCAAAAAACATGAAGCTTGAGACAACCCTGCCTGAAATGTGGAAAACAACCAGGGCTTTTTCTGAATCCTCAGGCCCTCACACAAGTAGCCCATGTCCCATTCCCAGAGCCCTGTCCTGTGACAGATGCACACCATACCCTGTCCAATAACTGTTTTCTAGGGCTGCCTTGTTTCTACCAAACCCTGCTGGATATGCCTAGGCCCCAGCACTCCAAGTGGAGAAGGTTAGACATTACTTCTCCAGAAAGGCTCAGCCTCCCTAGTGCTCCCACACCCTGCTGACAGTGACTAAAGACTAACTGAGATTTGGAGGTGAGGTGGACCCATGTGACTGTGCATAGGGGAGACAAAGAGGCAGAGGATGGCAACCCATGCTGGGGGACACACATCATGATGTCAAGATAGAGAGGGGAGAAAGAGGCAGCCTGAGTGGATGAGGCTGATGGAGGCAGCAGCTGAGAGGAGGAGGAGCTAGCACTAGGACCTTACCCAGGAAACACACAGCTCCCCATTCCTCCACCCTGCACTAACACACTTGCCTCCTCTGCCTAACAACACTGACAGATCTGTCCTGTCCTCCATACCATCCTGCCCCCTCTGCTGCCCTGAAACAACAGCTGTGTCCCCTTCCCTCACTGCCAAGTGAAGTATGGTGGGAAGGCTGACAGGCTGTCTTGATCCTTTTGGTGGCTTGCTCCTTTCTCTCACCCTCCTGCTTTCTCTCTCTAACTTCCTCCATGTATCTTCACACCCCCCTCATTCTCCCCCTCCCCCGTTCTCTCATCTTTCTGCACACCATATCCACCTGCACCCCATATCCACCCTTCCTCTAAATGTTCACCCATTAACCCCCCTACTATTTTACACCTTTCTCTCTCTCACACCCTCTCCTCTCGGTATGTCTCTCTCTTTCCTTACACCCTCAACACTCCCTTGAAAGCTTGCTGCTTCAGAGAGAAGCTGGTAGCTCAAAGATATGTACTCCATGTTTCTGTACTGAAGAGGGTTTTCAGAAATGGTATGACTGAGGGACAAACTACATTAACAGTGATTGTAACATCTCGTTTGTTTGTTATACTTACCTACTCTGTGTAGTGGTTTTGCACACAGTAGCCCTGATCCTCCTCTTCTCAGGTCCCTCTATGGCACTCTGGGACCCTCCCTCCTGTTGAGTGCCCTCACAGCAGCCTGCTATGGGGGCACCCAAGCCAAGCTCCCTGTGTACATTCAGAAATGGAGGCGTGGACCAGCTCCGCCTCCTCTCTCTCATTGGCTCAATAATTTGGACTGACATCAGTGGGATTAAATGGTGCTGCACTGCCATCTCAGCCAATTATGTTTGGCCAGCCGACGGTCTCCTGCAACATCACTGGAGCAAGATAGGCTCAGGGGGGGCTGAGGGGATCTGCTGCATACAGAAGGCTTTTTTTCTTAATGCATTACGAGAAAAAACCTTCTGCCTTTACAAACAGTTTAAGTGTGCTCTGCCACACACACACACACACCTAGACTTTCTACACAAACAAATAATGCACATTAGGGAAAATACATAAACAGTTTACCTACCTTGAGCAACTTGGTCCTGTGTCTGGGGGACAAACGAAGGTGGCAGGCTGTCAAAAGAGTCCTCCGAGGAGGACCAGCCTCCTCGGGGCACTCTGGTCGCCTGACACGGCCTTTCCACTTGGAACCAAGCTAGAAAAAAAAAGAAACAAAGGTTTAGACCAGGGGTTAAGGTGCTCCATAATAACACCCACAATGTTGAAGACAAGCCGGCCACATCTGTAATGGTGTAAACAGCGGGATAAAGTGAGGTAAACCCAGCTAAATATAATTTCAAGTTAGAAACTAAACCATGTACAATTCATGGAACCAAACAACAAATTAGAAGAGGGTGGCCTCCTGAAACTGAATAAAACCTACTTTGTCCAACAATGCTCCCCACAGCAACCATGACCAGATTCTAATAGGGCAAAGTTAACCACTACCCTAGCAGCAATAACTGTGTGCAAATAATAAACATGCCATTTGAGACCATTTGGTGGACAGAATGACAGATCCTGAATGGACAGCTTTACATTACCTTAAACTTCCTAATCCTACAAATCCAACACTTCAACCTTCCTGTCACATACAACAGCTAACAAAAATTGTATCATCAAAAACATGTAATTTACACATGTGTACATATACAGATCCCTATAGTACCCACATGACATATGTAAATACTATTGAAGGTACTTACACTGGGCCAGAGGTGAGGCATCCTCCTCATCCATGGAAAACGTGCCTGATAGTCCATTGAAGTAGGGTTGACACTTCATCTCTTTAAACCCAAACACAAATGAATTTCACAGGTTATGAGGCTAATTTAATGCAGATAGGGCACTGAGTGAGTTTAATTACCACCTTAATCAGCCACAGAACCTGCGTAATTAATATGTGTTCAGGTTTAAAGGGATGAGATGGCAACCCAACATTGAAGGGACTTACAGGAGGCTGGTGAGCCAGACTCCCCTCTCCCACTGCCCTCAGCCATAATTGGTGAGACAGCTGGTGCTACATAAATGAAAAAAAGCAACCATTAAAAAAAAACCTTGCGGTCTTGAAAGTTAAAACAAGGACACAGAAAACATTTAAACATGAAGGGTACTTACTTTGGGCTGGAGAGGGGGTGGCCTCTTTATCAGTCTCCTCCTCTGTCCTGGGAGAACGGAGTGCTGCTGCTCCAAAAAACAAACAAATCCAGCAAAAAATAAGCCACCAAAGTTATACAAGGGACACATAAAGCTGACAAGCACACTGAGAAGGTACTTACCATGAGATGGATGGGGGGGGGGCTCAGCTTCTCCCTCCTGTTCCTCCTCCTGACTCCAGGTGGGAGATGGGTATGATTCTACAAAAACACACACCAAACAAATCACTCCTCCAAAGTATGACAAGAGACAAAAAAAACAGACAAGCACATTGAGAAGGTACTTACCATGAGATGGATAGGGGGAGGCCTCAGCTTCTCCCTCCTCCTGAATCCCAGCAGGAGATGGGTCTGCTGCTCCAAAAACACATACCAAAAAAATCACTCCTCCAAAGTATGACAAGAGACAAAGAAAACAGACAAGCACATTGAGAAGGTACTTACCATGAGATGGATAGGGGGAGGCCTCAGCTTCTCCCTCCTCCTGAATCCCGGCAGGAGATGGGTCTGCTGCTCCAAAAACACATACCAAAAAAATCACTCATCCAAAGTATGACAAGAGACAAAGAAAACAGACAAGCACATTGAGAAGGTACTTACCATGAGATGGATAGGGGGAGGCCTCAGCTTCTCCCTCCTCCTGAATCCCGGCAGGAGATGGGTCTGCTGCTCCAAAAACACATACCAAAAAAATCACTCATCCAAAGTATGACAAGAGACAAAGAAAACAGACAAGCACATTGAGAAGGTACTTACCATGAGATGGATAGGGGGAGGCCTCAGCTTCTCCCTCCTCCTGAATCCCGGCAGGAGATGGGTCTGCTGCTCCAAAAACACATACCAAAAAAATCACTCATCCAAAGTATGACAAGAGACAAAGAAAACAGACAAGCACATTGAGAAGGTACTTACCATGAGATGGATAGGGGGAGGCCTCAGCTTCTCCCTCCTCCTGAATCCCGGCAGGAGATGGGTCTGCTGCTCCAAAAACACATACCAAAAAAATCACTCCTCCAAAGTATGATAAGAGACAAAGAAAACAGACAAGCACATTAAGAAGGTACTTACATTGAGATGGATGGGGGGGGGGGGGCTCCTGCTGCTCCTCTTCGTCACTCATTTCTACAGAAAGAACAGCACAAATTACACTCAATTTTAGTCCACAAACATGAAGCTACTTATCATGGCAGCAAAATACACAATATTAAAACAAGTTTAGTGCCAAAGGTTGTAACATGTCCATTGGATGTCCATTGGATATTTCCTTGGGGCAGGCAGCACAAACAGGCACAATGACATCAATGTGAATTATTGGGCATGTTTGGAACCAGGAGGTCACTGTACATCCACTAGGGTGCCCCCCCCCGGTCACCCACACTAAAGTAGATATTGGCTTACTTATTCTGGTAAATTTAAGCAGCCTGAAGATCCTGTGTTTAAGATGCATTCACAGCAACTCAAGCTCCACAAAGCTGTTCTGGAAGCAGGTTATTCCAAACAGCTTTGCTTCTTCTACCAGTGAGGTGATTTTTTCACCCAGCTCGCAAATGCTACCTGGCCCAATCACACCACTTTGTACCAAGCAATTAGGTGTAGACAAGCCCAGATCACTGTCAAACAGTTGTCACGAACAAAGCCCATTCAGGATAGTTAAAAAAATTGCAGTTACAATCTTCCTCATTGTAAGAGCAATCCAAGCTTTGCAAAAAAGGAAAGAATATTAGCTCCCCCCCACCCCCCCAAGAGTAGAGTGTTTCAATGTTGCAAAAAAAATGACTAGATGTAAGTGTTACAAAAAAAAAGGAAAATCCAATAACAATTTAGGAATGTTCCCCCCTCCCCCAAAGGAAGCAAAATGTAGCTAGCCAAACATTCCCAAACCTCTACTTACCATTTACCTCCCGCAGCTGATGAAGTGGCTCTGTCCCAGGGGCCACAAACTGCAAAACTGCAGTCCTCCTCCTCTGCTCTTTTAGCAAGCAGACAACTGCCTTACGTCCATCAGCTGTGTCTAGAACAAGTAGCAAAAGAGAATAGAATTTAAGGCCCAATTCAAAAGTGATTTAAAGGTTGTTAACACACACATACACATGCATAGTGCAGCAGATAGTTATTACGTAGAGACTTACCAGAAATTTGAGCCGCCGCCTGCCTCAGCACCTTGGTCTTTCGGCGCTTTATGTCACTCCAGGATCTTTGAATCTGGAGGACAGAGATGCTGTGCCGAAATTTCTGACGCAGCTGGCTTTGGACTTTTCTGACAATTGTCTGCTTGCTAAAATGCGACAAGCCACTGTCATATTTGCGGAGGAGGAGGATCTGTGGAGACAGAGATTTTTGAGAGAAATTACATTTGAAAAGATTGTGTTTGCAAAAATAAAAACCTAACTAAACAACCTTTGTACATTTGCCAGAAAGGAAATACATCTTTAAATGTTTGGGGGATACACATACACTAAGCTCCACACCTATGTTTCTCTTTCTCTGTCTCTATATAATTAGACATGTCACCACAAAGTGGCAAAGTGTAACAAAGTATTAATGGAGTTTATTTTTGAGCCAACAAAGCACTGCTGAGTCTGTAAGGGGTACCCAATGCAAATATTAAAAATAAACTTTAGCATGGGTTACATCACAAAAACAATAACAGACCACAGGTCTGTTTTTGATTGTGAGGGGATCCCTTATGCCAAAAATAATAGGAAATGGCATTGTGCCCCCCAAAAGCTAAACCAAACCTTCATCAGAGCACAAAGCCTGCCAGGCCACAAAAGGGGGGTGGAGGAGTGAGCGCCCGCCTCAACCATACCAGGACACATGACCTCAACATGGTTGGGTGCATTGGGTCAGGGGGTGACTGTACTCCCCCACACACCAAAGCACACTGTCCCCGTATTGATGGTCTCAATGGCCTTTTCTCCATAACCCTGGCCAGTGTTTGGGGGGTCTGCAGGCAGAGGGCTTTTCAGCATATTGAAGCCCCCTTTAAAAGGAGGCCCCTATATCCTGTCCCCCCATGTGGAGAATGGGGTACATTTTACCCCTAATCACTCCCCTTAAAAAAGGCGCTAAACCAACAAATTAAAAACCCACATTTTCCACAAAATGCTCTTTTCGTAACTCATTTTCCCCAAATCAAACTTGATGAATACTGCTTGGACCTTGAAGAAGGGGACATACCCCGAAAGCTTGTCCTGAAAAATTGTATGTTAGTGCAAATAATTAGATTCCAAAACAGAAGCTACACCCCCAGCAAAGGCTATCCACTGTCTGCTTATCTGAAAAGGCAAGAAAGATCTGGACAGGAGGCACAGAGAGGAACCTGAGAGGACAACAGGAACTAGAAAAGGTACAATTTCTGGGGAAATTGTGAAAAGTGTTCTTGCCTCTACAACTGGAGTGGGCGGAGTAACTGGGTGGAGTGGCTTGAGTAACTGAAAAGTGTTATAGAGCTTAATATTTTAAAAAGTATAAATAGTAGTAAAACAGTTGAAGTCCCATCATTAGCTGAAAGAGCTGAACATTTTTTCAAAAATAATTTTTTTTTTCAAAAATGTTTTATTTTTGCAAAAATTATTTTTTTTTTAATGATTTTTTTAAATGATTTTATTTTTTCAAACATGATTATTTTTTTGAATGATTTTTTTTTCCAAAATGATTTTTTTTTCCAAAATGTTTTTTTTGTTTCAAAAAAGATTTTTTTTTTTAAATAATTTTTTTTTCAAAAATGATTTTTTTTTTTTTTCAAAAATTCGTATTATTTTTTTCAAAAATTAATTTTTATTTAAAAAAAAAAAAAAATATATTTTTTTTTTTGATGGGGCGGTCATAATGTTTTGGCTGATCATGGGGGGAGGGGGGTCATAATGTCAGCTTTTGTCACCTCCACTCTAGTTTTGAACATTTCGCCATTCATTCCTATGGGACCAATTTTGCCGCAAAAACAACTATATTTTGTGAACCATTCGGCGAAACGTTCCACAAAGTAATATCACAACAATTAAATGACATTCATTCCGGATTCACACTGGTATTTTTCAGCTTTTCACAAAGTTCCACAAGATAATAGCACACCAAATAAATGACATTGAACATTTCGCCATTCGATCCTATGGGACTAACTTTGCCGCAAAAACAACAATATTTTGTGAACCATTTGGCGAAACGTTCCACAAAGTAATAGCACACCATTCGGGAACAATCCGCACGTTTCGGTATATTACTTGTCTATGTAGTGTAAAAACTGTGGGAGGAGTTAGGGTGGTAAATTTGGCTATAATAATAATATATATGTGAGATAACAGTAAGTGGTCTTGCTATGCAAGAACACTTAAGTAGTGCTGCAGGGCATGACTTCAGGAGGGAACCACCAGTCCCAGCCAGGAGGGCTGGTGAGTGACAGCCACAGTTGAGAGGACTGTGATGTCACTGACAATGGAGTTGGACAGCTGCAGCCAGGTGGGCTTGCAGGGGACTAGCTGGGAGCAGTAGTCCACTAGCTAGCACACAAGACTTTCTATTTCTGCTACTTTATAGGGGCCCACGGTCCCTGTCTGCTAAGGATGGTTGCTGAGGCCTAGCTGAGCCAGACCTAACCAGCTATACCTGAATTAAAGTTTTGTGCTGGAGAAAGAGAGAGAAACAGTCTGCTAGCAAAATTTGTGCTGGAGGAGGCTGGAGTTGTACAGTGTATAAAGCAGTTCATATTGATCGCTAATCGATCTGCCAATTTATCTCTGGGCATCCCATATACCCCCTTACTCATCGAAGGTCAAATCCCCTCAATAAATCGACAAAAACAATCACTATGATGGACTGTACATTGTCTCAAGAGTGTCTGAGAGGTGAATGCCAGGCTGGGTAGGGTGACAGGCGGGCCACAACATTCAGCAGCCCCTATGGTGGTCCCGCTACATGTGTGTTTGGTGTTTTTTAGATGTGGCCATTTTTTGAGGCCACAGTGTACCCTATTAATCATTGACATGGGGGGGGGGTGATCTGGGGGCCCCCTTGTTAAAGGAGGTCTCCAGATGTTGTTAAACCTCACAACCACTGTTTGTGGTTCTGGGGAAGTGGCTATTGTCCCCATCAACATAGGGACAAGGTGCCTTGGGGGTGCAGAGCTGCACCCACACCACAAAAAACACCCCCACATGCTGATGACATGTGGCCTGATCTGGCTCAGGAGCACTCTCTATTCCATGGCCTGCTAGGCTGAGCACTGAGATCAGGATCTGGTAGGGATTTTGTATATGCCCCCCCCCCCCCCCCAATGCCATTTATTTATGCTACATTTCATGCTGGGCTTCCCCTTAAAACCCATACAAGCCCCAAAGGGCCTGGTATACATTAAGGTGGTGGAGGAGGGGTAAGAGCCCAGCATCTCCCCGTTCTGCCTAGTGACAAGTGTCACTGATCCCTGTCATCGGAGCAGAGATCAGTGACATCACACACACAGCCCATCCCCCCTACAGTTAGAACACATCCCTAGTACTGACTTAACCCCTTCACTGCCTGTGTCATTTACACAGTAACCAGTGCATTTTTAGAGCACTGATTGCTGTATAAATGACAATGGTCCCAAAAATGTCCCACCTGTCCGCCATAATGTCGCAGTCACAATAAAAATAGCTGATCCCCACCATTAGTATTAAAAAAAAAAAAATGAATAATAATGCCAGAAAACTATCCCCTATTTTGTAAATGCTATAACTTTTGCGCAAACCAATCAATAAACGCTTATTGCGATTTTTTTAATACCATAAATATGTATCGGCCTAAACTGATGAAAAATAATGTTTTTAAAATATTTTTTTGGGATATTTATTATAGCAAAAAGTAAACCGTGCAATTGTCAGTTAAAGCGACGTGGTGCCCGAATCACAAAAAACACACTGGTCAGGAAGGGGGTAAATTCTTCCAGGGCTGGAGTGGTTAAACATCCTTCACCCCTTGGTACTGGCCCTCTAAGGGGTTTTCCTGGCAGTATTACATGCATTCACTCAGTGCCAAGGCCCAGCTACCAGAAGGCTGCATATTTGCATGCTCTCTGCAAAAACTGTTTACAATCACTGCTCCTTTAAAAATGAGCTTAGACCATATATCCATAGCAGATAGTTTATTTACAGGAACATGCACAAATGCAGGAAGTCTAATGTGCAGAGAAAGAGGCAGTGACGTGTGTGCATGTCCAGGAAGTGAATGTGTGCAAAGGCTTACTACACACAACAGTCTCTCTCTCTTCCCCCCCCCCCCCCCTCCTCACAAACAAAGCTAACTAACACATCCACCAACCCAGAGCATGAGACACCACCCACACTTGCCTTGCAGATCAGCAGTTGTTCTTCTCTTGAAGGGAGTGACCTGGCCATGTTGGAGACTGAGCAGCAGTACACTTCCTGGGGGCGTGTGCATCAATACACTTCCTGGGGGCATGTGTGCATACTCTTTCCCCTTTCATGATGCATTTCCATTTGCCTATGTGTTTTTCCTAAGATTCATGTTTGGCAGATTTTGTAACTTGCCTAGATAACAGGATTGATAGAGCTGTGAAATTCAGCTTTGGAGCAGGGCATTTTTTTTTTGAAAAAAAATGCCCTGCTCCAAAGCTAAATTTCACAGCTCTATCAATTCTTTTGTAGACTAGGCAAGCCACAAAATCTGCCAAACGTGACTTCTCTAAAACAAAAACCCCCCCGAAAAAAAAAAAAAAAAAAAAAATATAAAACAACAAACACATTTTAAAAAAAAAAGCACACCAAAAACACAAATTAGCCTTCACTGTGCTTTTGTAAATTTTTGTACGAACAAATTCACATTTTGCAGATTTCATGGCTTGCCAAGTCTACAAAAGACTTGATCAAGCCGTGAAATTCAGCTTTGGTGGAAGATCTATATATCTATATACATTTTTTTTTATGTATTTCTTTGGGAGGGGTAGACCATCCCCCCAAAAGAAAGTTTCAGACCTATAAAATATATTTTAAGTGCAGAGTAAAACAAAACAAAAACAAAAACACAAAAAAGTGAATCAACTTTTTATTTCATTTCCATATTAGTATTATTTACAGGTTTTATATAACACAGTAACTTAACAGTTTACACAGTGCTTAACAAAATAAGCAAAACTTGTGTTACACATTAATATACTTGTGCAAATAAAAAAAAACAAAAAAAAAAAAAAAAAAAACACATGGAGCATGGAAATGCTCTAGCATTTGACAATATAGTTTGTAAGCTCTTTTCAGCAGGGCCCTTCTATCTACAAGAGTAGGACATTAACACACACGATCAGAACTGATACCCCTAAAAAGAA
This sequence comes from Aquarana catesbeiana, assembly GCF_042186555.1. Classification (NCBI taxonomy): domain Eukaryota; kingdom Metazoa; phylum Chordata; class Amphibia; order Anura; family Ranidae; genus Aquarana; species Aquarana catesbeiana. Next base: position 232,726,462 of record NC_133329.1, on the reverse strand, counting down.
AGTGCTAAATTATAAGCAAAAACAGATACAATTATTACAATCTCAAATGCAGCACACAAACAAAATCAACACGTACTTCTGTTTGAAATTAGCATGAAGCTTTTGCATCTAAGTATAAAACTGGATTAACATTAACAGTTGTAAATCGAACATATGAGAATTCAAAGTAACTAGAACAAGATAAAAGTCTGCTGAGGCACACAAACACATGGTCAGAATGGACAATAAAAAAAAAAAAGCAAAACACATTTGAAGGCCTTAACGCAAAACTATACCAGCAAACACGAAACCGCAGCTTTAGTGTGGTGAGGGTCAGGCCTTATGCCCACCCCCCAAAAAAAAAAAAGACCATATCGCTCTATTTGGAACACAATTTGCACCCTGCAAAAGACTCAGGCCTCTTTTCAGGCCAAACAACCAGCACAACGGCAGGCCTTTATATAACTTACATAGAATCACTAACAGACCCACCCAGTAAAGGACACACCCACCAGTGTAATTGTAAGTGCAAGTGCTCACACCTGTTCATCAGGAACACACACTCTTTACAAATGAAAGAATGGCTCAGCATATACATCTATGCAGGCTAAGGCTGGGTTCACACTGGTCCGACAAACGCTCCGACATTGGGAGCTCATGTCGCATGACGTGTGAAATTTAATGTTTCCCTATGGGAGCCGTCCTAACTGTTCCGACTTTAGAAATGCTCCCTGTACTACTTTTGTCCGACTTTGATCCTACTTCAGCCTATTGACTATCATTGAAGTCGGATCAAAGTCGGATTGCCGTCTTGCATGATCCGACTTCGGCACGCGACTTGTGCTCAGATGTTCTTGAGGGGGAACTCCGCGCCAAATTTTAAATAAAAAACCGGCATGGGTTCCCCCTCCAGGAGCATACCAGGCCCTTGGGTCTGGTATGGACCTTGAGGGGAACCCCCTACGCCGATAAAAACGGCGTGGGGGTCCCCCCCAATCCATACCAGACCCTTATCCGAGCACGCAGCCCGGCCGGACAGGAATGGGGGTGGGGACGAGCGAGCGCCCCCCCCCCCTCCTGAACCGTACCAGGCCGCATGCCCTCAACATGGGGGGGTTGGTGCCTTGAGGGAGGGGGCGCGCTGCGGCCCCCCCACCCCAAAGCACCTTGTCCCCATGTTGATGAGGACAAGGGCCTCTTCCCGACAACCCTGGCCGTTGGTTGTCGGGGTCTGCGGGCGGAGGGCTTATCGGAATCCAGGAGCCCCCTTTAATAAGGGGGCCCCCAGATCCCGGCCCCCCACCCTATGTGAATGACTATGGGGTACATGGTACCCCTACCCATTCACCTAGGGAAGTGTCAATAAAAAAAACCACAGTACACAGGTTTCAAAATTAATTTATTGGGCAGCTCCGGTATCTTCTTCCGACTTCTCCCGGTGTTCCGCCTCTTCTCCCGGGCCCCGCCGCTATCTTCTTCCAGCTCTATTGCCAGCGAGGGGCCCGGTCTGCTGCCGCTGTCTTCTCGCCGCTGTCTCGCCGCTTCTTCTCTTCATCTCTTCTTCCGATGTTGACACGACGCTCTCCCCGGCTGGAATGCTCTCTGTGCGCTCTGCTCTGACTTATATAGGCGGTGACCCCGCCCCCTTATGCCGTCACAGTCTCTGGGCATGCTGGGACTGTGACGTTTTAGGGGGCGTGGTCATCGGGTGATGACCACGCCCCCTAAAACGTCACAGTCCCAGCATGCCCAGAGACTGTGACGGCATAAGGGGGCGGGGTCACCGCCTATATAAGTCAGAGCAGAGCGCACAGAGAGCATTCCAGCCGGGGAGAGCGTCGTGTCAACATCGGAAGAAGAGATGAAGAGAAGAAGCGGCGAGACAGCGGCGAGAAGACAGCGGCAGCAGACCGGGCCCCTCGCTGGCAATAGAGCTGGAAGAAGATAGCGGCGGGGCCCGGGAGAAGAGGCGGAACACCGGGAGAAGTCGGAAGAAGATACCGGAGCTGCCCAATAAATTAATTTTGAAACCTGTGTACTGTGGTTTTTTTTATTGACACTTCCCTAGGTGAATGGGTAGGGGTACCATGTACCCCATAGTCATTCACATAGGGTGGGGGGCCGGGATCTGGGGGCCCCCTTATTAAAGGGGGCTCCTGGATTCCGATAAGCCCTCCGCCCGCAGACCCCGACAACCAACGGCCAGGGTTGTCGGGAAGAGGCCCTTGTCCTCATCAACATGGGGACAAGGTGCTTTGGGGTGGGGGGGCCGCAGTGCGCCCCCTCCCTCAAGGCACCAACCCCCCCATGTTGAGGGCATGCGGCCTGGTACGGTTCAGGAGGGGGGGGGGGGGCGCTCGCTCGTCCCCACCCCCATTCCTGTCCGGCCGGGCTGCGTGCTCGGATAAGGGTCTGGTATGGATTGGGGGGGACCCCCACGCCGTTTTTATCGGCGTAGGGGGTTCCCCTCAAGGTCCATACCAGACCCAAGGGCCTGGTATGCTCCTGGAGGGGGAACCCATGCCGGTTTTTTATTTAAAATTTGGCGCGGAGTTCCCCCTAAAGATTCATACCAAACACAGTGCCGGGCATTGGCGGGGATCCAAGTCGGATCCCCGTTCATTGAAAGTCGGACACATGCCGGCTTCATGTCGCAGGGCAAAGTCGGATCCAAAGTAGGACGGCTGTCGTGTCGCACCAGTGTGAACCCAGCCTAAAACTAAAACTAACAAGTGTCCAAAGCTCTGGCCATGATCAGTGATACCAAAAATCTAAACATTAAACTTGTAAGTTGTTGGGCATGTGGAGGGTACAAAACAGGAAATTACAACTTTGTGAGGGCTGCTTCACACAAATTGTTGACAAAGCGCATTTGTCATTCATCATTAGGGATGAGCCGAACACCCCCCTGTTCGGTTCGCACCAGAACATGCGAACAGGAAAAAAGTTCGTTCGAACATGCGAACACCGTTAAAGTCTATGGGACACGAACATGAATAATCAAAAGTGCTAATTTTCAAGGCTTATATGCAAGTTATTGTCATAAAAAGTGTTTGGGGACCTGGGTCCTGCCCCAGGGGACATGGATCAATGCAAAAAAAAGTTTTAAAAACGGCCGTTTTTTCAGGAGCAGTGATTTTAATAATGCTTAAAGTCAAACAATAAAAGTGTAATATCCCTTTAAATTTCGTACCTGGGGGGTGTCTATAGTGTGCCTGTAAAGGGGCGCATGTTTCCTGTGTTTAGAACAGTCTGACAGCAAAATGACATTTTGAAGGAAAAAACTCATTTAAAACTACCCGCGGCTATTGCATTGCCGACAATACACATAGAAGTTCATTGATAAAAACGGCATGGGAATTCCCCAAAGGGGAACCCCGAACCAAAATTAAAAAAAAAAAATGACGTGGGGGTCCCCCTAAATTCCATACCAGGCCCTTCAGGTCTGGTATGGATATTAAGGGGAACCCCGGCCAAAATTTAAAAAAAAAAAATGACGTGGGGTTCCCCCTAAATTCCATACCAGACCCTTCAGGTCTGGTATGGATTTTAAGGGGAACCCCGCGCCAAAAAAAAAAAAAAAAACGGCGTGGGGTCCCCCCAAAAATCCATACCAGACCCTTATCCGAGCACGCAACCTGGCAGGCCGCAGGAAAAGAGGGGGGGACAAGAGTGCGGCCCCCCCTCCCTCCTGAACCGTACCAGGCCACATGCCCTCAACATTGGGAGGGTGCTTTGGGGTAGCCCCCCAAAACACCTTGTCCCCATGTTGATGAGGACAAGGGCCTCATCCCCACAACCCTGGCCGGTGGTTGTGGGGGTCTGCGGGCGGGGGGCTTATCGGAATCTGGAAGCCCCCTTTAACAAGGTGACCCCCAGATCCCGGCCCCCCCCCTGTGTGAAATGGTAAGGGGGTACATAAGTACCCCTACCATTTCACGAAAAAAGTGTCAAAAATGTTAAAAATGACAAGAGACAGTTTTTGACAATTCCTTTATTTAAATGCTTCTTCTTTCTTCTATCTTGCTTCATCTTCTGGTTCTTCTGGCTCTTCTGGTTCTTCTGGTTCTTCCTCCGGCGTTCTCGTCCAGCATCTCCTCCGCGGCGTCTTCTGTCTTCTTCTCCTCGGGCCGCTCCGCACCCATGGCATGGGGGGGAGGCTCCCGCTCTTCTCTTCTTCTCTTCTTCTTTTCTTCTCTTCTTCTCTTCTTCATTTTCTTCTCCGGGCCGCTCCGCAATCCATGCTGGCATGGAGGGAGGCTCCCGCTGTGTGACGGCGCTCCTCGTCTGACAGTTCTTAAATAACGGGGGGGGGGCGGGGCCACCCGGTGACCCCGCCCCCCCTCTGACGCACGGTGAATTGACGGGACTTCCCTGTGGCATTCCCCGTGACGTCACAGGGAAGTCCCGTCAATTCACCGTGCGTCAGAGGGGGGCGGGGTCACCGGGTGGCCCCGCCCCCCGTTATTTAAGAACTGTCAGACGAGGAGCGCCGTCACACAGCGGGAGCCTCCCTCCATGCCAGCATGGATTGCGGAGCGGCCCGGAGAAGAAAATGATGAAGAAGAGAAGAAGAGAAGAAAAGAAGAAAAGAAGAAAAGAAGAAGAGAAGAAGAGAAGAGCGGGAGCCTCCCCCCCATGCCATGGGTGCGGAGCGGCCCGAGGAGAAGAAGACAGAAGACGCCGCGGAGGAGATGCTGGACGAGAACGCCGGAGGAAGAACCAGAAGAGCCAGAAGAACCAGAAGAACCAGAAGATGAAGGAAGATAGAAGAAAGAAGAAGCATTTAAATAAAGGAATTGTCAAAAACTGTCTCTTGTCATTTTTAACATTTTTGACACTTTTTTCGTGAAATGGTAGGGGTACTTATGTACCCCCTTACCATTTCACACAGGGGGGGGGCCGGGATCTGGGGGTCACCTTGTTAAAGGGGGCTTCCAGATTCCGATAAGCCCCCCGCCCGCAGACCCCCACAACCACCGGCCAGGGTTGTGGGGATGAGGCCCTTGTCCTCATCAACATGGGGACAAGGTGTTTTGGGGGGCTACCCCAAAGCACCCTCCCAATGTTGAGGGCATGTGGCCTGGTACGGTTCAGGAGGGAGGGGGGGCCGCACTCTTGTCCCCCCCTCTTTTCCTGCGGCCTGCCAGGTTGCGTGCTCGGATAAGGGTCTGGTATGGATTTTTGGGGGGACCCCACGCCGTTTTTTTTTTTTTTTTTGGCGCGGGGTTCCCCTTAAAATCCATACTAGACCTGAAGGGTCTGGTATGGAATTTAGGGGGAACCCCACGTCATTTTTTTTTTTAAATTTTGGCCGGGGTTCCCCTTAATATCCATACCAGACCTGAAGGGCCTGGTATGGAATTTAGGGGGACCCCCACGTCATTTTTTTTTTTTAATTTTGGTTCGGGGTTCCCCTTTGGGGAATTCCCATGCCGTTTTTATCAATGAACTTCTATGTGTATTGTCGGCAATGCAATAGCCGCGGGTAGTTTTAAATGGGTTTTTTCCTTCAAAATGTCATTTTGCTGTCAGACTGTTCTAAACACAGGAAACATGCGCCCCTTTACAGGCACACTATAGACACCCCCCAGGTACGAAATTTAAAGGGATATTACACTTTTATTGATTGACTTTAAGTATTATTAAAATCACTGCTCCTGAAAAAACGGCCGTTTTTAAAACTTTTTTTTGCATTGATCCATGTCCCCTGGGGCAGGACCCAGGTCCCCAAACACTTTTTATGACAATAACTTGCATATTAGCCTTTAAAATTAGCACTTTTGATTTCTCCCATAGACTTTTAAAGGGTGTTCCGCGGCATTCGAATTTGCCGCGAACACCCCAAATTGTTCGCTGTTCGGTGAACTTGCGAACAGCCAATGTTCGAGTCGAACATGAGTTCGACTCGAACTCGAAGCTCATCCCTATTCATCATCAGCATACAACATTCAAATATGTGTGCAGGATCACACCACATCCATATCTGTTTACAGTTCTAGATTTTGTGCAAATTAAACATTTATTCATTGAGGTATAATGTCATTTCGTGGGTTTCCATGTTTTGAAGGCTCGGTATGAGTGATTACTATCACAATGCTGAACCATCTCGAAATTGGTTCATTTTTGCTTGGTAAGAGGCTGCAATTAGTGGTGGTGGAGAAATGTTAAGGCTGATTATTGTCCTTGCCCATGGAAAAATATGTTACGATTTGCAATGGTGGTGGAACCCTCCGACACATAAATACTACATTTAGACTTAATTAATAGAAGGACCTGAGTCAGGGGTTATACTCAACTTTTAGACGTGACGTAGCATGCTTGGTATTGGAACTGCCAACCCCAATGGTGGTGGAACCCTCCGACACATAAATACTACATTTAGACTTAATTAATGGAAGGACCTAAGTCAGGAGTTATACTCAACAACATAGGGAGAACAGATAACTTTCCAACATGACATAGCACACTTGGGATTGGAACTGCCAACCCCAGTGCTGCTAGGCAGAAGTGCTCATCACTTAGCCACCGTGCTGCTACATGGGTGTGTGGAGGCATCACTGTGCTTTCAAACAGTCCTATCTCTCAGGAGTGCCATGAGTTAATCAATGCAGATGTACTGTGGAAGGCCAGAGAGCCATCAAACAACCTGTTTCCAGCATATACCATGTGTTTTGAAGGCTCGGCATGGGTAATAGATGACAGCATGCTGAACCATCTCGAAATTGGTTCATTTTTGCTTGGTAAGAGGCTGCAATTAGTGGTGGTGGAAAATGTTAAGGCTGATTATTGTCCTTGCCCATGGAAAAATATATTACGATTTGCAATGGTGGTGGAACCCTCCGATACATAAATACTACATTTAGACTCAATTAATAGAAGGACCTGAGTCAGGGGTTATACTCAACAACATAGGACGGGAAGACAACTTTTAGACGTGACGTAGCATGCTTGGGATTGGAACTGCCAACCCCAGTGCTGCTAGGCAGAAGTGCTCATCACTTAGCCACCATGCTGCCACATGGGTGTGTGGAGGCATCACTGTGCTTTCAAACAGTCCTATCTCTCAGGAGTGCCATGAGTTAATCAATGCAGATGTACTGTGGAAGGCCAGAGAGCCATCAAACAACCTGTTTCCAGCATATACCATGTGTTTTGAAGGCTCGGTATGGGTGATTGATGACAGCATGCTGAACCATCTCGAAATTGGTTCATTTTTGCTTGGTAAGAGGCTGTAATTAGTGGTGGTGGAGAAATGTTAAGGTTGATTATTGTCCTTGCCCATGGAAAAATTTGTTACAATTTGCAATGGTGGTGGAACCCTCCGACACATAAATACTACATTTAGACTTAATTAATAGAAGGACCTGAGTCAGGGGTTATACTAAACAACATACTCAACTTTTAGACGTGACATAGCATGCTTGGGATTAGAACCGTCAACCCCAATGCTTCTAGGCAGATGTGCTAATCACTTAGCCACCGCACCGCCACATGGATGTGTGGAGACATCTCTGTGCTTTCAAACAGTCCTATGTCTCAGGGGTGCCATGAGTTAATCAATGCAGATGTACTGTGGAAGGCCCAGAGAGCCATCGAACAACCTGTTTCCAGCATATGCCATGTGTTTTGAAGGCTCAGTATGGGTGATTGCTGACAGCATGCTGAACCATCTTGAAATTGGTTCATTTTTGCTTGGTAAGAGGCTGCAATTAGTGGTGGTGGAGAAATGTTAAGGCTGATTATTGTCCTTGCCCATGCAAAAAATATGTTACAATTTGCAATGGTGGTGGAACCCTCCGACACATAAATACTACATTTAGACTTAATTAATGGAAGGACCTAAGTCAGGAGTTATACTCAACAACATAGGGAGAACAGATAACTTTTCAACATGACATAGCATGCTTGGGATTGGAACTGCCAACCCCAGTGCTGCTAGGCGGAAGTGCTCATCACTTAGCCACCGTGCTGCTACATGGGTGTGTGGAGGCATCACTGTGCTTTCAGACAGTCCTATCTCTCAGGAGTGCCATGAGTTAATCAATGCAGATGTACTGTGGAAGGCCAGAGAGCCATCAAACAACCTGTTTCCAGCATATACCATGTGTTTTGAGGGCTCGGTATGGGTAATAGATGACAGCATGCTGAACCATCTCGAAATTGGTTCATTTTTGCTTGGTAAGAGGCTGCAATTAGTGGTGGTGGAGAAATGTTAAGGCTGATTATTGTCCTTGCCCATGGAAAAATATGTTATGATTTGCAATGGTGGTGGAACCCTCAAACACATAAATACTACATTTAGACTTAACTAATAGAAGGACCTGAGTCAGGGGTTATACTCAACAACATAGGATGGGAAGACAACTTTTAGACGTGACGTAGAATGCTTGGGATTGGAACCGTCAACCCCAGTGCTGCTAGGCAGACGTGCGCATCTCTTAGCCACCGCACTGCCACATGGATGTTTGGAGACATCTCTGTGCTTTCAAACAGTCCAATGTCTCAGGGGTGCCATGAGTTAATCAGTGCAGATGTACTGTGGAAGGCCAGAGAGCCATCGAACATTGGCGTGCACACAGGGTGTGTCGGATGTGCCTGGGCACACCCTAATCACCCCATGTGCATTAGTATTATCCAGGAGCAGCACCAGGTGGGTAGTTGGAGGTGCCAGTGGCCAGTGTAAATGCCCCCATTATATTAAAGTCTAGGTTCAATGGGGTGTACTGTAATGTGCTCTCAATCAACTGTCTCCCTCCTGTGACAGCAGGTGGTGTTAATGTGTGTTTGAACTTTGGGGTGCACACCCTAATGCAATAGGCTGCGCACACCTACGCCATCAAACAACCTGTTTCCAGCATATGCCATGTGTTTTGAAGGCTCAGTATGGGTGATTGATGACAGCATGCTGAACCATCTCGAAATTGGTTTGTTTTTGCTTAGTAAGAGGCTGCCGTAAGAGCCCTTTCACACTGGAGCGGTTTGCAGGCGCTATTGCGCTAATAATAGCGCCTACAAACCGACCCGAAAGTGCAGCTGCTGTGTATCCAGTGTGAAAGCCCCGAGGGCTTTCACACTGGAGCGATGCGCTGGCAGGATGGTAAAAAAAGTCCTGCCAGCAGCATCTTCGGAGCGGTGAAGGAGCGGTGTGTATACCGCTCCTTTACCGCTCCTGCCCATTGAAATCAATGGGATGGCGCGGCTATACCGCCGGCAAAGCGCCTCTGCAGAGGCGCTTTGCGGTGGTATTTAACCCCTTCTCGGCCGCTAGCGGGGGGTAAAACCGCCCCGCTAGCGGCCACATACCGACGGTAAAACGCCGCTAATAATAGCGGCGTTTTACCGCTGACGCCGCCCGCCGCCCCAGTGTGAAAGGGCTCTTAGTGATGGTGGGGAAATGTTAAGGCTGATTATTGTCCTTGCTCATTAAAAAAAATGTCACGATTTGCAATGGTGGTGGAACCCTCCGACACATAAATACTGCATTTCTTTGGACATATATACCTATAGGTGGTGAAATGACATCAGTGAGGAGTAATACTTCTTGATTTGTTCTGTAATATTTGATTTTTTTTGGTGGGTGAGTGTAGAATGTTGATGAAGTGATGTTACCCTCAGAATTTTGGGAATAATGTTTTGATTTCTGATGTTTGGCTCAAATTATGATCATTTGGAAATTCTAAACATCACACAAAATTGTGACTCATTTTAAATTTTTAGCAACAATGGTATTGTTTGTGGATTGTAAAGACACCTGTGTGAGTTTGGGGTAAAGATTGTTGTGATATGAAGAGTAACAAGTGAAAGTGACAGAGAAAAATATATTTTATCAAAACATTCCACTTTCTAGCATTCTTAAAATCAAAATATTTTAAGTAGAAGCAACAATGTTGCAAAGGAAAATTTATTTCACAGAAAGATACATTTCATCTCAACATTAAAAGGTTTTTTTTGTGAAAGTTACAATTGTTCCATTAGAATCAATGACTGAAACTTCATTTGGACTAAATTAGAGCAGATTTTCATTTTTAAAAAAATGCTCTCTAATTAACTCTCATTTTGGTATTTACTATACCTCCAGGTAAAAAAGACACTTGAGTTAAAATGAGAGTTATTTTCAGGTCTGAGCATGCTCAGTTGTGTTGGCACCTAGTTGTCCAAAACGGGGAATTTTTCACTTTTCAGACTTTTAAAGATATTTCAGCGTAGAAATCACTTTTTCACACAGTTTAAAAGCAGATAATCTTGAAATAATATACCGCATATTTCAGTACCATTTAGGCAATTATATCATGCTATAAAAATTATTTCCATGTGCAATTCTCTAGGTTTTAGCAGAGTAAGGGTTTGGGCTCTATTTAGTTTCAGGGAGCTATAGTAAATTCGATTTTGGGAGAATTTTCTCACCAGCGCTAAATTGCCGCGAATTAGCGCTAAATTGCCGCAAATTAGCGTTAATTCGCGGCAATTTGCGCGAATTAGCGCCATAGCGCTATAGTAAATGACCCCCTGACAGACTATATATCTTTGAAACAGATTCCACGAGGCTTACGGATAAAAAAGTTTCCCACTTTTGAATTCACAGATGAGGAGTCCAAGCTGGAATGGACCAATGCAATCTCTACCTGTTCCTTCAAACGAATGAACATTATCATAGATTTTAAACAAAAGGAATTAGATCGGGTACAGTGTGAAATGGCCTTAATTCAAAAGGATTTAACACCGCAACAAGATGCGCCAGATTATGCCGGCTTAGATGGCCAGCTGAATAAAAGACTTAACAAGCTTGAAAGGAATGTGATTTCCACTAAAAATGATAAGTGAATCAGGGATCAATTGGACTATGATTCTCACAAAGTCTATATATGGAAAAAACCCTTGTTTCAATCTCACCATTCACGGAGATCCACTCCGAAGAAGAGAGTGAGTTTTTCGGACACCGAAGGCGAACGCACTTGTGACACTATGGCAGCAACCGGATTCGATTCTTCTTCGGAAAGTAACCACACAGTCAACAAATGTAATCCGATGCCTTTAAACCAGGGCGGTCATGGCCGAAACAAGAAAAAGGGAAAGAGGAGAGGAAAACATGAAGGGGGGGGAAAGGCATAGAAGAGGCAGGTACAAATCGTTACCAACTTTGAGGCCGGAAGTAACTGAAAATCTTAATGTAGTTAACCTTTCAACCCGCCCTCTGTCCACCTCTGATGTTTCATTGTTATCCAGAGGCCTGAATTTTTGCCCCTCGAACCACTTTGATTTGTTCAGCACTATTCTTGATGTGAATAAATTTTCACGAATCTTAACACTACAAAAACACTACTTTACTGAGTGTGAAGATAATCAAGCGACCCTACAGTTGAATCAAGTCACGTCACAACCAAATCCCCTGCCGGTGGTAAGTCAATACTTTTTCCTATTTTATTTTCTGATGTATGTACATCAATAGACCTATCAGATCTTGCAATTGAATCAAATCCAGGGGCACCAACAGATAGCTCCAAGTGTAATACAGTATCCTTTAATACGAGATCTGATTTCTACCCTATTAACTCCAGAGGGAAGGATATGGACTTGTATCAAAAACTGATAGAGAAGGATTTGGCACATCTAGTGGAAAAAATATCGTTCATGACAATACTGGGAATCTTACTACTGATGAGAAAAAATCTCTCAACAGCTTACATAGGGACCCCTCTATTGTAATAAAGAATGCAGATAAGGGGGGAGCCGTGGTGATTTTAGATGCCATCGTATATAGAGAAGAAGCCTTACGCCAGTTGTCAGATTCTACAACTTACTATAAACTTAAAAGTGATCCTACAGAGTCCTTTAAGAAAGAACTGACGTCCCTTCTTGATAGAGCTGTCTATATAGGCATTCTCACCCCTAAAGATAGAAGAAGAAGAGATGTTCATCCCTGCGTTCCCAGTCATGACTATTTTCCACCATCTCCCAAAACTACACAAAGGCTTGTCACCACTTACAGGAAAACCAATTGTAGTGGGCATCGACTCCCTGAATGAACGTCTGGGCCAATGGGTCGATCAGCAGCTACAACCCCTGGTAGCCAGTCTACCAGGGTTTTTACGTGACACTAAACAGCTTCTGTCTAAATTGGAAGGGATGGTGTGGGAAAAGGATTTTCGTTGGATCACATGTGACATTTCAAGCTTGTATTCTTCCATTCCACATAACTTTGGCCTTCAGACTGTGGCTTTCTTTCTAGAAAAGTCTGGATGTTTCTTTTTGGTCCTGCAGGAGTTTATAATCATGTTTCTAGAATATCTACTTACCCATAACTTTTTCATGTTCGATGGGGAGTACTATCTCCAAAAATGTGGAGCCTCCATGGGTGCCAAGTTTTCACCTTCCCTGGCCAACCTCTATATGGGTTGGTGGGAGAGGCTCCGCATTTTTGGGGTTGATAGTCCCCATCGAACGGATACAGTGTTTTACTGTAGGTACATAGATGACTTGTTGTTTATTGTATCGGACCCACAAGTTGAAATTGAAAAATGGCTCCATTATTTAAATGATAATAACTTGAATTTGAAACTTACAGGCAAAATGGACCCGAGGTCCATTGAGTTTTTGGATGTTATCTTTACGGCAAATGGTTCTGAGATTACTTCTAATTTTTACAGGAAACCCAGTGCGGGTAATACACTTCTCCGGGCTGATTCCAATCATCCTCGGCATACAATTAGAAATATCCCACTTGGGCAATTCCTAAGGCTTAGGAGAATCTGCAGTAAAGAAACTGACTTTGACAGAGAGGCAATTTCTATGTCTCTGAGGTTCAAAGATAGAGGGTACTCTACAGCCATTATAAATAAAGGCCTATCCATAGCCAAAAAGACACCCTGCAACAATCTTCTTGTGGATAAAGTTAAGGACGGGAATAAACATGGTCTTTATAATAGATCCTCCTTAATCCCCACTTTTTCTACATCCTACAGTGCAGAATTTCACAAAATACAAAAAATTGTCACCAAGTACCTCCCGGTTTTCTCGAATTATCCCGTCTATTGCAAAGTTCTGGCCAAGGGCATCCGCAGCGTATCCAAAAAGGCACCGTCCCTCAATAGTCTTTTGTCACCTAGCCTGTTTTCCAGTAAAAACAAACCTAATCACTGGTTGTCGTTTTGAGGGAATTTTAGATGTGGCACACGCGATTGCAATTATTGCCCATTTATTAAAGGTGGGGACACTGTGACATCTATGTCTACAGGTAAATCTCACAAAATTAATTCTTTTGTTAACTGTAACACACGGTATGTGATATATGTAATCACGTGTACCACATATTCCATCCAATATGTAGGTAGAACAACACGCAGACTCAAAGACCGGTTGTATGACCATCTCTATGATATCGATAAAAATCATGCTACAAACGTTGCACGACACTGAAATGAGTTCCATCAAGGAGACACCTTCAGCCTTGTCATTCAACGTATTCATAAGATCATGACATCACCGAGGAGCGGGGACAAGTTTAGGATATTATGCAAGCATGACGTCCGATGGATCTTCCTTCTTAATACTAGATGACCTTTCAGACTCAATTTTGAGTGGAACGTGTCGCACTTTTATGAATAATCTGGTATGAATTTCATCATTCATTCAATAGAGATATTCAATCTTATCTCCAAATGTCTATGATATAAGGTTCATATCACGCTTGTCCTTACTGTGTCATCAGTCCAGCACAGTACTGATAATCGTTTTATGGTCTGCATCACAGTGGGATGCGATTTCTTTGTCTATAAGTATGGATCTATGGGGTTATGGTTCCAGTTCCATTGGAGAATATGGCAGCACCTACAGCATATGGAGCAAGACTTTCTCTCTCTCTTGCTGCTTTTAAGCGTATAACAGTTCCATACAGGTACATACCTTGTTATTTTCAAGTTGGATTGGAAGCCTAACCCCGATTTAATCTTTACGGTATTCGAATTAAATTTTTTCTCCCACTGTGATGCATTCGAATGGATGGAGTGAATCTATGTGTCCTGCTTGTAACTTGTGTCATGCTTTTTTGCTCTTTTTTTGCTCTGTTTTTAGCGACTTGGTCCATCATTTTTGAATATCTATTTGGTCACTGGTTTTGACTCATCAGTTTTGCAGCAGATGGAGTGAGACTCCTTGTCTCCTCGTCTCTGCGTGGTCTGTTCTGCCACCGCTCCATGTAAGCTAATCAACCGGTATGCCGGTTAGTCCCTTCACTTCTATTTTTCAGGTGTTCCTAAGTGTTTATATTTTCTCATTTATGGATCGCATATATATATATATATATATATATATATATATATATATATATTTCATTTATATGTTTTCTGTATATCTATCACTTAACCTTTAATAAGCGTCCGGCTACACATCAATGGGTAGTTACTTATTTTTGCGATCCATCCGACATTTAACCTATTCATGCTTTTGTTTTGTCTTTCTTCTTTTTACATTTTTAATAGGATATCGCTTGGTCCTCACCCCTCCTTTATTTGGGCTAAGAAGTTAAATTCATTTTTGACATTTTGCGATGATATTTGTTTGGATGTTTTTGCATGTTTGTAACCATTTGCACCGTGAGGATTGAAACTAGTGATGATCCAAAACTTTGTTGATTTAGATAAGATACAAATAGATACAAGTAAATTGAGATCTATTTAATGTGGATTTATTCCCCCTTTTTTTTTTGGCCGTATATATTATTTCTTTTGGGCTATATAGTACATTTTCTGTCTTAAATTTATGTTATGAAAAGTATTGTGTTTATACTTTTATACACATATTTTTGCATATATATAGATTTTGTCAATTATAATTAGCATCTTCAGGGACAAATGTATGTGCATGTTGTTTCTCACTAGTTTCCTTTTTACTTTTCCATCTTCTCCGGTGTTTTTATTATCCCAATGATATGTCTCCACCTGCTATGGGGCAATATGGCATCCAATATTTTTTTGATACTTGATGGGGAAGAAAATATATATTGTTTTTTCTTTCCAATCAATTTTTCTGTTTTACGTTTTTCCATTATTTCATTTTTTGGTCTAAGGTGGATGCTCACTTGCCCCTTTTGCAAGTGTTATTTTATTGTGGGAATGTTCAACTTTTTAAGCGCACTGAAAGGGTGCGACCGGGTTGTAGTGCGCTGATTGGTTGCTCCACCGGCACACACAATCTTCCCCCCCTTTTTTATTTTTCTATTTATATCACATTCATACTATCCCTCTTTAGCTACGAATAAGCATCTCATGATGTGAAACGCATTAGCGGATTTATCACCCTGTATCTTTCTCCGCACTGACTGTATTTTGGATTTTTACTTCAATAAAGATGTTCCTTCTCCAGAGAGCGGCTATCCAGGATTTTTTTCGTTTTACTGCTCCCCTGGGGCAGGACCCAGGTCCCCAAACCCTTTTTATGATAATACTATGCATATAAGCCTTTAATATTAGCACTTTTGATTTCTTCCATAGACTTTTAAAGGGTGTTCCGCGGCTTTCTAATTCGCCGTGAACACTCCAAATTGTTCGCTGTTCGGCGAACAGCCGATGTTCGAGTCGAACATGAGTTCCCTCCCTAATCCAGATAAGACGCAGCCCCATTTTAAAGCCTGAATGTATCCACGACTAAAATCTGTACATGGGAGGGGGGTGGATTTAAACGATCAGATGCTACAACCACATTTGTTAACCTGAAAGTCCCGTTATTGGTATAAGAAAGTTGCATTTTATCTGTTTTCAAATGTAAAATAATGCATTTGGGTGGCAAAAATATGAATGCAATCTATACACTGGGGTGGGGGGGGGACCTCTGGGGGAATCTAGGATGGAAAAGGATCTGTGGGTCCTAGTAGATGATAGGCTCAGCAATGGCATGCAATACCAAGCTGTTACTAACAAAGCAAACAGAATATTGGCATGCATTAAAAAGGGATCAACTCCAGAGATAAAATCATAATTCTCCCACTCTACAAGACTCTGGTCCGGCCGCACCTGGAGTATGCTGTCCAGTTTTGGGCACAAGTCCTCAGGAAGGATGTACTGGAAATGGAGCGAGTACAAAGAAGGGCAACTAAGCCAATAAAGGGTCTGGAGGATATTAGTTATTGGGAAAGGTTGCGAGCACTGAACTTATTCTCTCTGTAGAAGAGACGCTTGAGAGGGGATATGATTTCAATTTATAAATCCCGTACTGGTGACCCCACAATAGGGATAAAACTTTTTCGCGGAAGGGAGTTTAACAAGACATGTGGCCACTCATTAAAATTAGAAGAAAAGAGGTTTACCTTAAACTACATAGAGGGTTCTTTGCTGTAAGAGCGGCAAAGATGTGTTATTCCCTTCCACAGGCGGTGGTCTCAGCAGGGAGCATCGATGGTTTCAAAAAACTATTAGATAAGCACTTGAACGACCGCAACATACAGGGATATACAATGTAATACTGACATATAATCACACACATAGGTTGGACTTGATGGACTTGTGTCTTTTTTCAACCTCTCACCTACTATGTAACTATGTAACTATGTAATGTATGCTCCTAGAATGCCTGCAGGTGCTACTTGGATGTTGGGCCTCTGCATGTGGCCAGGCTGTGTAAATGTTTCACACATGTGGTATCACCATACTCAGAAGGAGAAGCAGAATGTATTTTGGGGTGTAATGTTTGCTATGTACATGCTATGTGTTATAAATATCTTATAAATTGACAACTTTGTGTAAAAAAAAATGCGTTTTCATTTTTTTTCCACATTTTACAAAAACTTCTGGAAAAAAATGAACCATTCAAAAGACTCATTATGCCTCATAGATTATACATTGGGGTATTTGCTTTCCAAAATGAGGTCATTTTGTGGGCAATTCCATTGTCCTGGTGCTCCAGGGTCCTCAAAAGTGTAATAGGTGGTAGACTCTATAACTTTCACACAGACTAAATAATATCCACTAATCTGGGTTATTTTTTACCAAAGATATGTAGCAGTATATGTTTTGGCCCAAATTTATGAAGAAAAATTACTTATTTAAATGTTACAATAGAAACAAAAAAAAAGTGTTTTTTTTTCAAAATGTTTGCGCTTTTTTAGCTTATATCACAAAAGATAAAAAACCCAGCATTGATTAAATACCACCAAAAGAAAGCTCTATTTGTGAGGAAAAAAAATGATAAAAAAAATTGTTTGGATACAGTGTAGCATGACTTAGTAATTGTCATTCAAAGTATGAGAGCACTGAAAGCTGAAAATTTGTCTGGGCAGGAGGGTGCATAAGTGCCTGTTATTGAAGTGGTTAAAGAATAAGTTTGCCTTTTTGTGCAGAATTTCACTTTACATAATAAATAGAAGCATTTTCCAATGCCATTTCTGGCCCAGCTATCCTAATTCTTTTCTCTCACTTACCTTATCCACAGGAGGTTTAAAATCTTGTCAGTTTATTTGAATTTTTAAAATGATTTTCAGATTCCATCACTTCCTGTAGATTTTCTCAGCATTCACTTCCTGTGTGCCATCTCCCAGAAGCCTTCACTTCCTTGTTGCATCACAGAAGAGGTTGTGATATTACCATATCAAAAGAGAATATATAGAAAAAATTGGCTTTTTAAACTGTGGTTTCCATGGATAGATTAAAGTATGTCACTTAGCTATAGCAATCATCTTTATAAAGGTATAAAAGGTTTATTATTTTTTGCAAAAGAAGAAAAAAAGGGGCAACTATAGGCCCATATACATATAGAAACACATATACGTATCATGAAAATATGAGACACAATAATACACGGGCAGGGCCGTCTTTAATATTGATTGGGCCCTGGGCAAAGATTTTATTGGGGCCCCCCCAGCTAGACTCAAAATGAGTTTACTGCAGCAGATCAGGCAACGATTGTGATTGGCTGCCAGAGATTACAACACATCATTACAGCTTACAGATTAGTTGCTAGAGGTTACTACACATCATAACCTCTCAGTGCAAATTGCGGGTGTGGCCAAACTGCACTAGCATTGAGGGGTGCACTATGTACAGAGTGCAGGGTTGGGGGGTGCGCTTTGTGCAGAGTGCAGGGGTGAGGTGAGTGCAGGGGTGAGGTGAGTGCAGGGGTGAGGTGGGTGCAGAGTGCAGGGGTGAGGTGAGTGCAGAGTGCAGGGGTGAGGTGGGTGCAGAGTGCAGGGGTGAGGTGGGTGCAGGGCTGAGGTGGGTGCAGAGTGCAGGACTGAGGTGGGTGCAGAGTGAGGTGAGTGCAGGGTGCAGGGGTGAGGTGGGTGCAGATTGCAGGGGTGAGGTGGGTGCAGAGTGAGGTGAGTGCAGAGTGCAGGGGTGAGGTGGGTGCAGATTGCAGGGGTGAGGTGGGTGCAGAGTGCAGGGGTGTGGTGGGTGCAGAGTGCAGGGGTGAGGTGAGTGCAGGACTGAGGTGGGTGCAGAGTGCAGGGCTGAGGTGGGTGCAGAGTGCAAGGCTGAGGTGGGTGCAGAGTGAGGTGAGTGCAGGGGTGAGGTGGGTGCAGAGTGTAGGGGAGTGATGGGTGCAGAGTGCAGGGGTGTGGTGGGTGCATAGTTCAGGGGTGAGGTGGGTGCAGAGTGCAGGGGTGAGGTGGGTGCAGAGTGCAGGAATGAGGTGGGCGCAGAGTGCAGGAGTGAGGTGGGCGCAGGGTGCAGGACTGAGGTGAGTGCAGGATGCAGGACTGAGGTGGGTGCAGAGTGCAGGACTGAGGTGGGTGCAGAATGCAGGACTGAGGTGGGTGCAGAATGCAGGACTGAGGTGGGTGCAGAGTGCAGGGGTGAGGTGGGTGCAGAGTGAGGTGTCTACAGAGTGCAGGGGTGAGGTGGATGCAGAGTGCAGGAGTAAGGTGGGTGCAGGGGTGAGGTAGGTGCAGAGTGCAGGGGTGAGGTGGGTGCAGACTGAGGTGGGTGCAGAGTGCAGGACTGAGGTGGGTGCAGAGTGCAGGACTGAGGTGGGTGCAGAGTGAGGTGAGTGCAGAGTGCAGGGGTGAGGTGGGTGCAGATTGCAGGGGTGAGGTGGGTGCAGAGTGAGGTGAGTGCAGAGTGCAGGGGTGAGGTGGGTGCAGATTGCAGGGGTGAGGTGGGTGCAGAGTGCAGGGGTGTGGTGGGTGCAGAGTGCAGGGGTGAGGTGAGTGCAGGACTGAGGTGGGTGCAGAGTGCAGGGCTGAGGTGGGTGCAGAGTGCAAGGCTGAGGTGGGTGCAGAGTGAGGTGAGTGCAGGGGTGAGGTGGGTGCAGAGTGTAGGGGAGTGATGGGTGCAGAGTGCAGGGGTGTGGTGGGTGCATAGTTCAGGGGTGAGGTGGGCGCAGAGTGCAGGGGTGAGGTGGGCGCAGAGTGCAGGGGTGAGGTGGGCGCAGAGTGCAGGGGTGAGGTGGGCGCAGGGTGCAGGACTGAGGTGAGTGCAGGATGCAGGACTGAGGTGGGTGCAGGATGCAGGACTGAGGTGGGTGCAGAGTGCAGGACTGAGGTGGGTGCAGAGTGCAGGACTGAGGTGGGTGCAGAATGCAGGACTGAGGTGGGTGCAGAGTGCAGGGGTGAGGTGGGTGCAGAGTGAGGTGTCTACAGAGTGCAGGGGTGAGGTGGATGCAGAGTGCAGGAGTAAGGTGGGTGCAGGGGTGAGGTAGGTGCAGAGTGCAGGGGTGAGGTGGGTGCAGACTGAGGTGGGTGCAGAGTGCAGGACTGAGGTGGGTGCAGAGTGCAGGGGTGAGGTGGGTGCAAAGTGCAGGACTGAGGTGGGTGCAGAGTGCAGGGGTGAGGTGGGTGCAAAGTGCAGGGGTTAGGTGGATGCAGAGTGCATGGGTAAGGTGGGTGAAGAATGCAGGGGTGAGGTGGGTGCAGAGTAAGGTGGGTGCAGAGTGCAGAGTGAGATGAGTGCAGAGTGAGGTGGGTGCAGAATGCAGGGGTGAGGTGGATGCAGAGTTCAGGGGTAAGGTGGGTGCAGAATGCAGGGGTAAGGTGGGTGCAGAGTGAGGTGGGTGCAGAGTGAGGTGGGTGCAGAGTGAGATGAGTGCAGAGTGAGGTGGGTGCAGGAGTGAGGTGGGTGCAGAGTGCAGGGGTGAGGTGGATGCAGAGTGCAGGGGTGAGGTGGATGCAGAGTGCAGGAGTGAGGTGGATGCAGAGTGCAGGGGTGAGGTGGGTGCAGAGTGAGGTGGGTGCAGAGTGAGGTGGGTGCAGAGTGAAGAGTGAGGTGGGTACAGAGTGCAGGGGTGAGGTGGATGCAGAATGTAGGGTGAGGTGGGTGCAGAGTGAGGTGGGTGCAGAGTGAGGTGGGTGCAGAGTGGGGTGGGTGCAGAGTGCAGAGTGAGGTGGATGCAGAGTGCAGGGGTGAGGTGGATGCAGAGTGCAGGGGTGAGGTGGGTGCAGAGTGAGGTAGGTGCAAAGTGAGGTGGGTGCAGAGTGAAGAGTGAGGTGGGTACAGAGTGCAGGGGTGAGGTGGATGCAGAGTGTAGGGTGAGGTGGGTGCAGAGTGCAGGGGTGAGGTGGGTGCAGGGGTGAGGTGGGTGCAGAGTAAGGTGGGTGCAGAGTGAGGTGGGTGCAGAGTGTAGGGTGAGGTGGGTGCAGAGGTGAGGTCGGTGCAGAGGTGAGGTGGGTGAAGAGTGATGTGGGTGTAGAGTGCAGAGTGAGGTGGGTGCAGAGTGCAGTGTGAGGTGGGTACATTGTGAGGTGGGTGCAGAGTGCAGTGTGAGGTGGGTGCAGAGTGCAGAGTGAGGTGGGTCCAGAGTGAGGTGGGTCCAGAGTGAGGTGGGTCCAGAGTGAGGTGGGTCCAGAGTGAGGTGGGTGCAGAGTGAGGTGGGTGCAGAGTGCACAGTGAGGTGGGTCCAGAGTGAGGTGGGTCCAGAGTGAGGTGGGTGCAGAGTGCAGAGTGAGGTGGGTCCAGAGTGAGGTGGGTGCAGAGTGAGGTGGGTGCAGAGTGAGGTGGGTGCAGAGTGAAGTGAGTGCAGTGTTCAGAGTGAGGTGGGTCCAGAGTGAGGTGGGTCCAGAGTGAGGTGGGTCCAGAGTGAGGTGGGTGCAGAGTGCAGAGTGAGGTGGGCGCAGAGTGAGGTGGGCGCAGAGTGAGGTGGGCGCAGAGTGAGGTGGGTCCAGAGTGAGGTGGGTCCAGAGTGAGGTGGGTCCAGAGTGAGGTGGGTCCAGAGTGAGGTGGGTCCAGAGTGAGGTGGGTGCAGAGTGAGGTGGGTGCAGAGTGCACAGTGAGGTGGGTCCAGAGTGAGGTGGGTCCAGAGTGAGGTGGGTCCAGAGTGAGGTGGGTGCAGAGTGAGGTGGGTGCAGAGTGAGGTGGGTGCAGAGTGAGGTGGGTGCAGAGTGAGGTGGGTGCAGAGTGAGGTGAGTGCAGTGTTCAGAGTGAGGTGGGTCCAGAGTGAGGTGGGTCCAGAGTGAGGTGGGTCCAGAGTGAGGTGGGTGCAGAGTGCAGAGTGAGGTGGGTGCAGAGTGAGGTGGGTGCAGAGTGAGGTGGGTGCAGAGTGAGGTGGGTGCAGAGTGAGGTAGGTGCAGAGTGAGGTGGGTGCAGAGTGAGGTAGGTGCAGAGTGAGGTGGGTGCAGAGTGAGGTGGGTGCAGAGTGCAGAGTGAGGTAGGTGCAGAGTGAGGTGGGTGCAGAGTGAGGTGGGTGCAGAGTGAGGTGGGTGCAGAGTGAGGTGGGTGCAGAGTGAGGTGGGTGCAGAGTGCAGAGTGAGGTAGGTGCAGAGTGAGGTAGGTGCAGAGAGAGGTAGGTGCAGAGTGAGGTAGGTGCAGAGTGAGGTGGGTGCAAAGTGCAGAGTGAGGTAAGTGCAGAGAGAGGTAGGTGCAGAGTGAGGTGGGTGTAGAGTGCAGAGTGAGGTGGGTGCAGAGTGCAGAGTGAGGTGGGTGCAGAGTGAGGTGGGTGCAGAGTGAGGTGGGTGCAGAGTGCAGAGTGAGGTGGGTGCAGAGTGCAGAGTGAGGTGGGTGCAGAGTGAGGTGGGTGCAGAGTGAGGTGAGTGCAGAGTGAGGTGAGTGCAGAGTGAGGTGGGTGCAGAGTGAGGTGGGTGCAGAGTGAGGTGGGTGCAGAGTGAGGTGGGTGCAGAGTGAGGTGGGTGCAGAGTGAGGTGGGTGCAGAGTGGGGTGGGTGCAGAGTGCAGAGTGAGGTGGGTGCAGAGTGAGGTGGGTGCAGAGTGCAGAGTGAGGTGGGTGCAGAGTGAGGTGGGTGCAGAGTGAGGTGGGTGCAGAGTGAGGTGGGTGCAGAGTGCAGAGTGAGGTGGGTGCAGAGTGAGGTGGGTGCAGAGTGAGGTGGGTGCAGAGTGAGGTGGGTGCAGAGTGAGGTGGGTGCAGAGTGCAGAGTGAGGTGGGTGCAGAGTGAGGTGGGTGCAGAGTGAGGTGGGTGCAGAGTGAGGTGGGTGCAGAGTGCAGAGTGAGGTGGGTGCAGAGTGCAGAGTGAGGTGGGTGCAGAGTGCAGAGTGAGGTGGGTGCAGAGTGAGGTGGGTGCAGAGTGAGGTGGGTGCAGAGTGCAGAGTGAGGTGGGTGCAGAGTGCAGAGTGAGGTGGGTGCAGAGTGCAGAGTGAGGTGGGTGCAGAGTGAGGTGGGTGCAGAGTGCAGTGGGTGCAGAGTGCAGAGTGAGGTGGGTGCAGAGTGAGGTGGGTGCAGAGTGCAGAGTAAGGTGGGTGCAGAGTGCAGAAGTGCACAGCTCTCCTCCCACCCAGATTTCAATACAGAGCTCCACTCTCCCTAAGTACAAGGCTGTCCTCCCACAAAGCCCCCATCCCCCATTCCAGTATAGAGGAAAACTCTGTGTACTCACAGCATGTTGTCCTCCGATGTCCGTGGAACCTGCCAGTCCCAGAAACAGCTTCCCCTGTGCAGAGTCCCCGCCCCCTTCCTCCTCTGCTCTCATAGATCGTGTGTGTCCCTGAGGGATGAGAACAGCCGCCGGAAGAGAAGCGCTGTCACTTGGAAATACACAAGCCGTGCTTGTGTATTTCCAAGTGACAGTAGCGAGCAGCCAGCATGCGACCAGCACCGGAGGTGGCCGAACTCCGGCGGGCAGTGTGCAGGGTTTAAGGGACGGGCAGCGCAGGGCCCCCAACAATGACAGGGCCCTGGGCAGATGCCCCTTTTGCCCCGCGGTAAAGACGGCCCTGTACACGGGTTACACGGGGTCTGCCAACATGTTTTGCAGTATACGATGCTTCTTCAGGGCTTTATTATCTGTGTGTGAGTCAAAACACAGTATATGTATAAACTAGGGTTGCACCGATACCGATACTAGTATCGGTATGGGTGCCAATACGGAGAATTTGCAGGAGTACTTGTACTCCTGCAAATGCTCCGATGCTTCACCCAATACCTGGGCAGTTCGGGGTGATCGGTGCTGCAGCGGAGGGAGTTACTAGCACCGATCTCCCTGTAAAGATTTAAATAATGCAGCTGAAAGTTGCTTCTCCCTCCCCCCCCGTGGCTTTCAGTTGCTTTATTGAAATCTGTACAGGGAGATCGGTGCTTGTAACTCCTCTGGTGCTCCTCTGGTCCCTCGCCATGTCATCCGTGCTCCTCCGGTCCCCCACCATGTCGTCCATGCTCCTCCAGTCCCCCTCCATGTCCTCCCTGCTCCTCCATCCCCCACCATGTTGTCCGTGCTCCTCTGGTCCCCCACCATGTCCTCTCTGCTCCTCTGTCCCCCGCCATGTTGTCAGTGCTCCTCTGGCCCCCCCATGTCCTCCCTACTCCTCCATCCCCGCCATGTTGTCAGTGCTCCTCCAGCCCCCCACCATGTCCTCCCTGCTCCTCAGGTTCCCCGCCATGTCCTCCCTGCTCCTCCGATCCCCCTCTGTCCTCCTCTGGGACACAGCCTGTCCCGGATCTATCAGGATGGAGAGCAGAGGAAGGAGCCAGTAAATCTGTTATTTACCGGCTCCTTCCTTTTCTGAATGAACAGAGTCAGTGATCATCTGTATTTACGATGTCTCAGTTTATGAATGGGGAGGAGCCTCTGTCTCCTGACCATTCATTTTCAGTGCATGCATATGTAAAATTGTAAAAATAAAAAATAAAATAAAAAAAACATTGACACTGTCCACTCCCCCCTCCCTCCCAAAAAAAGAAAACATTGTAAAAAAAATAAAAAAATATATAAATTCTAAAAAATAATTAAAAAAATAAATAGTAAAAAATAAAATTGTAAAAAAAAGAAATAAAAATAAAAAAACGACTGACACAGTCCACTGTCACATGACATTAAAAAAAAAGGATCTGTAATCTGTATCGGCGTGTACTTGAAAAAAAAGTATCGGTACTTGTACTCGGTCTTAAAAAAATGGTATCAGTCCAACCCTAGCATAAACAAAGCAAAATTAGTAACTATACAGTGCCTTGCAAATGTATTCACCCTCTTGTCATTTTTCGTGTTTTGTTACCTCACAACCTGGAATTAACATGGATTGTTTGAGGATCTGCATCATTTAATTTACAGAACATGCCCACAACTTTGAAGATGTTTTTTTTTTTATTGTGAAGCAAACAACAAATAGGACAAAATAACAGAAAAGGCCAATGTGCATAACTATTCACCCCCCTAAAGTCAATAGTTTGTAGAGCCACCTTTTGCGGCTATCACAACTCCATGTCGCTTTGGATAAGTCTTTATGAGCTTGCCACATCTTACCACTGGGATTTTTGCCCATTCCTCCTTGAAAAACTGCTCCAGCTCCTTCAAGTTGGATGGTTTGCGCTTGTGAACAGCAATCTTTAAGTCTGACCACAAATTTTCTATTGGATTGAGGTCTGGGCTTTGATTAGGCCATTCCAACACATTTACATGTTTCCCCTTAAGCCACTCAAGTGTTGCTTTAGCAGTGTGTTTGGGATCATTGTCCTGCTAGAAGGTGAACCTCCATCCTAGCCTCAAATCACACAGAGTGGTACAGGTTTTGCTCAAGAATAACCCTGTATTTAGCATCATCCATCTTTCTCTCAACTCTGACCAGTTTCCCAGTCCCAACTGCTGAAAAACATCCCCACAGCATGATGCTGCCACCACCATGTTTCACTGTAGGGATGGTGTTCTTTGGGTGATGTGATGTGTTGGGTTTGCGCCAGACATAGCGTTTTCTTTGATGGCCAAAAAGTTCAATTTTAGTCTCATCAGACCAGAGCACCTTCCTCCATACATTTTTGGAGTCTCCCACATGCCTTTTTGCAAACTCAAAACGTGCCATTTTGTTTTTTGCTGAAAGTAATGGCTTTCTTCTGGCCACTCTGCCATAAAGCCCAACTCTATGGAGTGTACGGCTTATTGTCATTCTATGTACAAATACTCCAGTCTATGCTGTGGAACTCTGCAGCTCCTCCAGGGTTACTTTAGGTCTCTGTGCTGCCTCTCTGATTAATGCCCTCCTTGCCTGGTCCGTGAGTTTTGGTGTGCGGCCGGCTCTTGACAGGTTCATTGTCCCTTACTTGTTTGGAGAGTTCCTTAGTCTTCATGGCAGTGTGTAGTTAGTGGTGCCTCTTGCTTAGGTGTTGCAGCCTCTGGGGCCTTTCAAAAAGGTGTGTATATGTAATGACAGATCATGTGTCACTTAGATTGCACACAGGTGGACATCATTTCACTAATTATGTGACTTCTGAATTTAATTGGTTGCACCAGAGCTTTTTATGGGCTTAATAACAAAGGGGGTGAATACATACGCGCATGCCAATTATCAGTTTTTTATTTCTGAAAAATAGTTTTATGTATATATTTTTCTAATTTTACTTCACCAACTTAGACTATTGTGTTCTGATCCATCACATATAATTCAGATTACAAAAACATTAAACTAAAGGCTGTAATGTAACAAAATAGGTAAAAAGCCAAGAGGGGTGAATAATTTTGCAAGGCACTGTACATTTTACCATACATTAAAAAACAGGGGAGGGGGAAAGAGGCGGGGGGGGGGGAAGGGGGGGGGGAATAAATAACTATACCTAGAGCATTGGATGTGTTCCAGCTAGTGAGAGACCAAAATAGGAAGCTTCACTTTGCTGAAATAGTGCATAAATAGGACCCAGTCATCACATATACAGTATCTCACAAAAGTGAGTACACCCCTCACATTTTTGTAAATGTTTTATTACCTTTTCATGTGACAACTCTGAAGAAATGACACCTTTATACAATGTAAAGTAGTGAGTGTACAGCTTGTATAACAGTGTAAATTTGCTGTCCCTTCAAAATAACTCAACACACAGCCATTAATGTCTAAACCGCTGGCAACAAAAGTGAGTACACCCCTAAGTAAAAATGTCCAAATTGGGCCCAAAGTTTTAATATTTTGTGTGGCAACCATTATTTTCCAGCACTGCCTTAATCCTCTTAAGCATGGAGTTCACCAGAGCTTCACAAGTTGCCACTGGTTGCACTGCAGGATATAATGAGAAAGATGCAAATAAATACAACTTCCCTACATATCAAGCATAAACTCCATTGTTTATTCAAATAAACAGTGTATATCTTATCCTAATGTAGATAGCATACAACCCAACATCATCAAATCCTTTTATATATGAGAGGTCAGTGTAAATGCCCGAAGCACCAGGGATCTCTGCAGGGGTGTCTGTGTCTCCTGAGAGCCTATTACTCCAGCAAGAGATCCCCACACAGACAAGCCCTTCAGAGGACATAAGGGGCAGTCACTAGAGAACTGGGTGGGCCCTCTCTCACTTGGCCATTATCCAACAAATCAGTATGGGTCCATTAGCCCAAAGGGGGAGGAGCCCCAGAATGGCGCTAAAACATACCTGCTCACCCTCCCCTTCCTCTCTGACCGCAGTCTCGCAGTCAGTCCAGATGCCATGACCGCCTTCATTTCTGCCATTGTCAAAAGTGGAAGTGAAGTCAGATTACGACAGGTGGAAGTGGTGCTAAAGAAAACCATATATTACCATATCACCTTCCACCCACCCATCAGCTATGCAGTACAAGAGCCTGTCTGATTTGATACAAATTTAATGGATTGTTCAGGTGGTCCTTCTATTCCATAGTTCTGGTAAATCTAAAGGAAATTTTACAGAGATTGTACTATCAGATCGCATAGTGTATGGCCATCTTTATCTCTGGGTTAATATTGATTTTAATAGGTTTTTAATATGTTTGATTATGTTTTTTATAGAAAAATGTTAAGTTTTTATGTTGAAGTATAAACTATGTGTTCCTTGGTTATATATTGTGTTTATTTTCATACTTTTATGTGAAGTAAGGCACGTATACCCATTGGTAAATTGCTTGGAGCTGAGGGGGTTAACATTGGAGATCTTTGTTTCTTCCCTGTGCCTATTTCATTTTTTTTTTTTTCATTAAGCCCCTCCCCTTTCCCCTCCCCTTAATCCCCACTCACCTATTTAAACCCTGCGAGTTGCCTATTTTCCTTGACTATGACAAAGCGCTCATGCGCGAAACGCGTCGTCAAGGCAACCTCTCCCCCCCCCTACATGGCAGAGGCCCCAGCTTGAGTTCTTCACTGCGATTTTTCATCCATTCACAATTTTTTTTTTTTTGTTTTTTTGTTTTTTTTTTTTTTTTTGTTTGTGAAGCCGCTTTTTTCACCAGCAAGCATTTCCTGCAAATCCACCATCTTCACTACCCCATCTTTTTTTTACCCATTGCAATATCCATTTTTTCATATGACTGTTGGCCATCTCCCCAGGCAGGTCAGGCTGATGTGAGCTCCATCAGCCTGCCGCCACCAATTCCCCCGTCAGAGGGCCTCTCAGTGTCAGTTCCGACCTCAGCGCAGTGTCACCAGGTCTCACTGATGAGACTTCACCTCTGTGGAGACACGTCCCAGCCTAGCAGCGGTTCCGTTTTACTTCTCAGACGCTACAGCGGCTCCCCTGTGCTGACGTCATCCTCCATCGACACACAGCTCCGGCCAGGCTGTTCTCCGCACGGCGGAGCTACACATCTCCACACGGCGGCCACTTCACTTCTATTTCAGCCCGGTTATTCCTCATGGCGCCAAGGTCTTTACCATATGAGGCAGCTCTGAGCCCTCTTACCTGCCTGTGAGTACTTTGACATATCTCCACCACCTTGCCTCCATTCACCTGCTTTGAGCCCATATGTTTGCTTTCACACTTTACACAGCAGTCTCCGTATACTTTCATTAGATGGATCTCCGGTGGTAACCTCCTGCTGTTTGATGCCTCTGTCACCTTTTTGATGTCTATTTGATCACTTACAACATCACCAAGAGTCTGTCATTTTTGAATAGTTTTTATCGTGTGCTTTTTTGTTTTTAAACAGAGCCTCTGAACCTGGTTCTTTTGCAGTAAATATTGTTACTTTGGACTATTGCTAACCACTGGCTCATTATTGGTTCATTAAAAACCATAAACTTTTATACCTTTTATACTTGTTGTATTTTGTTTTCCAACAATAGCCTGAGCGCTGGACATTTTATATGTTGCTTCCTGGTATGATCTGTTTTCACCAATTACAGTTTGTCTAGCAGCACGGGATATTACTATTATGTTTATTGTAGTTTCTAGTTTCCTGTTTCATCCCTGTATATGCATTAATAATTTTTGAATGGATGGTACAGGCTATACATCTATTTTATATGTTTGTTACATTCTCTGGGTGACCTACCACTGGCGCTAGGTTACTCTTCTCTGTGTTTTTCCCTATGGCCATCTTTATACAAGTACATAGGAGGCTGACGGGGAAGAATTCCGGGAAGACCTGGCAAATATGCCATTATCCAAGGCCCTGCTAATTTGCGCATGCGCATTAGCTATTGGCATGCAATGGCGAATCTTCATGCGCGAAGGTACATTTGCACACGCAAAGCATGCTAATTGCCAGCATCCACTGGCCTATATAAGGACAGCAGTTCCTCTCATAAATTGCTGGATTATCGTCAGCCTTGTATCCTGTGTTCCTGTGTCTTGTGCTTCTGCTTGATTACATGTTACAGACCCAGCTTACCACTGACCTGCTCTGATCTGGCTTCTCTCCTGGCTCTGGAACCCGGCTTGCTCCACGGACCTGCTTCGGCCTTGTTCCTGATTGACATACTGTGTTTGACCCTGGCTTGATCTCAACCACCCTTCTGACTCTGCTCCTGACTTCGATGCAATACATACTAGCTCATTATTCCTTTATTATACAGGTTTTTGTTTTTCTTTGGGGGGGGGATTTACAACCTTTCTAATTGTGAATGAAGTAGTGGGTGGTGCTGAGTGCTTGAATAACAAAACGTATGACTATTCATAGGGTGAAACAAAATGGAGAGCACGTGGGGAAAATACGTGGAAGTAGACCACAACCTAAGTGTGGAATAAATATAAGCATTGCATTGAACTCACAATACAAGATTGCCAACAGGGGACTGATAAAGTAAAAGAAGAGTACTAAAGGAACCCATATAAAGAAGAGAATCTCCCAGACTAATTACCTGGTGATCCCACATGTTAGCAACACAATCTAGGTGTGGTGTGCAAAGTCCTCAGGAAAGAAAGAAAAACTGGGGGTGACATACTGTATATACCAAAGGCACCCCCCAAGTCCCTCCTTGCATCATACTGGTGTGGCTGATGAGGGGAGCCGCCGGCCGGCAATCAACGCCAAAAAGCCTCCCTCATGGAACAACTTCTCATGTAATAAAGATGCGCCAGCCTAATGGCGCCAAATTTGACGCCATGCGTCTGGCGTGAGGCGTGGTGCAGATGCACATCATGTGGGCGCCCACCCAATCCCCCACATCCCAAAGGGGTGGAGGGGAAAAGGGGGACAGGCCCCAGGTGAGCCTCGCAGCTTCTGGGTACAGAGACAACAAAGCAAAACCACATGCGAATGAAAGGTAGCTAAACTGCAAAAGAAGGGCAAAGTACTGAGTAGTTATGAATAAAAAACTCTACATATCCTGTAAAGAATCACAAACCACTAAAGGTGAAATCTGCCAGTTGTAATGAAGAAAGACACAGACATACAGTATGTTCTCAGAATGTCTTCTCCAATTCTCCTGAGTAGAAATGTATCTCTTAATAGTATCAACCTGCATAGGTTCCGGATTGTCAAAATCTGGAGAAACTCTTGGATCCTTCTGAACAAATTGTCTAGCAGAGAAACACATGCCACCATTTCTTCCAAACATTCCCAGTCTCTCCTTCCTCCATTTTGTAAGTCTTTGATTAATTCAGATACATAGTTGGATGAAGGCCTCAAGATCATTAGGAGTCTCTACTCTGACAAGTTCATCTTTTATCTGTTCAGAAAGCACTTGGCGAAACTGACTAATTTGCGCTGCATGGTTCCAAGTGGTATCTACGATCCAACGTCTGAATTAAGCTGTG
Source organism: Aquarana catesbeiana (assembly GCF_042186555.1). Taxonomy (NCBI): domain Eukaryota; kingdom Metazoa; phylum Chordata; class Amphibia; order Anura; family Ranidae; genus Aquarana; species Aquarana catesbeiana. The sequence goes on along the minus strand of NC_133329.1, from coordinate 232,696,208 downwards.
TACTCAGCAACAGGGAGTTTACCCTACCACAAACTATGCAACTTTGCTTCTGCAGTAGCGTAGTGTTTGGGATGATCAAAAACCTGATTTATTGCGGTCACAATTTTTGAGTCCAGCAAATTTTTCTTGGTAGGTAACACTGAACTCCCGCAGTTCTGCAATTTGATGCTTGAAAGGAGCCACAGCATTTGCTATAGCAGTCTCCATGTTTTGGGCCAGATTATTCTATCCTGATCAGTCTCAGAGACCACATAGCAGTAGGGGGACTCCTACCAACTAGCAGGATAGGTATACAAGTAGGTCACCCTGGCGGATGACGCAGGCTCACCTGAGGTGTGGAGTCTAAGTACTAACCGGTGTTCACCAGAGCTCCTATTGGTGGAGATTAGGGATGGGCTGAACACCCCCCTGTTCGGTTCGCATTCCAGAACATGCAAACAGGCAAAAAATTTGTTCGAACACGCGAACACCGTTAAAGTCTATGGGACACGAACATGAAAAATAAAAAGTGCTAATTTTAAAGGTTAATATGCAAGTTATTATCTTAAAGTGTTTGGGGACCTGGGTCCTGCCCCGGGGGACATGTATCAATGCAAAAAAAAGTTTTAAAAATGGCCGTTTTTTCGGGAGCAGTGATTTTAATAATGCTTAAAGTGAAACAGTAAAAGTGAAATATTCCTTTAAATTTCGTACCTGGGGGTGTCTATAGTATGCCTTTAAAGTAGCGCATGTTTCCTGTGTTTATAACACTCTGAGAGCAAAATGACATTTCTAAAGGAAAAAAAAAAGTAATTTAAAAGTGTTAGCGCTAGTGCCAGTTATTAATGAATTGTCGGTCCCCATAATAATACACATAAAAGTCATTGAAAGTCATTGAAAAATAAAAAAAAAATGCGTGGGGGTCCCCCAAAATTCCATTACCTGGCCCTTCAGGTCTGGTATGGATATTAAGGCGAACTCCGCACCAAAATTTAAAAAAAAAAATGACGTGGGGTTCCCCCAAAAATCCACACCAGACCCTTATCCGAGCACGCAACCTGGCAGGCCGCAGGAAAAGCGGTGGGGACGAGAGAGCACCCCCCCTCCTGATCCGTACCAGGCCACATGCCCTCAACATGGAGAGGATGTGCCCATGTTGATGGGGACAAGGGCCTCATCCCCACAACCCTTGCCCGGTAGTTGTGGGGGTCTGCGGGCAGGGGTGTTATTGGATCTGGAAGCCCCCCAGATCCCAGCCCCCCTATGTGAATTAAGGTATAAAGAATAAAAAATGCAGCGCTTGGTGCAAATCAACAGTGCACATGTATGTGACTAACAACCAACATTTAAAGTGATGAAAGTGTTAATATGTCAAATAAGTGATTAGTCCATAATCATGTAGAAAACCCCTCTCAGTGGGTATCCTATGGGTGTCCAACACCATATGATGGTGGGTCTGTAGGTGGACGGAGGGTTAATCAGATGTAAGGATGATGTTACCAACTTCCTAGGTGCCCTGTGAATCCCAGATATGGTATTCCAATAATCACTGTCCACAGCAGAGAAGAAGAGAAATGAATACTCTTACCAAAATTGTTGGACTAGCCATTTTTCCCGGTACCACACTATATACAACTTTTATTTTATTTTTCATTGTATACAATTTTCTATGTGATCACTTTTTATTTGGATTGCCATTCATGTTTGGTTTGGAATAAACCTTTTTATACGGATTCAACTACCATGTGGATTTTTTCACTCCCTTTTATATGTCCTCCTGCTGGCTAACTGAAAGCTACAATCCCCTCCATATCGACGTGGGTAGGACCCCCGTATTGAGTTCCACACTACACATCTCCCTTCCAATCTGTACAGAGGAACCAGGAGAACCTGCCATACACGTCAAGTCTCCATTGGGATCGCTGATCCATAAGCCTGTATGACACCTAGCCGTATGGCAAACGTGTCCAACAATTTTGGTAAGAGTATTCATTTCTCTTCTTCTCTGCTGTGGACAGTGATTATTGGAATACCATATCTGGGATTCACAGGGCACCTAGGAAGTTTGTAACATCATCCTTACATCTGATTAACCCTCCGTCCACCTACAGACCCACCATCATATGGTGTTGGACACCCATAGGATACCCACTGAGAGGGGTTTTCTACATGATTATGGACTAATCACTTATTTGACATATTAACACTTTCATCACTTTAAATGTTGGTTGTTAGTCACATACATGTGCATTGTTGATTTGCACCAAGCGCTGCATTTTTTATTCTTTATACATTGTTACTTTGTTACTACCTGTTAATGCTGGCTGCTGTAAATGTCACTTTTAATTGTTTGAGTAGCGCAACATTTTAGTTATTTTACTTTTCCCCTATGTGAATTGGTAAGGGGTATGTTGTACCCCTACCATTTCACAAAAAGAAAGTGTCAAAATGTTAAAAAACCACAGGCGACAGCTTGGGACAAGTCCTTTATTAAAAATAAAAAAACAAAAAATAAAAAAGAGATTCCAGCGATGTAATCCAATAAATCCATGCTATTACTCCAGCAATGTAATCCAGTTCTCGATCTCCAGTGATGAATGATCTCCAATGACTCCAGCAAGGAACACGCACAGGATCCTACCTCCACCGGAGGCACCTAGCCAATGACGCGGTGCTAGCTTGACAGCTCTTATGTAGCTGAGGGCGGGGCCACCTGTCACGTGACCCCGCCTGTCTCTGACAAGGGGAAACTCCGGGGTTTCCCATTGACATGTACAGGTGACCCCGCCCCCCTCTGATGCAACGCAGGATTCCCGTTGATGTACAGTAATCTCTGGCAACCAATCAACAAGCAGAAGTAATGTGCTATAACCTCTAGAAAATAAACAGTGAGCCATAATGTGTGCTGTAACCTCTAGCAGCCAGTCAGTGAGCGGTAATGATACACTGTAACCTCTGACAACCAATCGCTGCCTGATCTGATTCAGTAAACTGATTTTGAGTCTAGCTGCTATTTATTGTATGTCTCAAAACATGTGGAGAGCGAAATTGCATGGAAGAGGGGGCCCAAGAAAATGTTTGCCCAGGGTCCAGTCAATATTAAAGACGGCCCTGTATCCAGTGCAGCCTATATCTACAGTGCATTTGGTGGTGTACTGTTTCTAATACACTTCAGGTGATGTATAAATAAATAAATAAATATATATCTATAGCTATAGATATAGATATAGATATATGATATATATCTATATATCTATATCTATATCTATATAGATATAGATATATATACACAGTCTAGTAATATATATATATATATATATATATATATATATATATATATATATATATATATATATATATATACAGTCAGGTCCATAAATATTGGGACATCAACACAATTCTAATCTTTTTGGCTCTATACACCACCACAATGGATTTGAAATGAAACAAACAAGATGTGCTTTAATTGCAGACTTACAGCTTTAATTTGAGGGTATTTACATCCAAATCAGGTGAACAGCGTGGAATTACAACAGTTTGTATATGTGCCTCCCACTTTTTAAGGGACCAAACGTAATGGGACAATTGGCTGCTCAGCTGTTCCATGGCCAGGTGTGTGTTATTCCATCATTATCCCATTTACAAGGAGCAGATAAAAGGTCCAGAGTTCATTTCAAGTGTGCTATTTGCATTTGGAATCTGTTGCTGTCAACTCTCAATATGAGATCCAAAGAGCTGTCACTATCAGTAAAGCAAGCCATCATTAGGCTGAAAAAACAAAACAAACCCATCAGAGAGATAGCAAAAACATTAGGTGTGGCCAAATCAACTGTTTGGAACATCCTTAAAAAGAAAGAATGCACCGGTGAGCTCAGCAACACCAAAAGACCCGGAAGACCACGGAAAACAACTCTGGTGGATGACCGAAGAATTCTTTCCCTGGTGAAGAAAACACCCTTCACAACAGTTGGCCAGGTCAAAAACACTCTCCAGGAGGTAGGTGTATGTGTGTCAAAGTCAACAGTCAAGAGAAGACTTCACCAGAGTGAATAAAGAGGGTTCACCACAAGATGTAAAGCATTGCTGAGCCTCAAAAACAGGAAGGCCAGATTAGAGTTTGCCAAACAACATCTAAAAAAGCCTTCACAGTTCTGGAACAACATCCTATGGACAGATGAGACCAAGATCAACTTGTACCAGAGTAAGGGGAAGTTAAGAGTATGGAGAAGGAAAGGAACTGCTCATGAACCAAAGCATACCACCTCATCAGTGAAGCATGGTAGTGGTAGTGTCATGGCGTGGGCATGTATGGCTGCCAATGGAACTGGTTCTCTTGTATTTATTGATGATGTGACTGCTGACAAAAGCAGCAGGATGAATTCTGAAGTGTTTCGGGCAATATTATCTTCTCATATTCAGCAAAATGGTTCAGAACTCATTGGTCAGCGCTTCACAGTGCAGATGGACAATGAGTCAAAGCATACTGCGAAAGCAACAAAAGAGTTTTTTAAGGGAAAGAAGTGGAATGTTATGCAATGGCCAAGTCAATCACCTGACCTGAATCCGATGCATTTCCCTTGCTGAAGACAAAACTGAAGGGAAAATGCCCCAAGAACAAGCAGGAACTGAAGACAGTTGCAGTAGAGGCCTGGCAGAGCATCACCAGGGATGAAACCCAACGTCTAGTGATGTCTATGCGTTCCAGACTTCAGGCTGTAATTGACTGCAAAGGATTTGCAATCAAGTATTAAAAAGTGAAAGTTTGATGGATGATTGTTAATCTGTCCCATTACTTTTGGTCCTTTAAAAAGTGGGAGGCACATATACAAACTGTTGTAATTCCTACACCGTTCACCTGATTTGGATGCAAATACCCTCAAATTAAAGCTGAAAGTCTGCAGTTAAAGCACATCTTGTTTGTTTCTTTTCATATCCATTGTGGTGGTGTATAGAGCTAAAAAGATTATAATTGTGTTGATGTCCCAATATTTATGGACCTGACTGTATATATATATATATATATATATATATATATATATATATATATATATATATATATACATATACATATATATATATATACACTCTGCATTCAATGTAGCCTATATATACAGTGCATTTGTACTGTTTCTAATACACTTCAGGCGGTGTATTAATATATATACTGCATATACAGTCTATATATATATATATATATATATATATATATATATATATATATATATATAGAGACAGTATATAAAGTAGTATATATAGTATGTCACAAAAATGAGTACACCCCTCACATTTTTGTAAATATTTTATTATATCTTTTCATGTGACAACACTGAAGAAATGATACTTTGCTATAACGTAAAGTAGTGTGTTTACAGCTTGTATAGCAATGTCAATTTTCTGTCCCCTCAAAATTACTCAACAAATAGCCATTAATGTCTATACCGCTGGCATCAAAAGTGAGTACACTCCTAAGTGAAAATGTCCAAATTGGGCCCAATTAGCCATTTTCCCTCCCCGGTGCCATGTGACTCGTTAGTGTTACAAGGTCTCAGGTGTGAATGGGGAGCAGGTGTGTTAAATTTGGTGTTATCACTCTCACTCTCTCATACTGGTCACTGGAAGTTCAACATTGCACCTCATAGCAAAGAACTCTCTGAGGATCTGAAAAAAAGAATTGTTGCTCTACATAAAGATGGCCTAGGCTATAAATAGATTGCCAAGACCCTGAGACTGAGCTGCAGCAAGAAATAGACGTATGAGTGCTGCCAGCAATGCTGCAGAGGTTAAAGGGGTGGGGGTCCAGCCTGTCAGTGCTCAGACCATACCCTGCACACTGCATCAAATTGGTCTGCATGGCTGTCCTCCCAGAGGGAAGCCTCTTCTAAAGATGATGCACAAGAAAGCCTGCAAACAGTTTTCTGAAGACAAGCAGACTAAGGACACAGATTACTGGAAACATGTCCTGTGGTCTGATGAGCCCAAGATAAACTCATTTGATTCAGACGGTGTCAAGCGTGTGTGGCAGCAACCAGGTGAGGAGTTCAAAGACAAGTTTGTCTTGTCAACAGTCAGGCATGGTGGTGGGAGTGTCATGGTGTGGGGCTGCCTGAGTGCTGCTGGTACTGGGGAGCTACAGTTCATTGAGGGAACCATGAATGCCAACATGTACTGTGACATACTGAAGCAGATCATGATCCCCTCTCTTCGGAGACTGGGCCACAGGGCAGTATTCCAACATGATAACAACCCCAAACACACCTCCAAGGTGACCACTGCCTTGCTAAAGAAGCTGAGGGTAAAGTTGATGGACTGGCCAAGCATGTCTCCAGACCTAAACCCTATTGAGCATCTGTGGGGTATCCTCAAACGGAAGCTGGAGGAGCGCATAGTCTCTAACATCCACCAGCTCCATTATGTCATCATGGAGGAGTGGAAGAGGACTCCAGTGGCAACTTGTGAAGCTCTGGTGAACTCCACGCCCAAGAGGGTTAAGGCAGTACTAGAAAATAATGGTTGCCACACAAAATATTGACACTCTGGGCCCAATTTGGACATTTTCACTTAGGGGTGTACTCACTTTTGTTGCCAGCAGTTTAGACATTAATGGCTGGGTGTTGAGTTATTTTGAGGGGACAGCAAACGTACACTGTTATACAAGCTGTACACTCACTACTTTACATTGTAGCAAAGTGTAATTTCTTCAGTGTTATCACATGAAAAGATATAATAAAATATTTACAAAAATGTGAGGGGTGTACTTTTGTGAGATACTATATATATATTCAGTGTAGCCTATATATACAGTGCAATTGGTGGTGTATAGTTTCTAATACACTTCAGGCGGTGTACACAGTATCTAATACAGTGTGTACAGTTTCTAATACAGTGCAGGCGGTGTACACGGTAACTAATACAGTGTGTACAGTTTCTAATACACTTTTGGTGGTGTACACAGTATATAATACAGTGCAGCCATTGTACAGTTTCTAATATAGTGCAGGCAGTGTACACAGTATTTAATACAGTCTATACAGTTTCTAATACACTTCTGGTGGTGTACAGATTATACAATACAGTGCAGTCGTTGTACAGTTTCTAATACAGTGCAGGCGGTGTGCACAGTATCTAATACAGTTAAAGAAAGGAATTTAAAATGGAGAAATTTGGGACTTTAAATGAGGTTAAACGGGGCCGTTCAAATCCCCACCTCCATCCCGAGTAATTATATATAATAAGAGAAGGATTGGCGGGACTTTAACGAAGCACACGGGAGCAGGCAAAAATTAAATAGATAAAATGTGTTTTTAATTGGTACAAATTATCATAAATTTTCATATCAAAACATTTAATGCATTTTGCTATATATAAATATCTGTATATTTTATTACAATTCATCAGAACCAAAGATTGCACATAAATAAACATTCCAACAATGAGTTGGTACGAATTATAGGATACATAAGATAGGACATGATTATATGGGCAAAAATAACTATATAAATTATAACAATGAAAATACCACCAAAATAAGGCTGGAATAGGGAACAAATTAAATTGAAAAGGAACGGCCATACATGGTAATTCATAAATGTATACACATCGGTTGGTGTTAGCTCTACGCGTTTCAAGGCCTTATAGCCTATCATCAGGAGCGAAACCTTGGTATTTGTCTATGGATAAAGAAACAGAATACATTATAAAAAATAAAAAATAAATAAAAAATAAAAGAATAAAAAAGAGGTATACTAGAGTAAATTAAAGGGGCGAACTCAGGACATGGAAGATCCCCCCATGAACTGAATTATCCCACGCACTTACATGTGAATCCTCGCAGTGGTGGTGCATGCACGGGACCCCCAAGACCAGCCAAACAGGGCCCCAACCGGGAGCTGAGGGGACGTAATGCTTCCAGCAGGCCAAACATGAACAGCGCCCCATGTGGGTATGGGTGTGTGATGATAGTGTAGAAGGGGGTAACCACCTTAGTGGGAGACCTCTGTGATAAATGTGACAAAAAAAGTGTTGTAAAACAGTGAGGTAAAAAAGGAGAAAAAAAGTGTGAACAGAGAAAAACAAGTGTGAGGTGAATGGGATATGTGATTAAAGTTACCTGATTGTCAATGTCTGTGAGAGGAATGAAAAAGTTGCCTGTGTGCATCATCTATCCCGGTTGGGAACGGTGTAAACTGTCCTGTGTGTGAAACCCAAATGAGGAAGGAGCCCATATAGGCGATGCTGCCGCCAACAACACCCCCAACGTCATACGTTGGTCCAATGGGGGGAGTAAGAAAGGGAGGCGCCACCAAGCAAGGAGCCAGATCAATACGGCCCCATAGCCTGAAGCGCCAACCAATCCACTCCCCCAGCGGGTCAACGGATGGGAAATACACAGCAGGCGGTGCTGCGTGTAAGACGTCAGCATGCCCGGCAGGGAATGCATGACATCGACGCGCAGTGGGGAACCCCCCGCCCACCCCATGTCACAACCGGGCGGCGGGAGAGTCCGCAGTGCGCGTCGCAGCTCCCGATCGGGACATAGAGGCATGGCCCAATGGAGAACCCTGATAATTCCCTGCAGGTTTGCAGGGTTGCTGTTTGCAACCTATGTCTGAAGCGGATCAAGCGTGGCCAGAACAACAGCCGCTTGGGCATCACATACTTGACCAGACATATTACGACCTGCCATGCAGTCCGTTGGCAACAGCACTTGAAAAACCCACATAAAAGAAAAAGGCGGACTTCTCTTTACTCCTCATCTGGGATCTCCAACCCTACTATACTACCAATCCTCTCAAAAAGCTACACTGAGAGGTAGTGAGAGCTAGTGGTGATTCTGCCACAGCTCTCTCCTCCACCCCATCTTCTTCTTCTTCCTCTATGGACACTTCTGCAGATTTGTCCTCTGAACCAGCAGTGCGCCGTAAGCTTTCAAGGGGCTACGCAAGCACTCAGGCTAAAGGATGCCATGGGGTGCTTGAGTTGGTCTGCCTAGGGGACAGGAGCCACACTGGGACAGAAATTCTGTCAGCTCTGCAGGGGCAGGCTCAAAGGTGGTTGACTCCATGCCAGCTCCAGACAGGAATGGTTGTATGCGGCAATGGCACCAACCTTCTCTCCGACCATCGACAGGGACACTTTACTCATGTTCCATGTTTGGCACACGTCCTGAATTTGGTGGTGCAGTGGTTCTTGACCAGGTACCTAGACTTACAAGATCTCCTGAGGCAGTCCAGAAAGTCTGTGGTCATTTCCGCTGGTCATACAATGCCAGTGCTTGGCTAGCTGACATTCAAAGGGGATGCAACCTTTCCACCAACTGCCTCATTTGTGACATGTCCACCAGGTGGAACTCAATGTTGGCAATGCTGCAGCAGCTGCACACACAGCAGAGGGCCATCAATGAGTACCTTGCGAGTATGGCACCAGGACAGGGTCACGGGAGCTTGGCTTCTTTTCGCAATGCCAGTGGCTACTGATCACTGTCCTGTCACCATTTGAGGAGGCCACAAGGATGTTGAGCAGTGACAATGCATGCATCAGTGACACTGTCCCTCTAGACTTCCTGCTGGAGCACAAGCTTCGTGGAATCATGGACAGGGCACTTGAGGCAGAACAGCGGGAGGAAGAGGAGGACTTCCTTTCCTTTTTAAGGACCCCTTTATCCAGATAGCATTCCTGTGCGCCTGCCAAACACACAGGCAGAAGAGGAGGATTGTGTCAGCATGGATGTAGAGAATAACACTCAGCAGCAGTCTTCAAGGGATGGTTTTCAGTCCCCAGAAACCCAAGGAGTTGGCTGGGAGGAGGTAGTTACTGATAATGTAATCCTTAGTGACCCAAAGGACTCAGAATCGAATGCCTCTGCAAACTTACGTTGCATGGCCTCCCTGATTCTGCAAAGCCTATGAAAGGACCCTAAGATTCGTGGTATCAAGGAGAGGGATCATTACTGGCTGGCAACCCTTCTTGATCCATGTTACAAGGGTAAAGTTGCAGAACTCATCCTGCCTTCGCAGAGGGAGCAGAGGATGAAACATCTTCAGGAGGACTTGAAGAAAGGTTTGTGTAATGCATTTCAAAGACCCTGGGAGGTTACTGGACAATGTGTTGCTGAGGCTTCGTTCAGTCAGAGGAAGAGAGGTGGAGAAGGTGGCCGGCTGACCGATGCCCTTAAACAATTTTTCAGTCCTCAGCGCCAAGGTCTGATTGGTTCAAGCAACCATAACCAGCGTCTGCATTATATGGTGCAGGAATATCCAGGGGCAAGAGCAGACTTTGAGACCTTTCCAACAGAGCATCCACTGGGTTACTTGGTCTTGAGGATGGACCAGTGGTCAGAACTTGCTCAAAATGCAATTGAGTTAGTGGCCTGTCCTGCATCCAGCGTGCTTTCTGAATGCACATTCAGTGCTGCTGGAGGGTTTGTAATGGATCAAAGAGTGCACCTGTCCACAGACTCTGTTGATAGGCTCACATTTATAAAAAATAAATAGTCCTGGATCAGCAGCTATCAAGCACCTTATGCTGATGTAACTGATTGAATTTGCTATGGATCTGGGATCCCTTGAAGACTGCCTATGCTGCCTATTCTATTCCTCCTCAATCTTGATGATGCTAGCTTCCAACAATATTTTTGGTTTAGGGCACCACCACCACCACCCAACAAGAGTATCTGTGAGGAGTTACAGTGTTGTGGCACCACCACCACACCCAAGGGCCAATTTTTTTGTTTAACAGGGGCATGTAATTACAAATTTTGATATATTTCACAGCAGGGCCCATTCCTGCACCCAACATGAATATCTGTGAGGGGTTACCGTGTTGTGGAACCACCACCAACACACTAGGCCAAATTATTCTGCCCCTGTTTAACAGGGGTATGTAATTAAAATTTTTGATATACCATAATATTTCACAGCAGGGCCCGTTCCTGCACCCAACGAGAGTAACTGTGAGGGGTTACAGTGTTCTGGCGCCACCACCACCACACAAGACCCAATTTTTCTGCCCCTGTTTAACCGGTGGCATGTAATTACAATTAAAAGAAAAAGAAGAGTATATAGTGCAGTCCGTATAGTATATATACTGCTGTTCAGAGTATATAGTGCCTGGAAGACCCCCACGCAATTTCTTTTTTAAATTTTGGTGTGGGGTTCCCCTTAATATCCATACCAGACCTGAAGGGCCTGGTATGGATTTTGGGGGACATCCACGGCATTTTTTTTGTATTTTTGGCGCTGTTGTTTTTCAATGATTTTTATCTATATTGCCGGGATTCGACAATACATTACAGCTGCGAGCAGTTTTAAATGACATTTTTTTCCTTTAGAAATGTAATTTTGCTGTGGTACTGCTATAAATATGGGAAAGTTGCACTACTTTACAGGCAGACTAAGGAGACCCCCCAGGCACGATATTTAATGAATATTTCATTTTTATTGTTTCTCTTTAAGCATTATTAAAATCACTCCTCCTGAAAAAACAGCCATTTTTAAAACTTTTTTTTGCACTGACACATGCTCTTGGGCAGGACCCGGGTCCCCAAATGCTTTTTATGGCTTCCATATGAGCCTTTAAAATGAGCACTTTTGATTTTTCACATTTGCGTCCTATAGACTTTAACGGTGTTCGCAAAAATATTTTGCTTGTTCGCATGTTCTGCTGCAATCTGAACCGGGGGGTGTTCAGCTCATCCCTACTTATCTCTATCCTATTGTTATTATTTCACATGCACAGTGCCAAATTACTAGGTTTGTGCTAGATGTATATTTGTGTGGTAACCTTGCTGTATGTTAGGAGTTCCTGAATAGCCTAGTGAAGGGTTGGAACCTCTGTAAGGTCTTGTTGCTGTGTCTACCTGACTCAGTGATCCCTGTTTCCTTCATTCCTTGCCCTGCTGTCACATGGACAGAATGTTGGGGTTAACCAACCCCCATTGGAGTCAAGCAAAACTATTAAAAACCTGACAGTAGAATTTTAAAATCTTCATTGTGGCTTAAAGTGGCGTGGATAAATTGAACCTGCTGGTACTCACTCAGGTGTACACTGCACACATATGCCACAGTCCTTGTACCCACACCATATAGCAACCAGTAACTGCTGAGACAATGAACACTTTGATGAAGAGAATGTCATGTACAGCACAGCTGACAGAAAGCAGACATTAGGAGCAGGTCCAGGGTATGCATTGTGCAGGGTGGACATTGGTGGGCAGTAGTGAAGTGCCCCTTATGTTGGTGACCAGTTGAGAAGTGCTCTCTTACATTACTCTTATGCCCCGTACACACGGTCGGATTTTCCGAGGGAAAATGTGTGATAGGACCTTGTTGTCGGAAATTCCGACCGTGTGTAGACTCCATCACACATTTTCCATCGGATTTTCCGACACACAAAGTTTGAGAGCAGGCTATAAAATTTTCCGACAACAAAATCCGTTGTCGGAAATTCCGATCGTGTGTACACAAATCCGACGGACAAAGTGCCACGCATGCTCAGAATAATTAAAGAGATGAACGCTATTGGCCAATGCCCCGTTTATAGTCCCGTTGTACGTGTTTTACGTCACCGCGTTTAGAACGATCGGATTTTCCGACAACTTTGTGTGACCGTGTGTATGCAAGACAAGTTTGAGCCAACATCCGTCGGAAAAAATCCTAGGATTTTGTTGTCGGAATGTCCGAACAAAGTCCGACCGTGTGTACGGGGCATAACAGTCAGTTGTGAAGTGTCCCCTTATGTTGGTGGTAAGCAATCAAATACCCTAATATTGTTGGCCAGTGACAAATTGCACCCCTACATTAGTGGTGAAGTGGTGAAGTTCCCCTTTGTCATTGATCAGTGTAGTGCCCTCTTGCACTGGTGGTAAGTGATGACGTGCACCTGTATATTAGAGTGAGTACCTTAGTGGTCTGCATATACTGCCCCCTTAGGTTGGTGGTTAGTAGTGAAGTATAGCCTTACAATAACATACCAAAATACCCTCTGTGCAATTATCTAACCAGTGCATACATAAAATAGTCCAAGCTGCCACCCGCACTGATATGTGTTCCCACACCCCAATAACAATTCAATAATTCTATAGTGCCACACAGCTCCTACAAATATTTTAACCATAAATAATTTCAACAAAAACATATAATAATAATAAAAATAAAATGAAAACACTATCCCACGTGTGTGATGTCATATTAGTATATATTTTCCAACACACAGGATAATTTTTTAATTTTCATTTTTTATTATTATTTTTTTTGTTGAATTTTTTTATGGTTTGAACATTTGTAGGAGCAGTGCAGCACTATAGAATTGTTGAACAGCATTACATTGGTGGTAATTTGGAGCTGAATAATTGAATGGTGTCAGTGGTTGGATGCTCTGGGGACTATTTACTAAGGGCAAATAAACTTTTCAGTTTGCGGGGGTATTTTGATTTAGTTCAATGAATATTGTGAAAATCTACTTTTCAAAGATCACCCAATCACCCAACCTAATTTTTGCTTGCAAAATACACAGTTGTCCTGGTGTCAGCTGTGTTACTTGCTGAATTATCTTACCACGTTACCAATAGGCAAATATGCTCAAAAAGGAAAGATGAAAATTGGATATTCTTTTCTTAACCTGTAAACAGAAAGAATCTACTGAATGACTGTTTCTGTGTTCTCTCTCTGTTGACAAATAAGAGTAATAAAGCCCATTAGAAATGAAAAAATATTTGCTTCTTTGCCCCCTGTGGGCTACTATAGGGCAAACATAAGGAAAACACAGTGTAGCGATACCCCCGTAGAGGCTGCTGGTAATTGTAGTCTGTCTCTCACCCTGCCCAGCCAGGCACACGAATTTCAGTCATTCTCAGACAGGACACAGTCCATGCACTTTGTTTTTTTGTATTTTATTGAGGGGATTAAACTTGGATGGGGATAGGGTAGTTATGAGAAGCCCAATTGATTGCATAAAATGTTAGGGACTGAGGAACTATATAGACCTCTTGTATATCCAGTTGCCGACCGCCACAAGCTGATGTACGTCGGCACAATGGCACGGGCAGGCATAAGGGCTTACCTGTACGTCCCTGCCTGCTCGCAGGTGGGGGGGTCCGATCGGACCCCCCCCCCCGGTGCCTGCAGCGGTCGGATTACCTTCAGGAGAGATCCAAGCTGAGGGGGAGGCCACTGATTCATGGCCACCCCCTCACGATCGCTCCTGACGAATGAGAATCTTCCTCTGTTGCTGTAATGTAAACAGTGGCAGAGAAAGTAATGTAATCGCTCCTCGGTAAGCCTTTTCGTTCTGGCTTCCGAGGAGAGAAGACATCAAGTAAGTTTGCACCAACACTACACGTACAGTAGAACATGCAGGCACACTTTTCACCCCCCGACCACCCCCCGGTCACCCCCCGATCACACCCCTGTACCCCCTGTCACAGTGACACCAATAGCAGTTTTTTTTTTCTGATTATTGCATTGGTGTCATTTTGTGACAGTTATAAGTGGTAGGGCAGTTAGTGGTAAGCCCCTTTAGGTCTAGGGTACCCCCCTAACCCCCCCTAATAAAGTTTTAACCCCTTGATCACCCCCCGTCGCCAGTGTCACTAAGCGATCGTTTATCTGATCGCTGTATTAGTGTCACAGGTGACGCTACTTAGGCAGGTAAGTATTTAGGTTCACCGTCAGGTACCCCCATATACTACCTAGTACTAGTAAAGGTTTTAACCCCCTGATTGCCCCCTAGTTAACCCTTTCACCAGTGATCACCGTATAACTGTTACGGGTGACGCTGGTTAGTTAGTTAGTTTTTTATAGTGTCAGGGCACCCGCCGTTTATTACCTAATAAAGGTTTAACTCCCTAATCGCCCGGCGGGTGATATAAGTAAGGTTTTAGGATCAGATAGGGTCTGCGTCGCCCCAGGCAGTGTCAGGTTAGTGCCAGTACCGCTAACACCCACGCATGCAGCATACACCTCCCTTAGTGGTATAGTATCTGAACGGATCAATATCTGATCCGATCAGATCTATACTAGCGTCCCCAGCAGTTTAGGGTTCCCCAAAATGCAGTGTTAGCGGGATCAGCCCAGATACCTGCTAGCACCTGCGTTTTGCCCCTCCGCCCAGCCCAGCCCAGCCCACCCAAGTGCAGTATCGATCGATCATTGTCACTTACAAAACACTAAACACATAACTGCAGCGTTTGCTGATCCCTGCGATCGCTAACAGTTTTTTGGTAGCGTTTTGATACAGTCACTAACAGTCAGGAGCTTTTTTACCTGTGAGTCTCACTACCACCACTAAATTTGGAACCCAAAATGGCAAATCGAAGGTACAGTAGTTAAGAGGCCTACACATTTCTGAGCATGACAGATAGTGAAGAGGAAGTCACTCATCTGTCAGATTCAGGCTCAGAATACGAACCTGTAGACAGCAGCGGCTTTATGACAGATAGCTCTGACGACAGAGTTGTGGTCCCTGCCAAGGTCAGGCGTACCAGACTCCAATCTTCTTCTTCTGCTGTTGAGGTGCAAGAACCACAGGTCTCTCTTATGGAGCAGAGAAGTACTAGCGCCGTTATTCCTTCTGGTGAACTGGCAAGCACCAGCGGCCTAGTACAACCTGGTCGTACATCCAGCACTGCAGTAACGTGACGTGCCGAGTCCCATAAGTGCAGTTCAAGCTGACGAGGTGGCAAGCACAAGTAGTGTCCCACTGCCACCAAGAAGACGAACACAGGCCCGTCATGCCCATAGTGTCCTTCCTACTGCATGCGCCAATCCTAATTGGGAACCCACCACTTATGCAGTTGATTTTACGTCACTTGATTTTTATTTGCCATTTTTCACTGAAGATCTCTATAGATCTATTGTGGACCAAAGCAATTTGTATGCTGGACAACACATCGCCACTATTCCCCAGTCCTCCCTTGCCAGAGAGCGGAAACCAATTACGATTTCCGAATTTAAGATCTTTCTGGGCCTATCCCTCCTCATGGGCATAACTAAAAAGAGTGAGTTGCGGTCATATTGGTCCACTGACCCAATTCACCATATGCCTGTGTTCTCTGCTTCTATGGCCAGGGCACAATACGAGCAGATTTTTCGGTTCATGCACTTCAACAACAATGAACTCTGTCGTCCTCGTAGAGACCCTGGATACAACCGGCCCTACAAAATTCGTCCCCTCGTAACCCACTTCAACCAATGTTTTGCAGACTTGTTTACTCCCCATCAAGTTATCTGCATTGATGAGTCCCTGATTACGTTTTCTGGACGCTTGTCATTCAAACAGTACCTTCCCAGCAAGCGTGCCAGATACGGGGTCGAGATGTATAAGCTCTGTGACAGGGCCACAGGATATACATGTAGTTTTATGGTTTACGAGGGAAGAGATAGTCACGTAGAGCCGACAAACTGCCCTGACTACATAGGAAGCGCTGGTACCACTTGCACGTGGACAATTATTACACGAACGTGCCACTTTTTAGTCACTTGTTTGATCATCAGATTGGAGCATGTGGCACCGTGGGATCTAATCACCGGCAGCTTGTAGATTCCTGTCTTAGGCTGGGGGAGAGAGGCTGCTTGAAATGTAATAACTTGCTCGCTATGAAGTGGAGGGATAATAAGAATGTTTTTGTTTTTACCTCCCTTCATGCAGACACAACTGTCCAAATTACTACGGCGACTGGTATTGTCAGGGCTTTTTTTCTCAGAGAATAGGTGCAGGAACTCACCTTCCCCAGCCAACTTCCTGCCTCTAACCACGCCATTCCCAGAGGAGAGACATAAATCAACATTAAATAATCTGCGCTTTGCACAAGGTGCAAGAGGTACAAAGTACCGCACTCAGTAGCGAATAAAACAGAGGGCTCTGGAGTGCATACTGTGCAGTGCTGAGGTGTGTGTATCACACAAGGCACAGAAACAAATCAGCACAAGTGATTTACATATTCCTTCCCAAGATAACCATCTATTCCACACCTCTGTGCCTCCCATTCACAGCTCACCTCTGTACCCCTGTCCACAGCTCACCTCTACAACCCTTGTTCATATCTTACCTCCTCTTCCCCTTGTCCACAGCTCACCTCTTCTCCTTGTCCACAGTTCAACTCTTCTTCTGTCCACAGCTCACCTCTTCTCTTCTTCTGTCCACTGCTCACCTCTTCTTCCTCTGTCCACAGCTCACCTCTTTTTCCTCTGTCCACAGCTCACCTCTTCTTTCTCAGTCCACATCTCACCTCCTCTTCCCCTTGTCTACAGCTCACCTCTTCTTCCCCTTGTTTACAGCTCACCACTTCTTCCTCTATCCACATCTCACCTCCTCTTCCCCTTGTCTACAGCTCACCTCTTCTTCCTCTGTCCACAGCTCACCTATTCTTCCTCTGCCCACAGCTAACCTCCTCTTCCCCTTGTCTACAGCTCTCCTCCTCTTCCCCTTGTCCACAGCTCACCTCCTCTTCCCCTTGTCCACAGCTCACCTCCTCTTCACCTTGTCCACAGCTCACCTCTTCTTCCCCTTGTTCACAACTCACCTCTTCTTCCTCTGTCCACAGCTCACCTCCTCTTCCCCTTGTCCACATCTCAACTCCTCTTCCCCTTGTCCACAGCTCACCTCCTCTTCCCCTTGTCCACAGCTCACCTCTTCTTCCCCTTGTCCACAGCTCACCTCTTCCTCCCCTTGTCCACAGCTCACCTCTTCTTCCTCTGTCCACAGCACATCTCTGTACCCCTGTCCAAAGTTCACCTTAGCACCCCCACAACTATCCTTTGTATGCCCTGTCAACAGTTTAAGTCTGCACCCCCCAGTCCTCCCCTATGTTGCTTCTCTGCACAACCACCTCTTCCCCATTTTCCCACCAGGTCTCACCTGCAAAAATCCCCCCCCCCAGTGCTTACCTCTGTACAACCTGCCCCCCAGCTCTCAATACTTACCGCTTTTTCATAAATCCCCCCCAACTCTTTACAGCTCTCTTCTCCACAGATCCCCTCCCCCACCTTCACAGCTCTCACCTATTCACAAATCCCCCTACTCTTTACAAATCCCCCCTTTACAGCTCTCACCTCTTCACAAATCCCCCCCCCAAATTCTTCCCCATCCCCCCCAACTTCTGAACGAATTTCCCTATCCAGTCTTCACAAATTCCCTTCCCCCTTCTTCACAAATTCCCCCCGTTCTTTATAAATTCCCCCCCAACACTTCACAAATTCCCCCCATTCTTTATAAATCCCCTCCACGCTTCACAAACTCCCCCCATTCTTTATAAATCCCCCCCACTCTTCACAAATTCCCCCTATTCTTTATAAATTCCCCCTCCACGCTTCACAAATTCCCCCCTCCACACTTCACAAATTCTTACCATTCTTCACAAATTCCCCCCCTCCACACTTCACAAATTCCCCCCTCCACACTTCACAAATTCCCCCCATTCTTTATAAATTCCCCTCATTTTCATAAATTCCCCCACCACGCTTCAGAAAATCCCCCCATTCTTTATAAATTCCCCCCTCCACACTTCACAAATTCCCCCCATTCTTTATAAATTCCCCTCATTTTCATAAATTCCCCCACCACGCTTCAGAAAATCCCCCCATTCTTTATAAATTCCCCCCTCCATGCTTCACAAATTCCCTCCATTCTTTATAAATTTCCATGCTTCATAAATTCCCCTCATTCTTTATAAATCTCCCCCCCTCCACACTTCACAAATCCCCCCCCCATTCTTTATAAATTCCCCCTCCGCACTTCAAAAATCCTGCCCATTCTTTATAAATTCCCTCTTCACAAATTCCCCCCATTCTTCACAAATTCCCCCCTCCATGCTTCAGGAATTCCCTCCATTCTTTATAAATTCTCCCCTCCACGCTTCAATTTCCCCCAATCTTTATACATTTCCAGACTTCACAAATTCCCCCCATTCTTTAGAAATTCCCCGCATTCTTTATAAGTTCCCACCTCCCTCATTTCTCACAGCTCTCATCTCTTCTCACATCCCCCCTCCCTCCCTCCCGTTCTCACAGCTCTCATCTCTTCTCACATCCCCCCTCCCTCCCGTTCTCACAGCTCTCATCTCTTCTCACATCCCCCCCTCCCTCCCGTTCTCACAGCTCTCATCTCTTCTCACATCCCCCCCTCCCTCCCGTTCTCACAGCTCTCATCTCTTCTCAGATCCCCCCTCCCTCCCGTTCTCACAGCTCTCATCTCTTTTCACATCCCCCCTCCCTCCTGTTCTCACAGCTCTCATCTCTTCTCACATCCCCCCTCCCTCCGTCCCGTTCTCACAGCTCTCATCTCTTCTCACATCCCCCCTCCCTCCCTTTCTCACAGCTCTCATCTCTTCTCACATCCCCCCTCCCTCCCGTTCTCACAGCTCTCATCTCTTCTCACATCCCCCCTCCCTCCCTCCCGTTCTCACAGCTCTCATCTCTTCTCACATCCCCCCTCCCTCTCTTTCTCACAGCTCTCATCTCTTCTCACATCCCCCCTTCCTCCCTCCCTCCCGTTCTCACAGCTCTCATCTCTTCTCACATCCCCCCTCCCTCCCTCCCGTTCTCACAGCTCTCATCTCTTCTCACATCCCCCTCCCTCCCTTTCTCACAGCTCTCATCTCTTCTCACATCCCCCCTCCCTCCCTTTCTCACAGCTCTCATCTCTTCTCACATCCCCCCTCCCTCCCTACCGTTCTCACAGCTCTCATCTCTTCTCACATCCCCCCTCCCTCCCTCCC
The DNA here is from genome assembly GCF_042186555.1 of Aquarana catesbeiana. NCBI lineage: Eukaryota > Metazoa > Chordata > Amphibia > Anura > Ranidae > Aquarana > Aquarana catesbeiana. Next base: position 232,676,521 of record NC_133329.1, on the reverse strand, counting down.
GTTCTCACAGCACTCATCTCTTTTCACATCCCCTCTCCCTCCCGTTCTCACAGCTCTCATCTCTTCTCACATCCCCCCTCCCTCCCGTTCTCACAGCTCTCATCTCTTCTCACATCCCCCCTCCTTCTCTTACTCACAGCTCTCATCTCTTCTCACATCCCCCCTTCCTCCCTCCCTCCCGTTCTCACAGCTCTCATCTCTTCTCACATCCCCCCTCCCTCCCGTTCTCACAGCTCTCATCTCTTCTCACATCCCCCCTCCCTCCCTCCCGTTCTCACAGCTCTCATCTCTTCTCACATCCCCCCCTCCCTCCCGTTCTCACAGCTCTCATCTCTTCTCACATCCCCCCTCCCTCCCTCCCGTTCTCACAGCTCTCATCTCTTCTCACATCCCCCCTCCCATTCTCACAGCTCTCATCTCTTTTCACATCCCCCTTCCCTCCCTCCCGTTCTCAAAGCTCTCATCTCTTCTCACATCCCCCCTCCCTCCCGTTCTCACAGCTCTCATCTCTTTTCACATCCCCCCTCCCTCCCTCCCGTTCTCACAGCTCTCATCTCTTCTCACGTCCCCCCTCCCTCCCTTTCTCACAGCTGTCATCTCTTCTCACATCCCCCCTCCCTCCCGTTCTCACAGCTCTCATCTCTTCTCACATCCCCCCCTCCCTCCCGTTCTCACAGCTATAATCACTTCTCACATCCCCACTCCCTCCTGTTCTCACAGCTCTCATCTCTTCTCACATCCCCTCTCCCTCTCTTTCTCACAGCTCTCATCTCTTCTCACACCCCCCCTCCCTCCCGTTCTCACAGCTCTCATCTCTTCTCACACACCCCCCTCCCTCCCGTTCTCACAGCTCTCATTTCTTCTTACATCCCCCCCTCCCTCCCATTCTCACAGCTCTCATCTCTTTTCACATCCCCCCTCCCTCCCGTTCTCACAGCTCTCATCTCTTCTCACATCCCCCCTCCCTTCGTCCCGTTCTCACAGCTCTCATCTCTTCTCACATCCCCCCTCCCTCCCGTTCTCACAGCTCTCATCTCTTCTCACATCCCCCTCCCTCCCTTTCTCACAGCTCTCATCTCTTCTCACATCCCCCCTCCCTCCCGTTCTCACAGCTCTCATCTCTTCTCACATCCCCCCTCCCTCCCTCCCTCCCGTTCTCACAGCTCTCATCTCTTCTCACATCCCCCCCTCCCTCCCGTTCTCACAGCTCTCATCTCTTCTCACATCCCCCCTCCCTCCCGTTCTCACAGCTCTCATCTCTTCTCACATCCCCCCTCCTTCCCATTCTCACAGCTCTCATCTCTTCTCACATCCCCCTCCCTCCCTCCCGTTCTCACAGCTCTCATCTCTTCTCACATCCCCCCTCCCTCCCGTTCTCACAGCTCTCATCTCTTCTCACTTCCCCCCTCCCGTTCTCACAGCTCTCATCTCTTCTCACATCCCCCTCCCTCCCGTTCTCACAGCTCTCATCTCTTCTCACATCCCCCCTCCCTCCCTCCCTCCCTCCCGTTTTCACAGCTCTCATCTCTTCTCACATCCCCCCTCCCTCCCGTTCTCACAGCTCTCATCTCTTCTCACATCCCCCCTCCCTCCCTCCCTCCCGTTCTCACAGCTCTCATCTCTTCTCACATCCCCCCCTCCCTCCCGTTCTCACAGCTCTCATCTCTTCTCACATCCCCCCTCCCTCCCGTTCTCACAGCTCTCATCTCTTCTCACATCCCCCCTCCTTCCCATTCTCACAGCTCTCATCTCTTCTCACATCCCCCTCCCTCCCTCCCGTTCTCACAGCTCTCATCTCTTCTCACATCCCCCCTCCCTCCCGTTCTCACAGCTCTCATCTCTTCTCACTTCCCCCCTCCCGTTCTCACAGCTCTCATCTCTTCTCACATCCCCCCTCCCTCCCGTTCTCACAGCTCTCATCTCTTCTCACATCCCCCCTCCTTCCCATTCTCACAGCTCTCATCTCTTCTCACATCCCCCTCCCTCCCTCCCGTTCTCACAGCTCTCATCTCTTCTCACATCCCCCCTCCCTCCCATTCTCACAGCTCTCATCTCTTCTCACATCCCCCCTCCCTACCGTTCTCACAGCTCTCATCTCTTCTCACATCCCCCTCCCTCCCATTCTCACAGCTCTCATCTCTTCTCACATCCCCCCTCCCTCCCTCCCGTTCTCACAGCGCTCATCTCTTCTCACATCCCCCCTCCCTCCCATTCTCACAGCTCTCATCTCTTTTCACATCCCCCTTCCCTCCCTCCCGTTCTCAAAGCTCTCATCTCTTCTCACATCCCCCCTCCCTCCCGTTCTCACAGCTCTCATCTCTTTTCACATCCCCCCCTCCCTCCCATTCTCACAGCTCTCATCTCTTCTCACATCCCCCTCCCTCCCTCCCGTTCTCACAGCTCTCATCTCTTCTCACATCCCCCCTCCCTCCCGTTCTCACAGCTCTCATCTCTTCTCACTTCCCCCCTCCCGTTCTCACAGCTCTCATCTCTTCTCACATCCCCCTCCCTCCCGTTCTCACAGCTCTCATCTCTTCTCACATCCCCCCTCCCTCCCTCCCTCCCGTTTTCACAGCTCTCATCTCTTCTCACATCCCCCCTCCCTCCCATTCTCACAGCTCTCATCTCTTCTCACATCCCCCCTCCCTACCGTTCTCACAGCTCTCATCTCTTCTCACATCCCCCTCCCTCCCATTCTCACAGCTCTCATCTCTTCTCACATCCCCCCTCCCTCCCTCCCGTTCTCACAGCTCTGATCTCTTCTCACATCCCCCCTCCCTCCCATTCTCACAGCTCTCATCTCTTTTCACATCCCCCTTCCCTCCCTCCCGTTCTCAAAGCTCTCATCTCTTCTCACATCCCCCCTCCCTCCCGTTCTCACAGCTCTCATCTCTTTTCACATCCCCCCCTCCCTCCCATTCTCACAGCTCTCATTTCTTCTCACGTCCCCCCTCCCTCCCTTTCTCACAGCTGTCATCTCTTCTCACATCCCCCCTCCCTCCCGTTCTCACAGCTCTCATCTCTTCTCACATCCCCCCCTCCCTCCCGTTCTCACAGCTATAATCACTTCTCACATCCCCACTCCCTCCTGTTCTCACAGCTCTCATCTCTTCTCACATCCCCTCTCCCTCTCTTTCTCACAGCTCTCATCTCTTCTCACACCCCCCCTCCCTCCCGTTCTCACAGCTCTCATCTCTTCTCACACCCCCCCCTCCCTCCCGTTCTCACAGCTCTCATTTCTTCTTACATCCCCCCCTCCCTCCCGTTCTCACAGCTCTCATCTCTTCTCACATCCCCCCTCCCTTCGTCCCGTTCTCACAGCTCTCATCTCTTCTCACATCCCCCCTCCCTCCCGTTCTCACAGCTCTCATCTCTTCTCACATCCCCCTCCCTCCCTTTCTCACAGCTCTCATCTCTTCTCACATCCCCCCTCCCTCCCATTCTCACAGCTCTCATCTCTTCTCACATCCCCCCTCCCTACCGTTCTCACAGCTCTCATCTCTTCTCACATCCCCCCTCCCTCCCTCCCTCCCGTTTTCACAGCTCTCATCTCTTCTCACATCCCCCCTCCCTCCCATTCTCACAGCTCTCATCTCTTCTCACATCCCCCCTCCCTACCGTTCTCACAGCTCTCATCTCTTCTCACATCCCCCTCCCTCCCATTCTCACAGCTCTCATCTCTTCTCACATCCCCCCTCCCTCCCTCCCGTTCTCACAGCTCTGATCTCTTCTCACATCCCCCCTCCCTCCCATTCTCACAGCTCTCATCTCTTTTCACATCCCCCTTCCCTCCCTCCCGTTCTCAAAGCTCTCATCTCTTCTCACATCCCCCCTCCCTCCCGTTCTCACAGCTCTCATCTCTTTTCACATCCCCCCCTCCCTCCCATTCTCACAGCTCTCATTTCTTCTCACGTCCCCCCTCCCTCCCTTTCTCACAGCTGTCATCTCTTCTCACATCCCCCCTCCCTCCCGTTCTCACAGCTCTCATCTCTTCTCACATCCCCCCCTCCCTCCCGTTCTCACAGCTATAATCACTTCTCACATCCCCACTCCCTCCTGTTCTCACAGCTCTCATCTCTTCTCACATCCCCTCTCCCTCTCTTTCTCACAGCTCTCATCTCTTCTCACACCCCCCCTCCCTCCCGTTCTCACAGCTCTCATCTCTTCTCACACCCCCCCCTCCCTCCCGTTCTCACAGCTCTCATTTCTTCTTACATCCCCCCCTCCCTCCCGTTCTCACAGCTCTCATCTCTTCTCACATCCCCCCTCCCTTCGTCCCGTTCTCACAGCTCTCATCTCTTCTCACATCCCCCCTCCCTCCCGTTCTCACAGCTCTCATCTCTTCTCACATCCCCCTCCCTCCCTTTCTCACAGCTCTCATCTCTTCTCACATCCCCCCTCCCTCCCATTCTCACAGCTCTCATCTCTTCTCACATCCCCCCTCCCTACCGTTCTCACAGCTCTCATCTCTTCTCACATCCCCCCTCCCTCCCGTTCTCACAGCTCTCATCTCTTCTCACATCCCCCCTCCCTCCCTCCCGTTCTCACAGCTCTCATCTCTTCTCACATCCCCCCTCCCTCCCATTCTCACAGCTCTCATCTCTTTTCACATCCCCCTTCCCTCTCTCCCGTTCTCAAAGCTCTCATCTCTTCTCACATCCCCCCTCCCTCCCGTTCTCACAGCTCTCATCTCTTCTCACATCCCCCCTCCCTCCCGTTCTCACAGCTCTCATCTCTTTTCACATCCCCCCTCCCTCCCTCCCGTTCTCACAGCTCTCATTTCTTCTCACGTCCCCCCTCCCTCCCTTTCTCACAGCTGTCATCTCTTCTCACATCCCCCCTCACTCCCGTTCTCACAGCTATAATCACTTCTCACATCCCCACTCCCTCCTGTTCTCACAGCTCTCATCTCTTCTCACATCCCCTCTCCCTCTCTTTCTCACAGCTCTCATCTCTTCTCACACCCCCCCTCCCTCCCATTCTCACAGCTCTCATCTCTTTTCACATCCCCCCTCCCTCCCGTTCTCACAGCTCTCATCTCTTCTCACATCCCCCCTCCCTCCGTCCCGTTCTCACAGCTCTCATCTCTTCTCACATCCCCCCTCCCTCCCGTTCTCACAGCTCTCATCTCTTCTCACATCCCCCTCCCTCCCTTTCTCACAGCTCTCATCTCTTCTCACATCCCCCCTCCCTCCCGTTCTCACAGCTCTCATCTCTTCTCACATCCCCCCTCCCTCCCTCCCTCCCGTTCTCACAGCTCTCATCTCTTCTCACATCCCCCCCTCCCTCCCGTTCTCACAGCTCTCATCTCTTCTCACATCCCCCCTCCCTCCCGTTCTCACAGCTCTCATCTCTTCTCACATCCCCCCTCCTTCCCATTCTCACAGCTCTCATCTCTTCTCACATCCCCCTCCCTCCCTCCCGTTCTCACAGCTCTCATCTCTTCTCACATCCCCTCTCCCTCTCTTTCTCACAGCTCTCATCTCTTCTCACACCCCCCCTCCCTCCCATTCTCACAGCTCTCATCTCTTTTCACATCCCCCCTCCCTCCCGTTCTCACAGCTCTCATCTCTTCTCACATCCCCCCTCCCTCCGTCCCGTTCTCACAGCTCTCATCTCTTCTCACATCCCCCCTCCCTCCCGTTCTCACAGCTCTCATCTCTTCTCACATCCCCCTCCCTCCCTTTCTCACAGCTCTCATCTCTTCTCACATCCCCCCTCCCTCCCGTTCTCACAGCTCTCATCTCTTCTCACATCCCCCCTCCCTCCCTCCCTCCCGTTCTCACAGCTCTCATCTCTTCTCACATCCCCCCCTCCCTCCCGTTCTCACAGCTCTCATCTCTTCTCACATCCCCCCTCCCTCCCGTTCTCACAGCTCTCATCTCTTCTCACATCCCCCCTCCTTCCCATTCTCACAGCTCTCATCTCTTCTCACATCCCCCTCCCTCCCTCCCGTTCTCACAGCTCTCATCTCTTCTCACATCCCCCCTCCCTCCCGTTCTCACAGCTCTCATCTCTTCTCACTTCCCCCCTCCCGTTCTCACAGCTCTCATCTCTTCTCACATCCCCCTCCCTCCCGTTCTCACAGCTCTCATCTCTTCTCACATCCCCCCTCCCTCCCTCCCTCCCGTTTTCACAGCTCTCATCTCTTCTCACATCCCCCCTCCCTCCCATTCTCACAGCTCTCATCTCTTCTCACATCCCCCCTCCCTACCGTTCTCACAGCTCTCATCTCTTCTCACATCCCCCTCCCTCCCATTCTCACAGCTCTCATCTCTTCTCACATCCCCCCTCCCTCCCTCCCGTTCTCACAGCTCTCATCTCTTCTCACATCCCCCCTCCCTCCCATTCTCACAGCTCTCATCTCTTTTCACATCCCCCTTCCCTCCCTCCCGTTCTCAAAGCTCTCATCTCTTCTCACATCCCCCCTCCCTCCCGTTCTCACAACTCTCATCTCTTTTCACATCCCCCCCTCCCTCCCATTCTCACAGCTCTCATCTCTTCTCACATCCCCCTCCCTCCCTCCCGTTCTCACAGCTCTCATCTCTTCTCACATCCCCCCTCCCTCCCGTTCTCACAGCTCTCATCTCTTCTCACTTCCCCCCTCCCGTTCTCACAGCTCTCATCTCTTCTCACATCCCCCTCCCTCCCGTTCTCACAGCTCTCATCTCTTCTCACATCCCCCCTCCCTCCCTCCCTCCCGTTTTCACAGCTCTCATCTCTTCTCACATCCCCCCTCCCTCCCTCCCGTTCTCAAAGCTCTCATCTCTTCTCACATCCCCCCTCCCTCCCGTTCTCACAACTCTCATCTCTTTTCACATCCCCCCCTCCCTCCCATTCTCACAGCTCTCATCTCTTCTCACATCCCCCTCCCTCCCTCCCGTTCTCACAGCTCTCATCTCTTCTCACATCCCCCCTCCCTCCCGTTCTCACAGCTCTCATCTCTTCTCACTTCCCCCCTCCCGTTCTCACAGCTCTCATCTCTTCTCACATCCCCCTCCCTCCCGTTCTCACAGCTCTCATCTCTTCTCACATCCCCCCTCCCTCCCTCCCGTTTTTCACAGCTCTCATCTCTTCTCACATCCCCCTCCCTCCGTCCCGTTCTCACAGCTCTCATCTCTTCTCACATCCCCCCTCCCTCCCGTTCTCACAGCTCTCATCTCTTCTCACATCCCCCTCCCTCCCTTTCTCACAGCTCTCATCTCTTCTCACATCCCCCCTCCCTCCCGTTCTCACAGCTCTCATCTCTTCTCACATCCCCCCTCCCTCCCTCCCTCCCGTTCTCACAGCTCTCATCTCTTCTCACATCCCCCCCTCCCTCCCGTTCTCACAGCTCTCATCTCTTCTCACATCCCCCCTCCCTCCCGTTCTCATAGCTCTCATCTCTTCTCACATCCCCCCTCCTTCCCATTCTCACAGCTCTCATCTCTTCTCACATCCCCCTCCCTCCCTCCCGTTCTCACAGCTCTCATCTCTTCTCACATCCCCCCTCCCTCCCGTTCTCACAGCTCTCATCTCTTCTCACTTCCCCCCTCCCGTTCTCACAGCTCTCATCTCTTCTCACATCCCCCTCCCTCCCGTTCTCACAGCTCTCATCTCTTCTCACATCCCCCCTCCCTCCCTCCCTCCCGTTTTCACAGCTCTCATCTCTTCTCACATCCCCCCTCCCTCCCATTCTCACAGCTCTCATCTCTTCTCACATCCCCCCTCCCTACCGTTCTCACAGCTCTCATCTCTTCTCACATCCCCCTCCCTCCCATTCTCACAGCTCTCATCTCTTCTCACATCCCCCCTCCCTCCCTCCCGTTCTCACAGCTCTCATCTCTTCTCACATCCCCCCTCCCTCCCATTCTCACAGCTCTCATCTCTTTTCACATCCCCCTTCCCTCCCTCCCGTTCTCAAAGCTCTCATCTCTTCTCACATCCCCCCTCCCTCCCGTTCTCACAACTCTCATCTCTTTTCACATCCCCCCCTCCCTCCCATTCTCACAGCTCTCATCTCTTCTCACATCCCCCTCCCTCCCGTTCTCACAGCTCTCATCTCTTCTCACATCCCCCCTCCCTCCCGTTCTCACAGCTCTCATCTCTTCTCACTTCCCCCCTCCCGTTCTCACAGCTCTCATCTCTTCTCACATCCCCCTCCCTCCCGTTCTCACAGCTCTCATCTCTTCTCACATCCCCCTCCCTCCCTCCCTCCCGTTTTCACAGCTCTCATCTCTTCTCACATCCCCCCTCCCTCCCATTCTCACAGCTCTCATCTCTTCTCACATCCCCCCTCCCTACCGTTCTCACAGCTCTCATCTCTTCTCACATCCCCCTCCCTCCCATTCTCACAGCTCTCATCTCTTCTCACATCCCCCCTCCCTCCCGTTCTCACAGCTCTCATCTCTTCTCACATCCCCCCTCCCTCCCATTCTCACAGCTCTCATCTCTTTTCACATCCCCCTTCCCTCCCTCCCGTTCTCAAAGCTCTCATCTCTTCTCACATCCCCCCTCCCTCCCGTTCTCACAGCTCTCATCTCTTTTCACATCCCCCCCTCCCTCCCATTCTTACAGCTCTCATTTCTTCTCACGTCCCCCCTCCCTCCCTTTCTCACAGCTGTCATCTCTTCTCACATCCCCCCTCCCTCCCGTTCTCACAGCTCTCATCTCTTCTCACATCCCCCCCTCCCTCCCGTTCTCACAGCTATAATCACTTCTCACATCCCCACTCCCTCCTGTTCTCACAGCTCTCATCTCTTCTCACATCCCCTCTCCCTCTCTTTCTCACAGCTCTCATCTCTTCTCACACCCCCCCTCCCTCCCGTTCTCACAGCTCTCATCTCTTCTCACACCCCCCCCTCCCGTTCTCACAGCTCTCATTTCTTCTTACATCCCCCCCTCCCTCCCATTCTCACAGCTCTCATCTCTTTTCACATCCCCCCTCCCTCCCGTTCTCACAGCTTTCATCTCTTCTCACATCCCCCCTCCCTTCGTCCCGTTCTCACAGCTCTCATCTCTTCTCACATCCCCCCTCCCTCCCGTTCTCACAGCTCTCATCTCTTCTCACATCCCCCTCCCTCCCTTTCTCACAGCTCTCATCTCTTCTCACATCCCCCCTCCCTCCCGTTCTCACAGCTCTCATCTCTTCTCACATCCCCCCTCCCTCCCTCCCTCCCGTTCTCACAGCTCTCATCTCTTCTCACATCCCCCCCTCCCTCCCGTTCTCACAGCTCTCATCTCTTCTCACATCCCCCCTCCCTCCCGTTCTCACAGCTCTCATCTCTTCTCACTTCCCCCCTCCCGTTCTCACAGCTCTCATCTCTTCTCACATCCCCCTCCCTCCCGTTCTCACAGCTCTCATCTCTTCTCACATCCCCCCTCCCTCCCTCCCTCCCGTTTTCACAGCTCTCATCTCTTCTCACATCCCCCCTCCCTCCCATTCTCACAGCTCTCATCTCTTTTCACATCCCCCTTCCCTCTCTCCCGTTCTCAAAGCTCTCATCTCTTCTCACATCCCCCCTCCCTCCCGTTCTCACAGCTCTCATCTCTTTTCACATCCCCCCTCCCTCCCTCCCGTTCTCACAGCTCTCATTTCTTCTCACGTCCCCCCTCCCTCCCTTTCTCACAGCTGTCATCTCTTCTCACATCCCCCCTCCCTCCCGTTCTCACAGCTCTCATCTCTTCTCACATCCCCCCCTCCCTCCCGTTCTCACAGCTTTAATCACTTCTCACATCCCCACTCCCTCCTGTTCTCACAGCTCTCATCTCTTCTCACATCCCCTCTCCCTCTCTTTCTCACAGCTCTCATCTCTTCTCACACCCCCCCTCCCTCCCGTTCTCACAGCTCTCATTTCTTCTTACATCCCCCCCTCCCTCCCATTCTCACAGCTCTCATCTCTTTTCACATCCCCCCTCCCTCCCGTTCTCACAGCTCTCATCTCTTCTCACATCCCCCCTCCCTCCGTCCCGTTCTCACAGCTCTCATCTCTTCTCACATCCCCCCTCCCTCCCGTTCTCACAGCTCTCATCTCTTCTCACATCCCCCTCCCTCCCTTTCTCACAGCTCTCATCTCTTCTCACATCCCCCCTCCCTCCCGTTCTCACAGCTCTCATCTCTTCTCACATCCCCCCTCCCTCCCTCCCTCCCTCCCGTTCTCACAGCTCTCATCTCTTCTCACATCCCCCCCTCCCTCCCGTTCTCACAGCTCTCATCTCTTCTCACATCCCCCCTCCCTCCCGTTCTCACAGCTCTCATCTCTTCTCACATCCCCCCTCCTTCCCATTCTCACAGCTCTCATCTCTTCTCACATCCCCCCTCCCTCCCCCCCGTTCTCACAGCTCTCATCTCTTCTCACATCCCCCCTCCCTCCCATTCTCACAGCTCTCATCTCTTCTCACATCCCCCTCCCTCCCTCCCGTTCTCACAGCTCTCATCTCTTCTCACATCCCCCCTCCCTCCCGTTCTCACAGCTCTCATCTCTTCTCACTTCCCCCCTCCCGTTCTCACAGCTCTCATCTCTTCTCACATCCCCCTCCCTCCCGTTCTCACAGCTCTCATCTCTTCTCACATCCCCCCTCCCTTCCTCCCGTTCTCACAGCTCTCATCTCTTCTCACATCCCCCCTCCCTCCCATTCTCACAGCTCTCATCTCTTCTCACATCCCCCCTCCCTACCGTTCTCACAGCTCTCATCTCTTCTCACATCCCCCTCCCTCCCGTTCTCACAGCTCTCATCTCTTCTCACATCCCCCCTCCCTCCCTCCCGTTCTCACAGCTCTCATCTCTTCTCACATCCCCCCTCCCTCCCGTTCTCACAGCTCTCATCTCTTCTCACATCCCCCCTCCCTCCCTCCCTCCCGTTCTCACAGCTCTCATCCCTTCTCACATCCTCCCTCCCTCCCGTTCTCACAGCTCTCATCTCTTCTCACATCCCCCCTCCCTACCGTTCTCACAGCTCTCATCTCTTCTCACATCCCCCTCCCTCTCGTTCTCACAGCTCTCATCTCTTCTCACATCCCCCCCCTCCCCCCTCCCATTCTCACAGCTCTCATCTCTTCTCACATCCCCACTCCCTCCCGTTCTCACAGCTCTCATCTCTTCTCATATCCCCCCTCCCTCCCTCTCTCCCGTTCTCACAGCTCTCATCTCTTCTCACATCCCCCCTCCCTCCCGTTCTCACAGCTCTCATCTCTTCTCACATCCCCCCTGCCTCCCGTTCTCACAGCTCTCATCTCTTCTCACATCCCCCCTCCCTCCCTCCCTCCCTCCCTCCCTCCCGTTCTCACAGCTCTCATCTCTTCTCACATCCCCCCTCCCTCCCGTTCTCACAGCTCTCATCTCTTCTCACTTCCCCCCTCCCTACCGTTCTCACAGCTCTCATCTTTTCTCACATCCCCCCTCCCTACTGTTCTCACAGCTCTCATCTCTTCTCACATCCCCCCTCCCTACCGTTCTCACTGCTCTCATCTTTTCTCACATCCCCCCTCCCTACTGTTCTCACAGCTCTCATCTCTTCTCACATCCCCCCTCCCTCCCTCCCGTTCTCACAGCTCTCATCTCTTCTCACATCCCCCCTCCCTCCCATTCTCACAGCTCTCATCTCTTCTCACATCCCCCCTCCCTACCGTTCTCACAGCTCTCATCTCTTCTCACATCCCCCTCCCTCCCGTTCTCACAGCTCTCATCTCTTCTCACATCCCCCCTCCCTACCGTTCTCACAGCTCTCATCTTTTCTCACATCCCCCCTCCCTACTGTTCTCACAGCTCTCATCTCTTCTCACATCCCCCCTCCCTCCCTCCCTCCCGTTCTCACAGCTCTCATCTCTTCTCACATCCCCCCTCCCTCCCAGTCTCACAGCTCTCATCTCTTCTCACATCCCCCCTCCCTACCGTTCTCACAGCTCTCATCTCTTCTCACATCCCCCTCCCTCCCGTTCTCACAGCTCTCATCTCTTCTCACATCCCCCCTCCCTACCGTTCTCACAGCTCTCATCTTTTCTCACATCCCCCCTCCCTACTGTTCTCACAGCTCTCATCTCTTCTCACATCCCCCCTCCCTCCCTCCCTCCCTCCCGTTCTCACAGCTCTCATCTCTTCTCACATCCCCCCTCCCTCCCGTTCTCACAGCTCTCATCTCTTCTCACATCCCCCCTCCCTACCGTTCTCACAGCTCTCATCTCTTCTCACATCCCCCTCCCTCCCGTTCTCACAGCTCTCATCTCTTCTCACACCCCCCCCTCCCTCCCTCCCGTTCTCGCAGCTCTCATCTCTTCTCACATCCCCCCTCCCTCCCGTTCTCACAGCTCTCATCTCTTCTCACATCCCCCCTCCCTCCCTCCCTCCCTCCCTCCCTCCCGTTCTCACAGCTCTCATCTCTTCTCACATCCCCCCCTCCCTCCCGTTCTCACAGCTCTCATCTCTTCTCACATCCCCCCTCCCTCCCGTTCTCACAGCTCTCATCTCTTCTCACATCCCCCCTCCCTCCCTCCCGTTCTCACAGCTCTCATCTCTTCTCACATCCCCCCTCCCTCCCGTTCTCACAGCTCTCATCTCTTCTCACATCCCCCCTCCCTACCGTTCTCACAGCTCTCATCTTTTCTCACATCCCCCCTCCCTACTGTTCTCACAGCTCTCATCTCTTCTCACATCCCCCTCCCTCCCGTTCTCACAGCTCTCATCTCTTCTCACATCCCCCCTCCCTACCGTTCTCACAGCTCTCATCTCTTCTCACATCCCCCCTCCCTACTGTTCTCACAGCTCTCATCTCTTCTCACATCCCCCTCCCTCACGTTCTCACAGCTCTCATCTCTTCTCACATCCCCCCTCCCTCCCTCCCGTTCTCAAAGCTCTCATCTCTTCTCACATCCCCCCTCCCTCCCGTTCTCACAGCTCTCATCTCTTCTCACATCCCCCCTCCCTACCATTCTCACAGCTCTCATCTCTTCTCACATCCCCCTCCCTCCAGTTTTCACAGCTCTCATCTCTTCTCACATCCCCCCCTCCCTCCCTCCCGTTTTCACAGCTCCCATCTCTAATCACATCCCCCCTCCCTCCCGTTCTCACAGCTCTCATCTCTTCTCACATCCCCCCTCCCTCCCGTTCTCACAGCTCTCATCTCTTCTCACATCCCCCCTCCCTCCCGTTCTCACAGCTCTCATCTCTTCTCACATCCCCCCTCCCTCCCTCCCGTTCTCACAGCTCTCATCTCTTCTCACATCCCCCCTCCCTCCCTCCCTCCCGTTCTCACAGCTCTCATCTCTTCTCACATCCCCCCTCCCTCCCGTTCTCACAGCTCTCATCTCTTCTCACATCCCCCCTCCCTCCCTCCCTCCCGTTCTCACAGCTCTCATCTCTTCTCACATCCCCCCTCCCTCCCGTTCTCACAGCTCTCATCTCTTCTCACATCCCTCCTCCCTACCGTTCTCACAGCTCTCATCTCTTCTCACATCCCCCCCTCCCTCCCTCCCGTTTTCACAGCTCCCATCTCTAATCACATCCCCCCTCCCTCCCGTTCTCACAGCTCTCATCTCTTCTCACATCCCCCCTCCCTCCCGTTCTCACAGCTCTCATCTCTTCTCACATCCCCCTACCTCCCGTTCTCACAGCTCTCATCTCTTCTCACATCCCCCCTCCCTCCCTCCCTCCCGTTCTCACAGCTCTCATCTCTTCTCACATCCCCCCTCCCTCCCTCCCTCCCGTTCTCACAGCTCTCATCTCTTCTCACATCCCCCCTCCCTCCCGTTCTCACAGCTCTCATCTCTTCTCACATCCCCCCTCCCTCCCTCCCTCCCGTTCTCACAGCTCTCATCTCTTCTCACATCCCCCCTCCCTCCCGTTCTCACAGCTCTCATCTCTTCTCACATCCCTCCTCCCTACTGTTCTCACAGCTCTCATCTCTTCTCACATCCCCCCTCCCTCCCTCCCTCCCTCCCTCCCGTTCTCACAGCTCTCATCTCTTCTCACATCCCCCCTCCCTCCCGTTCTCACAGCTCTCATCTCTTCTCACATCCCCCCTCCCTACCGTTCTCACAGCTCTCATCTCTTCTCACATCCCCCTCCCTCCCGTTCTCACAGCTCTCATCTCTTCTCACACCCCCCCTCCCTCCCTCCCGTTCTCGCAGCTCTCATCTCTTCTCACATCCCCCCTCCCTCCCGTTCTCACAGCTCTCATCTCTTCTCACATCCCCCCTCCCTCCCTCCCTCCCTCCCGTTCTCACAGCTCTCATCTCTTCTCACATCCCCCCCTCCCTCCCGTTCTCACAGCTCTCATCTCTTCTCACATCCCCCCTCCCTCCCGTTCTCACAGCTCTCATCTCTTCTCACATCCCCCCTCCCTCCCTCCCGTTCTCACAGCTCTCATCTCTTCTCACATCCCCCCTCCCTCCCGTTCTCACAGCTCTCATCTCTTCTCACATCCCCCCTCCCTACCGTTCTCACAGCTCTCATCTTTTCTCACATCCCCCCTCCCTACTGTTCTCACAGCTCTCATCTCTTCTCACATCCCCCTCCCTCCCGTTCTCACAGCTCTCATCTCTTCTCACATCCCCCCTCCCTACCGTTCTCACAGCTCTCATCTCTTCTCACATCCCCCCTCCCTACTGTTCTCACAGCTCTCATCTCTTCTCACATCCCCCTCCCTCACGTTCTCACAGCTCTCATCTCTTCTCACATCCCCCCTCCCTCCCTCCCGTTCTCAAAGCTCTCATCTCTTCTCACATCCCCCCTCCCTCCCGTTCTCACAGCTCTCATCTCTTCTCACATCCCCCCTCCCTACCATTCTCACAGCTCTCATCTCTTCTCACATCCCCCTCCCTCCAGTTTTCACAGCTCTCATCTCTTCTCACATCCCCCCATCCCTCCCTCCCGTTTTCACAGCTCCCATCTCTAATCACATCCCCCCTCCCTCCCGTTCTCACAGCTCTCATCTCTTCTCACATCCCCCCTCCCTCCCGTTCTCACAGCTCTCATCTCTTCTCACATCCCCCCTCCCTCCCGTTCTCACAGCTCTCATCTCTTCTCACATCCCCCCTCCCTCCCTCCCTCTCGTTCTCACAGCTCTCATCTCTTCTCACATCCCCCCTCCCTCCCTCCCTCCCGTTCTCACAGCTCTCATCTCTTCTCACATCCCCCCTCCCTCCCGTTCTCACAGCTCTCATCTCTTCTCACATCCCCCCTCCCTCCCTCCCTCCCGTTCTCACAGCTCTCATCTCTTCTCACATCCCCCCTCCCTCCCTCCCTCCCGTTCTCACAGCTCTCATCTCTTCTCACATCCCCCCTCCCTCCCGTTCTCACAGCTCTCATCTCTTCTAACATCCCTCCTCCCTACCGTTCTCACAGCTCTCATCTCTTCTCACATCCCCCTCCCTCCCGTTCTCACAGCTCTCATCTCTTCTCACATCCCCCCTCCCTCCCGTTCTCACAGCTCTCATCTCTTCTAACATCCCCCCTCCCTCCCGTTCTCACAGCTCTCATCTCTTCTCACATCCCCCCTCCCTCCCGTTCTCACAGCTCTCATCTCTTCTAACATCCCCCCTCCCTCCCGTTCTCACAGCTCTCATCTCTTCTCACATCCCCCCTCCCTCCCGTTCTCACAGCTCTTACTTTTTCACAAATGTCCTCACTCCCCCAGCTTTCACTTCTGCACTACACCTCTAACCTCCCCACAGCTGCCTCTCTGCAAACTCCCCCCCCCCCCTTCCTCCACTGCCCTCTCTCACCTTTTCAAATGAGCCTCACAAGGCTGCATCTGATAAATCTGTGCTAGATGTGCGGCGTGTGCCGTTTTTTCCCCCCAACACATCGTAACATACCATGGAGCCAAGAGCACCGAGCTGAGTGTGGAGAGCTGGAACGCTTCACTCGGCTCTGTGCTACACAGGTCGGACAGGTGCGGGTGGGGATAGGAGCGGCTTCCCGAAGCAGCACAGGAATGGCAAAGAAAGAACAAAATGAGAGCATTTGTGGGGCTGGGACCACCAACATATGCCTTACCTGCACATGCCCTGGATGCCTGACAGAAGCCGGCGGAGGAAGTGAGTAGTTCAAAAACTTCCTCTACCGTCTTCTGTGATTAGTGACAGGTTGGAGAGGATTGGGCTAGCCAGAGGTGGCGGAACGCCGTTCCGCCGAGTTCCGGCTGAAAAAAAGCCCTGGGTGTTGTGGAGAAACCCCTCTGTGTCCACGAATATAACCAAAATATAGGAGGGGTGGACCTCAATGACCAGTTGTTAGCGCCGTACCTAGTTGCCCGTAATGCAAAACGCTGGTATAAAAAAGTGTCTGTATACTTATTTCAATTGGCTTTGCTGAACGCTCATGTGCTATACAGAGCTTCGGGATGGACTGGATCCTTCCTTAAATTCCAGGAAGAGATCGTCAGAGCCCTTCTGTTTCCAGACGGTGCTCCACCTCACCTTCCCCAACCAAATGCAGTAAGCCGGCTGCATGAGAGGCATTTTCCTTATGTCCACCCGAGTACCCCTACCCAACGAGCCCCCCAAAGAAGATGTTGTGTCTGTAGCAAGCGCGGATATAGGCGTGACACCCGCTATTATTGTCCCTCCTGTCCTGACAATCCTGGTCTTTGCATTGGTGAATGTTTTGAGAGCTACCATACACTAGTTGAGTTTTAGCGTAGGGTACAGCATTGCACAAACTAGGCACACTTTCACAGGGTCTCCCAAGATGCCATTGCATTTTGAGAGACCCGAACCTGGAACCGGTTACAGTTACAAAAGTTACAGTTATAAAAAAAATGTAAAAAAAAAAAATACACAAAAAAAAATAAAATAAAAAAAACAAAAATAGTTGTCGTTTTATTGTTCTCTCTCTCTCTATTCTCTCTCTATTGTTCTGCTCTTTTTTACTGTATTCTATTCTGCAATGTTTTATTGTTATTATGTTTTATCATGTTTGCTTTGCAGGTATGTCATTTTTTATACTTTACTGTTTACTGTATTCTATTGTTAACCATTTTTTTGTTTTCAGGTACGCCATTCAGCTGCAGCGCGGATTTATTTAACTTGACAGCAACAGCGTTTGCTCCCACGATACATAAAGCCGTGACTCCAGCGCTGTCGGAGGTGATTTCACCATCACAATTAAAAAAAAGAGCATATATGACAAAGCATAGGGGCAGCAGGGGAGGAGAAGCTATTTGCTCCTACCTTTTGCGGGTAGATGCCCCCAAGCCTCGCCATATATATATATTTTAGGCACAGGTTGCATTAAAAAATGTTTTATTTTTTACTATTTTTTTGTATTTGCTTTGCAGGTATGGTAAGTCTCACTGTTACACTGTAATGTTACTTTGTTTTATTGTTAACCATCATTTGCTTAGCAGGTACGCCATTCAGTTGCAGCGCGGATTTATTTATCTTGACAGCAACAGCGTTTGCTCCCACGATATCGCTCCAGTGCTGTCGGAGGTGATTTCACCACCACAGTTAATAAAAAGAGCATATATGCCGAAGCATGGGGCAGCAGGGGCGGAGGAGCGATTTGGGGCGGATGCCCCCATGCTTCGGCATATATAAATGGTGCATGTATGCCCATCATTAGAAGTGGGTGGATGAAGGGAGGTATTCTAATGGTGGGCATACCCACCGATCAATATCTTTTTTTCGTTCAGCCCACAGGCTGCATGAAAAAAAAGATTACAATATATGCCCAACAAGGACCAGCAACGTACTGGTATGTTGCTGGACTTTGAGTGGTTATACCAGAATGATGCCTGCAGGTTTAGGCATCATCTTGGTATCATTCTTTTCAGCCAGCGGTCGGCTTTCATGTGAAAGCAATCCTAGCAGCTAATTAGCCTGTAGACTGATTTTACAAGCAGTGGGAGGGAATGTCCCTCCCCCTTCCCACCGTCTTCCATGGTTTTCTCTGGCTCTCCTGTCCCAACAGGGAACCCGAGAATGCAACCGGTGATTCGGCCAGCTGACTATAGAGCTGATCAGAGACCAGAATGGCTCCAATCATCTCTATGGCCTAAGAAACCGGAAGCTACGAGCATTTCGTGACTTAGATTTTGCCGGATGTAAACAGCGCCATTGGGAAATTGGGAAAGTATTTTATCACACCGATCTTGGTGTGGTCAGATGCTTTGAGGGCAGAGGAGTGATCTAGGGTTTAATAGACCCAAATTTTTTCAAAAAAGAGTACCTGTTACCAGCTATTGCTATCATGAGGGATATTTACATTCCCTGGGATAACAATAAAAATGATAAAAAAATGAAAGGAACAGTTTAAAAATAATATAAAAAAAAGCAAAAAAAATAATAATAAAAAAAAAAAAGCACCCCTGTCCCCCCCTGCTCTCGCGCAAAGGCGAACGCAAGCATCGGTCTGGCATCAAATGTACACAGCAATTGCACCATGCATGTGAGGTATCACCGCAAAGGTCAGATTGAGGGAAGTAATTTTAGCAGTAGACCTCCTCTGTAAATCTAAAGTGGTAACCTGTAAAGGCTTTTAAAGGCTTTTAAAAATGTGTGTAGTGTGTCGCCACTGCGCGTTTGTGCACAATTTTAAAGCTTGTCGTGTTTGGTATCCATGTACTTGGCCTAAGATCCTCTTTTTTATTTCATCAAACATTTGGGCAACATAGTGTGTTTTAGTGCATTAAAATTAAAAAAGTGTGTTTTTTCCCAAAAAAATGCGTTTGAAAAAATCGCTGCGCAAATACTGTGTGAAAAAAAAAGGAAACACCCACCATTTAAATCTGTAGGGCCTTTGCTTTAAAAAAATATATAATGTTTGGGGGTTCAAAGTAATTTTCCTGCAACAAAAAAATATTTTTTCATGTAAACAAAAAGTGTCAGAAAGGGCTTTGTCTTCAAGTGGTTAGAAGAGAGAGTGATGTGTGACATAAGCTTCTAAATGTTGTGCATAAAATGCCAGGACAGTTCAAACCCCCCCCCCCAAATGACCCCATTTTGGAAAGTAGACACCCCAAGCTATTTGCTGAGAAGCATGTCGAGTCCATGGAATATTTTATATTGTGACACAAGTTGCGGAAAAAAGACAAATTTTGGGGGGGTTTTTGCACAATGTTGTCACTAAATGATATATTGCTCAAACACGCCATGGGAATATGTGAAATTACACCCCAAAATACATTCTGTTGCTTCTCCTGAGTACAGGGATACCACATTTGTGAGACTTTTTGGGAGCCTAGCTGCATACGGGACCCCGAAAACCAAGCGTCGCCTTCAGGGTTTCTAAGGGTGTAAATTTTTTATTTCACTCCTCACTGCCTATCACAGTTTTGGAGGCCATGGAATGGCACAAACCCCCCCAAATGACCCCATTTTGGAAAGTAGACACCCCAAGCTATTTGCTGAGAGGTATGGTGAGTATTTTGCAGACCTCACTTTTTGTCACAAAGTTTTGAAAATTGAAAAAAGAAAAAAAAAAACATTTTTCTTTTCTTTCTTCATTTTCAAAAACAAATGAGAGCTGCAAAATACTCACCATGCCTCTCAGCAAATAGCTTGGGGTGTCTACTTTTCAAAATTGGGTCATTTGGGGGGGTTTGTGCCATCTGGGCATTTTTTATTATTAAAACACATCAGTGTGACATCACAAGAGGACAATGGCCCAGGAAACATAAGGCATCCACTTCACTTTCAATCCAGTGTGATGTCTCTTTTGACCAAAAACTGATTGGACTGAAGTCCTCTGGCTGGAAGAGATTTGAGTTATTTATGAATGAGTACTGGATACAGTTACTTTTATAAGAGCAGCTGAGCTAGTTTTTTAGTTTTTAAAAGATGATCCTTGCACTATGTCAATTACATATGCCTCTAAATGTAAATATAATCTACTCCAAAACATTAATAATTAATGTAAAATGGACATACTTGATGGATCAATATGCATTTGAGCGTTCATTATTAGTTCTTTGATAGAGCTCGAGGACAGTAACTTGTATGCAGGATTGGGTTTGTTTTGCCATCTAATAACACTGAGAATGTGGCCTGGTTTGCAGCCATTCCCTCTACTTGCAGTTTGAGTATTATGAATTAGTAATAGTAGGAACAGTAACAGGTTTTAATTTTATCCCTTTCATGACTAAGCCTATTTTTGAAATTTGGTGTTTACAAGTTAAAATCCATATTTTTTTGCTAGAAAATTACTTAGAACCCCCAAACATTATATATATATTTTTAGCAGAGAATCTAGATAATAAAATGGAGATTGTTGCAATATTTTATATCACACAGTATTGCCCCGTACACACAGTCGGACTTTGTTCAGACATTCCGACAACAAAATCCTAGGATTTTTTCCGACGGATGTTGGCTCAAACTTGTCTTGCATACACACGGTCACACAAAGTTGTCGGAAAATCCGATCGTTTTAAACGCGGTGACGTAAAACATGTACGTCGGGACTATAAACGGGGCAGTGGCCAATAGCTTTCATCTCTTTATTTATTCTGAGCATGCGTGGCACTTTGTCCGTCGGATTTGTGTACACACGATCGGAATTTCCGACATCGGATTTTGTTGTCGGAAAATGTTATCTCCTGCTCTCCAACTTTGTGTGTCGGAAAATCCGATGGAAAATGTCCGATGGAGCCTACACACGGTTGGAATTTCCGACAACACGCTCTGATCGGACATTTTCCATTGGAAAATCCGACCGTGTGTATGGGGCATATTTGTGCAGCGGTGTTTTAAACGCAAATTTTTGGAAAAGGGACACTTCCATGAATTTTAAAAAATCCAAACAGTAAAGTTACCCCAATTTTTTTGTATAATGTGAAAGATGATGTTACGCTGAGTAAATAGATACCAAACATGTCACGCTTTATAATTGCACGCACTCGTGGAATGGCGACAAACTATGGTAGCTATGAATTTCCATAGGCGACGCTTTAAATTTACCTGCTAAACACCGTTTACATATGCGGGCACGACTTCCGTATGCGTTTTCTTCGCTGCGCGAGCTCGCGGGGACGGGGGCGCTTTAAAAAATTTTTTTTTTAAATTTATTTATTTTATTTATTTTTAGACTTATAAATTGTGTTTTAAAAAAATGTTTTTTTTTTTTACTTTTATTGCTGTCACAAGGAATGTAAACATCCCTTGTGACAGTAATAGGTGGTGACAGGTACTCTTTATGGAGGGATCGGGGGTCTAAAAGACCCCCGATCCCTCCTCCGCACTTCAAAGTATTCAGATCGCTGAAAACGGCGATTCGGATTACTGTGTATTTTTTTAAATTCGGCGCCATTGGCAGCCGAGTAAACGGGAAGTGACGTCATGACGTCGCTTCCGCGTTCACATTGAGAAGGCTGGAGCGAGGTCGCCCACGCTTCGTTCCAGCCTGCCCACAGCCGCCGGAGGCAGCTGATTGGACACCGGGCCTCCCGATCGCACGGGAGGCCTGGTAAGAGCGGCGGGAGGCGGCGGGAGGGGGGATGTCCCCTCCCGCTCCTCCGGTAAAACAGCCGAGCAGCTTTTAGCCGCATCGGTTGTTATATACGGGTAGCTGATCGCCCGCTCAAAACAACGGTACCGGGATGATGCCTGCAGCTGCGGGCATCATCCCGGTATAACCCCGGAAAGCCGAGTATACACATATGCGTACTGTCGGCGGGAAGGGGTTAAACTATTTGCTATGTAGTTATTATTCTTTTAGAAAGTAATGCAATCTAGCAAATGTTTTAAGGTATAGATTTAATTTTAGTTTTTATTTATGTGACCTCTTAGTTATTAGAATATGGTTGTTGCAATACACAATTTACAGTATATACATGCACAAACATTTCATATTGTTTTACTAGGCACCTCCCTATACAACATTTTAGTAATTACATGCTTTGCTAATAATCTGTTTATATTTGGCATAAATAACATTCACTTATGTAAATTACATACAATGTAAAATTAATTTATTGCTAAACGTCATGTAATTTGATTACCCTTACCTTATTACTAGTGCGTTCTAATCTGCTACTTAAAGTGTGGCCAAAATTTAAAAATGGCATATATGATACAGTCTGTCACCAGCATTACCAAAGTGGTCTTTGTTTTTCTGAGTCCCCCATCTCATATTTTTTTTTAGCTGAGTATCAGGTCATTAAGTCTTCTTTTCAGCTTCCTTGAACGCACAGATTTCATTTGCAGAGACACAAGTTTACATCAGTTTTCATGCATGTTTCAGTGAGTTTTATACCTATTGCAGATTCCTGCGCAGAAAAAAATCTGCACATAATACTCGTGTAGTGGTGTGAACAGGGCACATAGAGAACAATTGTTTTTCTTTGCGCAGAACGTGTGCAGAAAAACTCATGCCTCTGCACTGTGGTGTGAACAAGGCCTGAAAAAGATGTGTGGGAATATAAAATAACAAGCATTCAAGACATGGATGAGTAGTTTGGGGTGGAGTCCTGACCTCACCCCGGTAGAACACCTTTGGGATGAATTAGAGCGGAGACTGTGAGCCAGGCCTTCTCATCCAAAATCGGTGCCTGCCTCACAAATGCACTTCTGGAAGAATGGTCAAACATTCCCATAGACACACTCCTAAATCTTGTGGACAGCCTTCCCAGAAGAGTTGAAGCTGTTATAGCTGCAAAGGGTGGGCCAACTCAATATTGAACCCTACGGACTAAGACTGGGATGCCATTAACCACTAGGCATCCGCGCTATAGCCGAAAGACGGCTACAGCGCGGACTCCAATTGCCGGGAGGGCATCCCTGAATGTCCTCCTGTTTACATCCGCGATGCGCGAGCCCGCCGGCGTGCATCAGGGAAATTCTGTGTTGACCGTGTCCCTTGAACACAGCCAATCACAGATCGTGCTAAGTGGCCAATCACAGCGGCCATTTAGAACTCGATTTGAGTGTCCAATGAGAGATGATCTCATATGTAAACATATGAGATCATCTCTCATTGCCGGCTCTCTCTCCTCACACAGAGACCGCGTGTGAGGAGGGGGAGCAAACGGCTGCAGCGGTGAGTGAACAAAAAACAAGAAAATACAGTGCCCACAGTACCTGTCAGTGCCATCTGTCCCCAGTGCCGCCTGTGCCCAGTTTCATCTGTCATCAGTGCCACATCAGTGTCACATGTCATCAGTGCCACATATTAGTGCCATCAGTCATTAGTGCCATGTATTAGTGTCATCTGTCATCAGTGCCAAATATTAGTGCCATCTGTCATCAGTGCCACATCAGTGTCCCGTGTCATCAGTGCCACATATTAGTGCCATCTGTCATCAGTGTCACGTGCCATCAGTGCCACGTATCAGTGCCAGCTGTCAGTGTCACGTGCCATCTGTTTTCAGTGTCATGTGTCATCAGTGCCACGTATTAGTGCCATCTGTCATCAGTGCCACGTATTAGTGCCATATGTCATCAGTGCCAGGTATTAGTGCCATCTGTCATCAGTGCCACGTGTCATCAGTGCCACATATTAGTGCCATCTGTCATCAGTGTTACGTGTCATCAGTGCCATGTATTAGTGCCATCTGTCATCAGTGCCACATCAGTGTCACATGCCATCAGTGGCACGTATCAGTGCCATATGTCATCAGTGCTAGGTATTAGTGCCATCTGTCATCAGTGCCACGTGTCATCAGTGCCACATATTAGTGCCATCTGTCATCAGTGTCATGTGTCATCAGTGCCACGTATTAGTGCCATCTGTCATCAGTGCCACATCAGTGTCACATGCCATCAGTGGCACGTATCAGTGCCATCTGTCATCAGTGCCACATCAGTATCACGTGTCATTGTCCTGGTGCTCCAGGGCCTTCAAAAGTGTAATAGGTAGTCAACAAGTTATATGTGTAATTTATGCTCCTAGAACACCTGATGGTGCTCCCTGCATGTTGGGCCTCTCTAAATGGCTAGGCTGTGAAAAAGTCCCACACATGTGGTATTGTAATACTCAGGAGGAGTAGCAGAATGTATTTTTGGGTGTCATTTGTGGTATACACATGCATTGTGAGAGAAATAACCTAATGACAATTTTTTGGAAAAAAACATTTTCATTTTGCAAAGAATTGTGGGAAAAAATGACAACATCGAAAACTTCACCATGCATCTTACTAAATACCTTGTAATGTCTACTTTCAAAAAAGGGGTCATTTGGGGGGGATTTGTACTTTCCTGGCTTGTTAGGGTCACAAGAAATGAGATAGGCCACCAGTACATCAGGTGTGATCAATTTTTTATGATTTGCACCACAGCTTGTAGACTCTCTAACTTTCACATAGACCAAATAATATCCACTAATTTTGGTTATTTTTACCAAAGATATGAAGCAGTATAAATTGTGGCCAAAATTTATGAAGAAAAATTAATAATTTACAAAATTTTATCTCAGAAACTAAGAAAAATTAGTTTTTTTTTCAAAATTTTCGGTCTTTTTCAATTATAGCGCAAAAAATAAAAAACCCAGACATGATCAAATATGACCAAAAGAAAGCTCTATTTGTATTAAAAAAAGGACAAAAAATTCATTTGGGTATAGTATTACATGACTGAGTAATTGTCATTCAAAGTGTGAGAGCACTGAAAGCTGAAAATTGGTCTGGTGACGAGGGGGGGTTTAAGTGCCCAGTGGTTAAAGTTCATGTGCGTGTAAAGGCAGGCGTCCCAATACTTTTGATAATATAGTGTACCTGTACAAGCCTTTTAGGCAGGTGTGAAGAAATGCTGTAAGAATGCTTTCAAAATATATATTAGACATGTGCAATTCGTTTAGTTCCAAATTAATTCCGGACCTGGGCGTCGGCGTACGCCTATGCGCCGGCGCGCTCCGTTCCGCCCTTTTCAGCAAGTCTCTGTTGTTCCCGGGCGTCAGCGCGGCGCTAGGGCGCGCGCGGGTACGCGGCGCTTGTGCGCGCGCGCGTGTGCACGTGCGCGCGTACGGGCGTGCGCGCGTTCGCGATAGCGCCGGTTTGGCGCCAAAGTGCACATAAAAGTCCCCCTGTGCCTCTGGCACATTGCTGCTTCGTCTCAGCTTCGTGATCCTTGTTATCTGAACTTGATTATTTGCTACTCACCTGACCCGGCTTGTCTGACCATCCGCCTTGCTCCAATCCGACCCGGCCTGTCTGACTACTCTCCTGTTGCCTGCCTGATACCGTTGCCGATCTCTGCCTGCCTACCGACTCTGCCTCTGTCTGCTGTTTTGCCTGTCTCACATCCCTGCTGACCCGGACCGTCTGACCCTGCTTGTGCCTGCTGTTGTCCTTGCTGTTGCACCTTCAGCTTCAGCTCCAGTGATCTCTGCATCTCCAAGTGTTCCAGCTTGCTGCCTCCAGTCTCACCTGATCTGCAGTCCAGCCATCCCTGTGGGATCTCTCATCACTTCAGCATCAGAGACTCTGTTCTTCAGGCACTCCTACCCCACTGTGCTCAGGAGACCACTGTTCCCACTCCAGTGGCTCCTGAGCCAGCGTTGTATGAGAGGTCTTCTCCTACAAGTCAGGCTCTACTACCAGGTACCTAACAGTACGAAGCAGCCATGTCTGAGCCTGCAGGAGATACCTCTCCAATGAAGGAGATATGCACACATCTGGCGGCTCTCACCCAAGCAGTACAAGCCCTTCAGGATAATTATAACAGACTGGAGGGACAAGTTCAGAATCTTGCAGGGCCTAACCCTTCAGCCTCCTCTTCAGCTACTGCCCCAACACAGACTGTTCCAGGGCCTTCAGTTGTAATGCTTCCGCCTGAACCACGGGTCCCTATACCTGAAAGGTTCTCCGGAGACCGGGCTAAGTTTCGGGCCTTCCGCAATGCTTGTCAGCTCTTCTTTGCCCTACAGCCCAGAACCTTTTCACTGGAAGCCACTAAAGTTGGATTTGTAATTTCCCTCCTACAAGGGGAACCACAGACCTGGGCACATCGTTTACTTGAAGGGGACTCTTCTCTAACTCAATCCTTATCCGCTTTCTTCGAAGCCATGGCACAATTATATGAGGATCCTCAACAGACTGCCACAGCCGAATCTGCCCTGTTCGCGCTCCAACAAGGCCGCAGACCTGCGGAGGACTATGTTACTGAATTCAGACGTTGGAGCGCGGACACACAGTGGAATGACGCGGTTCTGCGTCATCAGTTCCGTATTGGATTGTCTGAAAGTTTAAAAGATGAACTTGCTCGAGTAGGTATTCCAAATACTTTGGAGGCCTTGATCACCCTAACCATTCAGATCGATCGTCGCCTCCGAGAACGCCGATCTGAACGATCAGTTCAACCAAACCGCCCGACCTGGATGACACCACGAGCTCCGACTCCTGCAGCACGCTACTTACCTGTGCCCAGTCCAAATTCAGTTAATACCACACCAGATACCTCCGAACCCATGCAGCTAGGTCTGATGCGACCTGCCCTGTCCTCCGAAGAGCGTGCCCGACGTCGACAATTAAATCTGTGTCTTTACTGTGGAGGAACCGGGCATTATGTCCATAATTGCCCAGTCAGAATAAGTAAGTGTCCATCTCCTATACTTACCAGTCTCTCTGCTTTATCTACAAATTCTACCCATCTTGCCGTTCCTCTCTCGTTACAGCTTCAAGAAAAGACACTCCAAGTCAACGCAATTATTGATTCCGGGGCATGCAGCTGCTTTATAGACTTAAACTTTGCCAATCAGCACAACATCCCTTTACGAACTAAAGCCCATGGACTGTCTGTCTTTCTTGCCGATGGCTCCCGTATCAGATCCGGACAAGTGACACAAGAGACCGTGCCATTATCCACTACAATTTCTTCTCAACACAAGGAATGGCTGATCCTTGACGCCATCTCCTCCCCTATGTTTCCCATTATCCTGGGCATTCCCTGGCTACAGGCCCACAACCCACACATCCATTGGGCTTCTGGAGAAGTAAAATTTCTGTCATCTTACTGCCAGGAACACTGTTTGACGAAAGATTTGGATTCCCAAGCTACCCTGCTTTGCCTGGACTCCGACCAGAAAAATTGTCAGGGCATTCCCAAACAGTATCATGACTACATTGATGTCTTTAGCAAAAAGGGGGTAGATTCTCTTCCACCTCATCATCCCTACGATTGTCCCATCGAATTGCTACCAGGATCCGAAATTCCCTTTGGACGCATCTTTCCCCTATCTGAGAAAGAACAAGAAGTGTTGAAGACATACATAGATGAAAACTTGGCCAAAGGATTCATTCGCCATTCTACTTCTCCAGCAGGTGCGGGAATATTCTTTGTTGCCAAGAAGGACAAATCTCTCCGCCCGTGTATTGACTACCGAGAACTGAATAAAATCACGGTCAAAAATCGTTATCCCCTACCCTTGATACCCGAACTGTTCCAGAAATTAAGGACTGCCGTCATTTTTACTAAGCTCGATCTAAGAGGTGCCTATAATCTGATCCATATTCGGGCTGGGCATGAGTGGAAGACAGCTTTTCGGACCCGATTCGGGCATTATGAATATTTAGTCATGCCTTTTGGACTCTGCAATGCCCCTGCGACTTTCCAACACCTAATTAATGATGTGCTTAGAGACTTCCTAGACCTGTTTGTGATCGCATATCTAGACGATATTTTGATCTTTTCAGAATCCCTGGATCTTCATCGAAAACATGTTTGCCAAGTGTTGGATCGTTTCCGCTTACACAGACTTTATGCAAAAGCGGAGAAATGCGAGTTTGAACAACAGAGCATTCAATTTTTGGGCTTGATTATCTCCTCAACTGTTATCAGGATGGATCCACAGAAAGTTTCTGCTGTTCTAGAATGGCCGGTACCCCTGGACAAGAAAGGGGTTCAACGATTCATCGGGTTAGCAAACTTCTACAGAAAGTTTATCAAGGGTTTTTCTGCAATAATCGCACCAATCACACAACTAACCAAACAGAACACCCGTTTTTCCTGGAATCATTTAGCCCAAGAGGCTTTTGAGAACCTCAAGAGACTTTTCACCTCAGCACCTATTCTCAGTCACCCTGAACCATCCTTGCCATTCATTTTAGAAGTGGACGCTTCAGAGATAGCGGTCGGTGTGATACTCTCGCAACGAAAGGGCAGTAAAAATGCTATGCATCCCGTGGGATTCTTCTCCCGAAAACTCTCCTCTGCGGAGAGAAACTATGATGTCGGTGATCGGGAGCTTCTTGGCATCAAGACTGCATTGGAGGAGTGGAGGTACCTGTTGGAGGGGGCTGTGCATCCAGTACTAATTTATACTGATCACAAAAATTTAGAGTATTTACGATCTGCTAAAAGACTAAAACCCCGTCAAGCCCGTTGGGCGTTGTTTTTCTCACGCTTTTCCTTCCACATTACTTATCGGCCAGGTTCAAAAAATGTCAAACCAGACGCATTATCACGAATGCATGACAACCCAAGGGACTTAATTGCTCCTGACACCATTTTACCTGCAAACAATTTTTTGCTTATACAAACTGATCTTCTCTCTCAGATTAAGGAAGCATCCTCTGAATCAGCCAGACCCACAGGGTTTACCTTAAGTAACAAGGACGGACTATTCTCGAGAGGGAGTCAAATTTTTGTTCCTGAAGAGGTTCGGGTCAAGGTCTTGGCACTCCTTCATGATCACCCACTGGCAGGTCACTTTGGGGTTCGTAAAACCCTGGAATTGGTACAGCGTACCTTCTGGTGGCCCAATTTAAAGGACTTTTGCGAGAAGTATGTCAGATCTTGCCCTACCTGTACCCAGAATAAGACTTCCAGGAGTCGAGCTTGGGGCCTGTTAAAACCTTTACCTGTACCCGATAGGCCCTGGAAGATGATATCCATGGACTTCATTGTAGAGCTTCCATGTTCTGAGGGGTGTTCTGCTATCTTCGTGGTAGTAGACCGCTTTACCAAGATGGCCCACTTTCTTCCATTAAAAGGAACTCCGTCAGCTATTGAAACAGCTCACATCTTCATTAAGGAAATCATTAGACTTCACGGAATCCCTGTAAACATAACCTCTGACAGAGGGGTACAATTTACCTCACGTTTCTGGAGAGCCCTGTGTGAGACTTTAAAAATCAAACTGGCTCTGTCTTCGGCCTATCACCCTCAGACCAATGGTCAGATGGAAAGGACCAATCAGACTCTTGAGCAGTATATTAGATGTTTCACTTCTTTCTCACAAGATGACTGGGTATCCTTGCTGCCTTTGGCAGAATTTGCCTACAACAATGCCAAACATTCGGCCACCGGTCAATCCCCTTTTTTCGCTAATTATGGTTTTCATTTAACCTTTTTACCTGATTTCATTCCAGAGTCCTCAGTCCCGGCAGTACAGAGTACGGTAGACTTCATCAATCATAACAACCAGATGTTGCAGGAAGCAGTATCCAAAGCTCAGGCGGACAGCAAGAGGATCTTTGACCGGAAGAGAAGAGGGGAATTGAAGCTTCAGCTTGGCGATCAGGTATGGCTTTCTACAAGTAATATCAAACTAGCATGTCCTTCTAAGAAGTTGGCACCTAGATTTATGGGACCGTTTCCAGTTAAAAGAAAGATCAATGAAGTTTCGTATGAACTGACTTTGCCTGACTTTCTTAAAATACACCCTGTGTTTCATGTGTCATTGCTCAAACCTGCTGTACCTGATCCCTTCCCCGGTAGAGGAACTAGACCTCCTGAACCTATTATGATTGATGGCAACGAGGAATTTGAAGTTGAGGCTATCCTGGATTGCAGGAAAAGACAAGGGCAGATCCAGTTCCTAATCAAGTGGAGGGGCTACGGGCCAGAAAGTAATTCGTGGGAACCAGATAGCAATGTACATGCCAGCGTTTAGTGCAAGCCTATTTTTCTAACCATCCTAAAAAGAAAAGGCTTTTGGGCACCCGGAGGTTGCCCCTTGGGGGGGGGCAATGTCAGGGTACCATTGGCGCCGGACCTGGGCGTCGGCGTACGCCTATGCGCCGGCGCACTCCGTTACGCCCTTTTCAGCAAGTCTCTGTTGTTCCCGGGCGTCAGCGCGGCGCTAGGGCGCGCGCGGGTATGCGGCGCTTGTGCGCGCGCGCGTGTGCACGTGCGTGCGTACGGGCGTGCGCACGTTTGCGATATCGCCGGTTTGGCACCAAAGTGCACATAAAAGTCCCCCTGTGCCTCTGGCACATTGCTGCTTCGTCTCAGCTTCGTGATCCTTGTTATCTGAACTTGATTATTTGCTACTCACCTGACCCGGCTTGTCTGACCATCCGCCTTGCTCCAATCTGACCCGGCCTGTCTGACTACTCTCCTGTTGCCTGCCTGATACCGTTGCCGATCTCTGCCTGCCTACCGACTCTGCCTCTGTCTGCTGTTTTGCCTGTCTCACATCCCTGCTGACCCGAACCGTCTGACCCTGCTTGTGCCTGCTGTTGTCCTTGCTGTTGCACCTTCAGCTTCAGCTCCAGTGATCTCTGCATCTCCAAGTGTTCCAGCTTGCTGCCTCCAGTCTCACCTGATCTGCAGTCCAGCCATCCCTGTGGGATCTCTCATCACTTCAGCATCAGAGACTCTGTTCTTCAGGCACTCCTACCCCACTGTGCTCAGGAGACCACTGTTCCCACTCCAGTGGCTCCTGAACCAGCGTTGTATGAGAGGTCTTCTCCTACAAGTCAGGCTCTACTACCAGGTACCTAACAGATGGGGACAAGGGCCTCATCCCCACAACCCTTGCCCTGTGGTTGTGGGGGTATGCGGGCGGGGGGCTTATCGGAATCTGGAGGCCCCCTTTAACAAGGAGACCCCCAGATCCTGGCCCCCCTTGTGAAATGGTAATGGGGTACAAATGTACCCCTACCATTTCACAAAAAAGGAAGAAGAGGAAGAAGCAGAGGAAGAAGCAGAGGAAGAATCGGGGAAGAACAAGATGGAGGAAGAAAACCGAATGAAGACCAGAAGAAGGTCTTGTCAAAAGGAATTGTCAAAAACCGTCTCTTGTCTTTTTTAACATTTTTGACACTTTTTTTGTGAAATGGTACCATTTTTACACAGGGGGGGCTGGGATCTGGGGGTCCCCTTGTTAAAGGGGGCTTTCAGAGTCCGATAAGTCCCCCGTCCGCATACCCCCACAACCACTGGGCAAGGGTTGTGGGGATGAGGCCCTTGTCCCCATTAACATGGGGAGGATGTCCCCATGTTGACCCCGCTCCCCTCTGACAACACGGGGAAAGCCATAGGGAAGTCCCCGTGCGTCAGAGGCGGCGGTATCACGGGGTGGCCCCGCTCTCTGTTATATAAAAGCTGTCACCTGAACAGAAGCGTCACACAGCGGGAGACTCCCATTGAGGCGGATCAGAGGACAAAGCGGAGAAGAAGAAGCCGGACGAGGAGACCGGAGGAAGAAGTGGAGGAAGGTAGAGGAACAAGTGGGGGAAGAACAAGATGGAGGAAGAAAAAGAACACCGAAGGAAGGCCAGAAGAAGATGGAAAAAGAAGCGGGGAAAGAAGAAGACATTAATAAAGGAATTGTCAAAAACCGTCTATTGTCTTTTTTTAACATTTTTGACACTTTTTTTGTGAAATGGTGAAATACCCCATACCCCATTACCAATTTACACGGGGGGGGTGGGATCTGGGGGTCCCCTTGTTAAAGGGGGCTTCCAGATTCTGATAAGCCCCCCTGCTCACAGACCCCCACAACCACCGGGCAAGGGTTGTGGGGATGAGGCCCTTCTCCCTATCAACATGGGGACAAGGTGCATTGGGGGCTACCCCAAAGCACCCTCCCAATGTTGAAGGCATGTGGCCTGGTACAGTTCAGGGGGGTGGGGCGCTCTCTCGTCCCCCCTCTTTTCCTTTTTAGGGGACCCCCACAGCATTTTTTTTTACATTTTGGCGCAGGGTTCCCCTTAATATCCATACCAGACCTGAAGGGCCTGGTATGGAATTTGGAGGGACCCCCACACATTTTTAAAAAAAATTTTGGTTCAGGGTTCCCCTGTGGGGGAATCCCGTGCCATTTTTATCAATGAACTTTTATGTGTATTGCCGGACCGACAATTCATTATAGCCGCGAGTAGTTTTAAATTACTTTTTTTCCTTTAGAAATATAATTTTGCTGTCAGACTGTTCTAAACATGGGAAACATGTGCCACTTTATAGGCATACTATAGACACCCCCCAGGTACGAAATTTAAAGGCATATTACACTTTTATTGTTTCACTTTAAGCAATATTAAAATCACCGCTCCCGAAAAACGGCCCTTTTTAAAACTTTTTCTGCATTGATACATGTCCCCTTGGGCAGGACCCAATAACTTGCATATTAACCTTTAAAATTAGCAGTTTTGATTTCTCCCATAGACTTTTAAAGGGTGTTCTGTGGCTTTCAAATTTGCCGCGAACACCCCAAATTGTTCGCTATTCGGCGAACGGGCGAACAGCCAATGTTCGAGACGAACTCATGTGTTCGCTGCGAACATAAAGCCCATCCCTAAAGCAGATGAAAGACACATCATGTATACTTCCCTTCGACATCGGAAGATGTCCAGCAGTGCCATCAGCACAGAACTGGCGGAAAGCAGTTGGACTCATGTACATCCATTTACTGTCCAGAGAAGTCTGGCCAGAAGTGATCTTCATGAAGGAATTGTGGCCAAAAAGCCATACCTCTGACGTGGAAATAAGGCTAAGCGACTCAACTGTGCACAAAGACATAGAAATTTGGGTGCAGACAAATGGCAGCAGGTGCTCCGGACTAATGAGTCAAAATTTGAAATATTTTGCTGTAGAAGGAGGAAGTCTGTAGGCAACAGTGAAGCATGGTGGAAGTTCACTGAAAGTTTGGCCCTGCATTTCTGCAAAGGAGTTGGAGATTTGGTCAGGATTAATAGTGTCCTCAATGCTGTGAAATACAGGCAGATGCTTATCCATCATATCATATCATCAGGGAGGTGTGTGATTGGCTGCATATTTATTCTACAGCAGGTCAACGACCCCAAACATATAGCCAATGTCATTAATAACTCTCTTCACCATAAAGAAGAACAATGTGTCCTGGAAATTATGGTTTGGCTCCCACAGAGCCCTGATCTCAACATCATCGAGTCTGTCTGACATTACATGGAGAGAAGGAGAGAAGCAGCCTACATCCACAGAAGATCTGTGGTTAGTTTTCCAAGATATTTGGAACAATCTTCCTGCCAAGTTCCTTCGAAAACTGTGTGCAAGTGTATCTAGAAGAGTTGATGCTGGTTTGAAGGCAAAGGGTGGTCACGTCAGATATTAATTATTTTCTGTTCGTTTACTTATTATTATTATTGTTAATTGATAAAAATTAACTATTAGCAATTCTCTTCCTGAAAGAATGTTTAATTTACTGCATTTTTTTCACACCTGCATAAAACTTTTGCATTCCATTTAGTTCAACTAACAAAATGTATATTACATTTTTGGTTTTGGGTTTAATTACGTTTTAAACTGGCATAGTGCACATTGTTATCTCTCAAACAATGGCTGAACCACGTCATTAAACTGTAAGCATTTGTCAGCAAAAAACACAGATATACGCAAGGAGGCAGGAAGATGCCTACGTGCAAAATACACGTTTGTCCTGGTTTCAGCTGTCTTACTTACTGGATTATCTTCTCATATCACCAATATGCAAAATGCTCAGTGCCCCGATAGATAAGATATGGTCAGAAAAGGCATGTGGTCTATTCTTTCCTTACTCTGTCAATATGACAATCTACGAACAACTGTCCCTGTGTTCTCTATCTGCTGCTGAATAAAATTAATGGAGCCCATTAGAGATGATTGCATGAACAAATATCTGCTTTGGCCACATTTGGTGTATTTTTTTCCCTCTAATGCCCTGTACACACGGTCGGATTTTCGGACGGAAAATGTGTGATAGGACCTCACGTGCAGGGAAAATAAAAAAAAAAACAGTATTTTTGCTTGCACATGATTGGATGATGGAAGTCAGCAAAGCTTCACCTCATTCAATAAACTAAATGAAAATTGCAAAGTGAACACTTTATTTTCCCACCTCAGTGGGGGTTGATTTACTAAAGGCAAATTGGCTTTTCACTTAGCAAGGATTTTTTTTTTCTTCGCTAAGTGAATGAGCCAAAGCTCTGCTGACTTCCATTATTCAATTATTTACTTATTATTAAACTTTTATTCATTTTCCAACATATCCATTAAAACATACTTCATATCACTAGTATTCATATTTTATCAAAATAGATACATCCTTATCCATGACAACTCTTCTCCCTCTCAAAAAAAACAAAACCCCCCCCCAATAACAACATACAAACAAATCCTTCCCCTTTCCCCTCTCCTCTCTTCTCCCTCCCCAACTCTAATAATACCTCCCCCCTCCTCCCATCTCCTCTCTTCCTCCAAATGTATTGTGTTCATTGTGCTTTACACCCCCCCTTCCACCGAAAAAAAAACAACTTAACATATTACCCATTGTTCAAGCATTCCATCATTGTGAAGAAATAAAAAAAAAAAAAAAAAAACTTATTACAAAAGTTGGTATATTAGGAGGCTTCCCTGAGCCAACTCAATCCACTCTTAAACACCAAACAAAATATCTAAAAGTATTATATGAGGCTTCTATGAGCCATACTTCCCCATACTTCCCTCTTATTAAAGTGAATATACAGTACTGTATGCATAGACATTTGTGCTGTGCTTATTGTTACTCACTATACTTATATCTTTCCCAGTCTTTGCACCCAGAATTGGAGACACAGATATATATATATACAGTATCTCACAAAAGTGAGTACACTCCTCACATCTTTGTAAATATTTTATTCTATCTTTTCATGTGACAACACTGAAGAAATGACACTTTGCTACAATGTAAAGTAGTGAGTGTACAGCTTGTATAACAGTGTAAATTTGCTGTCCCCTCAAAATAACTCAACACACAGCCATTAATGTCTAAACCGCTGGCAACAAAAGTGAGTACACCCGTAAGTGAAAATGTCCAAATTGGCCCAATTAGCCATTTTCCCTCCCCGATGTCATGTGACTCGTTAATGTTACAAGGTGTAAGAGAACTGTTGTCGCATGCGCGCATAAGGGACTCTTTGGATCGCAGATGCGCCAATGTGCGTGCGCAAAAGAGTGTGCGCGTCCGCAGGAGCGCGTCCACGCACCCCTTTGGCGCCAGCCGGCCTATTTAAGGGGCGCACTGACTGTAACAGATGCTGACTGATCTTCAGCTGTTCCTGTACCAGTACCCTGTGATTCCTGCTTGCCTGCCTTATATCCGTTGCTGAACCCTTGGCTCTCCTTGACCTTGCTTCTGGACTCTCCCTCATCTCTGATTACTGGTTCCTGATTCTGGCTTCCTATTTGACTCTGCTCCTGCCTGATGATTTGGTACCTTGCTGCCCGCCTGCTTCCGAACCCAGCTATTCCTGTGACTTTGCTCCTGTCTCCTGTTTGGCTCCAAGCTGCTTGCCGGGTTGCTGCATCTCCGCTCCTGTGATCTGCTGCGACTTCCTGCATTCCCAAAGTCGCATCATCTTCCTCAAGCTTCCAGGGCTACATCTGCAGGCACTCTTGTTCCTCCTATCCCTTGGGTCCTTCTGTCTCTATCCTCAGCGGGACCCGGGTTGGAGATACAAGGGAGGCTGACCTCGTCACTTCAGAATCCGATAAGATACGTGACACAAGGTCTCAGGTGTGAACGGGGAGCAGGTGTGTTAAATTTGGTTTTATCGCTCTCACCTTCTCACACTGGTCACTGGAATTTCAACATGGCACCTCATAGCAAAGAACTCTCTGGGGATCTGGAAAAAAGATTTGTTATGCCCCGTACACATGGTCGGATTTTCCGACGGAAAATGTGCGATCGGAGCTTGTTGTTGGAAATTCCGACCATGTGTGGGCTCCATCAGACTTTTTCCATCGGATTTTCCAACACACAAAGTTTGAGAGCAGGCTATAAATTTTTTCGTCAACAAAATCTGATTGCGTCAATTCCGACCGTGTGTGGACAATTCCGACGCACAAAGTGCCACGCATGCTCAGAAGAAATTCCGAGACAGAACAGCTCGGTCTGGTAAAATTAGCGTTTGGAATGGATAGAGCACTTTCGTCAGGCTGCAAGCTTTAAAATTGTTTAATACAGCGCACTCTCTTCTTCTTTCTAATGCTAAAAGAATGAAGTAGTTTTGCTACTCATATTCACACAGACTTCTCACAAACTTATTTCTTTATTATTTATCATGATATTTATCATGATTCCCTCAATATATTTTGATTTGTCACATCTGACCAAAAATCTTCTTTTTTTTTTTGGTTTTGTATTTTTTTCAAGGCTGATGTTTTTTTTTTTTTTTTTTTTTTTTTTTACTTCAGAATATTTTTGTGTGTGTTTTGTGTGTCAAGTTACCACAACACCATTATTATCTTGTATTATTTAATCTCAAGGAGGTTGCTTGGTGTTGGTGTCTCTTGTTAATTTCACATTGTAGTTTACAAATGTACCTGCCTCCTCACAAACAAACTGTCCTTTTTGAAGGAAAACACACATAGGTGAGTATAATTGAACCAAAAATTCCTTTATTAAGGGCTCAGAACCAAACAAAGAGGGAGGCTATGCTGGATAAACATCATAAATTGGCGAAGCCTTTGACCCCCAGGGCAGACATCAATTAATTTCCTGCAAAATTGGTGGCCTGAGGAGTCCATATCTAAGGGAGTGCAGTCTGGTCCAGAAGTCCCAGAGATCATGAAAGCAGCAGATGACATCTGTGTCCCCACGCTGTGGTACTACAAAAGCCTGCATATTTTGCCAGACAAGACTGAACCCAGGTCATCACTCTCTGGTCTTCCTTCCACGCTTCCTTCCCGGCTGTGGCTCTGGTGTTGGAGATGTGGCAGGAGGAGGAGTAGGACCTGGAGGAGGAAGAGGAGGAGAAGGAGTAGGGCCTGGAGGAGGAGGAGGAGGAGGAGTAGGACCTGGAGGAGGAGGGTGACAAATGTGGGTTGCACATGTGAGTTGGCCCCTCAACCCCTTATTTAGAGCTTCCAAAATTAAAAACTCACATAGGAGTCATTGGCCCTCCTCCATCTGCATCATTTTGCATGCAGTTATGCCAGCAAAATCCTCCTCCACACTGTGGGGTGTTCTGAGAGCCTCAGTAGCCTTCCAAAATAGGTCTATGGCAGCCTCCTCCAGGTTACTCCTCTTCCTGCCACTTTGTCTTTGAAGGCGGAGGGTAGGTACCTGGGTATCAGGCAGCCTGCTTGGCCCGGCCACCTCCTGGCTGAGACTTCCCTGTGTATGAAAAAGGGACATGGTTTTAGTTTTTTGCTTCATCAATCACAATCATAAATTAGTACTCCAAAATAACATCTATTTAACATCATCGATTGGACAACCAGAAATATTTATAAGAATGCTATACCTGGCTCAAGCTGGGCTCCACCACATGTTGCTGCCTGGAAGGCCTAGGTTGGGCGTCAGAAGCCTCAGCTGGGGGGGAAGGAAGCGTGGAAGGAAGAGTGGAGAGTGCTGGCCTGGGTTCAGTCTGACCTGCCAGAAAATGCAGCCTGTCATAGTACCACAGCCTGGGGAGATAAATGTCATCTGCAGCTCCTGATCTCTGGGAATTCTGGACCTTCTTGTGCTCCCTTAGATAAGTGCTCCTCAGGCCACCAATTAGGATCTTCAAATAGGTGATGTCTGCCGTGGGGATAACCGACTTCACAAATTGCATCAACTTATCCAGCGCTGCCTTCCTCTTTGTTTGGTTCTTATAATCAGGGTGGTTTATCTGCCACAGACAAGGCAGCTCCCTGAACATATCTATGAAGATTGGCATAAAGTCCTGATCCTTCAAGATATCCATTTTAACTGCAAGACACAACACAAGACAAACCCTAATGTCAGCCTAAAGTCTTCTAAACTTGTGCAAATACAGGCCTCAATCTAGAAGCAGTATAGGCCCAATGTTAAATCTTACCTTCGCTATCACGATCGGCGCCTCCGTTACTCCTTCCTCCACTCACAGATCGTACGTACTACGCACGCGTGTTACGCTTTATAGACACTGCGCATGCGTGAAACTCCACCCGCCCCTGACGTTCTTTCTAGTCTATTCCCCGCCCCTTCTCGTTCGGTGCAGTGGGGGAAGAGCACATGGCAGAGACAGAGCAGGTGTCTGTTAATTACAGCAACGAGGAGGAGGAGGAGGAAAGCCCGGAGCCTGAAACATCCCGATCCAGAAGGAGACGATTTAAGGCATCAAATATGTCCTTTGTGGAGATGGTCGACATCCTGAAGAAGGCCGACTATGACGGGAAGTATGGACCTTACCCCAACCCCAATGTCCGAAAGGCCAAGATAATGGAGAAAGTGGTCAAAAGTCTGCGCCGGAATTTCGGGTTACAACGATCGAAAGATCAGCTCAGGAAGCGGTGGTCAGACCTGAAATTAAGGGAGCACGAACAGTACAGAAGGATCCGGAGAGTGCTGCAAAAAAGTAAGTAGTTGTCCTGTGCTCCTATTCTTTATGTTTTTTATGTTTGTGCTGCTCCATGTGCTTTTCTTAACTGTTGTCCAGTTTAAAATGGCAACTTTCATGTTCATGGGCACATTATTCGTTCGTATGAAATATTGTTTGTTCGGTCTAGAAAACACCATTGTTTTGGCCATATGCATTTGAATAAATTTTTTATGGCCTACTCTTAAAATAATTTGGTTGTGTAGATGGGTTTGTAACTAGAATGTAATGCAAACTAGATTCTGTGTAAGGAGAGGACACTCAGCAGCAGTTTTCACATCTGGACGCTGGAGCACTAGTGTGG
The DNA here is from genome assembly GCF_042186555.1 of Aquarana catesbeiana. Taxonomy (NCBI): domain Eukaryota; kingdom Metazoa; phylum Chordata; class Amphibia; order Anura; family Ranidae; genus Aquarana; species Aquarana catesbeiana. The sequence goes on along the minus strand of NC_133329.1, from coordinate 232,637,802 downwards.
GACACAAGAACACCCTTTTTATTAGGGGGCCCACACAGGTGCTCCAGTGTATACTATAGGGGTGTCTCCATCTGTGAAGCTTGTACAAAACAGGTAAGTATTCAAGCTTGACAAAGGACAAAAATATTTCTTCATCTTGGAACTCTGTCAAAAGAGACAATTGTACCCAACTTCCAAGCAATGTTTCATATTTCTATTTCTGCCATGAAATATCTGTGTGCTAAGTATACCTATTTTTTTTAACATAGGGGATAAAAGACTCGGAGGACACCCCTCTTCCGAGGAGACCACAGACCCCCCACCTCTTGAAGAAGGGGAAATCCCACAAAGACAACAGGAGGAGGAGGAGGAAGGAGACGTGGTGGAACTAGTCACCACAACAGGTGAGTGTCTGCGACCACAGGCTCAGGTAAGAGATGGATGCTGGCATATTTATAATACATGGTGTGTTTTTGTTTCTATCTTTTTAGGTGATTGTGATGTTGTGGCTTGAGATCATTTCACCTCTGAAAGTGCACAGATCCTGATCGGGGAGATCATGGGGTGTAATTGGGACTTGGAAAACATCCAGAAAAACATCAATGATGTTCAAAAAAAATGAAGAACATCATTGATGTTTTAGGGAGAGTTTAAAAACCCCTCAAAATCCCTTAGGTTTTTTGTGCTTTTTGTGATCTAAAAATTTCTAACATTTTTTTACATATTTGCGAAAAGCAAAATTTTGAAGATGCACACAGTGTGTCAACATGTGCTATCTGCCATCACGGGAGATCAATGGATGCGTTTTGGGGATGCAACCCCTTCCTCAATAATAAAGTAGCTGGGAGGAAGGGGTTGCACCCCCAAAACATGTCCCTTGATCCCCCGTGATGACAGGTAGCACATGTTGACATTCGGCAATTTGTGTGCATCTTCAAAATTTGGCTTTTCCTGGGGTGACTTAACCCCATCTGAACGCAATATCAAACACAGTTTGTAAATACTCATGTTTGATATTGCCTTCAAGTTCTACAAAAGTTGAACTTTGTAAGTTCAAGATTTGTGTCTTTCTTGTTGGTTTTAAACATGCCTGTTTTATCTTAAATGGACATTTCTACTTTTTCTAATGTGACCCCAAAAATTGTTATACAACAAACATGTTGGTTTGTTTTAACAACCTTTTACAAATGCACATGTGATTGTGCTGGTATTAAAAAGATTGATAATCAAGAATGTGTGGATTATTGTTTCAACGCTCCAAAACTGGTTGTGCTCTAATTGGTGTTTTCAGTGACAATGAGGGTTATTTCCTAAGGGAAAAGCCACTGTAGTGCAAAGTGTCTTTGCCTTTAGTAAATAACACACAACAATGCTTTGTAATGTTACACAATCACGCCATTTTCAGGACTCACCACATTTCTGTCAGGGTCAGCTAAAAGAAACACAAGCAGTAAATGTCACCAAAGATTTTAGCAGTTAAAATGTTTTGTTTATTCAAAAAAGGTTTCAGACATTGTCTGGCATATTGATGGCCCCCCTACCCGCAAAGAATTCAAGGTATCTTAGATGGACCTCATGGGCACTCGGGGGGGGGGCAAGCCAGGACGGCCACTTTCAAGCGCCATCAGGATTGGTTCATTTGGAATTCTGGCCTCAGTCCCAACTGAGTCAGCATAGTTGGCAGAATGTTGCCGTAAAAAGTTGTGTAGAACACAGCACGCCAGGATAATATGATTCAGTTTATACTCCGCCATGTGTATGGGTGTAAGAAATAGGCGGAACCGGCTGGCCATGATTCCAAATGTGTTCTCCACCTCTCTTCTGGCTCTGGCCAGCCGGTAATTAAAAACCCTCTGGTCCGGGGTGAGGGTCCTCATCGGGAATGGCCGCATGAGATGGTCCCCCAGCGCAAACGCTAGATCCGCAATGAAGACGAATGGGAGTCCTTCCACATTGTCTTCTGGAGGTGGCAAGTCCAAGCTGCCATTCTGGAGACGCCTGTAGAACTCCGTCTGGGCGATGACTCCACCATCGGACATCCGGCCATTCTTTTTCACGTCCACATACAGGAACTCGTAAGTAGCCGACACCACCGCCAACATCACAATACTATTGAACCCCTTATAGTTGAAATAGTATGACCCCGAGTTGGGTGGTGGGACAATGTGGACGTGTTTCCCATCAATTGCCCCTCCGCAGTTAGGAAAGTCCCACCACTGGGCAAAGTGGGAGGCCACAGTCTGCCATTCCTGTGGGTTGGAAGGAAACTGTGGAGTCAAACAAGAAAAATATTAATTTTGCACATAAATAGGGAAAGCAGATTAGACACAAACATTCTTGGCCAACATCAAGATAAATTTTTTTTGAGGGAGTTTTTAAAGACCAAAGTATAAGGGACACCTATCAGATTCCCCCTCCCCCCCCTCATGGGCCATTTATAACATTATGGGGGGAGCTCTTGGACAGGTAACCCTCTCCACTTCATTGAGAGATGAATGCCTAAATAATGTGTGTTGTGTGTTGTCTTGATAGATAATAATAGGATACAAAAACTTGAAACAGTACCATTTGAAAGTATACAGGCAGGCCCTTGCAAAAGAGATGGGTATAGTGTGTATGGGTTTGGCAAAGTCAGCAGATAGATGTTAAGGATAGATAGAGAATTGGTATCAGCTGACTTAGCAGTTGGGGGGAGGGAGGGTTCCAAATGATTTAGGGACCCCCAAAAAAAGCCTCTGGCACTCTGCATGAAGTTTAAGCACGGATCACATTTTAAAACATTCTTGGGGGTATTTAGTGTAAAGCACTATTATGGAGCTGATAAAATACATTGTTAAGTGACTACATGAGGTGAATATAGGGCCAGGAGAGCATACTGGGGAGGTAAGTGAAGGCAATATGCATGAAGGACAAAAAAAATTAGATAAAAATCCAGCATGCATAAGGACAAAGGGGACATTCACAGCATATTACAATCATGGTAATTAGGGAATGAGGAAAGAAATACAATATATTATCAAACATTAAATACAATAAAATGTGATATTAAAGGATAAATCTTACCTTAATATAATCCTTCCGCAGGACCTGGATGATGGCAAAACAGGTCTCTGGGATAATGATCCCCAGAGCCTGGGGGGAGATGCCTGTCGAGAACTTGAGGTCCCGCAGGCTTCTCCCCGTCGCCAAGTACCGCAGTGTGGCGACTAGCCTCTGCTCCAGAGTGATGGCTTGCCTCGTGCAGGTATCCTGCCTGCTTATATAAGGGGTCAGCAAAGCCAACAAACGGTGAAATACGGGGTCCGTCATACGGAGCAAAGGCATGTGACAGAACTGGTCACGCTGGAGCAACCAATTCTTGGTCCATGAACTCCTTTCCACCCTGTTCATGGACTGGACTTGTGTCAAGGTAAGGACCCCAACACCAAGCCCCCACACAGCACGAACTCTACGAGGAGTACGTATAAGCAACATGGCTAGAAAACGGTCGGCTGCTCAGAACGAAGTAACAGAACGCACTGAAGAACAGCAAGGCCTGTGAAGAGCGACCTGAAAAACAGTAACGAACGAACAAGAACACCATGACAGAGTCACACGTAACTCGCTGCATGCACTGAAGAGCAAATACAAACCCACAAGCACAAACTGAACAGCAGAAAACGATCTGAAAACCACGAGTCTGAAAAAGCGCGAATCGTCTCTCACCAAACTTTTACTAACACGAGATTAGCAAAAGGAGCCCAAAGGGTGCCGCGCTTGGTTCGGACCTGCCCTTTTCTAGTCTCATCGTACGTGGTGTATGTCACCGCGTTCTTGGCAATCGGAAATTCCGACAACTTTGTGCGACCGTGTGTATGCAAAACAAGTTTGAGCCAACATCCGTCGGAAGAAATCCATGGATTTTGTTGTCGGAATGTCCGATCAATGTCCGACCGTGTGTACGGGGCATTATTCTACATAAAGATGGCCTAGGCTATGAGAAGATTGCCAAGACCCTGAAACTGAGCTGCAGCACTGTGACCAAGACCATACAGCGGTTTGACAGGACAGGTTCCACTCAGAACAGGCCTCGCTATGGTCAAGCAAAGGGGTTGAGTGCATGTGCTCAGCATCATATCCAGAGGTTGCCTTTGGGAAATAGACGTATGAATGCTGCCAGCATTGCTGCAAAGGTTGAAGGGGTGGAAGGTCAGCCTGTCAGTGCTCAGACCATACGCCGCACACTGCATGGCTGTCATCCCAGAAGAAAGCCTCTTCTAAAGATGATGCACAAGAAAGCCCGCAAACAGTTTGCTAAAGACAAGCAGACTAAGGACATGGATTATTGAAACTATGTCCTGTGGTCTGATGAGACCACGATAAACTTATTTGGTTCAGATGGTGTCAAGCATGTGTGGCGGAAACCAGGTGAGGAGGACAAAGACAAGTGTGTCCTGCCTACAGTGAAGCATGGTGGTGGGAGTGTCATGGTCTGGAGCTGCATGATTGCTGCCGGCACAGGGGAGCTACAGTTCATTCAGGGAACCATGAATGCCAACATGTACTGTGATATACTGGAGCAGAGCATGATCCCCTCCCTTCAGAGACTGGGTGGCAGGGCAGTATTCCAACATAACAACCTCAAAACACACCTCCAAGATGACCACTGCCTTGCTAAAGAAGCTGAGGGTAAAGGTGATGGACTGGCCGAGCATGCCTCCAGACGTAAACCCTATTGAGCATCTGTGGGGCATCCTCAAACGAAAGGTGGAGGAGCGCAAGGTCTCTAACATCCACCAGCCCTGTTATGTTAGTGAAAAAATTGCTTTCGCGCTACTATGGATAAGTTAATGCAATAAGTGATATATAAATCAATATATACGAATATAAAGGCAGCAAAATCTATAGTGTACCACAAATTACTAATCAATAGAAATCAAAATAAATAAAGTGATTTCGCGCAAATATTAATAATAATAAGTAAATAGTATCAAATTCATACATTTAAGTATTTCATGAGAGTAATTAGTTGTTGCTGTAAAAATTAAAGCAAGTGATGCATCCAGTGTCTATCTACAATAATAAAATGAAAAAAGTTTTTTTGCGGTATTAGTATCCTTATATAAAATCACAGTGTTCTTCATAAATTAATGACAGTGATGAGTAAATAAATATAACTTAGTGAAAAAATAATATATATAGGTGAAGTATAAATAACTTAATGTGACTGTGCTCAATGCAGGTTCACTTTAAATGGTATAAAACCTAGACAAAATTAGGGAACAATAATAGAAAGTCCAAAGGATAGTTTTTGATGGAGGATTATCAAGTTCTGTGTATATTAGACCAGGTATAGGTAGTTGTTCTCAATATTCCTATTGTAGCTCCTTTAGCTGTCAGGTCTCACAGGACTCTTACCTCAATTCTGGCTATGACATGCAGTACCCGCTGTCACCGTTGGGTGGATCCTTTAGTTTTCTTACATCGTGGTCATACCTCCTCTGATTGTTATATTCCAGCTCTGTTTCCTCGAGGCTGGCTGTAACATGCAGTACCGCCGTCTCCACTGGGGGGATCCTTTAGTTTCTCTGTATTCTGATCGTGCCTCCTCTGGATGATGTAATACAACTCTGTTGTTTTTCCGATGATTGAGATCTGTACTTATGTAGTGTGGGGCGATACCTCAATGGAGAGGGGACAGAAAGAAGAAGGGACCTCCGATAGTGCAGTATATTAAGTGATTTAAAAAACGTGTTTATTAACAAGCATATACTCTTACACAAGGCAAAGTTTAAAATCACAGGGAACAAATTAGGCATTGTTCCTCGCCTTCTCACGTCACTTCCGGTCGCGGCTCTATCCGGCCAATCCCTATGCGTTATGTTGTTTCACACAACTTCATCTGGGGACTGAGATGAAGTTGTGTGAAACAACGTAATGCGTAGGGATTGGCCGGATAGAGCCGCGACCGGAAGTGACGTGAGAAGGCGAGGAACAACGCCTAATTTGTTCCCTGTGATTTTAAACTTTGCCTTGTGTAAGAGTATATGCTTTTTAATAAACACGTTTTTTAAATCACTTAATATACTGCACTATCGGAGGTCCCTTCTTCTTTCTGCCCCCCTCTCCATTGAGGTATCGCCTCACACTACATAAGTACAGATCGCAATCATCGCAAAAACAACAGAGTTGTATTACATCATCCAGAGGAGGCATGATCAGAATACAGAGAAACTAAAGGATCCCCCCAGTGGAGACGGCGGGTACTGCATGTTACAGCCAGCCTCGAGGAAACAGAGCTGGAATATAACAATCAGAGGAGGTATGACCACGATGTAAGAAAACTAAAGGATCCACCCAACGGTGACGGCGGGTACTGCATGTCATAGCCAGAATTGAGGTAAGAGTCCTGTGAGACCTGACAGCTAAAGGAGCTACAATAGGAATATTGAGAACAACTACCTATACCTGGTCTAATATACACAGAACTTGATAATCCTCCATCCAAAACTATCCTTTGGACTTCCTGTTATTGTTCCCTAATTTTGTCTAGGTTTTATACCATTTTAAGTGAGCCTGCATTGAGCACAGTCACATTAGGTTATTTATACTTCACCTATATATATTATTTTTTCACTAAGTTATATTTATTTACTCATCACTGTCATTAATTTATGAAGAACACTGTGATTTTATATAAGGATACTAATACCGCAAAAAAACTTTTTTCATTTTATTATTGTAGATAGATACTGGATGCATCACTTGTTTTAATTATTACAGCAACAACTAATTACTCTCCTGAAATACTTAAACGTATGAATTTGACACTATTTACTTACTATTATTAATATTTGCGCAAAATCACTTTATTTATTTTGAGCCCTGTTATGTTGCCACGGAGGAGTGGAAGAGGACTCCAGTGGCAACCTGTGAAGCTCTGGTGAACTCCATGCCCAGGCAGTGCTGGAAAATAATGGTGGCCACACAAAATATTGACACTATGGGCCCAATTTGGACATTTTCACTTAGGGGTGTACTCACTTTTGTTGCCAGCGGTTTAGACATTAATGGCTGTGTGTTGAGTTATTTTGAGGGGACAGCAAATTTACACTGTTATACAAGCTGTACACTCACTACTTTACATTGTAGCAAAGTGTCATTTCTTCAGTGTTGTCACATTATTTATTATTATTATTATACAGGTTTTATATAGCACCAACAGTTTGTGTAGCGCTTTACAACATGAGGGCAGACATTACAGTTACATTACAATTTGGTACAAGAGGAATCAGAAGGCCCTGCTCGTTAGAGCTTACAATCTAAAAAGGAAGGGTCAATTGATACAAAAGGTAATAGCTGTGGGGGGATGAGCTGATGGAGGAAGTAAAACAGTGTTATTTAGAAGCAGGATAGGCTTCTTTGAAGAGAAGGGTTTTCAGGAATTGCCTAAAGATGGATAGATTAAGGGACAGTCAGACAGATTGGGGTAGGGAGTTCCAAAGAATGGGAGAAGCTCTGGAGAAATCCTGGAGGAGGTGACAAGGGAGCTAGAGAGTAGGAGGTCTTGTAATGACCAAAGAGAGCTGCTTGGTTGGTATTTTGGGACTAGGTTAGTGATGTAGCTGGGGGCAGAGTTATGGATGGCTTCGTAAATTAATGTTAGTACTTTGAATTTTATTTGTTGGGTGAGTGGCATTCATTATGGACATGAAAAGATATAATAAAATATTTACAAAAATGTGAGGGGTGTACTCACTTTTGTGAGATACTGTACATCAGCTGTGGGGTATAGACTGGTCGGCTGTCCTTTTTGCTCCGGTGCCCACTCAGGGAGAATACTGCATGTGCGCTTTATCATTCATGGCAAAGTGAATGTGCTACTTTCATAGATGCAATGTATTCATTTAATGTGTTGATCATATATGCTTTATTTTTTGTACAGAACATAGTTGACTTATATGTAATTTTTTATTTACATGGTGGAACCTGTTTGTTTTCCCCTTTTGTGTGTCCTGAAGAAGCAGATCAGCAAAATGCATTGACACACAGGGGCTCTGTCACGGAACGTCCCACACTCCGCTTGAGTGCTTCCGTCATATACCACTTCCTCCCAGTCTGTATACAGATATCAGATATTCCAACCTCTCTGAGCAGAAAACAAGGCGACACTTGCTTCACTGCTAACATGGACTGTTTATTATGAATCAAAGTTACAAGACTTTATATGCCGTTGGAACCTCCTCTAACAATACAACTGTAACTTAATTAACATGAGCTAATTATCTAATCCTTTATACAGCCTAGGTGACTGAGACATGACCTTTCGCCCAGAGTTGTGGTCACCGAGCTTCATACAGTTAATTAACACAATAGCAGTCGTCCCGTCTCCTACATTGTATAGAGGACAATGTCATTAGCTCATTCAATTAACATAAACACAGGTTGATGACACCAGCATCTCCTCACAGGATGTGTCCCAACAGAATGAATCCATTGAAAATCCAGGGCCCATAATCAAAAGGCAACAGGCTTGCATAAAGTCCTCTCCAACAGCCTCTGTCCCGGCTAGGTCTGTGACATTTCTCCCCTTTCGGCAGGAGACTAACACAGGAGGAGACCCCAGACGGGTTGACTCCGAAGTTAGTCCATAGTTCCAGTCCTCTACTGCCTGTACCCACACAGTACCCCAAACAAATTGTTCCAAACAGAGTATTACTCACCCAGCCAACCTCTGCCTCTCTCAGAGAACATATCTGCCGCTGGGGAGAGGCCTGGACTGGCTCTTCTCCCTGGAATCCTTTCTGCCGCTGGAGAGAAGACAGGGTGTCTGGGCTCACTCTGTCATGCTGTTGGGGATCGGGGCCCACTGCCCAGCATCCCTGGGGTATACAGGTGGAGACTGAAGTCCCATCCACCTTCACAGGAAATCCATCCTCTGTTAGTTGAGGGCAGAGTCCAGCAGTCCTCGACCTGTTGCCAGCCCTTCTGCTGGAAACCCCACACCATCTGTTCCGGCTAACTGTTGGAGAGGGAGGCCGACTGCCCCGCCTCCCTGGAACTCTGTAGTTGTTGCCGGTGCTGGGCAGAACACAGTGAACTTTGGCCCTGATAGCAGCTCTTCTGCTGGAGGCTCATCAGGTTGTTCTTCCTCAGCAGAAAAGTCTGTCAAATCCCATGTTTCTGCAACTGATGTCTGGGGATAGAGGTTCACCATCTCCTGTCCATGGAACCCAGAAGATGCTATCATTTCTGGGCAGAGGTTAGCAGAGCTCTGCCCTGTTGTCAGCACTTCAGGTTTGGGGACGGCAATCTTCAGATTTTCCACTGCCGATTCTCTGGCATGCTGCTGAACTTGTTCTAGCAGTTTCCTGTATGCCCTTTCCAGATGCTGTTCCTTCCTTAGCAAATGGTCCAGATCAGGTTTGAGCTCTGAGACCCCTGCAAGACCGAGCATAGACTCTCTATATTCTCTCAGGTCCTCAAGGTCAGGTTCCCCTTCATCGCCAAACATAAAAAGATCTGTAAGGCTCTCCCACAGCAATCCAGGGCCGCCAAAGTCATATCCCTCCGGATAGCATTCTGTTGTCTCCCCTAAATATCCCTCCTCTGCGTGCCATTGCAGAGCCCGATAACGATTGTCCAGCTCTATCTCCTGCTGGACCAGCCTGTCCAACTCAGTCACCCATTGCTCCTGGGGCTGCTCTCCCAGGAATGCCATCCGCAATGCCCGTTGGTCACTGGCCCGTTGCTCTTGGGTTGGAAAGCACTTGCCCTGTTTTATACCAGCGAGACGGAGGGCTGCAATCCAGAGCTCCGCCCGAATTTGCTGCCTGAGCTCCAGGTATTCATCCTCAGACACAGTCCTGGTGTATGTTGAAAGGATGATTCGCAGCAGCCCCGGGAATTCTGATGCCAGGTCCATATCTCCGCTGGGGTGACTGAAGTCTGCTATCCTGATCTTGGATCCAGGTGGAGGTTTAGATTTCCCAGACTGCAGGAAGCTTTCCCGCTGCTTGCCACCAATGTCACGGAACGTCCCACACTCCGCTTGAGTGCTTCCATCATATACCACTTCCTCCCAGTCTGTATACAGATATCAGATATTCCAACCTCTCTGAGCAGAAAACAAGGCGACACTTGCTTCACTGCTAACATGGACTGTTTATTATGAATCAAAGTTACAAGACTTTATATGCCGTTGGAACCTCCTCTAACAATACAACTGTAACTTAATTAACATGAGCTAATTATCTAATCCTTTACACAGCCTAGGTGACTGAGACATGACCTTTCACCCAGACTTGTGGTCACCGAGCTTCATACAGTTAATTAACACAATAGCAGTCGTCCCGTCTCCTACATTGTATAGAGGACAATGTCATTAGCTCATTCAATTAACATAAACACAGGTTGATGACACCAGCATCTCCTCACAGGATGTGTCCCAACAGAATGAATCCATTGAAAATCCAGGGCCCATAATCAAAAGGCAACAGGCTTGCATACAGTCCTCTCCAACAGCCTCTGTCCCGGCTAGGTCTGTGACAGGCTCATTCACTCAATATTATGTAACAATCTTACTATAAAGAATTGTCTGGCTTACATAAGCCATAAGTCTTTTTGGGAAAGATGCAACAAGTTTTTCACACCTGGATTTGGGGATCCTCTGCCATTCCTCCTTGCAGATCCTCTCCAGTTCTGTCAGGTTGGATGGTAAACGTTGGTCGACAGCCATTTTTAGGTCTCTCCAGAGATGCTCAATTGGGTTTAAGTCAGGGCTCTGGCTGGGCCATTCAAGAACGGTCATGGAGTTGTTGTGAAGCCACTCCTTCATTATTTTAGCTGTGTGCTTAGGGTCATTGTCTTGTTGGAAGGTAAACCTTCGGCCCAGTCTGAGGTCCTGAGCACTCTGGAGAAGGTTTTCGTCCAGGATATCCCTGTACTTGGCCGCATTCATCTTTCCCTCAATTGCAACCAGTCGTCCTGTCCCTGCAGCTGAAAAACACCCCCACAGCATGATACTGCCACCATCATGCTTCACTGTTGGGACTGTATTGGACAGGTGATGAGCAGTACCTGGTTTTCTCCACACATACCGCTGGAATTCAACATGAATATCATATTTCTGGAGTTTGTACATATATTTCCTTACTATGCCTAAGAGAAGCCAGACTCCATTGTTTTTGAAAGACTGAAAGTTTCACACTTCCGGGAGGACAGGAGGCTGCCACCCAGGTTGGAATATAGCCTGTTTAGCTTCCATTGCGCATGGCAATGCTGGCTCCAATCTGTCTATGGGAATTTCCTGATTAACTGCTATCTGCACAGGCTTCAAAGGCACCTAAACTGACAGGGATGATGGATGAGGTGAGATACAGGAAATCAAGGGCCCAGGTGTTTTTGGAATTTTTTGGCAAGATGGTCCATATGATAGCCTGTTGAGGGAACGCCCCAGAGACACTGTGATTCGTCCAAAGGCAAAGTTGGGCAGGCAACAGGGGAGGGTCTGGATGAGGTATGTTTGTTAAAAAGAAATGTTTGCCAGAGAAACAGTCTCTTTAAGACCTGAGGACCAGCCGAAGAGGATATGCTAAGTATCAATCTTGTATTGTGTTATGATTGTAGGCCTTGTAATATTGCAATTTCTTGTAGTATCTTTATGTTAGTTTTCCTAATTCTGCTGTTTTAGTACATTCCTATTTTATTGGGAAATAAATGTAACTTGTTTACTAAGCAGAGGTGTTTGTTATATCATTGTGCTTATCAGACTCATACAGGTTAACAACTATAGGGATTAGACAAATTAATACATGGGTGCAATAATTATATAGGATATATTAGATGTATAATATTGCACCGATTACTTCAGTAAACCTTCAGTCTGAGGTCCTGAGCACTCTGGAGAAGGTTTTCGTCCAGGATATCCCTGTACTTGGCCGCATTCATCTTTCCCTCGATTTCAACCAGTCGTCCTGTCCCTGCAGCTGAAAAACACCCCCACAGCATGATACTGCCACCATCATGCTTCACTGTTGGGACTGTATTGGACAGGTAAAAAAGAGAGGGGTGGGACTTTAAATGAAGTTTGCATCCCTGGAGGTGACACGATGCAAATGAAAGCGGACAGTACTCAGAATATTAAGGCTATGAACACACAAACCATTGTAGAATCGGTATTGAGCAATCACTGATTTATTGTACAGAGTTTACGGTAATAATGGTATTCACACAGTAAAATAGTGACAGAATAGATACACAGTTTAAACCATAAATAAGCCAGGTACATTAAAACATATACATTATATACCAGTGATAATAATAGCATAGTATATTGATATCAAGATTGGTTCATACTGTACATATGGTAAAAAACAATTCACTTTCATTGAAGCGTGTCTCCTTGGTAGGAAATATAACTGTAGTTATTGATACAGTCCAATTGGTAAAAGGAACAGTTAGTAGTGTTGAAAAGTAGGAATAATAAGGCATCTATTGGCTCTACGCATTTCGTGGCAACTACCACTCATCAGGAGCAAATATGGGAGAAATGTCTAGGTATTGAAACACATAATTAGTTTGTGTAAAGTAAACAACGAATTGAGTTATGTAGGGAGAGGAGAAAGGAAGGGAGGTGTAAATGTCCCTGTTTACCACGAACACTTACAATAGTGCCAATGAGACTGGAGACGGGTATGGAGGGCCGAAGTCCGGCCGGGCAACAAACATCAGTCCCAGGAGCTGAGGTGGATAAACCCAACCAAGGATGGATACCAGGGGGAGACAGAATACCTAAGGGGTGGATAACCAGAATATATGAAAAGTGAGGTGCAGGAATGGTAGACATATGTAAGAAAGGAGAGGGGGCGGGGGAGAGAGGTAAAAATAATTATAAAGATTATATAATAACAATTGTATAGTAAACTGGTGGGTAAAATAAAAAGGTGATATGGTGATATAGTAAATAAATATATGGACCAAAAATAAGAATGGAGTGTAAAGACTATAAATGTAATGGAAGGGTATAGGAAAGGTGGGGTCAGGTGAGATACCTAGAGATGACAAAATGACTTGTTTGATAATAATGGGGTAGTGTAGAGAAAGAGGAGGTCAAACACATAGCCCCAAGGGTGGGCAAAGATCATAGCACCAGAGGGAAATGGGAATAAAGAAAAATTGTATAGGATCGTAGAAAGATAGTGAGGGAGGTTGGTAGGTATACCTAAAAGCTTGGTAAAGCTGGTGAGATGAAAAGGTTCCTCGTAGTGATGGAGTCCAAGCCCTGAGGGAGACTAACTGGCCCCGAGGGAGTATATATACTCCACTTGAATGGTTGGTGTCCACCAACGGCATGCTAAAACAGCCTCAAGGGGAGGAGGAGTTGGCGCCAGAAAGCAAAAGGGGCGGGACCCGCCCGACCCCGTCTAGTGCCAATCACCTCATGAGAGGCGTCAGGTGGAAAGGTGGCGTCAGCACGCCAGCGTCCCTGGGAGCGACGCAGCGTGAATGGCGTCACAGGTGTGACGTCGATGCGCAATTGGGCGTCCCCCCGATCCCTAAGCAACCCCCTGAGGAGAGAAGGGAAAGGGGCGGGCCCCAGGAGCGCATCGCAGCTCCCGGAACTGGGCTCGTCCCGGCCTGGTGACGGCCCAAGACACAACCATAGCCCAGCAATCATATAGCAGCACAACAAGTGGACATAACAATAGTGGTAATTCTAAAATGTCTAAGCTACTCTGCACCTATAGTAAACATATAACTCAATGTACATAGTAGACACAAAGGTGTTTCAATAGCTAGACATCTGATTCAATGTAACAATGGAAAGTACTATTATAAGAATAATAAATAAAGATAGGGCGCAAGACTTCCATCCCTGTTATGTATACACATAGGATCTAAAAAACTAGAACAACTAAATGGGACTTTAAATGAGGACGCAGGGCAACTATCGCCCAGCGCCTCCATCCCCGGCAATTTGATAAATAAAAAAGAGAGAGGTGGGACTTTAAATGAAGTTTGCATCCCTGGAGGTGACACGATGCAAAAGAAAGCGGACAGTACTCAGAATATTAAGGTTATGAACTCACAAACCATTGTAGAATCGGTATTGAGCAATCACTGATTTATTGTACAGAGTTTACGGTAATAATGGTATTCACACAGTAAAATAGTGACAGAATAGATACACAGTTTAAACCATAAATAAGCCAGGTACATTAAAACATATACAATATATACCAGTGATAATAATAGCATAGTATATTGATATCAAGGTTGGTTCATACTGTACATATGGTAAAAAACAATTAACTTTCATTGAAGCGTGTCTCCTTGGTAGGAAATATAACTGTAGTTAATGATACAGTCCAATTGGTAAAAGGAACAGTTAGTAGTGTTGAAAAGTAGGAATAATAAGGCATCTATTGGCTCTACGCGTTTCGTGGCAATTACCACTCATCAGGAGCAAATATGGGAGAAATGTCTAGGTATAGAAACACATAATTAGTTTGTGTAAAGTAAACAAAGAATTGAGTTATGTAGGGAGAGGAGAAAGGAAGGGAGGGGTAAATGTCCCCGTTTACCACGAACACTTACAATAGTGCCAATGAGACTGGACACGGGTATGGAGGGCCGAAGTCCGGCCGGGCAACAAACATCAGTCCCGGGAGCTGAGGTGGATAAACCCAACCAAGGATGGATACCAGGGGGAGACAGAATACCTAAGGGGTGGATAACCAGAATATATGAAAAGTAAGGTGCAGGAATGGTAGACATATGTAAGAAAGGAGAGGGGGCGGGGGAGAGAGGTAAAAATAATTATAAAGATTATATAATAACAATTGTATAGTAAACTGGTGGGTAAAATAAAAAGATGATATGGTGATAAGGTAAATAAATATATGGACCAAAAATAAGAATGGAGTGTAAAGACTATAAATGTAATGGAAGGGTATAGGAAAGGTGGAGTCAGGTGAGATACCTAGAGGTGACAAAATGACTTGTTTGATAATAATGGGGTAGTGTAGAGAAAGAGGAGGTCAAACACATAGCCCCAAGGGTGGGCAAAGATCATAGCACCAGAGGGAAATGGGAATAAAGAAAAATTGTATAGGATCGTAGAAAGATAGTGAGGGAGGTTGGTAGGTATACCTAAAAGCTTGGTAAAGCTGGTGAGATGAAAAGGTTCCTCGTAGTGATGGAGTCCAAGCCCTGAGGGAGACTAACTGGCCCCGAGGGAGTATATATACTACACTTGAATGGTTGGTGTCCACCAACGGCACGCTAAAACAGCCTCAAGGGGATTCCTGCACCTCACTTTTCATATATTCTGGTTATCCACCCCTTAGGTATTCTGTCTCCCCCTGGTATCCATCCTTGGTTGGGTTTATCCACCTCAGCTCCCGGGACTGATGTTTGTTGCCCGGCCGGACTTCGGCCCTCCATACCCGTCTCCAGTCTCATTGGCACTATTGTAAGTGTTCGTGGTAAACGGGGACATTTACCCCTCCCTTCCTTTCTCCTCTCCCTACATAACTCAATTCGTTGTTTACTTTACACAAACTAATTATGTGTTTCTATACCTAGACATTTCTCCCATATTTGCTCCTGATGAGTGGTAGTTGCCACGAAACGCGTAGAGCCAATAGATGCCTTATTATTCCTACTTTTCAACACTACTAACTGTTCCTTTTACCAATTGGACTGTATCAATAACTACAGTTATATTTCCTACCAAGGAGACACGCTTCAATGAAAGTTAATTGTTTTTTACCATATGTACAGTATGAACCAACCTTGATATCAATATACTATGCTATTATTATCACTTGTGTATATTGTATATGTTTTAATGTACCTGGCTTATTTATGGTTTAAACGGTGTATCTATTCTGTCACTATTTTACTGTGTGAATACCATTATTACCGTAAACTCTGCACAATAAATCAGTGATTGCTCAATACCTATTCTACAATGGTTTGTGTGTTCATAGCCTTAATATTCTGAGTACTGTCCGCTTTCATTTGCATCGTGTCACCTCCAGGGATGCAAACTTCATTTAAAGTCCCACCCCTCTCTTTTTTATTTATCAAATTGCCGGGGATGGAGGCGCTGGGCGATAGTTGCCCTGCGTCCTCATTTAAAGTCCCATTTAGTTGTTCTAGTTTTTTAGATCCTATGTGTATACATAACAGGGATGGAAGTCTTGCGCCCTATCTTTATTTATTATTCTTATAATGGTACTTTCCATTGTTACATTGAATCAGATGTCTAGCTATTCAAACACCTTTGTGTCTACTATGTACATTGAGTTATATGTTTACTATAGGTGCAGAGTAGCTTAGACATTTTAGAATTACAACTATTGTTATGTCCACTTGTTGTGCTGCTATATGATTGCTGGGCTATGGTTGTGTCTTGGGCCGTCACCAGGCCGGGACATGCCCAGTTCCGGGAGCTGCGATGCGCTCCTGGGGCCCGCCCCTTTCCCTTCTCTCCTCAGGGGGTTGCTTAGGGATCTGGGGGACGCCCAATTGCGCATCGACATCACGCCTGTGACGCCATTCACGCTGCGTCGCTCCCAGTGACGCTGGCGTGCTGACGCCACCTTTCCACCTGACACCTCTCATGAGGTGATTGGCGCTAGATGGGGTCGGGCGGGTCCCGCCCCTTTTGCTTTCTGGCGCCAACTCCTCCTCCCCTTGAGGCTGTTTTAGCCTGCCGTTGGTGGACACCAACCATTCAAGTGGAGTATATATACTCCCTCGGGGCCAGTTAGTCTCCCTCAGGGCTTGGACTCCATCACTACGAGGAACCTTTTCATTTCACCAGCTTTACCAAGCTTTTAGGTATACCTACCAACCTCCCTCACTATCTTTCTACGATCCTGTACAATTTTTCTTTATTCCCATTTCCCTCTGTTGCTATGATCTTTGCCCACCCTTGGGGCTATGTGTTTGACCTCCTCTTTCTCTACACTACCCCATTATTATCAAACAAGTCATTTTGTCATCTCTAGGTATCTCACCTGACCCCACCTTTCCTATACCCTTCTATTACATTTATAGTCTTTACACTCCATTCTTATTTTTGGTCCATATATTTATTTACCTTATCACCATATCACCTTTTTATTTTACCCACCAGTTTACTATACAATTGTTATTATATAATCTTTATAATTATTTTTACCTCTCTCCCCCGCCCCCTCTCCTTTTTTACATATGTCTACCATTCCTGCACCTCACTTTTCATATATTCTGGTTATCCACCCCTTAGGTATTCTGTCTCCCCCTGGTATCCATCCTTGGTTGGGTTTATCCACCTCAGCTCCCGGGACTGATGTTTGTTGCCCAGCCGGACTTCGGCCCTCCATACCCGTGTCCAGTCTCATTGGCACTATTGTAAGTGTTCGTGGTAAATGGGGACATTTACCCCTTCCTTCCTTTCTCCTCTCCCTACATAACTCAATTCGTTGTTTACTTTACACAAACTAATTATGTGTTTCTATACCTAGACATTTCTCCCATATTTGCTCCTGATGAGTGGTAGTTGCCACGAAACGCGTAGAGCCAATAGATGCCTTATTATTCCTACTTTTCAACACTACTAACTGTTCCTTTTACCAATTGGACTGTATCAATAACTACAGTTATATTTCCTACCAAGGAGACACGCTTCAATGAAAGTGAATTGTTTTTTACCATATGTACAGTATGAACCAACCTTGATATCAATATACTATGCTATTATTATCACTGGTATATATTGTATATGTTTTAATGTACCTGGCTTATTTATGGTTTAAACTGTGTATCTATTCTGTCACTATTTTACTGTATGAATACCATTATTACCGTAAACTCTGTACAATAAATCAGTGATTGCTCAATATCGATTCTACAATGGTTTGTGTGTTCATAGCCTTAATATTCTGAGTACTGTCTGCTTTCATTTGCATCGTGTCACCTCCAGGGATGCAAACTTCATTTAAAGTCCCACCCCTCTCTTTTTTATTTATCAAATTGCCGGGGATGGAGGCGCTGGGTGATAGTTCCGAAAGTCCCATTTAGTTGTTCTAGTTTTTTAGATCCTATGTGTATTGGACAGGTGATGAGCAGTGCCTGGTTTTCTCCACACATACCGCTTAGAACTAAGGCCGAAAAGTTCTATCTTGGTCTCATCAGACCAAAGAATCTTATTTCTCACCATCTTGGAGTCCTTCAGGTGTTTTTTTAGCAAACTCCATGCGGGCTTTCACGTGTCTTGCACTGAGGAGAGGCTTCCGTCAGGCCACTCTGCCAGAAAGCCCTGACTGGTGAAGGGCTGCAGTGATGGTTGACTTTCTACAACTTTCTCCCATCTCCGGACTGCATCTCTGGAACGCAGCCACAGTGATCTTTGGGTTCTTCTTTACCTCTCTCACCAAGGCTCTTCTCCCCCGATAGCTCAGTTTGGCCAGACGGCCAGCTCTAGAAAGGGTTCTGGTCATCCCAAACGTCTTCCGTTTAAGGATTATGGAGGCCACTGTGCTCTTAGGAACCTTAAGTGCAGCAGAAATTTTTTTGTAACTTTGGCCAGATCTGTGTCTTGCCACAATTCTGTCTCTGAGCTCTTAAGGCAGTTCCTTTGACCTCATGTTTCTCATTTGCTCTGACATGCACTGTGAGCTGTAAGGTCTTATATAGACAGGTATGTGGCTTTCCTAATCAAGTCCAATCAGTATAATAAAACACAGCTGGACTCAAATGAAGGTGTAGAACCATCTCAAGGATGATCAGAAGAAATGGACAGTACCTGAGTTAAATATATGAGTGTCACAGCAAAAGGTCTGAATACTTAGGACCATGTGATATTTCAGTTTTTCTTTTTAATAAATCTACAAAAATGTCAACAATTCTGTGTTTTTTCTGTCAATATGGGGTGCTGTCTGTACATTAATGAGGAAAAAAAATAAACTTAAATGATTTTAGCAAACGGCTGCAATATAACAAAGAGTGAAAAATTTAAGGGGGTCTGAATACTTTCCGTCCCCACTGTATATACATAATCTCACAAAAGTCAGTACACCACTCACATTTTTGAAAATATTTTATTATATCTTTTCATGTAACAACACTGAAGAAATGACACTTTGCTACAATGTAAAGTAGTGAGTGTACAGCTTGTTTAACAGTGTAAATTTGCTGTCCCCTCAAAATAACTCAACACACAGCCATTAATGTCTAAACCACTGGCAACAAAAGTGAGTACACCCTAAGTGAAAATGTTCAAATTTGGCACAAAGTGTCAATATTTTGTGTGGCTACCATTATTTTCCAGCACTGCCTTAACCTTCTTGGGCATGGAGTTAACCAGAGCTTCAAGGTTGCCACTGGAGTCCTCTTCCACTCATGATGACATCACGGAGCTGGTGGATATTAGAGACCTTGCGCTCCTCCACCTTTCGTTTGAAGTTGCCCCACAGATGCTCAATAGGGTTTTAGGTCTGGAGACATGCTTGGTCAGTCTATCACCTTTACCCTTATGCCACATACAGACGGGCGGACTTTTCGACCGGATTTGTCCGACAGATTTTCCGGCAGATTTTCAACGGACTTTTGACGTACTTCCAACTGACTTTTTAAGGAACGGACTTGCCTACACACGATCACACCAAAGTCCGATGGATTCATACGTGATGACATACACCGGACTAAAATAAGGAAGTTGATAGCCAGTAGCCAATAGCTGCCCTAGCGTCGGTTTTTGTCCGTCGGACTAGCATACAGACGAGCGGATTTCTGGGTCCGGCAGAGTTACGACGTAAAGATTTGAAGAATGTTCCGAATCTAAAGTCCATCAGATTTGCGACTGGAAATGTACGCTGAAGGTCCGGTGAAGCCCACACACGATCGGATTGTCCGCCGGATTTGGTCCGTCGGCGTCCGTGGACCAGTCTGGTCGAAAAGTCAGACCGTGTGTACGCTGCATTAGCTTCTTTAACAAGGCAGTGGTCATCTTGGAGATGTGTTTGGGGTCGTTATCATGTTGGAATACTGCCCTGCGGCCCAGTCTCCGAAGGGAGGGGAACATGCTCTGCTTCAGTATGTCACAGTACATGTTGGCACTCATGGTTCCCACAATGAACTGTAGCTCCCCAGTGCAGGCAGCACTCATGCAGCCCCAGCCCATGACACCCCCACCGCCATGCTTGACTGTAGGCAAGACACACTTGTCTTTGTACTTCTCACCTGAGTGTCACCACACTCGCTTGACACCATCTGAACCAAATAAGTTTATCTTGGTCTTATCAGACCACAGGACATGGTTCCAGTAATCCATGTCCTTAGTCTGCTTGCCTTCAGCAAACTTTTTGCGGGTTTTCTTGTGCATCATCTTTAGAAGAGGCTTCCTTCTGGGACAACAGCCATGCAGACCAATTTGATGCAGTGTACGGTGTGTGGTCTGAGCCCTGACAGGCTGACCCCCCACTACTTCAACCTCTGCAGCAATGCTGGCAGCACTCGTACATCTATTTCCCAAAGACAATCTCTGGATATGACGCTGAACACGTGCACTCAACTTCTTTGGTCGACCATGGTGTGGCCTGTTCTGAGTGGAACTTGTCCTGTTAAACGGCTGTATGGTCTTGGCCACCGTGCTGCAGCTCAGTTTCAGGGTCTTGGCAATCTTCTTATAGCCTAGGCCATCTTTATGTACAGCAGCAATTCTTTTTTTTCAGATCCTCAGAGAGTTCTTTGACATGAGGTGGCATATTGAACTTCCAGTGACCAGTATATGAGAGTGAGATCGAGAACACCAAATTTAACACACCTGCTCCCCATTCACACCTGAGACCTTGTAACACTAACGAGTCACATGACACCGGGGAGAGAAAATGGCTAATTGTGCCCAATTTGGACATTTTCACTTAGGGGTTTACTCACTTTTGTTGCCAGCGGTTTAGACATTAATGAATGTGCGTTGAGGTATTTTGAGGGGACAGCAAATTTACACTATTATACAAGCTGTACACTCACTACTTTACATTGTAGCAAAGTATCATTTCTTCTGTGTTGTCAAATGAAAAGATCTAATAAAATATTTACAAAAATGTGAGGGGTGTATATATATATATATATATATATATATATATATATATATATATATACTTTGAATGGACTTTGAATGAGGCCATTGACTTGTGGAGGGGAGGTAGAGTGGTTAGTAAACATTATTTATTTGTGACAATAGTATGAAACAAGTAAAAAAATAATTTCATTTATATACAGTTGTGCTCATTGGTTTACATACCCTGGCAGAATTTGTGATTTCTTGGCCATTTTTCAGAGAATATGAATGATGAATGATAACACATAAACATTTCTATCACTCATGGTTAGTGTTTGGCTGAAGCCATTTATTATCAATCAACTGTGTTTACTGTTTTTAATCATAATCACAACAGAAATTACCCAAAATGACCCTGATCAAAAGTTGATGATTTTGGCCCGATAACATGCACACAAGTTGACACAAAGGGGTTTGAATGGCTATTAAAGGTAACCCTCCTCACCTGTGATCTGTTTGCTTGTAATTAGTGTGGGTGTATAAAAGGTCAATGAGTTTCTGGACTCCTTACAGACCCTTGCATCTTTCATCCAGTGCTGCAGTGACGTTTCTGGATTCTGAGTCATGGGGAAAGCAAAAGAATTGTCAAAGTATCTGCGGGAAAAGGTAGTTGAACTTTATAAAACAGGAAAGGGATATAAAAAGTTATCCAAGGAATTGAGAATGCCAATCAGCAGTCTGAGTGTTCAAACTCTAATCAAGAAGTGGAAAATGAGGGGTTCTGTTGAAACCAAACCACAGTCAGGTAGACCAACTAAAATTTCAGCCACAACTTCCAGGAAAATTGTTCGGGGTGCAAAGAAAACAAATAACTTCAGGTGAAATATAGGACTCTCTCAAAAAGTGATGTGGCTATTTCAATATGCACAATAAGGAGACACTTGAAGAAAGCTGGGCTGCATGGTCGAGTCGCCAGAAGAAAGCCATTACTATGCAAATGCCACAAAGTATCCCACTTACAATACACCAAACAGAACAGAGACAAGCATCAAACCTTCTGGCACAAAGTCATTTGGAGTGATGAGACCAAAATTGAGCTTTTTGGCCACAACCATAAACACTACATTTGAAGAGGAGTACCTATGATGAAAGGTACACCATTCCTACTGTGAAACACAGAGGTGGATCATTGATGTTTCGAGGATGTGTAAGCTACAAAGATACAGGAAATTTTGGTCAAAATTGATGGCAAGATGAATCCAGTATGCTATCAAAAAATACTGGAGGAACATTTGCATTCATCAGCCAGGAAGCTGCGCATGGGACGTACTTGGAAATTCCAACATAACAATGATCCAAAACACAAGGCCAAGTCGACCTGTCATTGGCTACAGCAGAATAAAGTGAAGGTTCTGGAGTGGCCATCTCAGTCTCCTAACCTCAATGTCATCGAGCCACTCTGGGGAGATCTCAAACATGCAGTTCATGCAAGACAGCCCATGAATTTACAGGAACTGGTGGCTTTTTACCAAGAGGAATGGACAGCTTTACCATCTGAGAAGATAAAGAGCCCCATCCACAAATACCACAAAAGACTTCAAGCTGTCATTGGTGTTAAATACACGGTATTAAGAACTGGGGTATGTAAACTTTTGATCAGGGTCGTTTGGGTAGTTTCTGTTGTCATTATGACTTAAAAAGAGTAAACACAGTTGATTGATAATAAATGGCTTCAGCCGAACACTAACCATGAGTGAAAGAAATGTTTTTGTGTTATCATTCATATTCTCTGAAAAATGGCCAATAAATCATAAATTCTGCCAGGGTATTCAAACTTATGAGCACAACTGTATATAAATGAAATTACTTTTTTACTTGTTTCATACTATTGTCACAAATAAATAATGTTTACTAACCACTCTACCTCCACAAGTCAATGGCCTCTTTCAAAGTCTCACATTCCTTTCGTGTTTACCTGAATCAGGGATGGAGGTACATTCATTGTGCCTTATTTAAAGTCCCAAAACTCCCCCCTCTCATCTATTTGTCAAAATGCTGGAATCAAGAGAGTGACAGGAGAAAAGTCCAGACTGTGGCCACAGTCTAATAAGAGTAAACTGCCGCCTTTTCGCTCAAGTCAGTCGAACTTCAGAATGGTTCAGGAGGCCAAATCTTATAGGCCAGGCTGTAAATTTACCAGGTCACAGTGAAGGGGGCTCAAAGTTCCGTTTTATATGAAATAACATGCAGGGCAGGCTTCTAGACATCTAGAAAGTCTTTTGAAGGTGTGCCCAACCAGTCTCTTCCCGTGGGATCCAGAATAGCCTCCTTCTGGAGGGTTTGGGTGATAAACATCAAAGACTAATAGCTCCAGAAGTCAGTTTGGTGGGAGTACAATAGAGAATTCAACCAACTAATCATTTAATTTATGACCAACAGATCTTAAGAAGAAGGAATTATTGCAATATTACGTATAAGAATTATGCTGCAACAAATCCATAGTGCAGCTGCCACCAGAAGAACAGAATCTGGGGCTTTCTTCCCGTTCTTTCCTGTACCCAAGGCATCAGGAGCTTTCCCTACTATCTGGATTTGAAGAAATCAAATGGGTACATACACACCAAAAGGTTCAAGATGGAGTCCATGCAGACAGGCATGGGGATAGTTCAGCAAGAAGACCAGTTAGTGTCAATCGACCTGGCTGACGTATACTTCCATGTACCGCATAGCACTAAGATTTGCAGTGGCCGGATGTCACTTCCAGTTCACTTGTTTGTCTTTCTTAGAATCGGCACAGCACCAAGAATTATTTTAAACATTTTGTTGGCATTGGTGGTGGTAATTCGTCTTTGAGGATTAGGCTCTACCTCTACTTCGACAAAGTTTCGATTGTTGCATGTGTAAGCCAGGAGCTGGCAAAGCATCACAACCTTGCCCTAGAAGTCATTTCAAGATGGAGTCCATGCAGACAGGCATGAGGAGAGTTCAGCAAGAAGACCAGTTAGTGTCAATTGACCTGGCTGACGTATACTTCCATGTACCGATCAGTGCATAACACTGAGATTTGCAGTGACCGGATGTCACTTCCAGTTCACTTGTTTGTTTTTCTTACCCTAGAAGTCATTTTCCAAGTTCAGTCAACTAGTGAACAAACAGGGAAAGCAGTTAACCCCTTCCCAATCTTTGAAGAATCTTGGAGTAGCGTTTCATACCCGAATAAGTCAAGTGGTTTTTTAAACCTGCTAAATTCCAGAACTGAAAATCTGTGTATGAAGAGTCATGGAGACAGCATTTATGTCATCGAGGGATTGCATTGTCCCCATTAGGACCTTTTACAGCGGCCATTCCAGTGGTGGGCCAGGTGGCACATTGGAGCGTTTCAGTTTGCCTTCCTATGTCAATAGTATGGGCTGTCTATGGAACAGAAGGTCTTAGTGTCTGCACAAATTAGCAGGAACTGGATTTTTGGACATCACCAGTGTGCAATGTTGATTACCTGGAAGCCCAGGTTCTGAATCTAGGAAAGCAACTGTCAACACTGAAAAGTATCTCCATCCCAAAGGAGAGCTGGGAACATACCCGGCAGGTGCTGGCAGGGGCCAGCACAGAGGCAGGTGAAGACAAAGTTGTGCAGGCACCAGAGAAGAGTAGTTGGGTGACAGTCAGGAAGGGTAGAGGGGAAAGAGTCATGGAGGCCGATCTTGAGCTTGAACATCCCAATACGTATACGACAGCAGGAGATTAGTAAACCAGTGGCTGAGGAGCTGGTGTAGAAAAGAGGGGTTTGGGTTCCTGGAGAACTGGGCTGACTTTTCATTAGGTTACCAGCTCTTTAGAAGAGACAGACTGCACCTATATGAGGAGGGTGAAGATCTGCTGGGAGTGAAAATGGCCAAAAAGTTAGAGGGGCTTTTAAACTAGGTGATGGGGGGAGGCAGACATAGAGCTAGCCAGTGTGGAACGTATTTCAGTGGGTAGTATTGGGGGCATTAGTGGTAGGTTGACTAACACACCTAAACTCATGATAAGTATAGTAACAAGTCCTATTTGCAACCTCAGAACACTCAATAAGGAGATAGTATGCATCCGGACAAAACTACGAGGCATGTTCACTAATGCCAGGAGAAGATGGGAGAACTAGAGTTGCTACTGTATGAGGAGGAATTCGATTTTGTGGGAATTTCCGAGACCTGGTTCAATAGCTCTCAAGTTTGGCTGGCAACCATTCAAGAGTATTCCCTATATCACCTGATATACAGGTGAATGTGAAGGATGACAACTCTAATGTAGCAAAGGAAGAGGTGGAATCCTTATGAGTATAGTTACAAAGGGAGGAAAACAAGGAGAAAGTAATACTGGGAGTATGCTATAGGCCCCCTAACCTGAGGGAGGAGGGGGAGACAGACCTCCCATCACAGTTTGAAATGGCGGCAAGTATGGGAAGCATCATTATAATGGGGGATTTTAATTATCCAGACATAGACTGGGCGGATGGAACTGCACATTCATCTAAGGCTCGCCATTTCCTAAATGTCTTACAGGAGAATTACATGGGTCAGATGGTAAATGCACCAACAAGAAACAATGTGTTACTAGACCTACTGATTACTAACAATACAGACTTGATCACGGATGTAGAAATACGGGGCGACTTAGGAAACAGCGATCACAGGTCAATTAGTTTCATCATTAATCACACAAATAGGAAACATAAGGGGAATACAAAGACACTGAATTTCAAAAGAGCCAACTTCCAGAAACGACGCTCCTTGCTAGAAGATACTAAATGGGATAAAATCCCAGGAATAAAGAAAAGGAGGAAAAATGGGTGTGCTTATCGAGCACATTAAATAAGGGTATTAGCCAGTGCATCCCAAAGGGTAATAAATTTAAAAGAGCTAATAAATGCACTGGGTGGCTTAACGCGAATGTAAAAATTCATTAAAAAACAAAACCAGAAAGCCTTCAAAAAATACAAGGCTGAGGGGTCATCATCAGCATTCCAACTGTACAAAGAATGCAATAACAAATATAAGGGTGTAATCATGGCAGCTAAGATAGAACACAAAATGCACATAGTGGAGGAGAGTAAAAAAAGTACAAATAAATAAGTCACCAGATGGCTTGCACCGAGGGTCCTTAAGGAACTCAGTCAAGTAATTGCCAGACCGTTGTTCCTCATTTTTACGAACAGTCTACTGACTGGTATGGTACCAGCTGATTGGAGAAAAGCCAATGTAGCACCAATCTTTAAAAAAGGACCAAGATATATCCCTTGGAACTACAGACCAGTTAGCCTAACATCAATAGTATGAAAGCTCTTGGAAGGGATTATAATGGACAGTATTCAAGATTTTAGTAATGAAAACGGTATCATTAACAGTAATCAGCATGGATTCATGAAAAATCATTCTTGCCAAACAAATCTATTAACCTTCTATGAGGAGGTGAGCTGCCATCTAGATTAAGAAAGGCCCATAGATGTAGTGTATCTGGATTTTGTAAAGGCATTTGATATAGTTCTCCACAAACGTTTACTGTACAAGCTAAGGTCTGTCGGCATGGACCAAAGTGTGAGTACTTGGATTGAAAACTTGCTACAAGGGCGAGTTCAGAGGGTAGTGATACATGGGGAGTATTTGGAATTGTCCAATGTGGAAAGTGGGGTCCCTCAGGGTTCTGTCCTGGACCAATCCTATTTAATTTATTCATAAATGATCTGCAGGATGGGATAACAGCTCAATCTCAGTATTTGTGGACGATACTAAGCTAAGTAGGGCAATAGCTTCTGTGCAGGATGTGGAAACCTTGCAAGAAGATCTGAACAAATTCATGAGGTGGGCAACTACATGGCAAATGAGGTTTAATGTAGAAAAATGTAAAATAATGCATTTAGGTGGCAAAAACATGAATGCAATCTATTCACTAGGGGGAGAACCTCTGGGGGAATCTAGGATGGAAATGGACCTGGGGATCCTAGTAGATGACAGGCTCAGCAATGGCATGCAATGCTGCAAGCAAACCCAATAGAATATTGGCATGCATTAAAAAGGGAATTAGCTCCAGAAATAAAATGATAATTCTCCCACTCTACAAGACTCTGGTCTGGCCGCACCTGGAGTATGCCGTCCAGTTCTGCGCCTCAGTCCTCAGAAAGGATAGGCTGGAAATGGAGAGAGTACAGAGAAGGGCAACAAAGCTAATAAAGGCACTGGAGGATCTTAGTTATGAGGAAAGATTACAAGCACTGATCTTATTCTCTCTGGAGAAGCTTTGGAGGGGATATGATTTCAATGTACAAATACCATACTGGTGACCCCACAATAGGGATAAAACTTTTCTGCAAAAGGGCATTTAAAAAGACTTGCGGCCATTCACTAAAATTAGAGAAAAAGTGATTTAACCGGAAACTGCGTAGAGGGTTCTTTAAGGTAAGAGTGGTAAGAATGTGGAAATCTCTTCCAAAAGCAGTGGTTTCAGCAGGGAGCATAGATAATTAAAAAAAACTATTAGATAGGCACCTAAACCACAACATACAGGGATATATAATGTAATATTGACATAAAAGCGCATACACACACAGGTTGGACTTGATGAACTTGTGTCTTTTTTCAACCTTACCAACTATGTAACTACTGTATGTAACTATGTAACCATTATTGGCTCTATGAGACATTCCAGCGGTAGTTCTTATTCTCATAGAGACTCCAATGAACACGCAACTTCCGGTATTTGCAACAAGGTACAAAGGTGAAATTATAGTAGATGAGTTGCCATTGATAATGAAGAGTCTTCTGAGGAGGCTTTGGTTTTCATTGCTACTCCAGATGTCATCAGCACCACCAGTCCGGTTTCTGGTCAAACAAGAGCTTTTATGCCAAAGTCAATGTCACACCCCAATCCACTGCTTTTAATAGCCTGGCTATTGAACCAGCCGGACTAGTGGTGCAGGGATTCTCATCAAAGGTGGTTCAGACCTTGGTGAAGGCCACAAGATCATCCATGAATGCTAAATATGAGAGAATATGAAGGAAGTTTGTTTTGTTTGCTCAGCAAAAGATTTCTCTCCTGTGTCCCCAGCTCTAGCTATCATCCTGGACAAAAGTGCTAGATGTTGGTCTGGCATACAACATCCATTAAAGTACAGATCTCTGCCTTTATCCTCTTTTTCAGGCTGCAGATGGGCGGAAGAGCCATTGACCACATTTTTAATGTGGGCAGTAATCCATATATGACTACCAGTGAAATCCTTGTTTCCTTCATGGGACATAAGGATTGGTTCTGGAGACACCCTGTGCTCCAATAGTTTCATTTCCATTGAGGTTCCCTGTGGTAAAACTAGTTCCTTTGACAGCAATTGCTTCAGACAAAGTGGTGTTGGAGATTGCAGCACTTTTCTGCAAAGATCCCTTTTGTGTCTTTTTACCAGAAATAGTAATATTGCATCCATCTCCAAAACTCAATTCTAAAGTGGTATCCAGTCTCAAGGAAAATGGGGGCAGTCCCTCCGAGCCTTCCCACGAGAGTCACTGAGTACACAGCAGGGAGACTTCAGTTCCTTACACATGGACAAGTTGCTAACCGTGTATATGCAAAGGTCAAAAGACATGAGGAAAGTGGACAATCTTTTAATCTTTTGCCATCAGGTTCTCAAAGTCAGCTTCTATTGGTTTACCAGGGTGATTAGATTGGCAAGCAGGAAGTAAGCCTTTCTGCTCAGGAACAGGTGCAAGCTCCTTCGACCAGAGGGGTGTCAGCCTTTGGGGCAGTTATGCCATGATTTCGGTGGAAAATATATGTGAGACAGCTAGCATAAGTTCTTGTGCACCCTTCATTTGACTTTACAAGCTAGGAATGCGGTCAGCAAGTTCTGTAAAGTTTGAGACGAGACATAAATTAGATTGTAATCTTAACCCTCTTGCATTTTATTGTATTGTAACTGTATTGTCTCCCCTTTTACATTGTAAAGCACTGCATAAACTGTTGGTGATATATAAATCCTGTATAATAATAATAATAATAATAATAGTAAATTATTTTTGTCTTTAGCAGCTTTTCTTTGATTGTCAGTGTTTCTTTTCATGTGTTCTCTCCCACCCATGTATTCTGCTAGTTATAGCCTGTTGTGTGCTGACGTGAGGTAGGGCCAGGAGGATGGAAAATTGTTATCAGATACTTGCCATAATTTTCCTTTCCTGGCCTATCCTCATGTCCCACGCTCGGTTATCAAACCCTTCAGTTGGGGAGGGGCTGTCTTTCATTTAGCTAGAAATAGATGGTCCTGTGGGTTCCAGGGGAGGTGTTATTGTGTGCTGATGTGAAGCTAGGCAAGGAAAGGAAAATTACTTTAAGTATCTGACAACAATTTTCCTTTATCTTATCACCTGTTCCGAATGCAATATACAGTATGTAGGGGGAATCACGAAACAATTATGTGAACGCCTTTGTGACCATGTGTATGATACTATAAAGAAACATGATACTAGCGTGGCTCGTTACTTTAACAAATTCCATGGGGGTAACACCATTAGACATGTGCAGAATGGAGAACTTTGTTTAGTTTCAGATAGATTTGTTATGTTACTAATTTAGTTTTGTTGATTTATTTCAGAATTAATTTAGTTTTCATTTCATTCAGTTTCATTTCATTTCATCTATAATTTTCTAACTACTTCCAAATTTTTGGAACAATTTGAATTTGGATTGGTTGAAAAATGATCAACCATTTCAAATTCTGTGTGAAGAATAGCTGATTTTAAACCACTTTCCATCCAGCGATGTACCGGTACGTCGCTGGACTTTTGGTGGTTATACCTAGATGATGCCTGCAGCTGTTATCTCGGTACCATTTTTAGAGCCAGCAGTCTGCTCTCTTGTAATAGCAACCGGAGAAGCTCACCAGCCGCTCAGCTGCTATTACACGCAGCAGGAGGGGATGTCCTGCTGTCTTCTCAGGTTCAGCGAGACCCGAGCAACCAGCCCGCGCATCCCTCGGCTGGCCGGACAACCAAACCAAGCTGGGATCGGCTTTGATTGGCTGTGTTTTTCTACCTCCTTGCAATTTCCTCTTTGAGCTCCCAAACCTCTCTTCCCCGACCCCCCCACCCCCACTTCCATTTATTTTGACTGAGCAGTGCATGTTAGTTGCGGTTATGTGCATTGCTCTATGCACACTACAAATTCCATAGATTATAGTTCTTAGTCCATCTCAGGAGAGAGCAAAAAAGGGGGCTATAGTCCTAAATACAGCGGTATCTTGGAGAAAAAACAAAGCCACCCTCTAACAGGAAGACTTATCACACCAGCAAAAAGAAATGCATTTGAAGATTTGGAGGATGCTGAGAGCAATAGAAAGTACTTTTTGAATTAAAGCTGACCTCCATGTTTTAGTGAACTTTAAATAGTTAATTTGGACCAAGCTCCTCCAAATAAACTATTTACTTTGCTGACAGATGCAGCAGCTGTGTGCGCTGTATAAAGTGTATGTAACTTCCCATCCCACTCCCGGAACAAAATTGACTTGAACTGATCGCCAATGAGCCATTTACAGGTAGCTTTGAATTCTATAAATAAATAAAAGACTTCTTCTAATTAGTTGAGGTGGAGATCATGACATCATCATCTTCCTGCCTCTCCACCATATACACCAAGATTTTTTTGCAATCTATATTTACATACATATGGAAAG
This sequence comes from Aquarana catesbeiana, assembly GCF_042186555.1. NCBI lineage: Eukaryota > Metazoa > Chordata > Amphibia > Anura > Ranidae > Aquarana > Aquarana catesbeiana. The sequence continues at coordinate 232,607,101 of NC_133329.1, read as the reverse complement.
TCTGTCAGTTTCCCTGGAGAGCTCAACAGCCCTCCACCCAGCGGGGCATATAATGAAAACATCTAACAAGGCCAAAATAGCCGGATTATACACTGGGGCAAAAAGAAAATAAGGACAGCTGATTTCAAAGCCCTTAGGGATTTAACTCTTCTTTTGGAAGAAAATCAGTCTGTTGATTTGACAAACGACACACTATGTAAAAAATCACAAGCTTTCCCCTACATCAGTCACAATCCAACTATAGCCCTCTTCTTGAAACAAAGGAAGTTGAAGCATTAAAATGTTATAACAAGGAACAAAATCTTTCCAAACCCAGAATTTAAAGCCTTTCCAAATCTCAAACAAAATGATAAAATTACCATAAAACCCTCAGACAAGAGGGATATTGTAGTCCTAATGGACAATTCCTCCTATGAAGCAATGTTCAATAAGTTACTACAAAACAAAGACTGTTATGTTCAAATTTCCACCACAACAGTAGAAATATTCAATCAGGAATTTTATAATCTTTGTGATACAGCAGTAAGGGAAGGTGCAATTTCCATAGAAGTATGGGAATACATTCAGACCGAACATCCAAAAATTCAGACCCTTTACTCACTCCCGAAAATCCATAAAAATGCCACCGATCCACCAGGGAGGCCGATAATCTTGGACAAAGGCTCGATTTCTGAAAATGCCATTCAGTTTATTGACAAACACCTGAGACCCAATGTAATCAGTTTAGCGTCATATGTTAGAGATACATTACACTTTCTACAAATTATTAAAAGTTTGGCTATTTTGGAAAATGCGTGCTTGGTCACAATTGATGTGGAATTTTTGTATAACAATATTCCACATACAAAAAGCTTAGAAGTGATTAAACATGTGTTGCTATCAAGTCTGAATGGAAATTTATTGAATTTATTTTGGCAATGTTGAAGTACATTTTATACCACAATGTTTTTCAGTTCCAGGGCTCCCACTACCTCCAGGTACAGGGAGTGGCGATGGGGACTTGTTGTGCCCCATCCTACACTAACCTGTACCTGGGGGAGTGGGAGCAGGAATTTTTGTCCGATGAAAATTTGTCGATGTACACTAGCCAGATCATGATCTGGCATAGATACATTGATGATATATTCTTCGTGTTGGAGGGACCCCTACCTCAGTTATTCAAATGTTTAGAGTTAATGAATAGGAACAACTTTAATATATTCTTTACTAAAAAATATCACCAACAAGAGGTCAACTTTCTTGGCGTTGCGGTAAGTATAAAGGAGAAGGGACAACTCAGAACCAAACATTATAGAAAAGAAACCGCGAGTAATACTATTTTACACCCAAAAAGTTTTCATCCAATTTTTCTTAAAAAATCAATACCATATAGTCAATATCTGCGTGTTAAGAGAAATTGTTCAACTAAGATGGATTTTCAAATCAATGCAGATAAACTAAACGAAAGACTATACTATTGGAACAACATTATTCTAAAACAGCGTTAAGAAAAGCCTATAATCGATCTAATGAAAAAACTAGAGAAAATCTTATATTTAAACAGAATGAAGAATCAAACATAGACAATATAACTAGACTTGTCTTAAAATTTTCAGATGAACACCAAGATATTCGGAAAAGCATCACAAAAAATTGGTCGATTTTAACTGATGACCCTACAAACGTATAATAGGGCAACCTCGATCAAAGATCGTTTAACACAAAGTGACTATAAAGGGGATGAAAGGAAAGATCCATGCTGGGACCTGAGCACTTTTCCTTGCGGAAATTGTTCCCATTGTCCCTATGTAAAAAAACAAAAGGAATTCACATTGCCAAATGGAGAAAGTTTTAACCCTAAACAATTTATAAACTGCAACGCAAGGGGAGTTGTTTACTTACTGCAATGCGAGTGTGGCTCCTTTTATGTGGGCAAAACGAAGTAACATTGGAGGAAAAGAATGTCCAAACACATGTACAGTATGCAAGTGGGAAATTTTTACTTATCTGTAGGAAGGCATGTGGCCAAAGTACACAACTACAAAATGCCAAAAGTTAAATTTGTAGCATTATATAGAATACATATTCCGCAAAGAGGAGGGATTGGAATAAGAACCTGTTACAGCTTGAAATGCGCTGGATTTGTCGTTTAAAAGTGACAATTCCCCCAGGCATCCTTCTTGGAGGGATTTTGTTCAGGGAAAATTGGATTAAAGGGAGGAAGAGATATCTCAGATGTGTTGGATGAGGTCTGACTGTAGCCAATATGGGACCCAAGGAAATTCCTTGCTCTGTTTCTCCCTCCCTTAATTTTTATTGTTTCAATGTGACCAATCCTCCTGATATTCTATGATGGTGGATGAGGTCTACCCTAAAAATGATATTCAAGGAGTTTTTTATAAACTTCCTTTTAATCCCAAAAGTGGGAACAGGAGAGAGAAATAGAAAAAATTCATTCTTGTTAAGATGACAAGATGAGATTAATTAATTTGTTTGGGTATTGTTCAACTATGATACTATATGTATTATTGTATGTTGTTTCATGTATTATTTTTCTTTTTTTTTTGTAAACCAGTTTTCCCTGATTGATGTCTCATTATTCTCCTTGGAGGTAGGATAAAACCCCTCCTTTTTTTATCGTGGTGGTGCCTGAGTCCGACTTTCCATGGCTGGGCAAGCTTGGGGTAAGTTCTGTTTATATAGGGGTTCCTCAATCTCTGGCCTGGCCATGTGGGAATGTGTTGCGCCCATTTTTGGGCGTTTTTCAGGCACTTGGATGTGTCGGTGGCAGCCCTATCATGACGTTGTGTATACTTGTGGTGTGGACTCACGTCCCCCTATATAATAGGCGTCTCAGAAGCACATTTTAGAGCTCTCCCAGCATGGAAGTTATACAGATTTTTTACACTGGCAATTTCTGAAGACATTTATGGTGAATAGTAAGCATTTTTACTTAAGATTACGATGTTTTTTCCCTTTTTTCCCCTTCTGATTGCCATGTCTGCTTTCAGCTCCAGTGCATTTTGTTGGAAGAAAGTGTCCTTTTTTCTTTTTGCCCCAGTGTATAATCCAGCTATTGGGGTGATATTTTATATCTGTCACGAATGTCACGTCTACCTCAATGCAGGTGGTCAGACACTATAGCTAGCTACTGTGTGCTTCACCTATAGCAGCCCCCTTTCCCTTAAGACAAGCAGGCCTACCGGTACTTGGTTGCCAACAGAACTTATACATAATACTATAGTGCCTTTCTACTACACTAGGGCAGACGTGAGCAGAGCAAACAACAGACTACTTGCAGTTTAGCAGACAGATAGCGTGGTTCTAAGATGGTCCATGTAATAAGGCAGGCTGAGTTCAGGGAATAGTCCAATATCCGATCCAATGACAGTCTAGATAATAAGGCAGGCTGAGTTCAGGGAATAGTCGGATATCCGATCCGGGTCATACACAGGGAGATCCAACAACAAAGCACGTCAGACAAATAGGAGGCTTGATCAAGAACAATGCAAGTAACTGTGTCTCTATCACAAGCAAGGGACAGAGTGTTAAGTTTGCTTATATCAGGTGACTGAGCAGATCAATCACCTAACAGGTGAACACAGACAGGGAGAATGCAATAGTCAACACCCGGATACTGGAATGGGAAGCAGGAGCACTTAAGTGATCCTAACATTACCCACCTGTGAGGAGGGGCCCCTGGACCCCTAGGAGCAGGCTTGTCAGGATTCTGGTGATGGAAGTTCCAAACAAGTCTGTTAGCGTGAACAGATGCAGCTGGGACCCAAGAATTTTCTTCAGGACCAAAGCCCTTCCAGGCCACCAGATACTGGACAGCATTCCTTACTTTTCTGGAATTCAGAATATGCTCTACCTCATATTCTTCCTGTCCGTTGAACATTAATGGTCACTGAGATGAAACAATGGTATCCCTCTGAAGGGGTTTTAGAAGAGAAACATGGAAAACTTTAGGGATCCTCATGAAGGCAGGAAGTTGTAATTAAATGATACAGTGTTTACCTGGTGAATAACTTTGTAAGGCCCAATAAACCTAGGAGCCAGTTTCTGTGAGGGAACATTGAGGGACAGATTTCTCGTGGACAGACAGACCCGATCCCTGACCTTAAAGCGGTGGGCCAGCTGAAAAAAAAAAATAAGAGTCAGCAGCTACAAACACTGTAGCTGCTGACTTTTAATAAGCACACTTACCTGTCCCTGGTGCCCGCGATGTCGGGCGCTTGAGGCCAACGCGTCCCTCGGCTCTTGGGTCCCGGTGCCACCATTCGAACTAAGGGAAACAGGCAGTGGAGCCTTGCGGCTTCACTGCCCGTTTCCTACTGCGCATACGCAAGTCATGCAGCACTTTATGAATGGGGCGCGCTGTGTTGTGGGACACACACAGTTCCCAGAACAGAGCGTGCCCCATTCCCCAGAAGACAACGTGAGGAGGAGAAGACTGAAGATCACCGCGGTGTAGGAAGTGGCACATTAGGATGATCTGCCTAGCAACAGCCATTTCTGGTAAGTTAAAAAAAAAATGTTTAAATTTTTTTTCTCCAGATTTTTAGGAACATTTTGATGTCATTTTTTTAGGGTGGCCCTCCACTTTAATCTGAAGAGCCTGAGAGCGGAGACGATCCGTAAAGCGTTTTTGGACAGTGGAACTAGAGGACAAGTTAGTCTGGGCTTTACTCCAAATCTGAGAAAATGTGTGGAATGTGGTGTTAGCATCGGGAAGGTCAGAAGAAATGTCTGAGAATGAACAGGATTTGGGATGGAAACCATAAACGCAATAGAAAGGAGAAATTCCAGTAGGAGAATGAGGCTAGTTATTATAGGCATATTCAGCCCAGGGCAATGCTGAGGACCATTCCACTTGCTTATCAGAGACAAAACAGCAAAGATAGGTCTCCAGGGATTGGTTCGTCCTCTCAGTTTGCCCGTTTGTTTGAGGATGATAGGCAGATGAAAGAGGCTGGTTCCCAAGAAGTCACAGAAGGCCTTCCAGAACCTGGAAACAAAATGTGTACAACTGTTGGAGACAATGTTCTCAGGTAGTATTTCTCGGACAACAAGGAAGCCAGAAGTTTCGAGGAGGGGAGTTTGGCAAATGGACTGAAATTATCCATTTTACTAAAGCAGTTCACTACCACCCAGATGGCAGTGAGCCAATTTGAGGAGAGCAGTTCTACAACAAAGTCCATAGCTATGTGCGTCCAGGGGTGTTTAGAGACAGGCAAGGGTAGAAGTAGTCCAGAGGGCTTGAATTTTGAGGACTTAGGGCGAGCGTAGGTTTTGCAAGCTTTCACATAGGAACAGGAGTCCTTACGGAGAAAGGGCCACCAAAGCCTACGCAAAATCAAGGAAAAAGTTTTAGCAATTTCTGGTTTTGGCATCGTGTGCTTCAGAAAGCACTTTAAGTATAAGATGGAGAGGGACAAACAGTGTCCCAGGGGGTAGATTGGATGGAGCCGTAGACTGACTCTCTAAAATAGAGTCTGAAAGGTCAGGCGAAAGGGCCCCTATCACTTGTGCTGGAGGTAAGATATTATAAATTTTAGATGAAGTTCCCGAACAAGGCTCAAAATTGCGAGACAAGGCATCTGCCTTGGCATTCTTAGAACCAGAACAGTAGGTAATAGTAAAATCAAAGCGGGTAAAGAAGAGGGACCAGCGGGCCTGACGAGTGTTAAGGCGCCTAGCCATCTTAATGTACTCCAGGTTCTTATGGTCAGTATAAACTACGAATGGATAATGAGCCCCCTCCAGCCAATTTTGCCATTCCTCAAAGGCCCATTTGATGGCTAAGAGTTCCCGGTTCCCAATGTCATAGTTTAGCTCTGCACTGGAGAACTTCCAGGAAAAAAAGGCACAGGGATGTAGCTCGTTAGAAGAAGACAACTGCTGGGAAAGGATGGCTACTACACTGACATCGGAGGCATCAAATTCCACAGCAAATGGCCTTGTGGGTTCAGGATGGGTCAATACAGATGCTGAGACAAAGGCAAAATTAAGTCTTTGAAAGGCAGAAATGGCCTCGGGTGACCAACCAGCCGCATTGGCTCCTTTCTTGGTTAGGGCAGTAATTGGTGCAACAATGGTGGAGAAATTCCTAATAAACTTCCTATTAAAATGGCAAAGCCCAGGAAAAGTTGCACTGCTTTTATATCTTTAGGCTGAGCCCAATGGGAAATAGCCTGTACTTTGGCAGGATTCATGGCCATCCCAGTGTTGGACAGTATGTAACCCAGGAATGTCATGAAAAGTACATTTAGAAAGTTTTGCATACAGAGAGTGTTGCCGGAATTTCGACAAGAATGTACGGATTGTAATGATTACTGAGAGAGGAAGAGTAAATCGAGATGTCATCTAAATACAGAAGTAGGAACTGGCCCAAATACTTGCGAAAAATGTCATTTACAAATTCCTAGAAGATAGCTGGTGCATTACACAACCCAAACAGCATGACAAGGTATTCATAGTGACCTTCACGAGTATTAAAAGCTGTCTTCCACTCGCCACCCTCACGAATGCAAATCAAATTGTAAGCTCCCTGTAGATCCAATTTGGTGAAAATTTGAGCTCCTTGAATATGGTTAAAGAGCTCAGTAATGAGTGGTAGGGAATACTTGTTAGGGATAGTGATTTTGTTCAGACCATGGTAATCAATACAGGGCCGTCAGGATCCATCCTTCTTCTCAACAAAAAAGAACCCTGCCCCGGCAGGGGACGTGGAAGGGCGAATGAACCCCTTCTCCAAATTTTCTTGAACATAGGTTTTCATGGCCTGGGTCTCAGGTAGTGACAGAGGGAAAATTCGGCCTCTAGGAGGGGTAGTGTTAGGAAGGTGGTCTATCGGACAATCGTATGACGGGTGGGGAGTAAAAACAGAAGCAGCCTTCTCGGAGAAGATGTCTGCAAAATCAGCTTAACAGGTAGGGAGAGCTGGGACTGTGAGATGGGCTAGTAGTTGGGTAGCTTTTTTTTTTTACTTTATAACAAACTTTTTATTTGCAAGATTGTACATAATACATAGAAAGCATTGGTACACATGTTTAACAACATACAAAAGGTGTTCCATACACAAAGAACATGATACACATATTTCTATAATATAGTTAGATCTTTAGGTTCTGATATAATCCGTACACTTCCATACTCATACTTAGTAAGTATCAGGATTGTACATAATACATAGAAAGCATTGGTACACATGTTTAACAACATACAAAAGGTGTTCCGTACACAAAGAGCATGATACACATATATTTCTATCATATAGTTAGTTCTTTAGGTTCTGATATAATCCGTACACTTCCATACTCATACTTAGTAAGTATCAGGATAAGCACCGTTTATGTGCATGTCGTAGACTCTTGTAACCATCTATCCCATACTCTGTTATATTTATTTGGACAACCTCTGTTAATATAAAGGAATTTTTTATATGGAAGGGTTGTGTTAATGTCTCTTTTCCAGTCCACCAAGTGAGGGGGTTCAGATCTCATCTCATTGTCTCATTGTCTGGCAATAATTTTCCTAGCTGAAAATAAAATTTCATGTAGGAATATTAATGTGAATTTATCTAGTACATCTGGAAAAATCCCCAGGAGGCATTGCTTTGGGTCAAGGGTTAATGGAGACCCCATGTCGTCATGTAAGAAGGTAACTATTTGTTTCCAGTAGTCTTGTATCTTATGACAGGACCATATAAGGTGAAAGAATGTGCCTGTTTCAGTTCCACACATTGGACATGTGGTGGGTTGACTTCTTTTATATCTAGCTACCCTAAGAGGAGTGAGGTATGCACGGTGAAGTATAGTCTGTCTGAAAGATTCAGTCTGTCTGAAAGTTTGCGTGTTTCCAAAGCCTCCTCCCATTCTTCATCCTCCATCCTCCCAACCTCCCTCTCCTATCTTGGTTTTAACATGTAAGCTAATTTTGCAGAGGTAGGGGCGGATAACATATTGTAAAAACAGGAAATGAGGTTTTTTGAGTCTGTATCCTTGACTATGGCTATAATAGAGTTAGGAGTGGGCTGTGGAAGACCCTGTGCAAACTGCGTTTGAATCGCATGACGGATCTGGAGATAACAAAAAAACATTTGATTCGGAATCTGGAATTCCATCTTAAGTGCCTCAAACGTTTTAAAAGTTCCATTCGTGAGCAGATGGTGTAAATAGTATATGCCCTTGGCTGCCCATAAATCTGAGTTCTGGATTCCATTAAGTTCCTGCAGCTTGTTATTATGCCAAAGTGGTGTATAGTCATTAAATGATGGTGTCTCTAGTTTAGAAGAAGCCAATTCCCATATGTGTCTGTAATGATACAGCAAAGAATGTCTATAATCTTTTGACTGTGTATTCCCTACACCCACTGCTATCCCATTTATTGGGTCCCCAGTATGCTGAGCCCAGCGGGGGCTTAGTAGAATGAGAAAGGGATCCTTGTCAGTTTTGTCAATGTGAAATAGTTGGGATAGTTGTGACGCAATATAATAATGGTTAAAATCAGGTAGTGCTATTCCACCCATATCCGTTGAATTTTTAAGTGTTTGCCATGAGAGTTTGTGTCTAGATTTCCCCCATATAAATGGTTTAAGTAGTGCTTCTAATAGTTTAAAATACTTAAGGGTTAGGTATACTGGAGTATGCCATAAGACGTACAGTACCTTGGGCAGTAGTACCATCTTTATTAGGTTAACCCGGCCCCATATTCCCAAAGGGAGGCGGGACCAGACCTGGATCTTAGATTTAATTAGGGAGAATAATGGTTCAATATTCAAAGAAATATAGTCTACTGGATTCTTGGATATTTTAACGCCAAGGTATTTTATTTTATCCACCCCTTGAAGAGGTAAATTAGACTGTGATTCTGTAGGTGGGAAACTATCAATTAGTAATATCTGTGACTTCCCCAATTAATCCTCAAGCCCGAGAATTTCCCAAATTGCTCAATTACGTTAAGAACTGTGTGTAGAGAGAGGCCAGGGTCTGCTAGGTAGAGGAGAGTGTCATCTGCATAAAGGCTAATTTTCTCGGTAAGGGATCCGAATGTCAAACCTATTATCTCCTGGTTAGTACGGATGGACACGGCGAGGGGTTCCGATGCCAGAGCATATAGCAAAGGCGAGAGCGGGCATCGCTGCCTCGTACCTCTGCTTAGGCCAATTTCCTGAGAGGGGCATCCATTGGCCACCACTCGAGCAGTTGGTTGCTGGTATAACAGTTGCACCCATCTAATAAATTTGGGCCCAAATCCGTATCCCTCTATGCATCTCCAGAGATATCTCCATTCAACCGAATCAAATGCCTTGGCTGTATCTAATTTTACTATTACTCTTGTGCCTACATTATCATGCTTGGCCTGGAGATTGATAAATAGCTTCCTTAAATTAAAGGAAGTGTTACGGCCAGGCATAAACTCTGACTGATCAGTTGGGTAGCTTTAATGCAATTCTGGGGGCAGGTCTGGGACCAGGACATATATTCTCCTGTAGCACAATCTATGTATGGGTTATGGAGTCTAAGCCAAGGGTAAGGGAAAAAGCAGGAGATGTTATTAAGTAGAGGCTAATTGTCTCCTTATGAAATTCCCCAATGGTCAGAGTAATGGGTTCCATGCTTAAGGTGACCATGCCCATGGACAAGGGAGAGTCATCGACAGCTAAGACGGAAAAGGGTCTGTGCACCCCAGTCAAGGTAATCTTTAGACGGTGTGCTAGGTCCGTATCAATGAAATTGCTAGTGGCACCAGAGTCTATGAAGGCTGAGAGGTGATGAGAAAACTCAGCAGAGCTAAGTTGTGCAGAAACAAATAGTTTATCTCGGGGGGAACCTGACCCAGTATGGTCTAAAGAAGCAGACCCCACTCGCACTAGACTCTTGATGTTTCCCGGCTTATTAGGGAAACAGGCGACAAAGTGGCCGTGGTTGCCACAGTATAGGCAGAGACCCTGAGATCTTCTCCTAGCCTTTTCAACAGAGGACAAATGTGTTGCGCTAATCTGCATGGGTTTCTCCTGGATAGGATGAGAGGACCCAGGAAGGGCTGATGGAGAAGTGGCCAGCAGAGTGCAAGGGGGACAACGAACGGACCTCTCTGCACGCCTTTCCCGTAAACGCCTGTCTATACGTATGGCTACATGGCTTCATTCAACGACTTTGGTTCAGGGTAGTGTACTAAGGGGTCCTTGATAGAGTCAGATAAGCCTAATCTGAATTGGCTTCTTAGAGCGGGGTCATTCCACCCTGAGTCAAGTGCCCAGTGGCGGAAATCAGAACAGTCTAGCTCAGCGGTGCGTTTACCCTGATGTAATGACCTAAGATTAGCTTCTTCTGAGTGGGTACCTTCAGGATCATCATAGAGTACCCACAGGGCCTTGAAAAATTCCTCAACTGAACCTCTGGCTGGGTCATCTGCAGAAAGACTAAAAGCCAAAGACTGGGGATCCCCCTGCAACCATGTAATAATCAAGTTAATCTGCTGTGCTTCCGAACCAGAACAGTGTGGCTTAAGCTTAAAATATAGCATACAACTATTTTTAAAGTTGGAAAACACATGGGGGTCACCAGAAAAACGATCAAGTGGGTTAACCTTGAGCTCTGGCTCCTGCATTACTGCTGGAGGTGTGTTTATACGCAAAGACAATTCCTGGACCTGACTTGTCAGTTTGCACATTTCCTCAGCAAATAAACGGGCCTGTGCAGAGTCCATCTTGACAGAAAATTTTGTTAAAGGCTTGTGATAATGTCACGCATGTCACATCTACCTCAATGCAGGTGGTCAGACACTATAGCTAATACAAGTAAAAAGGCGCAAAGCACAGTTACCTTGAAAGTAAAACTGATTAGTCCAGGAACTAAAAACTGTAAAAATGCATGTGTAAGTTCATGCATATATACTGGGGGTATATACGAGAGGTCAGTCAGGGCGGCCACCAAAGGAGCCAAAAGCAGGGTCCAGCAAGCTAGCGGCTAGAGGCTTTACACCATCCAACTAGTGAGCAGCAGCACGGCTGAACGGATGCTTTGGCGTCCTACACATCTCTCCCTCCCCTTCCCTGGAACCCTTATCCGTGCATTTGGGATACAACCTGGCTCCTAACTCAGCAGGATTTGTGTTGGACTGTTTGCTGAAAGAGACTGCACCCGGCTGCAAGAACAAATCCTCTCTGGACCTGGCATCTCCTGCAGGAACCGCTGTGACCTGTAGTTCCACCGCATCTCTCCAGCCCAGCCAACTGACCCTAATGCAACTTCTCCAACTTTCATGTGAGTGGATATTGTTGTTTTAATAAAATGTATTTATGATTTATACTCAGAGGCGCCCCTCTCCTTGTTGTTGTTTTAGACACTATAGCTAGCTCCTGTGTGCATCACCTATAGCAGCCCCCTTTCCCTTAAGACAAGCAGGCCTACTGGTACTTGGTTGCCCCCAGGACTTATACACATTGCTATAGTGCCTGGCTACCACACTAGGGCAGACACGAGCAGAGCAAACAACGTACTACTTGCAGTTTAGCAGACAGATAGCATGGTTCTAAAACAGTCCAGGTAATGAGGCAGGCTGAAATCAGGGAATAGTCCAATATCAGATCCAATGACAGTCTAGGTAATAAGGCAAGCTGAGTTCAGGGAATAGTCCGATATCCGATCCGGGTCACACACAGGGAGATCCAACAACAAAGCAAGGCAGACAAACGGGAGGCTTGATCAAGAACAGTGCAGGTAACTGTATCTCTATCACAAGCAAGGGATAGAGTGTTCGGTTTGCTTATATCAGGTGACTGAGCAGATCAATCAACAGGTGAACACAGACAGAATGCAACAGCCAACGCCCGGACACTGGAATGGGAAGCAGGAGCACTTAAGTGATCCTGACAATATCTTACACAATTGCACAAACACATCTGTGGTCTTGTTGGATGTTTTCAATATATGCCCCGCTGGGTGGAGGGCTTTTGAGCTCTCCAGGGAAACTGACAGACTTTCCATATGTATGTAAGTATAGATTGCAAACAAATCTTGGTGTATTATGGTATATCAGATGTGGAACATGTATTATTGTATATTTTATTTTTTATTTTTAGGGTGGTGATTGATACACCTGATGAAGACACTCGAAACGGTGTTGGATTGCCCTTTTTCCATGTAATACTGTTACTAAACTTTGGGAAAGTGGTATTGGGTATCCCCACTTAAAGCAGACCTTCAGTCATTTTTTCATCTTTCCATCTATTAAATCTCCTGCCCTTGTTGTTTTAACTTTGGATAGTAAAACATTTTTTTTTCTGCCAGTAAATACCTTATACAGCCCACTTCCTGTTTCTTGTCTGGTTAAAAGCCTAGGCTTATGACATCATGCACAACTCTCTCCCTCACTCTCGTGAGAGTTTGACAGGAAGGGAGAGGGGATGAGTCATAAGAAGGCCAATGAGAGCTGCAGGGCTGCAGAGCTGGAGGTGTGCCTCTGTGTGTCTGTGTAAATCCAGGAAGTGAACAGGCAGCAGCTTCAGCTACCCACAGTTAAAATGGGTGCAGCCAGACTCAGTGGAGGGAGATTTCTGCAGCATATTTGGCAAGTACAGAATCACAGTATAAATGAAACAATATGCAAAGTGATTGGAGGGAAGCTTCAGCATGGCAAAAATGTTTTTATTACAAATTATGCGAGCAGACTGCAGTTCCTCTTTAATATATAAACTTTCATCAAATTCCTGTCTGTTTGATCCTCTTTGATCTTTTTAAACACTAATGCCTTGTACACAGGATCGGACTTTCCGATGGAATATGTGCGATCGGAGCTTGTTGTTAGAAATTCCGACCATGTGTGGGCTCCATCGGACTTTTTCCATTGGAATTTCCAACACACAGAGTTTGAGAGCCGGCTGTAAAATTTTCCGACAACAAAATCCGTTTGCGTAAATTCCGACCGTATGTGGACAATTCCGACCCAGAAAATGCCACGCATGCTCAGAATAAATTCCGAGATGGAACTGCTCAGTCTGGTAAAATTAGCGTTCGTAATGGATATAGCACTTTCGTCACGCTACAAAGTTTTAAACTGTTTTTGTATAATAAGTTTTTATTTTTAGAACAAGACATTACATGACATGTCCAACAGTGCAAATCCTGTAAACAATGGCCTCGCAGGGTCATTTCAGTAACAATATGCAATATGTGGGTTGAACAAACACATACATTACTATTAATCTAATGTAAAGTGCTCTTCCAGGGATAACTCTGTGGGACCCGCCAAGGGAGTAATCAGGAGCTCTGGAAGCCCCATGTTTTCATGAAGTATGCAAATGAAGCGGGGCCCGCCTAAGGGCTCTTGAGGGTGTGTTTACTCTCTGGAATGTGCGGGGTACATAGCCCGGTGGCCCACGCTCGGGGCAGGAGGGGGGGGCTCAAAACCTCCATCAATCCGCCTCCCGCTCCCACGTGGGCCCCCGCGACCCCGCAACAGTGGTTTATTCATGTAAAATTTATCTGGCTCTTGGAAATCCAGAGATCTCCCCCAGCGGATTTCGTTTCTATATTGAACAGCCCATACTTAGCTGTTTCGTGAGTTTCCCTAATATTAAACCAAAATAACAATAGAGAGACACAGAAATAAATAGGGAATAATAAAAAAGAGAGAGGTGGGGGGGTACAGTAAGAGTGAGAAGAGGGAATAGGAGAGGGAAGGGGGGGATGGGAAAGGGAGAGGGAATGGGTCAGGTTACCTGCAAGTACTGGTAGGCTTCCTCTGCCTCTGCGACGGACCCCTCGGAGCTGGATTCGTTATTCCTCGGATAGGTCAGGTTTTATGGTCTTGCCTACAGGGTTGAGTTTTTGTTAGCCTAAGTACTCTAAGAGTAGGGTCTGCCAGTTCCAGTAGTGCAACATCTAGACTAGACGACACTGTGGTGGAGTCAGAGGTTTATTCAGCCCATGGCATCCAGATTGCATGGAATCGGTCTTTGTGGCCTTTATTGGTCGCCACCCAATCCTCGGCCTCCCGGATCTCACTAACCTTTCCGATCCACTCAGCACGTGTGGGGGTCGTATGTTTTTTCCAATGGATTGGGATCAGGCGCCTAGCCGCATTTAATAAGTGCGGCAGCACACTTTTCTTGTATTTTCGTAGTGAGATCGGGGGGACCTGCAGGAGAAAGTAGGTCGGGAGTAAGGGGATTTCTATCTCTGTCACTATTTTGATTTGGTTACGTATATCTTCCCAAAAGGATTTAATTTGAGGGCAATCCCACCATATGTGTTTCAGTGTACCTTTCTGATCACATCCTCTCCAGCACAGCTCGGATGTGGAAGGGTAGAAGCGGGCCAAGTCCGCAGGTACTCTGTACCAACGGGATAGCAGCTTAAAGTTCGTTTCCTGGGTCTTAGACTCTATTGAGGATGAATGAGTAAGCTGATACAAGTGAGTTAAGTCTGTCTTTGCAAATACGATGCCCAGGTCCTTTTCCCAACGTCTGATAAATGCGGGTGTGGTGTTAGGGAATGAGGAACCTAGTAGTTTATAAAGTTCCGAGACCAAGTGTGGTGTAGGTTCTTCTGCAATAAAGAGTTTTTCAAGGTGGGTGAGAGAAGAAGGGTCTCTAATCTTATGGCCTTGTAATTGAAAGAAGTGATGTAGTTGTCTGTATTTCCAGAAGTTCATTGGGGTGCCCTGTCTGCCTGTAGGCAGAGATTCGTAGCCCAGGAGTTTGCCGTCTTTCATGAGTTTGCCACAACTGGCGTCCCCACCCTCTAACCACGATTCAAAAAAACCTATTTGTTCTCCCGGAGGGAACCAAAGGAAACCTCCCAATGGGGCCAGTGGGGACACCGAGGGAGCCAATTTTAGCAGCGGGTTAATCTTATCCCAGGTTGACAGTACCTGGGTTGTCAGGGGGGACGTTGTCTCCGACAGTCCTCTATGCTCTCGGGACAGCCAGGGAGCATATGATAAGTTCCTACCCGCTAAACATTTCTCTAGTGGTACCCATATCTTAGAGCAAGAGTGGAAACGCCAGTTGAGCATCCTCTGTATCGCTATAGCCCAGTAGTATCTTCTGACGTCTGGAAGGCCTAGGCCTCCGTTTTGTTTCGAGCGTCGTAGGACTCGTAGAGCTATCCTAGGTTTGCGCGCATTCCATATGAATTCGGACAATATGCTAGATATTTTATCAAAAAAAGATCGGGGTAATCAAATTGGTAGCATCTGTAAAAAGAACAGTATGCGTGGTAAAATATTCATTTTTATTATGTTCACCCTTCCCAGCCATGTGAAGGCCGTCTGTGTCCATTGGGATAGGTCTTTCTTAATGGTAGTTATCACTGGGAGGTAATTTGCGGTATATAGGCTGTTAAAATTATCTGTGAGTTGTATACCTAGGTATCGAATAGCCGACGTGGCCCAGGTGAAAGGAAAGGCTGATTTAAGGCTCATTGTTAATTGGGGTGACATGCAAATAGGGAGTATTTCTGACTTTGAAAAATTAATTTTAAAATTTGAAAGAAACCCAAAGAGCTTCAGTTCCTTCATCAGGTTGGGCAGTGAGATCAGGGGGTTTGAAACATGGAACAGGACATCATCAGCATATGCCGAGAGTTTATGCTCCGTGCTACCAACTGTGAGACCCTTAATGTCGGGGTTAGCGCGTATTGTGCAGAGCAAAGGCTCCAGCACTAAGGCGAACAAGAGAGGTGATAGGGGGCACCCCTGTCTCGTGCCATTTCTGATGGGGAAGCGAGCCGAGAGGGTTCCATTTACCTTGACTTGTGCGCAAGGTGTCGAGTATAGTGCTAAAATAGAGGACAGCATTCTCGGACCCATTCGCAGTGATCGAAGCACCTCCGTCAGGTAAGACCAGTCAACGCGATCGAACGCTTTTTCAGCGTCTGTTGACAGTATG
This sequence comes from Aquarana catesbeiana, assembly GCF_042186555.1. Classification (NCBI taxonomy): domain Eukaryota; kingdom Metazoa; phylum Chordata; class Amphibia; order Anura; family Ranidae; genus Aquarana; species Aquarana catesbeiana. The sequence goes on along the minus strand of NC_133329.1, from coordinate 232,591,221 downwards.
AGGTAAGGCTGTGGCTCGGGGCGGGCACGGGCCCAGTGAGTAAGGTGTACCGCTCTGATAGAGTTGTCCCTGACTTCTCTACCTGTTATGAATCCCGTTTGGTCTGGGTGGATAATGTCGGGTATAAGGTATTTAAGTCTGTTTGCTAGTGTTTTCGCAAAAATTTTTATGTCTAGGTTAAGGAGCGATATTGGCCTATAGCTCGGGGGTACGGTGGGATCCTTGCCCTCTTTCGGGATTACAGTGATGTGTGCCAGAAGTGCCTCTGATGGAATGGTTCTTCCTTCTGCAATAGAATTAAAATATTTGCACATGGGTGTCTCTAGGTGAGTCAGGAAGGCTTTATAGTATGTCTTATTGAACCCGTCAGGTCCAGGACTCTTTCCGTTGGGCAAGGAATTCACCGTGGCCCGAAGCTCATTTAGGGTGATTGGGGCGTCTAGGTCTGAGGATTGCTCTTCTGTAAGTGTCGGGAGTTTGGCTGCAGTCAGATAGTCTCGGATCGCGTTTTGTCTAATGTCCCGTGACGTAGGGGAGGGGTCAGAATCTATGTTGTACAATTTAGCGTAGTAAGCTCGAAATTCAGCAGCAATTTTAGATGGGTGTAGAATCGGTGTTCCCGAGGCGCTATGTAGTTTATGTATATATGTCTGGGCTTGACGTTTCCAGAGGGCCCGGGCCAACATGCGGCTGCATTTGTTTCCGTGTTCATAGTACCTGTGTGCCATGAATCGGAATTGTTTGCGTGTTTGACGATCGAGTAGGCGTAAGAACAGTTCGCGTAACTCTGTCAGCTTTTCCAGGTCTTCAGGGCGTCCGTTGGCTTTGTGCCTGAGTTCTGCTTTTTGGAGTTCGGTGTGTACTCTTAAAAAGTCTGCCTGTCGTATCTTTTTAAGTCTACTGCCCTGGGAAATCAGAGCCCCCCGAACCACAGCCTTGTGAGCCTCCCAAACCGTCCCCTCACTCAGCTCGCCTACAGGGTTCTCTGCAAAATAATGAGCTAGGGTATCCGCGACCTCAGCCATCACTACCGCATCGTCCAATAAGTTCTCATTAAGTCTCCAGGTCCAAACTCCCCGTGTGCCTGATGGCAAAGAAAAGGCCATCGTCACTGGGGCATGGTCGGAAATGGAAATGGAACCAATGTCTGCAGACTGTAAAAGTTCAAGAATATTTCGATCCACATAGATGTGGTCAATTCTTGTGTATACGTTATGTACTGTAGAGTAATAGCTGAAGTCACAGTCTAGTGGTCTAAGCGCTCGCCAACTGTCGGTGAGCAGGTGGGACTGAATAGTCCTGCGGAAGTGCTTCAAGAATGCGTAGGAGTGGGAGGGTCTTGCATGGGAGGTGTCTAGCATTGGGTCAGGGCTTACGTTAAAATCGCCTCCTAAGATTAGGAAGCCTTCTCTGAATTCAGCCAAGCGGTCTAGTGTAGTGTCTATGAAGGTAAGTTGATCTGCATTCGGGGCGTAAATAGTGGCGAATGTATATTTTTGGCCAGCAATGTTGCCCTTTAGAAAAACATATCTCCCCAAGGGGTCTGTATCGTGCTCTGCCGGCTGAAAAGGGCATGCCTTGTGTATGGCGATAGCTGTCCCTTTAGATTTAGGGGTCGGGGATGTGCTAATAAACCATTGGTTGAAAAGGTGAGTAGGCAATTTGGGAAGAGACTTTGGCGTAAAGTGGGTTTCTTGAAGGAAAACCACTTGGGTTTTCAGGCGTTTTAACTCCCCCCAAAGCTTACTACGTTTGTGTGGGGAACATAGTCCCCGTACATTATATGTACTTACCCGTAGGGAAGCCATGGAAAGGAGCGTGGGTGTTCAATGTGTGCAATTTGCGAGGGGTCCGTCACAGACAGCAAGGTGGAGCAACCTGTAGTGAAGGGGGAGGGAGTAGGAAAGAGACGAGAGGGAGAGAAGACAAAACATGTGTGAGAAGAAGAACATAAAAACATGGTCATAACCATCAAAACAGTATGGATGTTAACATCCACGCACGTAAAACAACTACTAAGGGTCGTGTCGAGGAGCCCCCCCCTGGAGAAGGGAGGGACCCCAGGCCACGACCCCTTATCCCAAAGGGGATTAGTGCCCAAAAAATGCAGGGCGGCCTACTAGGGGGTTAGTGGCCGTCTATAAGAGAGGGCAGGAGGTCCTCCGTCTCCGTCCACCGCGTCTGATATGGTGCGGTTAGACATGGAGAGAATGATGGTGCTTCAGGGAACTCAAAAATGTGCAAACCATCAAACAGCCTTTCGGCTAATGTTAAGGGGATAATCTAAGTGCAATATGTATAAAAAAAGAAACACTTGGGTATATTTAAAACCCGGAAAAAGAAGAAAAAAAAAAAAAAAAGGGGGGGGGGGGGGAGAAAAAACTTCAGTAGCAGTTCGTATGCCCCAGAAAGGGATGTTTGCTAGTTTCCGGGTAGGGACATTCCCAGCGAGGATTCAGAAAGATGTCGCCTGCGATTCCTCTTGCGATTCTGGTTTCTGGCTGGTTGCCACGGTTGGTGGGTAGGTAATTTGTCGTTTCCCAGTTCTGAGGAACATCTCCAGTCGGGAAAGTCTACCGGGTCCAGATCCAGGGAAGTCAAAAAGGAGGTCATCTTTGTTGTGAAGAGTTATGGTTCTACCATCTTTGGTGACTTGAAGGCTGAAGGGGAATCCCCAGCGATACACCAGGCCTGCGTCTTGGATAGCTGTTAGTCGAGGGCGAAGTGCTCTACGTTGCATAAGAGTGCGCCTCGAGATGTCCTGATAAAAGGCCAGGTGTGCACCATCAAAATCAAAATATGGTTTCCCCCTCATTTTTTGCATGATGCGGTCTTTAAGCGTATATTTATGTAATTTACAGATGATATCTCTTGGATTGTTCGCATCCTGGGATAGGGGCTTCAGGGCCCTGTGTGCACGGTCTATTTCGATCGTAGCAGTGGCAGGCAGTCCTAATATTTCCTTAAAGACTCCTTCCAGGGTGGGGATTATGTCCCTGGGCCCAGTAGCTTCAGGTAGGCCTCTTATCCTGATATTTGCCCGTCTGCTGCGGTTCTCTGTGTCGTCCAGCTGACATAGCAGGGCCTCAATCTGTTGGCCCTGTATGTTACACTTGTCTTGTAGTTTAGAAATGACAGGGAGAGTTTCCTCAAATTTCTGTTCCAGAGTTTCAAGTCTGCCTCCTAAATGATTTGTATCAGCTTTGAGCTGAGCAATATCTTCCTTAAAAGCTTTTTCCACTCTGTCAGCAAAGCGTTCAAGATCAGCTTTCGTGGGTAGGGACATAATATGGCGCCTGATGTCTGCATCTGCCAGGGGGTCCAGGTCAGTGGAGTCACCATCTTGGGAAGTGGGGGAGCCTGGGGAGATCAGGGGGACTGAGTCACTCACAGACCCTGGAGATGGAGCGGGAGAGTCATCCAGTTGCTGTGACTGGCCAGCGGAGGTCTTTGCGGCCTTGTTAGCACGCTGTGTCTTCCCGGTCGGCGCCATCTTGGAAGGCTCGCGGCCTCTCCCGGTCTGCCCAGTGTAGAAGGAATCTAGCTGGGATTGCCGCGATCGGTCAGTCCGTTGTGGCTGGGAGGATGCCCGGTGTCTCAGGGACATAATTTGCTGCGGGTGCGGGTGTTACCTCCGCTGTGGAGCTGGTAATGTGCTGCGGTAGAGCGGAGCTGAGAAGGCACACGTCCTCACTCCTCCATAATCCGGACACGCCCCCGTTTTAAACTGTTTAATGCAGCGCACTCTCTTCTTCTTTATAATGCTAATAGAATGAAGTTGTTTTGCTGCTCATATTCACACAGACTTCTCACAAACTTCTTTCTTTATTATTTCTCGTGATTTCATGAATATAATATTTTTATTTGTCACATCTACCGAAAAAAAATGTATTTTATTTTTTTTTATATTTATTTTTTTGGTATTATTTGTTGTACTTTTTTAAAATCCAGATCTCCTGTTTTTTGTTTTTGTTTTTTGGTGATCTCCAGAATAGTTTTGGGTGTGTTTTGTGTGTCAAATTACCACCATTATTATCCTTTCTTTTTTAATCTGAAGGTGATTGGCTGGTGTTGATGTCCCTTGTTAATTTCACATTGTATTTTGGAAATGTACCTGCCTCCTCACAAACAAACTATCCTTTTTGAAGAAAAACACACATAGGCAAGTATTAGTTCCCAAAAAAACCTTTATTAAGGGGTCCTAACCAAATAAAGAGGAAGGCAACACTGGAGAAACAGCAGAAATTGTCAAAGCCTTTGGCCCCCAGGGCACACATCAACTATTTTCAGGCAAAATTGGTGGCCTGAGGAGTCCTTATCTAGGGGAGTACAATCAGGTCCAGAAGGCCAAGAGATCATGAACAGCAGCAGATGACATACATGTCCCCTGGCTGTGGTCATACAAGAGCCTGCATCTTTTGTCAGACCAGACTGAACCCAGGCCATCACTTTCTTGTCTTCCTTCCACTCTTCCTTCCAGGCTGTGTCTGTGGTGTTGGAGTTGTGGCAGGAGGAGGAGGAGGAGGATGATGCAACTCACGCAGGTGGGTATTGGGTGTGATTTGGGCCTTCAACCCCTTATTTAATGTTTTATAAATGATTTCCTCAAACATGAGGCGTTGGCCCTCCTGCATGTCCTGCAGTTTGGTGGCAGCCATGGAGGCAAAGGCCTCTTCACGAGTGGGGGTGGCTCTGAGGGGCGTAGAAGACTCCTGAATCAGCCTGAGCGCTGACTCCTCCACGTTACTCCCCTTCCTGGGTCTTTTGTTTGGAAGACGGAGGGGAGGAACCTGTGATTCTGTGAGGCTCCTACTGGGCCCGGCCTCTTCCTGGCTGCCACTTACCCCAGCCACCTCCTGGCTGCCACTAACCCCTGCCTCCTCCTGTGTGCCACATTCCACAGCCTCCTCCTGTGTGCCACATTCCCCAGCCTCCTCCTGGTTGAGGTCTTCCTTTGTATGAAAAAGGGACATAGTTTTTTCTTCATCAATCACACACAATTTTCATCTCATGACTGTTGCAAATTGAATGTTAATAAATAGAAAAGACTATCATTCTGAGCCCAGCATTTTTCATTATTGTCCCAATTATTTTTGCCAACTACTGTCTATTGATATGTAAACGCCTTTATTAAATCAGCAATTAGTGATCAATAATAACATCTAGTAAACATCATTTATGTTTTGCCAAGAAATATGTAGAACAATGCTATACCTGACTCAAGCTGGGCTCCTCCACTTCTTCCTGGCTGGAAGTCCCAGGTTGGACATCGGAAGCCTCAGCTGGGGTGGAAGGTAGGGTGGAAGGAAGAGTGGAAGGAAGGGTTGAGAGGGATTCCCTGACTTCAGTGTGATCTGACAGAATACAAAGTCTCTCATAGTACCACAGCCTGGGGACATAAATATCATCTGCTGCAGCTCCTGATCTCTGGGAATCCTGGACCTTCTTGTGCTCCCTAAGATATGTGCTCCTCAGGCCACCAATTTTGGCTTTTAAATAGGGGACCACCGGCTTCACCAATTCCTGTAGTTTCTCCAGTGCTGCCTGCCTCTTTTGTTTATGATTATAATGCGGGTGTTTGACCTGCCACAGACAGGGCAGCTCCCTGTATTTTGTCTATGAACAGGGGGAGGAAGTTATGATCATTGAAGCCATCCATTTTCTCTGCAAGACACAACACAAGACAAACCCTAATGTCAGGTTAACTCTCCTAATCTTGTCCCAACATAGGCCTCAATCTATAAGCAGTATAGGCCCAAGTTAAACTTGTACCTTCGTTATCATGATCGGCGCTTCCGATACTCCTTCCTCCGCTTACAGATTGTAGGTACGACGCACGCGTGTTACGCTTTATATACACTGTACATGTGTGAAACTCCGCCCGCCCCTGACATTCTTTCTAGTCTATTCCCCGCCCCTTTCTCTTTCAGCGCAGTGGGGAAGAGCACATGGCGGCAGACAGCAGGTGCATGATAGTAGCAGCAACAAGGAGGAGGAGGAAAGCCCAGAGCCAGAAACGTCAGGATCCTGCAGGCGATTTAAGGCCTCAAATATGGCCTTTGTTGAGATGGCTGAGATGGTGGACATATTGAAGAGGGCTGACTATGACGGGAAGTATGGACCTTACTCAAACCCAAATGTGAGAAAGGCTAAGATCATGGCTAAAGTTGTGAAGAGTCTGTGCCGGAATTTTGGGGTATGACAATCCAAGGATCAACTGAGGAAACGGTGGTCGGACCCGAAATTAAGGGAGCACGATCAGTATAGAAGGAGTGCTGCAAAAAAGTAAGTAGTTGTCCTGTGTTCCTATTCTTTCTTTTTATTATGTTCGTGCTGCTCCATGTGCTTTTCTTTACTGTTGTACAGTTTAAAATGGCAACTTTCATGTTCATGGGCACATTAATCGTTCATAGGAAACATTGTTCCTTCGGCCACTAAAATACGATGTTTTGTTGTGCGAAAAAACCCACTTATCAATTATATTCACACCTGACTGTCACCTCCCTCCCGACTATGGAAAAGCTAAGATCTAAATGGTCCCATGACATCCCCAATTTTGACAACGATGACTGGGATGACATATGGGATTTCCCATTTAGCTCCCTGGTCTCTCTGAGAGATCGCTTGATCCAATTCAAGATAGTCCATCGGGCATATTTTACCCCTCACAGACTACACAAAATGAACCCCGACTCCCCTCCCAGATGTTGGAGATGTGGTGAGACTCCTGGGGACTTCACCCACATCTTCTGGACCTGTCCGGCAATTGTCGGATACTGGAGGGAGATATTGGACTTTATCACACAAATCACCTCTGTGCCACTACAACCATCAATGTCAATCTGCATACTAGGCCTGGTAGAACAACTAATTCCTACGGTGGCGGGACGCACACTGGTGGGATTGCTCCTGTTCTATGCCCATAAAGCTATAGCCCTTAGTTGGCGCAAACCAACCCCCCCTCCTCTCTCCCTGTGGAAACAATTAATTAACAATAGCTTACCTCTGTATAAAGACACATATGACAACAGAGGCTGCCCCAACAAATATAGCAAAGTCTGGTCTAAGTGGCTGGCAGATCCCTCCACCGCTTCAGAGGCCTCTCAGTAGACCCCAATCACAAAGTAGCTCCCAAGCGGGTGCCAGGTGTACACAATAATCTACAATATGCTATTTTACCATGTACAACTGCACATAGCACCACCTCATGACCCAGTAAACTGTACCACTATGACTGATTTCATAATATATTTCTCATGAATAAGGTGACAGCGTGATTCCTGCAAGGATCACATAGACATCACATTAGACCAATGTATGTTTAACTGTTTGTTCTCTTTATCTGTTTTTGTTTCTCTTTTTAAAAACCAATAAAAAGATTTTGGAGAAAATACGACGTTTTGGCCAGATGCAGTTCAATACAGTTTTTCTGGCCTACTTCAATAATAAAAGTTTGTTGTCTAGATGGGTTTTTAACTAGAATGAAATGCAAACTAGATTCTGTGTAAGGAGAAGATACTCAACAGCTGTTTACACATCTGGATGCTGGTGCACTAGTGTGGGACAAAAGAACACCCTTTTTATTAGGGGGCCCACACAGGTGCTCCAGTGGATACTATAGGGGTGTCTCCATCTGTGAAGCTTGCACAAAACAGGTAAGTATTCAAACTTTACAAAGGACAAAAAAAATCTTCAGCTTGGAACTCTGCCAAAACAGACAATTGTACCCCACTTCCAAGCAATGTTTCATATTCCTATTTCTGCCCTCAAATATCTGTGTGCTAAGTATACGTATTTTTGTTCACATAGGGGAGAAAAGACTCGGAGGACACCACTCATCAGAGGACACCAGGGACCCCCCCACCTCAGGAAGAAGGGGAAATCCCCCAAACCCAACCAGAGGAGGAGGAGGGAGATGTTATAGAAATTGTCACCACAACAGGTGAGTGTCTGCGACCATAGCTTCAGGTAAGAGATGGATGCCTGCATATTTATAACACATGGTGTGTTTTTTTGGTTTTTTTTGTAGGTGATCGGGATGTTGTGGAAGAGGAATGTCATTTCACCAATGAAAGTGCCCAGATCATCATCAGGGAGATAATGGGGTGTAATCGAGATTTAGGAAACATAAAGCAAAACATCAATGTTCAAAACAAAATGAAGAACACCACTGATGTTTTAGGGAGAATGTAAAACACCCAGAAATCCCTAAATTACTTATTTTTTGTTTTTTATGACTAAAATTTTTTTACATATGTTAAAAGCCAAATTTAGAAGATGCACACAGTGTGTCAACATGAGCTATCTGCCCTTCCTCAATAATAAAGTAGCTGAGAGGAAGGGGTTGCACCCACAAAACACGTCCATTGATCCCCCATGATGGCAGCTAGCACATGTTGACATTAGGCAATTTGTGTGCATCTTCTAAATTTGGCTTTTACAGGGGTGACATCACCCCATCTGCTGAACGCAATATCAAACACAGTTTGTACATATTCATGTCTGATATTTCCTTCACTTTATAAAAGTTGAACTTTGTAAGTTCCAGAGTTGTGTATTGTTTTATGGGTTTAAACATGCCTGTTTTACCATAAAAGGCCATTTATCATTAATGTGACTTAAAAAATGTTATACAATAAACATGTTGGTTTGTTCAAAAACCCTTTTAGAAACGTACATGTGATTGTGCTTTGATTAAAAAGATTCATAATCAACAATGTGTGGCTTCTTCTTTCAATGCTCAAAAGCATTTTTTGGAGTAAAGTTGTTGTTTTCAGTGACAATGGGGGGTTATTTACTAAAGGAAAATCCATGTTGCACTACAAGTGCCGTTTCAGTGCTGTCTCAAGTGCACTTGTAGTGCAAAGTGTAGTTTCCTTTAGTAAATAACACCCAACAGTGCTTTTTAAATTTACACAATCACGCCATTTTCATGACTCCCCAAATTTCGGTCATGGTGTTGAAAATTATTAATATTTTTGTCAGTAATGCATTACATACATTTACAAAAAAAACAAGGTGTGTGAGTAGCAGACCCACAACATAATAATAATAGTTAGCCGAAGAAGAGATCGTCACCTCACGTGTAAACGAAATTTCGTTTGCACTGTTGAAGAAAAAGGCCAAACAAATATAACATTAATAAAAGATAACCGAGGAGACAGCTAAAAGAAAGGCAAGCAGTAAATCAAAGCAAATATTTTTTCAGTTTCAAATATATTTTTGTTTAAAAAATGTCTCTGGCATATCGATGCCCCCCTACCCGCAAAGTATTCCATGTATTTCATACGGACCTCACGGGCACACTGGGGGGGCAAGCCAGGACGGGCAGTTTCAAGCGCCGTCAGTGTTGGTTCATTAATATGAATTCTGACCTCAGGCCCAACTGAGGCAACATAGTTCAAAGAATTTCTCCTTAAAAAGTTGTGGAGAACACAGAAAGACAGGATGATGTGATTGAGTTTATATTCCGCCATGTGTATCGGTGTAAGAAATAGGCGGAAACGGCTGGCCATTATTCCAAACGTGTTCTCCACCACTCTTCTGGCTCTGCCCAGCCAGTAATTAAAAACCCTCCGGTCCGGGGTGAGGGTCCTCATAGGGAATGGCCACATAAGATGGTCCCCCAGTGCAAACGCTTCATCTGCAGTGAAGACGAATGGGAGTCGTTCCGCATTGTCTTCTGGAGGTGGCAAGCCCAAGCTGCCATTCTGAAGACTCCTGTAGAACTCGGTCTGGGTGATGACGCCACCATCTGACATCTGGCCATTCTTCCCCACGTCCACATACAGGAACTTGTAAGTAGTCGACACCACCGCCAACATCATAATACTATTGAACCCCTTGTAGCTGTAATAGTATGACCCCGAGTTGGGGGGTGGGACTATGTAGATGTGTTTCCCATCAATTGCCCCTCCACAGTTGGGAAAGTCCCACCGCTGGGCAAAGTGGGAGGCCACAGTCTGCCATTCCTGTGGCGTGGAAGGAAACTGTGGATTCAAACCAGAAAATAAAAATTAGTCATTTTGCACATAAACATTGAAAGCACCAGTATAACATTTATTTTAGGGAGTATTTAAAGATAAATATATAAGGTCCACTTATCAGATTCATCACCCCCTCTGATGGCCCATTGTAAAAAAATTTTTTTAGGGGGGGATGTTTTGGACAGGTAACCCTCTCCACTTCATTGAGAGATGATTGCCTAAATAATGTGTATTACTTTGGCCAGCCCCCCCTTACTTACACTATTGGCAGCCCACTGGACAGGTAAGAAGTGTCATAATACAAAAATATAAATACACACTGTCCAAATTGGAGCACAATTTTAACATTCTGCAATTACCTATCAAGATAATAATAGGATCTAAAAACTTTAAACAGTACCATATGAAAGTATTCAGGCAGGCCCTTGCACTACATGCTTTGGGGAATTCATACAGAAATCTGACCACAAAAGAGGTAGGCATAGTGTGTATGGGTTTGGCAAAGTCAGCAGATAGAGGATTGTTATGAGTTGACTTAGTGGTTGGGGGGAGGGAGGGTTCCAAATGAGTTTGGGACCCAAAAAAAAGGACACAAATAACATTTGTACACACTTTGGGGGGTGTTTAGGGTAAATCACTACAATGGAGCTGACAAAATACATTGTTAAGTGACTAGGCGAGGTGCATATGGGCCCAGGAGAGCATGCTGGGTAGGTAAGTGAAGGCAAATATGCATGAAGGACAAAAAAACCGTTAAAAAATTCCAGCATGCATGAGGACAAAGGGGACATTCACAGCATATTACAATCATGGTAATTAGGGAATGATGAAAGAAATTAAATATATTAGCAAACATTAAATACATATAATGAGATGTTAAAGGATAAATCTTACCTTAATATAGTCTTTCTGCAGGACCTGAATGATGGCAGAACAGGTCTCCGGGATAATGATCCCCAGAGCCTGGGGGGAGATGCCTGTTTAGAACTTGAGGTCCTGCAGGCTTCTCCCCATCGCCAAATACCACAACGTGGGGACTAGCCTCTGCTCCGGAGTGATGGCTTGCCTCATGTAGGTATCCTGCCTGCTGATATAAGGGGTCAGCAAAGCCAATAAATGGTGAAATACGGGGTCCGTCATCCTGAGAAAGTTCCTGAAATCATAAGGATTATTCTCACGGATCTACCGGAGCAAAGGCATGTGACAGAATTGGTCACGCTGGAGTAACCAATTCTTGGTCCATGAACTCCTCCCCACCCTGTTCATGGATTGGGCTTGTGTCAATATAAGAACCCCAACACCAAGCCCCCGCACAGCACGAACTCTACGATAAGTACGTACATGCAACATGGCTTCAAAACGGTCGGCTGGTCAGAACGAAGTAACAGAACGCACTGAAGAACAGCAAGGCCTGTGAAGAGCGACCTGAAAATTAGTAACGAGCAGACAAGAACACACTGAATAAACCAATGGGAACTCACTGCACGCACCGAAGACCAGATACAAACACACAAGCACAAACTGAAAATCAGAAAAACGATCTGATAACCACGAGTCTGAAAAAGCGCGAATCATCTCTCACCAAACTTTTACTAACATGAGATTAGCGAAAGGAGCCCAAAGGGTGGCGCGCTTGGTATTAAACTGCCCTTTTATAGTCCCGTCATACGTGGTGTACGTCACCGTGTTCTTGACGTTTGGAAATTCTGACAACTTTGTGCGACCATGTGTATGCAAGACAAGTTTGAGCCAACATCCGTTGGAAAAAATCCGATGGATTTTGTTGTCGGAATGTCCGATCAATGTCCGATCGTGTGTACAGGGCATAGGGCTCATGTGAGGTCTTTTTTAAGAGTTTTCCTTTTTTCTATTAAAACTTAAATTTTATATTAATACATTTGTTCAATACATTGGTTGCCATGTAAAAGTCCCACAATGAGGTTTACTACAATATTTCTACACAATTCAATGGATGATGGCAACCCTGATCCAACACGGATGAAGTGAATGCTTTATGGTAACTAATTAAAGGGCTCTAGCTCCTCTGTCAATTTCCAAGCTGCTGGCCCTTAGATCTTCACTAGAAAGGGCCTAGAAAGATTGTTTTTATAATGGGCAACTTGTGTAGGGCGTCATAGATGGGAGCTTTTTAAGATCAGTTTAGGGTATGGAGCAGCATTTTACAGTATATGCTTTTAAGTTTCAATGCTGTTTCAATGGCCATCTATATTTTTGGAAGTCAAAAGATCAGTTTTTAAAATCACAGAGCTTAAAGGAGATTCTCATTACCTTATTACAGAAATGTTATTTTTTTTTAATAAAAAATGTTTACATCATGAAGTGAATACCTAAAAACAATATGTATAATTACATTAACATATAATACAAGCATAATGCTACATTTTAGAAGCCTTAGGAACAAATTAGTTGATCTGTCCTCCTTCTGCATTATTCACATGTACATATGATTTCCTGATGTGTAGAGACAGGTTCTAAAATAAAATATTTTATTTAGGAGATAGGAAATTCACAGAAGACAGAGCTTCTAGATTGCTTGTGTTGTATGCAGGTACTGAGCAAACCATGGTTTTGCAATGTGAGACATTTTTGAATCATGTGTATATACAGTATCTCACAAAAGTGAGCACACCCCTCACATTTTTGTAAATATTTTATTATATATGAGGATCTGAAAAAAGTATTGTTGCTCTACATAAAGATGGCCTAGGCACCTCTCTGAATCTCATCACTCTGTGTGCTGACACTGTGGAGAGCAGACCTCTGTAAGCAGCTCCCTGCAGCAGCTCCGGCCATCCGGCCACCCGGCCATCCGGCCACCCAGCTGCGGCCATCCGGCCATCCATCTTGGACCCTTGGATCCATCCTGATCCCTTTTCAGCAGTCACCGGGACCCCCACCCCCTCCTCACTGACCTGCATCCGAGGGCCACATCCAGACAGCTGGCCGGCCGCTTGGGACACTCCGCGGCCCCGGCCTAGCTCTCTGCAGCGTCACTCCGGAATCCCCCCTCCCTCCCCTACTGACCTTCTCCGGGTGCCGCGCTCAGCCAGCAGGCCGGCCGCTCAGGATCCTCTGCGGCCCGGCCTAGCTCCGGCTGCTAGCTCGGCAGGACATCACTGCCACCCCACACTTCAGCCTCGGTCACCCGGCCTCTCAGCTCCGGCCATCCAGCCATCCATCCTCGGATCCGGATTCAGCCCGTCCCCCCCTCCAGCGGTACACCGGGACCCCCCCTCACTGACCTTCATCCGGGCGCTGCATTCAGCTAGCCGGCCGGCCGCTCAGGACACTCCGCGGCTCTGGCCTAGCTCCGGCTGACTGCCCGGCAGCACATTACCGCCGCTCATCACACCAACCGTCAGGTAGCTCATTCGGCGGACCGCGCCCCCCCTCCTGCCAGCCTTTTCCACACTGGATCTACCCGCCTACTAACAGCAGAAGGGCCCGGGTAACTACGCTAGGACAGCCCACGGCTCGGGCCTAGCCGGTGGCCATCTTGGTACCCCTATTGCCGGCCAGTCCATGGCTCGGGCCTAGCCAGCAGCCGTCGTGCTACACCTCTAGGCTGAACGGTACAGTTTCTGGGCCTCCCTCTTGAGACCGCAAGCACTCCGGCCGCATCACCTCCTGACTGGACCCTCCTCCCACAGCCCCCCTAGTTGTCCCCCCCGGACACCACTGCAGCCGCGGTCTAGCCACCCCGTTCTAGCCACTAGATTGGTGGGACAGACCACGGCTGCGGCCTAGCTCCAGCAGCCACACCCCCCCGCCCACTCTCGTCTAACAGAGCCCGTGCCCCTCCACACCTGGAAACACCCCCCCTGCTACTGGACCTCACCGCAGGGGGCACTGGTTATTCACCTGAGGCCAATCCACCGCTGATCGCCCTAGACGCAGCCACCCCACCACCTACCATCCTACAGGTAAGCACCGAAGGTCACTAGCAGTTGATCCAGGGGCCGAGCCCGATCGCCCCTCGGGGGGTCAGGAAGGAATTTTTTCCTCTGCTGCACAATTGGCTATCGCAGCTGGAGGTTTTTTGCCTTCCTCTGGATCAACAAGAGGGTGGTAGGCACACCAGGACCTCCGCACCACATTAACCCGTCACCCACACCACTCCAGAAGCAGTGGTGACCATCTGATCCCTACATCCTCCAGCAAGCTCGTTATCGCTACATCAGTATCATCATCATCATTAGATTAACCTTCCTTCAACAACTCTGCCTCCTCATCATGTGCAACTTCAAATACACAGCAGACGCCCTTCACAGGCTAAGAAACGCTGCCTCAATTTTGCCAACCGCCACTCAAAAAAGACTGAAAAAAGAACAATTACTAAGGACCAAGCCACAATCAACCATCAGAAACAGGGAGACATCGATCCAACCACAACAACTAGCATGTGCCATGATCAACACCAGATCTGCAGTCAAGCACAGGCTGGAAATTCACGACTTTATCGTCGAAAACAACATTGACTGCCTCTTCATTACAGAAAGCTGGCTAACACCTGACTGCAACACCATCCTAACTGAATTGGTGCCCGAGAACTACAGTATCCTAACTGAGCATAGAATAGGAAAAAAAGGAGGAGGCCTAGCAGTGATTTTCAAATCGCACCTTGGGTTTACCAAACCAACTTTACAGAACTCAGTGCCTTTCATGGAAACTCTCTCACTGCATCTTCAAACAACACCTCAAGACACCATTCACATACTACTATGCTACAGACCACCAGGACCAAAGACCAATCTCCTTACTCCACTCACCGAATTCTTCTCAATACACACCCTGAAAACCAAAAACCTGCTGGTACTTGGGGATTTTAACCTCTGGGCAAACTCTGCCCAAGACTGTATCGCAACCGCCTGCGTCAACCAAATGGAAGAACTAGGCCTTCAACAGCTGATAAATACTCCCACACACGGTTCAGGACACACTCTAGACCTCATCTTCAAACAGAATATGGACATCAACATACTGGACAACACTCCACTACCGTGGATGGACCACCACTCTATCAAATTTAAAATCACCATCAACACCACCTCCCAAAAACAGAAACGGGCAACAACAACAAACTGGAATAGATCCCAGAAGAAACTACACTCCGAACTCTTCAAAACCACATTTTTAAACAAAATACTTCTGCTAAACTCAAACCTCTCAACGGAACAAACACTCAACTCCCTAAACAAGGTATTACTACAAACAGCAGACTCAGTGGCGCCAAAACGCAGAACACCTATCCACAATAAAAACTCGAGATGGTTTAATGCCACGCTCACCCTTCTAAAGCAGGAACGTAGAAGAGCTGAAAGAGCATGGAGAAGAAATCCCACCAAGGAAAACCGTACCAACTACAAAGAACTTACTGTGAAATACCACAAGGCAATCTTCAAAGCCAAAAAAGAACATTTCTCGGACACCATCTCAACTGCCCTAAACCGTCCGCAGGAACTTTTCAAATTAGTCACTCAGTCAATGAACCTGACTTGCTTAGAGCCACCCGGAAACAATACTCAAGAATTCTGCAATGAATTATCAGATTACTTCATCAATAAAATCGACAACATCCGGAAATCAATTCATCAGAAAAGAACAACCAACCTCATTCAACCAAAGCAAAAAGAGGATATTAACACGAACATCACACAACCACCGAATTTCTCTTTGTCCCCTATCACCTCTGACACGACTATAAACATCATCAGAAGCCTTCGAGACAGCACATCACCAAATGACATCATTCCCACAAAACTCCTGAAAGAATGTTCCGACATCCTGGCCCCTACTCTTACACACCTCATAAATCAATCATTCAAAGAAGGGACTGTACCAACCTCCCTCAAGCAAGGCATCGTCAAACCCCTGCTGAAGAAACCCAATCTCGACCCTAAGGACCCTAACTGCCGCAGACCGATAACAAGCCTCAACACCATCTCCAAGATTATGGAGAAAGCAGTAGTACTGCAGCTACAACACCATCTGAACACACACCAACTCCTGGACCCGCTGCAATCAGGCTTCCGCCTGGGCCATGGCACAGAAACAGCACTCCTCAAAATAAGGGACGACGCCCTTGAAGCAGCAGATGACGGAGAATCCAGTCTCCTGGTACTGTTGGACCTCAGCGCAGCATTTGATACAGTGGACCACAATACTTTACTTGTCCGCCTCTCAGAAGTGGCAGGAGCTCTAAAATGGCTTGCATCCTTCCTAGAGAATCGCTCTCAGATAGTGAAACTAGGAACATTCACCCCGGAAACCCGGACAATCTCATGTGGAGTTCCTTAGGGCTCACCCCTGTCACCAGTGCTATTTAACATTTACATCCGCCCACTTCTCAACATCATCAGGAAAACGGACCTCTGTTTCCACTCATACGCTAATGACACCCAACTCTACTTTCGCATCAACGGACAAAAAAACCATCATCAACAATTAGAGGAATGCCTCAGTTTAATTGATGACTGGATGACCATCAGCTCCCTCAAACTTAATGGTTCAAAAACAGAACTTCTTCTCCTACACGCCAACAAAAATTCCGAAATTAAGACCCCGTGGACGCCTCCCACCATCCTCGGACAGACCATCGTTCCAAGCATCAAAGCCAAGAGTCTCGGAGTCATCTTTGACTCAGGAATGACAATGGATGCACAAATAGGATCAGTGGTGAGCGGATCCCACCATCTCCTCGGCCTCCTACGTAGACTCATCCCCTTCATCCCAGAAGAAGACAAAGCGGCAGTTGTGGGAACAATCATCAATTCCCGACTCGACTACGCAAATTCGCTCTACATAGGACTACCCCAATATCAGCTTGCGCGCTTACAACTCATTCAAAACACGGCGGCAAGACTGTTAACAAGAAAAAAACCCTGGGAATCTATTTCACCATCCCTAAAATGCCTACACTGGCTAACCATAAAGAATCGGATCAAATTCAAGACCCTCTGCCTCACCCACAAATGCATACAAGGAAACGCTCCGCTATATCTCCAGGAGAAAATAAAACACTACACACCCAAACGCAGCCTTCGATCAGCTAACCAAAACCTCCTCATCATTCCCAAATATCGCTACAAAGCAAAGGGAGAAAGAAGATTCGCAGTCCAAGGACCTCGACTATGGAATGCTCTTCCAACCCACATCCGCATGGAAGAAAACCATCAGGCCTTCAGGAAAAAACTAAAGACCTTCCTTTTCTAAGAAGCTGGCAACAGAGAACGCATTCTAGTGCCTTGAGGCGATTCAGTTCGCATTTGCAGCGCTCTACAAATCCTTCATTCATTCATTCATAAGAAGATTGTCAAGACCCTGAAACTGAGCTGCAGCATACGACCATACAAAGGTTTAAAAGGACAGATTCCACTCAGAACAGGTCTCGCCATGGTTGACCAAAGTAGTTGAGAGCACATGCTCAGTGTCATATCCAGAGGATGTCTTTGGAAAATAGATGTATGAGTGCTGCCAGCATTGCTTCACAGGTTGAAGGGGTGGGGGGTCAGCCTGTCAGTGCTTAGAGCATACGCTGCACACTGCATCAAATTGGTCTGCATGGCTGTCATCCCAGAAGGAAGCCTCTTCTAAAGATGATGCACAAGAAAGCCTGCAAACAGTTTGCTGAAGACAAGCAGACTAAGGACATGGATTACTGGAACCATGTCTTGTGGTCTAATGAGACCAAGATAAACTTATTTTGTTCAGATGGTGTCAAGCGTGTGTGGTGGCAACCAGGTGAGGAGCACAAAGACAAGTGTGTCTTGACTACAGTCAAGCATGGTGGTGGGAGTGTCATGGTGTGGGGCTGCATGAGGACTGCCGACTCTAGGGAGCTACAGTTCATTGAGGGAGCCTTGAATGACAACATGTACTGTAACATACTGAAGCAGAGCATGATCCCCTTCCCTTCGGAGACTGGGCCACAGGGCAGTATTCCAACATGATAATGACCCCAAACACACCTCCAAAATGACCACTGCCTTGCTAAAGAAGCTAAGGGTAAAGGTAATGAACTGGCCAAGTATGTCTCCAGACCTAAACCCTATTGAGCATCTGTGGGACATCCTCAAACAGAAGGCAGAAGAGCCCAAGGTCTCTAACATCCACCAGCTCCGTGATGTTGTCATGGAGGAGTGGAAGAGGACTCCAGTACAACCTGTGAAGCTCTGGTGAACTCCGTGCCCAAGAGGGTTAAGGCAGTGCTGGAAAATAATGGTGGCCACACAAAATATTGACACTTTGGGCGCAATTTGGACATTTTAGACATTAATGGCTGGGTGTTGAGCCATTTTGAGGGGACAGCAAATTTACGCTGTTATACAAGCTGTACACTCACTACTTTACATTGTAGCAAAGTGTCATTTCTTCAGTGTTGTCACATGAAAAGGTATAATAAAATATTTACAAAAATGTGAGGGGTGTTGAAACAAGGGGTTAAATTATGTGTTACATTTATTCATAGATTCATTTATATATTTACCCTTTTAGATATGTGGTCAGTAATGCAATGATTAAAACACATAAAACAAAGAATGTAATAAAAGAGATTTACTTAGCTTCGATTAAAGAAGTATTACAGATGATACAATACAGGATAAATTCAGCATTCAATCCAGGGAACCCCTCAACTTCTGAATTTTCAGATAGTTCTGGAAGCCGGCAGTCTGTTCAAGATCTGGGACCACTAACGTCCCTCCACGAAGTTCACCGGCCTGCTCTATTGTCTGACATTTTAAAGGCTAGATGGAAGGCACGAAAAAGCTGGTTTTATCTAGTACTAACAAAGCCTATCCCAAGACAATGTGACCATCTGTGAATGACCGTCTGTGAGCTCAGAAACATACATTATACATATATAGAAATATATATATATATATATATATATATATATATATATGTAATCACCTTAAAACTATTACTAAGTTTCTTGTAATTCAATAACTAAAGTTATATATGAATATATACCAATACTACATTCCACCCCTTGAATTACAAGAAACTTAGTAATAGTTTTAAGGTGATTACTTATCATCATTGCATTACTGACCACATATCTAAAAGGGTAAATATATAAATGAATCTATGAATAAATGTAACACAGAATTTAACCCCTTGTTACATAATGGCGCTGTGAGCAGGATATTTAACCCTTTCAGTGCTGGTTTGAAGTGCAGTGATTAATCCTAGTAATACTGTTGTGAATTGTAATGTTTTTTGACAATTGGGAAACTGTATTATTAGTGTGCACTGTGATGGGAGGTTTGTTGCTAGCTTTGCTTTGGTGGCAGTTAGTGGCAGATATGTTTAACTGGATAAAAAAAGCGAAGGGGGGAGACAGTCGAAAGAGCCCCATCTCAGAGTGAGCAGATTCTAGACGCTGGTCTACTTTGGCTCGTGAATTGATCAAGTATCAGGATGCATTTAAAGTGGAAGACCCCCGCCACTGTCTCCTGATTCTTGACTTGTTTCGATATTCAAAATCGGAACAGAAAGCTGCATCTATATTAGGATGAATATTTTTGCAGGCACTGAGACAAAAAGGGGGTAGATGGTCGAATGTTTCCACTCATTGTGTGCTTAGCGAGCCCCCGGCAAGCTTTAGATTTTTTGAGATATAGAACAGATGAGCTGATGACCGCGTTAGGTGGACGAGTGGCCCTTTCGTTGGTGCTCACATAATTGTTCTTTAAGGTTTATAAACGATGAGCAGAAAACAGGTAGTAAAAGGAAAAATATGACCTGTGTTGATGCTTAGGTTGTGATTACTGCAGTAATATATGTGTTGAGTTTAAATGTTGAGCTTTTTTGTTGGTTGTTTAGCTAGCTATTGGTGAGGAAAAGTTGTTGTATGGATGATATGTAAAAATGTATTTGGCTACTGATGTTTAAGTATGTTTAACATTAGAATATTCAAGTAATGAAACTAAGGCAAAAGCTTTGAGAAAAGTGAGTCTTTTGTATGTGTAACTGAAGAGTTAGCAGGAATGGCTAGTCTGCAGCATCCCCCCCCCTCCCCCGGACAATGTGAAAAAACAGCATTTTGTGAAAAGAAGAGCTGCAGCTGTAGACTGTATTTGTGAGAGTCTGCTTGAATGAGACGATCCCTTAAGAGAGGGAGATTCCCCCTTAACCCCCCCCTTAAAAAAGCTTGTGCCTGTGAAAAACAGGATAGTGCTGAACATCTGAGAAATGTCTAATCATGTTGAAAAAATAACATCCTAGTTGAAATTGTTAGTTTTGTTAAAATCTAGGATTATTTGAAACAAAGAAAGTAAATGGCTGATTGATGTTAACACCCTTTAAAATCCTGAATAGCAGTCATGATTATTATAATTCTATTGGTGAATGTAATAGTGTCATGTTCTAGGATACAACACTGTTTTTTTCGTTAATACAGAAGGAACCAGATCTATTCCTAGAAGTTTCGTAGATCTGTATGGTATTGAACAAGAGGTTGCAATAGAAACATCAATATGAGTTTGGTGATGTATAATGTTTGTGCACAAATGTGATGAACACCATATAATGTTCTTGTGAATTATTTCAACCATGGTTAATGACAACTTTGAATGGATGTCCTTTAATGTGGTGATAATTAATTAAGTAATATGAGCTCAATTAATAAGGGTAATAAAAGTGCACTCATGAATAACAGTAATAATTTCCATATGTTTTGTTGTTTGTGGAAAGTGTTGGTTAAATGTGTTTGTTGCTAAATATTTTTTACTTTCTAGGAAGGAACTGTAAATAACATCACACTAAATAATCTTTTTGTTTTGTTTAGTTCCTAGACAATATTAAACAGCATCAATCCACCTGTCTGATATGGTTTGATGTCCAAGAACTAAAGATGAAGATTACAGTCAAACTGAATAATTTATGTTGTTTTTGTTGTTATTTTTATGCAATATGCAAATGTACTAAAAGTCTTCATTGGAACTGATTGTAAACCAGAGCAGCTAATACTCTCGATGCTGCATAATAGATTTATAAGGGTTTCCTCTGATTGAGTTGAATATAACATGATATAGAACAAATAATGTTTGAATATTGACAGCAAGATTGTTTTGATATCTGGAATGATATAATACTTGTAATGGTTTGAAGGGTGTAAAAATACCCAAACATTTACATATTGTTCTTTTCTGTGTATATGTAAGCTAAATTATGGCGGCATCTACTTCTGTATATTCTGCCATAATTATTTTGGTACCACTGTGGGAGTGTGCCTGGGGTTTTACATATAAAGTACATTTTTCTGCATGATTGACAGTTTAAATTTAAAGTAATCATTTTGTTTTTCAAGGAAAAAAAAAAGTACTTATGTCTACTTATAACTGTACATTTAGGTTAATATTATTGCACTGAACACAATTTTTAAGTCTTTCAACATGAGGTGTTCTAGTGTTATATATATGGTCAGTTATATCTGACATTCAGTGATTCTTTGACCACCCTGTTGTATACACCTGATTGAGTTTTCATAAAATTTTCTTGGTAAAGAAAAAGAGTTATAAAATAGGTTCTCAGGTTTTGTTTTCCTCAATTCTCCTTGATTGCTTGGGGTGGGACTGGCATGTAGAATACAGTGACACATATGCATGGGCATATTATATGCACATATTGGGATCAGTGTAGACAAGAGCCAGTTAACCTGCCAGAATGTCTTTAGAGTGTGGAAGGAGATCAAAGTGCATAGAGGAAACACACATGAAGTAGTTTAAAGTTGGGCCTATAATTTGAGACAGAGTAGTGTATAGTTCAGGTGGGGGATGAGTAATATACCTGTAATAATATTTCACCTTTAATGTAGAAAGCTGAGCTTTTCAGTGTTAAGACAGATCACTAATGATTATCGATTTGTCTGTTCAGAAATCTACAATGGGCTATATGGGCATTGTTGTTAATTAAGGAATGTTGGACTGACATATTTGGTAACACACCTGTCATGATGTCAACTAGAAGCATATTGGAGAAAGAAGACAAACACTTTTGACAGCAGCAACGTCTATAAAGTCTTTACCAATGATCAGCAGCTGAACTGTTGGTGCAAGTTCCACCTGTTCTGAGGGTCGAGTACCTGAACTGTTCCATCCGCTATCATGGTTAAGTACCTGAATCTGATGGTGAAGTACTTGAACTGTTTTATCTGCTCTGATGGTCATGTGCCTGAACTGTCTGTAGAAGTTCCAGCTACTATGTGGTTATGTGCCTGCACATCTATGACTTGTGAGCTGCAATAGTCCAAGGGATATGGACTTTGTATTCTACAGTTCTTTCAGTTCTACAGTGTTGCAAGTGTTATGCTGCAGCTGTGATCTGGTAACCGGATGTCTAAGACTCTGCTGTCCATCACCAGATATGGAGGACTTTGACAAGTATCTATGCGTTTAAACTCTTGGAAAGGAAAGTTTGATGCTCATGCCTGTACTTTCAAAAGGAAGTTTGGTGTTATTCTGTTAGTCCAACATATAGTTGTTTTTATAAGCCTGGACATTTTTTATATTTTTCAGCCCTAACATAGCAGAATGAGATTTCCTGGACAGGTAAATCAGACAGAGAAAGTGGGTCAAGAGATAGAACTTTAGATAAATAAGACGAGGTGTGGAAGGATGTAAAACTGTTATACATTGATTTACATGTGGAAAATACCCAAGGGGTGAGATATATGGGACCGTATGTAATAATGAGGAGTGTTTCGCATACATACTCATAATACTGGAAATGTGAAGGATGAAATTAATGAAGTCAGAAATGTTTATATTGGAGTACAAGCGAAAGGACTACCTCGAGTAGAACATCTTGATATATCTATAAGTAATCTTGAGTATTATAAACTAAACTAAGAATCTTGTAAGTCAAGGGGTGGAATGTAGAATGGGTATATATTCATATATAACTTTAGTTATTGAATTACAAGAAACTTAGTAATAGTTTTAAGGTGATTACATATATATATATATATATATATATATATATATATATATATATATATATATATATATATATATATATTTTTTTTATATATATGTATAATGTATGTTTCTGAGCTCACAGACGATCATTCACAGATGGTCACATTGTCTTGGGATAGGCTTTGTTAGTACTAGATAAAACCAGCTTTTTCGTGCCTTCCATCTAGCCTTTAAAAGGTCAGACAATAGAGCAGGCCGGTGAACTTCGTGGAGGGACGTTAGTGGTCCCAGATCTTGAACAGACTGTCAGCTTCCAGAACTATCTGAAAATTCAGAAGTTGAGGGGTTCCCTGGATTGAATGCTGAATTTATCCTGTATTGTATCATCTGTAATACATCTTTAATCGAAGCTAAGTAAATCTCTTTTATTACATTCTTTGTTTTGTGTGTTTTAATCATTGCATTACTGACCACATATCTAAAAGGGTAAATATATAAATGAATCTATGAATAAATGTAACACATAATTTAACCCCTTGTTACAGGTGTACTCACTTTTGTGAGATACTGTATATTTCTTGTCAAATTGATTTACCTTCCTGTAATCCTTATCGACCCCACTTTAACCAGAAAACCTTATGTGCAATCTACTTATCAAGGGTGCAATGCCTGGCACTTGCCACATATAAAAACCTCAGTACCCATCAGTAAGTAGCCTTTTTACATGCTTTGTAGAGAGGTAGATGAAGAAAGAGAGTGGTGTATGTTAAGTGACAAATCTCAAGCACATACACTTTACAATTTCTAGGTTCTAAGATCTTATAATCAATTTCCAATCTAGGAACACTAAAAGCTTCATGCAAACGTATT
This sequence comes from Aquarana catesbeiana, assembly GCF_042186555.1. Lineage (NCBI taxonomy): Eukaryota > Metazoa > Chordata > Amphibia > Anura > Ranidae > Aquarana > Aquarana catesbeiana. The sequence continues at coordinate 232,567,424 of NC_133329.1, read as the reverse complement.
CCTGCCATTTCCAAACAACAACAGCAAACACTAAAGACTTGAAATCTTCACCTACAGTGCCTTGAAAAAGTATTCATACTCCTTGAAATTGCCCACATTTTGCCATCTTACAACCAAAAACGTAAAGGTATTTTATTGGGATTTTATGTGATAGACCAACACAAAGTGGCACATAATTGTGAAGTGAAAGGAAAATGATAAATGGTTTTCACATTTTTTTACAAATAATAATGTGAAAAGTGTGGCGTGCATTTGTATTCAGCCCCCCTCAGTCAATACTTTGTAGAATCGCTTTTCGATGCAATTAGAGCTGCAAGTTTTTTTGAGGATGTCTCTACCAGCTTTGCACATCTAAAGAGTGACATTTTGGCCGATTCTTCTTTGCAAAATAGCTCAAGCTATGTCAGATTGGATGGAGAGCGTCTGTGAACAGCAATTTTTAAGTCTTGACACAGATTCTCAATTGGATTGAGGTTTGGACTTTGACTGAGCCATTCTAACATATGAATATGATTTGATCTAAACCATTCCATTGTAGCTCTTGCTGTATGTGTAGGGTAGTTGTCCTGGTGTATGGTGAACCTCCGTTCGGAATTTCAAATGTTGGCTAGCAGGTTCTCAAATTTTCCGTCAACAAAACGTTGTTGTCGGAATTTTCGATCGTGTACGCACAAAAGTTCACGCATGCTCGGTATCAAGCAGAAGGAGCCACGCTGGCTATTAAACTTCCTTTTTCTCGGCTCGTCGTACGACTTGTACGTCACCACGTTCCCACATTCATAATTGTTGGCCAACATTTGTGTGACCGTGTGTATGCAAGACAAGTTGGAGCCAACAACCTTCGAACAAAATTCCACGGTTTTGTTTCAGAAAGTCAAATCGTGTGTACGGGGCATAACAGGTTTTCTTTAGATTGCCCTGTATTTAGCTCTATCCATCTTCTCATCAACTCTGACCAGCTCCCCTGTCCCTGTTGAAGAAAAGCATCCCCACAAAATGATGCTGCCACCACCTTGTTTCACAGTGGGGATGGTGTGTTCAGGGTGATGTGCAGTGTTAGTTTCCTGCCACACATAGCATTTTGCTTTTAAGCCAAAAGGTTTAATTTTGGTCTCAAATGACCAGAGCACCTTCTTCCACATGTTTGCTGTGTCACATCACTTCTCGCAAACTGCAAACGGGAATTCATTTTGACTTTCTTTCAACAATAGCTTTTTTCTTGTGACTCTTCCATAAAGGCCTGATTTGTGGAGTGCACGATTAATAGTTGTCCTGTGGACAGATTCTCCACCTGAGATGTGGATTGAATAGTGCTCCATGAGATGTTCAAAGCTTTGGATATTATATTATAACCTAGCTCTGCTTTAAACTTCTCCACAACTTTATCCCCAACCTGTCCAGTGTGTTCCTTGACCTTCATGATGCTGTTTGTTCACTAAGGTTCTCTAACAAACCTCTGAGGGCTGCACAGAACAGCTGTATTAATACTGTGATTAAATTACACACAGGTGGACTCTATTTACTAACTGGGTGACTTCTGAAGGTAATTGTTTCCACTAGATTCTAGCTATGGGGTATCAGAGTAAAGGGGGCTGAATACAAATGCACACCACACTTTTCACATATTTATTTGTAAAAAGAAATTAAAAACCATTTATCATTTTCCTTCCACTTCACAATTATGTGCCACTTTGTGTTGGTCTATCACATAAAATCCCAATAAAATACATTTATTTTTTTGGTTGACAAAATGTGGAAAATGTCAAGGGGTATGAATACTTGGTCAAGGCACTGTATATGTCGAAAATGTAGCATTTCTCAGAGTTTCTGTGCAATGTATTTAACCTAGATTGGAATTAAATTACATATTCAATATTTATAGTAGAAATGCATATTTGTATGAAGAAAGTGTGTCTGGTACTTCACTTACCACAGTGGCAGTGCCTTGGTGCCCTCAGAGATGAAAGATTAGTAGCAGAGATTCCAAACACTCAGAAGAAGGGAAAAGCAGCAGATAAAATGTTTAATCCATGACAATGTTTTGGTGGGACAGTGCCAATATGTATGTTACTGTGCTTCTTTGTTGAAGTCCTTTAAGCACCCTAAAACCCAGAAAATCAGTTAGGCCTCTTTCACACGAGGGATCCGTATGTCCGTTTTTCATCCTTCCGTTTTCGGATGAAAAACGGACATACATTCATCCCTATGGAGCGTCGGATGTCAGCGGTGACATGTCCGCTGACATCCGACCCGCTCCGATCCGAAAAGTGTAACGGAGGAAAAACCTACTTTTCCCTCCGTTTTCGGATCGGATCGGATGACGACGGACACTACGGACCGTCATCATCCGATCCCCCCATAGGGGAGAGCGGCGCTCTGACAGGTCCGTCGCTGCACAGCGTGCAGCGATGCACCTGTCATCTTCCTGCTCAGCGGGGATCGGCGGAGCGATCCCCGCTGAGCAAGCGGATGTTCACGGGGCGGATCATGACTGATCTGCCCCGTGTGAAAGAGGCCTTAGTGTGTGAGAGTGTATGATTATTATATTTTATATAATTGTATTTTGAATATATTTCTTGAATAAAGTGCTATCTATTGGATATCTAATGGAGGATAGAATGGCCTATGGAAATGTCTGCTACTTGCTGTCACTTATGAACCATATTGTGGACGTCATAACATTTTTCAAAAAACTGTAATATAGCTTAACATGTTGGAACTGTTGGAAAGAAATAAGACTACTTTACATAAGAAATAAACATAAAAGAGTTTTCAATCAATTGATGATCAGTTATTCATTTTGATTTCCTAATAGTAATCAGTGGTGTATTTTGGTTTTGTGCTGCCCTAGACAAGACTAAAATCGTGTGCCCCTCCCCATCTAAATTTGTCCCACCCCAGCCACGGTATACCGTTCTTGTCTCAGGGTCCATTGAGGAAGCTGCAGCCATTCACAGTGAACAGCTGTGGCTTCCTCATCAGACCCTGAGAAATGATTAGTCCAAGTGCTACGTATGTGGTCAATGGGGCAGAGCATGGGGTTAGTGGGACATAGGGCGGGGTCAGCAGGGCAGAGGATAAAGCGGCACTGGTGGGCACTGATGAGGAGGCACTGATGAAGCTGCACTTATATGCAGCGCTGATGGGCACTAATAGGTGGCAGTGATAGGCGGCACTGATGGCACTAATAGGCGGCACTGATGGGCACTGATATGCAGCACTGGTGAGGAGGCGCTGATTGGCAGCACTGATGGATACTGATTGGCATCACTGATGGGCACTAATTGGAAACGCTGATTGGCACAGATTGGCAGCACTGATGACACTGTGGGGCAGCACTGATCATCAGGACACTGATGATCTGTGCCCTGATTATCAGTGTAGATGTCCCCTTTCACACTGGCCAGTTACTGGCTCGCTCCTCTTCTCATGCTGTGACAGCGTGAGAAAAAAAATGCAGATAAGCGGCAAATGCGTTTATATCGTGATCAGCTGTGATTGGACACAGCTAATCACATGGTAAAGAATCACTGTGATTGGCTCTTTACCCCAATCTATGATCACTGTGTCCGAAGTTCACAGTTTGCACCGGGTGCACACCGCAGTGGGCGGTTCTGGGAGGACATCAATAGACACCTTCCCAGAACTGGACGACCATGTTGTAGCCATTATGTGGCTATAGAGCGGTCACCTGGCTGGCAGCGCCACCCCCCTGAAAAATGTCGCCCAAGGCAAACACCTTGTTTGCCTCTACCCCTGATAGTAATAATTATCACAAAAATGCACAATCCTGCTAGCCTCACATGGAGAAAGCATAGTTAACCTCCAGCCAAAGTCTACTTTCCACTTGTGGATCTTGAGGTGAATGGTTAGAACCTGTGTTGGGTGTTACCACTGGAGAGATTGTTACCTTACTTTCTGTCCCATTTATACAACAAAATAAAAGAAAATTCTCACCATATTAGTTATTAACAGAAAATGTGTCCAAACTGCTGCTCTCAATCATTCTGGCTGGGGTTTCTTTTCACTGGCAGTGTATTGGATTGATCAAAGCAGATGTGTATGTGAGCAACTATCAGTGTCTTTTAAAGCTAATATGGACAACTTCCAACATAGTAGCTCTGCCACCCTGTGTCACAGCCTAAGAGTGGCACACAGCCACATCATTTTGTAGGAAGACACAATTTTTTTTATAGAAATTGTAGCAGACTGACATCCTGATACTTTGTATAGAGCAAATTATCCTCCCATGCTGACCCTTTTGACGGATCTTATGTCAAAATAGTTTTCCCTACAGATATCCTGGTTAGGCAGCATATCCATAGTGAAAATGACATTACTGCCAAAGATTTTATGCCTCTTCGTAATTTTGCCTATAGCAGTCCCATCATACTTTCCTAGCATGCTGCAGCTTTGTGTTTCACATTTTATATGGGCACAGCCTGGTCATGCCTTCCAAGATCAGAAGGAAATAAGATATTCAGAACTTTCAAAATATTATCTTGCAGTCCAGCTGGTTCCACTTCCAAAATACCATGCCATCCAAAAAGTACCCCTTTGGGTCAATACAGAAGCAGTGGATTGTGATCCACATGTCATTGATAATATACTTTGGCTCCAACCATGGGACCAGGAGATGCCTACAAACCCCTATCACCTGTCATTCCCTAGCTCTTTGGGATAGGATAAAATGCTTGTCGGAGCTGTTGTCTCTTCATAACCTGATGCTTTCTTTTCTTCATAAGCCAATGTTTTATCCAGCATTAGTTTTTCCACCCATCTTCCATCATTGGTCTTGCTTAAAGTAGGTTTAAATCCTAAACATTTTTTACCTATGTAACTACCTAACTATGTAACTATGTAACCTTAACCAATTCAACACTGGGCCAATTCTGACACTTGCCCATATATGTAAAAATCAAAAACATTTTATATATAAGCCCTAGAGAATAAGATGTATTTTATGTAATGTATTTGCCCAGTGGTTTTTTAAACACAACTTTTTTGGGGGATAAACTACACTTTAGTGAACTTGAATGCACAAAAACACAATACATTTGTTTGGTAAAATATAAAAGATGATGTTACACAGAGTAAATAGATACCTAACATATCACGCTTTAAAATTGTGCACGCTCGTGGAACGGCGCCAAACAACGATACTTAAATATCTCCATAGGCAACTGTTTTTAAGCCTTTACAGGTTACTAATTTAGAGTTACACAGGAAGTCTGGTGCTAGAATTATTACTCTCGCTATAACGTTCACTTCAATACCTCACATGTGTGGTACGAACACCATTTACAAATGTATACGCGACCTATGAATACAGTGCCTTAAAAAGGTATTCATACCCCTTGCAATTTTCCACATTTTGTCATGTTACAACCAAAAACTTAAGTGTATTTTATTGGGATTTTATGTGATAGATCAACACAAAGTGGCACATAATTGTAAAGTGGGAGAAAAACGATAAATGGTATTCAAATTTTTTTACAAATACAGTGGGGCAAAAAAGTATTTAGTCAGCCACCAATTGTGCAAGTTCTCCCACTTAAAAAGATAATAGAGGCCTGTAATTGGCATCATAGGTGTACCTCAACTATGAGAGATAAAATGTGGTAACAAATCCAGACAATCACATTGTCTGATTTTTGAAAGAATTTATTTGCAAATTATGGTGGAAAAGAAGTATTTGGTCACCTACAAACAAGCAAGATTTCTGGCTCTCACAGACCTGTATCTTCTTCTTTAAGAGGCTCCTCTGTCCTCCACTCATTACCTGTATTAATGGCACCTGTTTGAACTTGTTATCAGTATAAAAGACACCTGTTCACAACCTCAAACAGTCACACTCCAAACTCTATATATATGAATTTTATATATTACATTTTATATATTTTATAAGTTTTATATGTTTTCTATGTATATATAATTTTTACTAAGTCATATTTATAGCATGTAGACTTAAGCACACACCTTTGTTTGATTTGACTTGTATTCTAATAATGCACTCTAGTTATTTATTGGTGTGTGCCGTGGCCCCCGGTAGTGTGCACTTATGTGTACATGTACTTACATCTTGAGGTCCGTTACATGTGTGTGGGTACTCTATCACCATGAGTTGCCATACAATGCCAACTATCTATTCATCTAATTGGTTAGTTAATTAATTAATTTATTTATTAATTATACAATTTAAGTTACATATTGTATCTAATTCCTTTCATTGGAGGCATTCCTTCACCAATTTATGTGTCTGCCCACAGCCCTTAGTTAACAATATGAGAGCTGCTGGTAGGCTTGTTAGTGTGCTCTTATTATGGGTGGTTTACCACTAGAGGGGGAAAGGGCCTCGAGCACCAGATTGCCCAAGTCCGCCCTCCTAGAACCACCCCGCAGGATATGGCACCACTCTGCAGTCCCTGGCCTCCCAGAAGGCGGAAGTGATGTCGGCCGTGACCGGAAGTGATGGGTGGAAAGCAAATCCACCTGCACTTCCTGGTGATGGCTGCTTAGCTTGTCCCTTGGGAGCTTCCTGTCTCCCGGAGGGCGGAATTGATGCTGGCCACGACCGGAAGTGGCAGGTGGAGCTGTTCCGCTCCAACTGTTGTTGGAGCGGAATAGATTCATCTCGAATCCACCCCTCCAGCTCCTTATGTCTCCCCCAAGTGTCCCCTAGTCTTCCTCATAATTCTGCCAGTACTAACATCAGAAGTGAGGCCACACTGCCTGGAACATTTTGAGTGTGGTGAGTGTATTCCCTCTGCATTAAATTTAAAAATATGGTAACAAAATTCTGATATGGTATGGGGACACAGCAGATGGCTTGTCGTGTGTAAGATGGTGTCTTTATGCAGGCCATGCAAAGTTGCGGTGTCATGCCCTATGTGGGGAAGGCAGTGGCATGGTGGATGGCTCCGTGCAGTGAAAGTGTTTGAGGATTGGATGGCGATGGGATGGCGATAGCAGCACACTGTCTGCACCGTGTGATGGATGGATATGGTAGGCGGAGCCTACTCGTGTAGGTGTGACAGGCTCTGGTGGGCATTTACCCATACATGTGACTGTGGGTACATTAAGGGGATACTAGAGGAGGTCAAACTACCTTTGCTATGGCTCTGAGGAAGAGGGTTTGCCCCTGTAACACGAGAGCCACTTGCGATGCCATCTGGTTCCTCGAAATATCTGGTCCAGGCTGTAGGCGTCTAGAGATACTGTTCGCTATTGCCGGAGTATTGATAAGCCTTGTTTTAAAGCTCGTTTGTGAGTATATTTCTTTTTATTTTATCTCTGTCATGTCATCTGGCAGAATGGAGAATTGCCTTGTTTACATAGGCAGTTCCCCGTTCTGCCTCTCCTCACCGCGATCGCGGGTCACGGGCTCACGCGATCGCGGTGGACATCGAGTCCGCAGGATCCACGAGCACGCTCCCGCGGCGTGCATGCCTGCTATCCTTCTTGCACGAAACAACATACAGGTACATCGGTTCATGCGGGAGAGCCAACCTGCCGCAATATATCTGCATGAGCTGGTCGGCAAGTGGTTAATGTCCATAGTGTAGGCTCATGTTCACTTTACAGTTAGGGATCAGGAAAGAATTTCACATTTCTGGCCTGTAAACAATAAATATAATCATTTACTTTCCACATGACTAAAACACAACAAAATAAAAAAACCCACATAGATAGAAATAAACAAAAGTTGCTACTCACCTCAATGAACACACAAAGAAATAGTTAATCAGGTTCTTCCAGGGGCTTTCAGGCAGCAGGAAGTAATTCAGACAAATACAAAAATATATACAAATTTATGAAAATTGTATTATGAAAATTAAAACCGACATATTGTTTAAAATATGAGCTCTGGTCTCTGACTTACTCCCTGCTGCGTTAAAGCCCCTGGGGGGACCTTATTAACTATTTTTATATCTAAAATGCAATTCCTATTCCAATTCCAGCTTGCCCAGGGTGAGTGCATTGCGTATCTCACCTCTAGTGCCCTGTAAAATGCTGTAAATGTGCTGGACTGAGGACAGGCTTGGTCCTAGAGGATAATGGCTCAGTCCCTATCCTCAGGACAGAGCATACAGGAATCTTGGAATACCAGAGAAGATAACTGCTGCATTATTACTAGGTAAACCAGCTTTCAGATTCATGGTCAAGTACTTATATTTTGGCTGCAGAGGCTGTGGGAATGCAAATATTCATCTTTTAGTGTATTTACCCTATAAAAAATGTTGTGTGACATGGGGAAATGAAAGGGACTGTCAGGTCACCTTGAGGCTAGGTGACAGATGCACTCTGTAGGAGTCAGAAGTGCACCGCTAGGTAGTGGACCCTAGGACTGACTTCTGCGGATTGAACCCTGGGAGGTTCAGGAAGCAGGTCTACTGGATCACTGACACAGATCCCACTGGGAGCTAGAGCATAGATTCCCCAGGGCGCGGAGTCTAAGAGCCAGCAGGTGTTCACCAGAGCCTCCAGTGGTGAGGATGGACTGCGCTGAAGTCTGGCTCCAGGTCGCGGCCCCCAGGGTCTCACAGCTCACGCTCACGGTAGACTACAGGAGAAGAGGAAGGAGGCAGCAGGCTGGAGCAAGGAAAGTAAGGGACAAGCCAAGGTCGGGGCCACAAGCAGACAAGGACAACAGAGTTCACGCCACGGTTCAGGGTCACAGGCAAACAGGGATGGTCGGGGACACGCCAAAGGTCAGGGTCACGAGCAGACAGGAATAGTTAAGAACAGGCCAAAGTCGGTAACTGGAATCAGACGTAGGAAACACAGCAAGTACACACGAAAGCTAACACACAATGGTTAATCAGCACTGCTGGCTTGCAGTGCACAGGTTAATATAGGGTTCCCTGATAGGGCCTGGGGTGGGGCCATGCTTAGAGGAGAGGTTATAAAACCAGTCAGGTGAGAGGCAGCTGGTCTTTAGAGATGAACACATGGAAACAGGTAAGCTGACAGAAAACTCTATTGCATAACCATGACAGGGACACAGGTACATGCATAATAGTGTATTTTACTTTTCAGACCCTGGTGCCTACAGCCAGGATTATTTTGTTAAATAAAAATAATGTCAATGGATAGAGAACACAGATGCTGAACAGAACAATGTCTACTAATCTAAATTTCTCCCTACTATTTCTCTTTCTTTTCTGATTACTCTCAGCCCCTTTAGCACTGACCAGGCCAGCAAACCCTATTAACTTATAAATATAACTATATACTGACAAACAGGAATCCATTACAAAATGCCTGACTGTTACCTCTGCGCTAAGGGTAATCATGAGGACTGATAGTAGACCCCCTATCCCCACCACTCCAGGGTTGTGGAACAATAATCTGATGACATTGGCTCTAAGTAGCACTGTGATGTGTTTAGGTCAGCAACATACCGGTACTTGGAAAATAAGGTAGTGCAGTGCTAAGCCTTTCCATGTAGTTGTGGCTGATATTACAATCTATACTGATTTTCTGCCGTAGAAGATGGGATCAGTGTTAATTTTGATGTCAAATTTAAATTTTGTTTTACTCATAGTGTTTTGACTAAAATGCCATTTTAGTTTTAGTGGTATTTTAGTCATCTGAATTGTTTTAGTGTTAGTCATATTTTAGTAGACTAAAATGTCCAGTACATTTTAGTCGACCAAAATCGAATGGGTTTTTGTAAATCGTAATGCATTATTTAATAATTTCTCTAGAATTGCCAAACTCATATATATACTTTATATACTCCTGAAATAAAAATCTAATAACATGTTATTTATAGTTATTATAAATATTTAAGTTAGTAATATAATAAAAAAAAGGCCTATTCATAACATTGGTTAAATGTCACATTCATTTACTTGCTCATTTAATTGTTGGGAGCTGTGGCATTTGTGAGTTTTCCGCTTGCACACAAAAGAGAGAAAAAGTTCCCTCTCTGCTCCTGGGTCCTTTTGCAGAACCATTGGGTCCTAGGGAACTTTGCTTTACTTTTTTGAAGGCACAGTCTAAGGGCTGCCTGCACACAAGGAGAAATAAAAAGTCTGCTCTCTGCCCTACCCCCCCCCCCATTAATCTGATGGGTTTTGGCCCAGTATAGGAGGGCTAGCTCTACCCCTCTTTTGGCAGCCCTGGTGCAAGTGTATATGTATGTGTGTGTGTATGCATTAGTGTGTTATGCCCCGTACACACGATAGGATTTTCCGATAGAAAATGTTCGATGGGAGCTTGTTGTCGGAAATTCCGACTGTGTGTAGGCTCCATTGGACATTTTCCATCGGAATTTCCAACACACAAAATTTGAGATCTGGATCTCAAATTTTCCAAAAAACAAAATCCATTCTCGTAAATTCGGATCGTGTGTACACAATTCCGACGCACAAAATTCCACGCATGCTCGGAATCAAGCAGAAGAGCCGCACTGGCTATTGAACTTCATTTTTCTCAGCTTAGAGTACGTGTTGTACATCATCGTGTTCTTGACGTTCGGAATCACCGACAAGATTTGTGTGACCGTGTGTATGCAAGTCAAGATTGAGCCAACATCCGTCGAAGAAAAACATGAGTTTTGTGGTCGGAAAATCCTATCGTGTGTACAGGGCATAAGAGTGTATGAGTTTGTGTCCTTTACTCCTGACCCCTATGCTCTGTAGCTTACCCACTGTGACCCCTTTGCTTTGTAGGTTACCCACTCCTGTCCCCTTTACTCTGTAGGTTAACAACTCCTGATCCCTTCATTTTGTAGATTACCCACTTCTGACCCCTTCACTCTGCAGGTTACGCATTCCTGGCTCTACAAGTCAGCATTTACCTCTGTAGCTATAGGCATTCCATACAGAATTCCAAAAGAAGTACAAAATCTTAGGTATTTTCTATAGAGAAGCCCTCTAATGTAAACACACAGCAGGTGATTCTAGACTGTTAGAAACCCAACTTAAAATGGTGTTAAAGGGTTTGTTAACTTTTATATATAAGACTATGCCAGCCCCTCTATTAGAGGCTGGCATAACACACTATGTCAGTGGCTTTAAAAACACAAGCGTTCTAAATAACGAATTTCAGCTGTTTTCAGGCTGGTCACATGACTCGCGGTCGCTTTACAGCTCCGATGGATGTCTTCTGCGGGAGGAGCCGTGATCTCCCTCTGACGTCAGCCGAGGAGATCAAGTGGCCACTTGTCTCCTCCGCAGAAGCTTCGTCTCTTAGATGTAAAGCGGCTGCGAGTCACTTGACCGGCCTGAAGATAGCTCTAAAGAGGTATTTAGACTTCTCATTTTTACAAAGGACTTGCCTAGTGTGATATGCCAGCCTCTAATAGAGGAGCTGACAGTGACCATTGTAGGCTTTTTATTTTTAATAGTAGTAGCAGCGGGGTGGAGACAGAGACACAGACACAGCTGACAGGTAGGAAAGAGGGGGTGAGGGGGGAGAGAGGAGAGCAAAGCAGGGCAGAGTATGACGGAGGGACGTACTTTGACCAGCTCTGATTTTCGTGGTCAGAATAGATAGGGCATACAGGAATTTTCATTTAAAGGCCATATTGTTAATTTAGCATTTAAAAATAAATATGACATTACAGAAGGGAACTTTTTTCAAGTTTTTTTTTATTACATGTGCTGAAAACGGAACACACATTAATACACAGCCTCAGTGAAAACTATGCTGATTTCTTTTCATGTTGTTGTTTAGTGATAGCTGTGGCTAAGAGCATCAACCAGGACAGCAATGAACTTCTCCAATGCATGCTGGACTTGAGGACTAAAGGCTTTTCCCAGTTTGGCAGCCAGGACAACAATCAACACTTCTCCAAGACGCTACATAAAAAACAAACAAACCAAAAAATTTGTTATTAGTATTTCAGCAAATAATTACTTTATCAAAATATTTAATTAGAAAAATAATAATATATAACAGCTGCTTTAGTTACCCAAAGCAAAACGCAAAAAAGTTTCCCTATTTGTGTATACAATTGTCTCCAGAACCAGAGGTGAAAGGTCATCCTCTAATGGGGGCACATAGTCAATTTCAAATTGTATAAGAGGTTTTGTTTTCTAAAACTTTTATAGATTCCCTCACACTTCCTGTTTAGTCTCTAAGACAGAAAGCATGTGGAAATCTTCCCCCATTAGACACAAACAGCAGAAAAAAAAGAATGCTTGGGTTTTTAAATATTTCTTACTTCTCAAAATGGACATTTTTGATTCAAATATACTCACAAAGTTGATAGGGTCATAAAGCACATTTCTGTTTGGTCAATAGAAAGCAATCAAGCCCAGTGTTAAATAAAATATTAAGATTAATACCCTAAAGTTCTCAGGATCCACATGCAGTTGGTTAGCATGTTCTTCACTGAGTTTGTGCAGAGTGCCCTTCACGTTGTCTAGGTGATGGATGGCATTGCCAATAGCTCCCAAAACCTTCTTGCCATGTGCGTGCACCTTAGGATTACCAGCAATTGCAGCTGGACTGGAGAGATCTCCAAAGGTGCTGAAATACCTCTGGGTCCAGGGGTAGACTATAAACAGCCTATGAAAAATGAAAGAAAACATGTTTGATTAATATTTTCCACCAGGAACCTTCAAACATACAGTATATACATCAGCAATGAATAAATACAACTTCATGGGTATCATGCAGTACCTGTATGACTGAGTGGTATGTACCTGTGAACTTGTACCAAATATTACTTGCTTGTATGTGTGCAAGGATATGAATACTAAAAAATGTTATCACACTGTTTAAAGATATATGTTACTTTCAAAACTAACATTTAGTACACTATAGTGCAGGAAGTCCCATTTTAGGAAAGAAAACAAAATAACAGAAAGAAACATCAGTAAAGATTAATAAATTACAAATATAATTTTGGTAAAATACATGAAAAGTATTATTTTAATTAAAATATTTGCACAGATTAACGTAACAAGCCAGAGAGTAGTGGAAGATTATAACCTTGGTTAGTTTTTTTTTTTTTTCTACCTGTGTCCCATTGGAGAGATTTCCGTTCACTTCTTGTCCTATAGCCACAACAGGAAGTGAGAGGAAATTTCTTTGTAATGTTGAAAATCCCCTCTTAGACATTAGTCACCAGAACTAGTGTCCCCTTGAGAAGATTTCCCTTCTATTCCTGTTCTGGTGGCAAATCAAGCTTTGGGATTTTCTCTCATTTTCAGTCTAGGTGATAATGGTGACCAGGACAAACAGAAAAGGTGGTTACACCTATTGGGGACACAGACAGAAGTAAATAACTGATTCCTCTTTTTTTCCATTTGGATAGAGTGGGTAAAAGGTTGGAATCTCTCCCAGGTTGTTTTTTTTCTGTCTGTGGCCCCACTGGAGAGATTTCTCATAGCTTTCTATTCCTCTAATTCACAGTCACAATGATGGGCTTTGGACAATTTAAAAACAGTAGAGGTGTAAAATATGCAACAAACAAGGAAAACTATTATCAGATTTATTTTCTTTGTTAAGTTAAATTACATTTTGCAATTTTGCAACCATGGAAATAATAAAGAATTAGAAGACTGTTAAATGATTCAGGTTAGAAAATACTGGTAGCATAGTAGAGAGATTCTGAAAAAGTAGCAACACCAAGGGAAGTTGTTATACCTGGTAAGTGCTTCATGTCCATCCTGTTCAACATCGACCTTCTGCCACACAGAGTTGATGGCGGCTTTCTCTTCAGCAGTCCAGTGAACCATGGTGGTGGATTGAGTCAGATGAGAGTAGCTCCTGCTTCAAGAAGTAGATGTTGGATGGCAAACATAACTTTCTCCCCATTTTATTTATAGTCAGCTTTGTAAGTCACACCTACATTTCATTTGTGCTTTGTCATAGTATTGTATCTCTGTTTAAACTGATAAGTGAATCATATCACTGACTATGCTGTTTTACATCATGCCTTGTTCATAGCTTATTTTCTATGGCTACATGCTGATCGCACAGAACTTGGTCTCAACATGCATAAGTTAAAAGCAGATAAGACATAAACAGCTGTGCAACAGATACAATTCTCGACACAGAGCACCCAATTTTTACAGATGTCTTTCATGAAACATGGCAACAGATTTCATGTGTTACAGGTATTATACATTTTTTATAAAGAAATGTATTGAATGTTATTCTAGTGTACAGACATGAAATAGAAAATATTGAGTTAACCTATAATTTGGATACATACTTTCCATATATTAGTCATTAGTCATTTCTAATAGCAGGGCTATAATAATGCATATATATATATATATATATATATATATATATACATATATGTATATATATATATACAGTATATATGTATATATATATATATATATATATATATATATATATATATATATATATATATATATATACATGTATATATATATATATATATATATATATATATATATTCAAATCGTAGAGGAGAACCGCACCCAGCTTACGATTCAGTGCCAGCAATCAGGTCCTCCCACTGACCTTATATATAGAAAAAAAGTCCAAAGGGTTGCTGCACTTAAAAACTTTTGGTTGCTTTATTTCACATAATCATGTGGAAAAATTACAAAGCAAGTACAATCTTTCCAGACGAAATCATGCCAATAGATGCCTATACAATACAGATATGGATGGATTACGTTTCAGGATAGTATGCTTGCGCCCTTCCTAAGATCCATCAAAGCATATCTAACAGAACCACTGCAATCAATCATTTAAATACAAATTAGTGGGATACATCACATGTGGAAACAATGTGGTTAATTGGTTCAATTCATAGTATATTCAGCACCTATGCAGATACGTGTTTTTTACACCATAGACACAAGATCTAACAAATAGCAGCTCTCTATCTCTTCATTCTTATTCTCCAAATATGTTCTATTAACCTATGAAAAATACATACATAGATAGAATGAGTATATCTATATACAGATCTCCCTATTTCAAAACACGTTTACATTTTTTCTTCGTTTGTATAATCACTTGTAAATCAAAATCATTAAACAAACAAATAAAAATCCAAATCAACATTTAAACCGTGTGGAGCAATAGTATTTAAAAAATGTATCCAGTATATTTCCCTTTTTCTCAAAATCATTTCACGGTTTCCCCCCCTCCTGTTTTTCTCTATTCCCTCTAGGACCATATACTTTAATTGTGATACATTGTGTCCAAATTCCACAAAGTGTCTCGCTAGCGGTAGTTGTGTTAATTTGTCACGTATTGAATATTTATGTCTTGCTATCCTATCTTTTACTTTTTGTGTAGTTTCTCCAACATACACTAAACCGCATGGGCACTTGATGGCATATATTACATATGATGATAATATCCACGTATAGGGATATTGAAGCCCCTATGTGGATGTGTAAAAAATGTTCCTTTTATCATAGAATTGCATTGTATGCATGACAAACATGGATATGATCCTAAATTTTTTTGTCCTAAAAATGTTGGTTTTATGATTGTAGATATAGGTTGGTCCGATTTTATTAATCGGACCCGTATTGTTTTGCCTTTCCTATACGAGGACATGAGGGGATTCCAGAATTCTTGTATCATCGGGTAACTAGTTCTTAAAAGGTTCCAATGTTTCTTAACTATCTGGGAAATGTTTTTAGAAAAAGGGTGGTACTGCATAATAAAGGGAATTCTCTTTGTTTCTCTATGGGTTGTTTTATTATGGTCAGTATTGAAAGATTCCATATCAACCAAGGTTCGAGGGCATCTTCTATTGATAAGTTTATTTTTAATTTCTTTAAGTCTCTGGTCACGGCACAGGGGATCACTCACGATCCGCTGTACCCTCAACATCTGACTTTTTGGAATTGACGAGAAAACATTAGGAGGATGAAAACTATTAAAGTGTAGTAATTGGTTACGGTATGTGGGTTTCACATACAGATCAATAATAATCTGCCTGTTACTCAGCTTCAATGTAGTGTCTAAAAAAGAAATCTCATCTTTACCGATTTCGATATTAAACTTAAGGCCAGGTATTAAATAATTGATATACCTATCGAACAGAAATAGGCTCTCCATGTTGTCATCCCATATAGCGAAAATATCGTCCACAAACCTATACCAACATTGGCAATGTTTAAGAAATAGCTTATTCACATAAATAAAAGAAGTTTCTATCATGTTCATAAATGCGTTCGCATATGAGGGTGCAACATTTGAACCCATCGCTGCCCCATTTAGTTGCAGAAAATGGGTATCCTTGAAGAGAAAATAATTCTCCTCAAGGATAATTCTCAAAAGTTCAAGAAGGAACGAAATTTATTCAGTTTTATAAATACCTGACTGGGTTAACAATCGCTGACATGCCTCAATTTCCAAACTATGAGGGATGATAGTAAACAGACTAGAGACGTCCCATGATATCAGAATGGAATCTGGTGACAACTTTATATCTTGGATTTTAGTCAAAAAATCCGGTTAAAGATAAAATTATTGATGATGAAACTATGGAATTTTTGGTATGTGAATATCCAGTTACACCGGTACGATATATGTTACCAAAAATCCATAAAGACCCTAAAAATCCCCCGGGACATCCCATTGTATTGGGTATGGGATCTGTGACAACCCATTTAGCACAATATTTGGATAATTGTTTAACTCCATTATTGATGAACACCAAATCATATATAAAAGATACTACAGATTTTTTGACTAAAATCTAAGATATAAAGTTGTCACCAGATTCCATCCTGATATCATGGGTCGTCTCTAGTCTGTTTACTCTCATCCCTCATAGTTTGGGAATTGAGGCATGTCAGCGATTGTTAACTCAGTCAGGTATTTATAAAACTGAACAGATTTCGTTCCTTCTTGAACTTTTGAGAATTATCCTTGAGGAGAATTATTTTCTCTTCAAGGGTACCCATTTTCTGCAACTAAATGGGGCAGCGATGGGTTCAAATGTTGCACCCCCATATGCGAACGCATTTATGAACATGATAGAAACTTCTTTTATTTATGTGAATGAGCTATTTCTTAAACATTGCCAATGTTGGTATAGATTTGTGGACGATATTTTTGCTATATGGGATGACAACATGGAGAGCCTATTTCTGTTCGATAGGTATATCAATTATTTAATATCTGGCCTTAAGTTTAATATCGAAATCGGTAAAGATGAGATTTCTTTTTTAGACACTACATTGAAGCTGAGTAACAGGCAGATCATTACTGATCTGTATGTGAAACCCACATACCGTAACCAATTACTACACTTTAATAGTTTTCATCCTCCTAATGTTTTCTTGTCAATTCCAAAAAGTCAAATGTTGAGGGTACAGCGGATCGTGAGTGATCCCCTGTGCCGTGACCAGAGACTTAAAGAAATGAAAAATAAACTTATCAATAGAAAATGCCCTCGAACCTTGGTTGATATGGAATCTTTCAATACTGACCATAATAAAACAACCCATAGAGAAACAAAGAGAATTCCCTTTATTATGCAGTACCACCCTTTTTCTAAAAAAAATTCCCAGATAGTTAAGAAACATTGGAACCTTTTAAGAACTAGTTACCCGTTGATACAAGAATTCTGGAATCCCCCATGTCCTCGTATAGGAAAGGCAAAACAATACGGGTCTGATTAATAAAATCGGACCAACCTATATCTACAATCATAAAACCAACATTTTTAGGACAAAAAAATTTAGGATCATATCCGTGTTTGTCATGCATACAATGCAATTCTATGATAAAAGGAAAATTTTTTACACATCCACATAGGGGCTTCAATATCCCTATACGTGGATATTACACCTGCCAATCATCATATGTAATATATGCCATCAAGTGCCCATGTGGTTTAGTGTATGTTGGAGAAACTACACAAAAAGTAAAAGATAGGATAGCAAGACATAAATATTCAATACGTGACAAATTAACACACCTACCGCTAGCGAGACACTTCGTGGAATTTGGACACAATGTATCACAATTAAAATATATGGTCCTAGAGGGAATAGAGAAAAACAGGAGGGGGGAAACCGTGAAATGATTTTGAGAAAAAGGGAAGTATACTGGATACATTTTTTAAATACTATTGTTCCACATGGTTTAAATGTTGATTTGGATCTTTATTTGTTTGTTTAATGATTTTGATTTACAAGTGATTATACAAAAGAAAAAAAAATGTAAACGTGTTTTGAAATAGGGAGGTCTGTATATAGATATACTCATTCTATCTATGTATGTATTTTTCATAGGGTAATAGAACATATTTGGAGAATAAGAATGAAGAAATAGAGATGTCGGCTGCTATTTGTTAGATCTTATGTCTATGGTATAAATACACGCATCTGCATAGGTGCTGAATATACTATGAATTGAACCAATTAACCACATTGTTTCCACATGTGATGTATCCCACTAATTTGTATTTAAATGATTGATTGCACTGAATCTGTTAGATATGCTTTGACAGGTCTTAGGAAGGGCGCAAGCATACTAGCCCGAAACGTAATCCATCCATATCTGTATTGTATAGGCATCTATTGCCATGATTTCGTCTGGAAAGATTGTACTTGCTTTGTAATTTTTCCACGTGACTATGTGAAATAAAGCAACCGAAAGTTTTTAAGTGCAGCAACCCTTTGGACTTTTTTTATATATATATATATATATATATATATATATATATACACAGTGGGAACGGAAAGTATTCAGACCCCCTTAAATTTTTCACTCTTTGTTATATTGCAGCCATTTGCTAAAATCATTTAAGTTCATTTTTATTGACAGAAAAACACAGAATTGTTGACATTTTTGCAGATTTATTAAAAAAGAAAAACTGAAATATCACATGGTCCTAAGTATTCAGACCCTTTGCTCAGTATTTAGTAAAAGCACCCTTTTGATCTAATACAGCCATGAGTCTTTTTGGGAAAGACGCAACAAGTTTTTCACACCTGGATTTGGGGATCCTCTGCCATTCCTCCTTGCAGATCCTCTCTAGTTCTGTCAGTTTGGATGGTAAACATTGGTGGACAGCCATTTTTAGGTCTCTCCAGAGATGCTCAATTGGGTTTAGGTCAGGGCTCTGGCTGGGCCATTCAAGAACAGTCATGGAGTTGTTGTGAAGCCACTCCTTCGTTGTTTTAGCTGTGTTCTTAGGGTCATTGTCTTGTTGGAAGGTAAACCTTCAGCCCAGTCTGAGGTCCTGAGCACTCTGGAGAAGGTTTTCGTCCAGGATATCCCTGTACTTGGCCGCATTCATCTTCCCCTTGATTGCAACCAGTCGTCCTGTCCCTGCAGCTGAAAAACACCCCCACAGCATGATGCTGCCACCACCATGCTTCACTGTTGGGACTGTATTGGAAAGGTGATGAGCAGTGCCTGGTTTTCTCCACACATACCGCTTAGAACTAAGGCCATCTTGGTCTCATCAGACCAAAGAATCTTATTTCTCACCATCTTGGAGTCCTTCAGGTGTTTTTTAGCAAACTCCATGCGGGCTTTCATGTGTCCTGCACTGAGGAGAGGCTTCCGTCAGGCCACTCTGCCATAAAGCCCCGACTGGTGGAGGACTGCAGTGATGGTCGACTTTCTACAACTTTCTCCTATCTCCTGACTGCATCTCTGGAATGCAGCCACAGTGATCTTTGGGTTCTTCTTTACCTCTCTCACCAAGGCTCTTCTCCCCCGATAGCTCAGTTTGGCCGGACGGCCAGCTCTAGAAAGGGTTCTGGTCGTCCCAAACGTCTTCCATTTAAGGATAATAACACCACTTCCAACTCGACGCCCCGTTGAGCAAGCTAGAACTGCTTAGCTGATGACACCCTACCACATACCTCCTTCTCACACTGTGGTTACCCCCATCCAACAAATTTTCCCGAGAGGTTACCCTCCTCCACTATCTACAACTATTGTCCTGTGCTGGAGCATCTCTCGGACTGCTCCTTCACCTAACCTTCCTGATTGCCTAGTTGTCAACCCCCACACAGTAGTGTGCCCAGCTGCAGACATTCCACTACGAGTGCCCGCATTGTTCACACTCTGTACCTCTCCGATACCACGACATACTGAGGTGCATCGGCGAGTTCCGCCACCTCTCTTCGGTACACTCTTAGAGATTGCATTTCTTATCTTATAAAACCGGCAACCAACAACAGATTAAAAACCGTAACACGAAAACCTTAAGCGACACAGGGCTCAAGAATATTCGATACATTAACCCCATTAAGTGACTCCACCTAAAAACGCCTACACGGTTTTCCCCTCCCTCCCTTCCCCCTCACCATGGCAGATGATAATCACGCAAGTGCTTCACACCACAACTCGCCGCAAGTGCCCCATTAAACTCAAACTTTGCTCCATTAATATCCGTGGACTCAACACTCCCGAAAAAAGATCTCAACTGCTCTATTCTCTTCAGAGGTCCAAGGCACACATTGCCCTCATTCAAGAAACCCATTTCAGGACTGACAGCATCCCCAAACTTCACAATCCCCACTTACCGACTGTATACCACGCTTCAAATGATGAGGCTAAATCAAAAGGAGTATCCATCCTGATATCAAAACACTGCCCCATTCTGATAACGGAAGTCCTTAAGGATGCTCGTTTCTTGTTTATTAAGGGTACACTACATGATAGGCCCATGACAATAGGGAATCTCTATGCCCCCAACACACAACAAGTCTCCTTTTTCTGCAACACTTTGCAACAACTTACGAGCTTTCAATATGGCACCTTGATTGTGGGGGGACTTTAATGTGGCTCTGAACCCGCCACTAGACACCTCGAATGGGGCATCCTCCCTGACTTATAGAGCCCTTCGGAAGATAAAAACTTTACTTCGTGACCTAACTTTACATGACACATGGCGCACATTGCACCTGAATGTTAAGGATTTCACTTTCTTTTCACCTCCTCATGACAAATATTCTAGGATCGACCACTTCTTCATTTCACAAAATGATTTGACCTTGCTCACTGACACCTCGATTGATCCCATGCTGCTCTTCGACCACAACCCGAACTCCATGACTCTGACACTCCCGAATACACGCGTTAGATCAAATATTTGGCACCTCGACAACTCTCTTTTGACAGATGTAGACTCTACGATTAAAATACATGAAAACCTCTCCCATTACTTCATGGAAAACACTCCAGAGGAATCCTCCCCTGTTACTATCTGGGCCGCCCATAAATGTGTCATCAGGGGGGAACTCATCTCCTTAACAGCCAAAAGGCACAAACTTAGAAAGGCACACATTGAAAAACTGATGGCACGCATTCGCTCGCTAGAACAAGCTCACAAACTGTCACTGGCTACATCATCACTAAATGAGTTACGACAGGCTTGGGAGGAAATACTAGGGGAATTACACACAACACTGAAACGAAAATACGCTCTATCTCAAAAACTGTTCTATGAATTCGGTAACAAATCCGGGAAACTACTGGCCAGGGCCCTTCAAGTCAAATGAGCAGCACATACTATTCACACCATTAAAGATACCTCTGGTAACGTGAAAGCCTCCCCAGTAGACATTGCAGACCAATTTGTACATTATTTTTCACAACTGTACAACTTGCCCCCCCCAACCGCGTCTGTCGCAACCTCAGAATGCACGCAAATGATAAACGATTTCCTATCGCAATACTGCCCAGCACCACTGTCTTTGACTGAAGCGACAGATTTAGACCTCCCAATGTCAATAGAAGAGACACTGAATGCCCTGAAACAGTTGAAAAAGGGTAAAAGCCCAGGCCCTGACGGCCTCACGGTCAGCTACTATAAATAGATAGATATTCACCACAACCATTATAAACTGGCTGCCTGCTTTTCCTCTGCGATCCCATTACCACTATCCCCAACTTTCTTAAAGATTTTTCACTTTTTAAAACTCTATCGAACCTCCACATTAACTTTGCAATGCATTTATTTTTTTGGTTGACAAAATGTGGAAAATTTCAAGGGGTATGAATACTTGGTCAAGGCACTGTATATGTCGAAAATGTAGCATTTCTCAGAGTTTCTGTGCAATGTATTTAACCTAGATTGGAATTAAATTACATATTCAATATTTATAGTAGAAATGCATATTTGTATGAAGAAAGTGTGTCTGGTACTTCACTTACCACAGTGGCAGTGCCTTGGTGCCCTCAGAGATGAAAGATTAGTAGCAGAGATTCCAAACACTCAGAAGAAGGGAAAAGCAGCAGATAAAATGTTTAATCCATGACAATGTTTTGGTGGGACAGTGCCAATATGTATGTTACTGTGCTTCTTTGTTGAAGTCCTTTAAGCACCCTAAAACCCAGAAAATCAGTTAGTGTGAGTGTATGATTATTATATTTTATATAATTGTATTTTGAATATATTTCTTGAATAAAGTGCTATCTATTGGATATCTAATGGAGGATAGAATGGCCTATGGAAATGTCTGCTACTTGCTGTCACGTATGAACCATATTGTGGATGTCATAACATTTTTCAAAAAACTGTAATATATCTTAACATGTTGGAACTGTTGGAAAGAAATAAGACTACTTTACATAAGAAATAAACATAAAAGAGTTTTCAATCAATTGATGATCAGTTATTCATTTTGATTTCCTAATAGTAATCAGTGGTGTATTTTGGTTTTGTGTTGCCCTAGACAAGACTAAAATCGTGTGCCCCTCCCCATCTAAATTTGTCCCACCCCAGCCACGGTATACCGTTCTTGTCTCAGGGTCCATTGAGGAAGCTGCAGCCATTCACAGTGAACAGCTGTGGCTTCCTCATCAGACCCTGAGAAATGATTAGTCCAAGTGCTACGTATGTGGTCAATGGGGCAGAGCATGGGGTTAGTGGGACATAGGGCGGGGTCAGCAGGGCAGAGGATGAAGCGGCACTGGTGGGCACTGATGAGGAGGCACTGATGAAGCTGCACTTATATGCAGCGCTGATGGGCACTAATAGGTGGCAGTGATAGGCGGCACTGATGGCACTAATAGACGGCACTGATGGGCACTGATATGCAGCACTGGTGAGGAGGCGCTGATTGGCAGCACTGATGGGTACTGATTGGCATCACTGATGGGCACTAATTGGAAACGCTGATTGGCACAGATTGGCAGCACTGATGACACTGTGGGGCGGCACTGATCATCAGGACACTGATGATCTGTGCCCTGATTATCAGTGTAGATGTCCCCTTTCACACTGGCCAGTTACTGGCTCGCTCCTCTTCTCATGCTGTGACAGCGTGAGAAAAAAAATGCAGATAAGCGGCAAATGTGTTTATATCATGATCAGCTGTGATTGGACACAGCTAATCACATGGTAAAGAACCACTGTGATTGGCTCTTTACCCCAATCTATGATCACTGTGTCCGAAGTTCACAGTTCGCACCGGGTGCACACCGCAGTGGGCGGTTCTGGGAGGACATCAATAGACACCTTCCCAGAACTGGACGACCATGTTGTAGCCATTATGTGGCTATAGAGCGGTCACCTGGCTGGCAGCGCCACCCCCCTGAAAAGTGTCGCCCAAGGCAAACACCTTGTTTGCCTCTAACCCTGATAGTAATAATTATCACAAAAATGCACAATCCTGCTAGCCTCACATGGAGAAAGCATAGTTAACCTCCAGCCAAAGTCTACTTTCCACTTGTGGATCTTGAGGTGAATGGTTAGAACCTGTGTTGGGTGTTACCACTGGAGAGATTGTTACCTTACTTTCTGTCCCATTTATACAACAAAATAAAAGAAAATTCTCACCATATTAGTTATTAACAGAAAATGTGTCCAAACTGCTGCTCTCAATCATTCTGGCTGGGGTTTCTTTTCACTGGCAGTGTATTGGATTGATCAAAGCAGATGTGTATGTGAGCAACTATCAGTGTCTTTTAAAGCTAATATGGACAACTTCCAACATAGTAGCTCTGCCACCCTGTGTCACAGCCTAAGAGTGGCACACAGCCACATCATTTTGTAGGAAGACACAATTTTTTTATAGAAATTGTAGCAGACTGACATCCTGATACTTTGTATAGAGCAAATTATCCTCCCATGCTGACCCTTTTGACGGATCTTATGTCAAAATAGTTTTCCCTACAGATATCCTGGTTAGGCAGCATATCCATAGTGAAAATGACATGACTGCCAAAGATTTTATGCCTCTTCGAAATTTTGCCTATAGCAGTCCCATCATACTTTCCTAGCATGCTGCAGCTTTGTGTTTCACATTTTATATGGGCACAGCCTGGTCATGCCTTCCAAGATCAGAAGGAAATAAGATATTCAGAACTTTCAAAATATTATCTTGCAGTCCAGCTGGTTCCACTTCCAAAATACCATGCCATCCAAAAAGTACCCCTTTGGGTCAATACAGAAGCAGTGGATTGTGATCCACATGTCATTGATAATATACTTTGGCTCCAACCATGGGACCAGGAGATGCCTACAAACCCCTATCACCTGTCATTCCCTAGCTCTTTGGGATAGGATAAAATGCTTGTCGGAGCTGTTGTCTCTTCATAACCTGATGCTTTCTTTTCTTCATAAGCCAATGTTTTATCCAGCATTAGTTTTTCCACCCATCTTCCATCATTGGTCTTGCTTAAAGTAGGTTTAAATCCTAAACATTTTTTACCTATGTAACTACCTAACTATGTAACTATGTAACCTTAACCAATTCAACACTGGGCCAATTCTGACACTTGCCCATATATGTAAAAATCAAAAACATTTTATATATAAGCCCTAGAGAATAAGATGTATTTTATGTAATGTATTTGCCCAGTGGTTTTTTAAACACAACTTTTTTGGGGGATAAACTACACTTTAGTGAACTTGAATGCACAAAAACACAATACATTTGTTTGGTAAAATATAAAAGATGATGTTACACAGAGTAAATAGATACCTAACATATCACACTTTAAAATTGTGCACGCTCGTGGAACGGCGCCAAACAACGATACTTAAATATCTCCATAGGCAACTGTTTTTAAGCCTTTACAGGTTACTAATTTAGAGTTACACAGGAAGTCTGGTGCTAGAATTATTACTCTCGCTATAACGTTCACTTCAATACCTCACATGTGTGGTATGAACACCATTTACAAATGTATACGCGACCTATGAATACAGTGCCTTAAAAGGGTATTCATACCCCTTGCAATTTTCCACATTTTGTCATGTTACAACCAAAAACTTAAGTGTATTTTATTGGGATTTTATGTGATAGATCAACACAAAGTGGCACATAATTGTAAAGTGGGAGAAAAACGATAAATGGTATTCAAATTTTTTTACAAATACAGAGGGGCAAAAAAGTATTTAGTCAGCCACCAATTGTGCAAGTTCTCCCACTTAAAAAGATAATAGAGGCCTGTAATTGGCATCATAGGTGTACCTCAACTATGAGAGATAAAATGTGGTAACAAATCCAGACAATCACATTGTCTGATTTTTGAAAGAATTTATTTGCAAATTATGGTGGAAAAGAAGTATTTGGTCACCTACAAACAAGCAAGATTTCTGGCTCTCACAGACCTGTATCTTCTTCTTTAAGAGGCTCCTCTGTCCTCCACTCATTACCTGTATTAATGGCACCTGTTTGAACTTGTTATCAGTATAAAAGACACCTGTTCACAACCTCAAACAGTCACACTCCAAACTCTATATATATGAATTTTATATATTACATTTTATATATTTTATAAGTTTTATATGTTTTCTATGTATATATAATTTTTACTAAGTCATATTTATAGCATGTAGACTTAAGCACACACCTTTGTTTGATTTGACTTGTATTCTAATAATGCACTCTAGTTATTTATTGGTGTGTGCCGTGGCCCCCGGTAGTGTGCACTTATGTGTACATGTACTTACATCTTGAGGTCCGTTACATGTGTGCGGGTACTCTATCACCATGAGTTGCCATACAATGCCAACTATCTATTCATCTAATTGGTTAGTTAATTAATTAATTTATTTATTAATTATACAATTTAAGTTACATATCGTATCTAATTCCTTTCATTGGAGGCATTCCTTCACCAATTTATGTGTCTGCCCACAGCCCTTAGTTAACAATATGAGAGCTGCTGGTAGGCTTGTTAGTGTGCTCTTATTATGGGTGGTTTACCACTAGAGGGGGAAAGGGCCTCGAGCACCAGATTGCCCAAGTCCGCCCTCCTAGAACCACCCCGCAGGATATGGCACCACTCTGCAGTCCCTGGCCTCCCAGAAGGCGGAAGTGATGTCGGCCGTGACCGGAAGTGATGGGTGGAAGGCAAATCCACCTGCACTTCCTGGTGATGGCTGCCTAGCTTGTCCCTTGGGAGCTTCCTGTCTCCCAGAGGGCGGAATTGATGCTGGCCACGACCGGAAGTGGCAGGTGGAGCTGTTCCGCTCCAACTGTTGTTGGAGCGGAATAGATTAATCTCGAATCCACCCCTCCAGCTCCTTATGTCTCCCCCAAGTGTCCCCTAGTCTTCCTCATAATTCTGCCAGTACTAACATCAGAAGTGAGGCCACACTGCCTGGAACATTTTGAGTGTGGTGAGTTTATTCCCTCTGCATTAAATTTAAAAATATGGTAACAAAATTCTGGTATGGTATGGGGACACAGCAGATGGCTTGTCGTGTGTAAGATGGTGTCTTTATGCAGGCCATGCAAAGTTGCGGTGTCATGCCCTATGTGGGGGAGGCAGTGGCATGGTGGATGGCTCCGTGCAGTGAAAGTGTTTGAGGATTGGATGGCGATGGGATGGCGATAGCAGCACACTGTCTGCACCGTGTGATGGATGGATATGGTAGGCGGAGCCTACTCGTGTAGGTGTGACAGGCTCTGGTGGGCATTTACCCATACATGTGACTGTGGGTACATTAAGGGGATACTAGAGGAGGTCAAACTACCTTTGCTATGGCTCTGAGGAAGAGGGTTTGCCCCTGTAACACGAGAGCCACTTGCGATGCCATCTGGTTCCTCGAAATATCTGGTCCAGGCTGTAGGCGTCTAGAGATACTGTTCGCTATTGCCAGAGTATTGATAAGCCTTGTTTTAAAGCTCGTTTGTGAGTATATTTCT
Organism: Aquarana catesbeiana; assembly: GCF_042186555.1. Taxonomy (NCBI): domain Eukaryota; kingdom Metazoa; phylum Chordata; class Amphibia; order Anura; family Ranidae; genus Aquarana; species Aquarana catesbeiana. Next base: position 232,540,386 of record NC_133329.1, on the reverse strand, counting down.
TTTCATTTTATCTCTGTCATGTCATCTGGCAGAATGGAGAATTGCCTTGTTTACATAGGCAGTTCCCCGTTCTGCCTCTCCTCACCGCGATCGCGGGTCACGGGCTCATGCGATCGCGGTGGACATCGAGTCCGCAGGATCCACGAGCACGCTCCCGCGGCGTGCATGCCTGCTATCCTTCTTGCACGAAACAACATACAGGTACATCGGTTCATGCGGGAGAGCCAACCTGCCGCAATATATCTGCATGAGCTGGTCGGCAAGTGGTTAATGTCCATAGTGTAGGCTCATGTTCACTTTACAGTTAGGGATCAGGAAAGAATTTCACATTTCTGGCCTGTAAACAATAAATATAATCATTTACTTTCCACATGACTAAAACACAACAAAATAAAAAAACCCACATAGATAGAAATAAACAAAAGTTGCTACTCACCTCAATGAACACACAAAGAAATAGTTAATCAGGTTCTTCCAGGGGCTTTCAGGCAGCAGGAAGTAACTCAGACAAATACAAAAATATATACAAATTTATGAAAATTGTATTATGAAAATTAAAACCGACATATTGTTTAAAATATGAGCTCTGGTGTCTAAATTACTCCCAACTGCGTTAAAGCCCCTGGGGGGACCTTATTAACTATTTTTATATCTAAAATGCAATTCCTATTCCAATTCCAGCTTGCCCAGGGTGAGTGCATTGCGTATCTCACCTCTAGTGCCCTGTAAAATGCTGTAAATGTGCTGGACTGAGGACAGGCTTGGTCCTAGAGGATAATGGCTCAGTCCCTATCCTCAGGACAGAGCATACAGGAATCTTGGAATACCAGAGAAGATAACTGCTGCATTATTACTAGGTAAACCAGCTTTCAGATTCATGGTCAAGTACTTATATTTTGGCTGCAGAGGCTGTGGGAATGCAAATATTCATCTTTTAGTGTATTTACCCTATAAAAAATGTTGTGTGACATGGGGAAATGAAAGGGACTGTCAGGTCACCTTGAGGCTAGGTGACAGATGCACTCTGTAGGAGTCAGAAGTGCACCGCTAGGTAGTGGACCCTAGGACTGACTTCTGCGGATTGAACCCTGGGAGGTTCAGGAAGCAGGTCTACTGGATCACTGACACAGATCCCACTGGGAGCTAGAGCATAGATTCCCCAGGGCGCGGAGTCTAAGAGCCAGCAGGTGTTCACCAGAGCCTCCAGTGGTGAGGATGGACTGCGCTGCAGTCTGGCTCCAGGTCGCGGCCCCCAGGGTCTCACAGCTCACGCTCACGGTAGACTACAGGAGAAGAGGAAGGAGGCAGCAGGCTGGAGCAAGGAAAGTAAGGGACAAGCCAAGGTCGGGGCCACAAGCAGACAAGGACAACAGAGTTCACGCCACGGTTCAGGGTCACAGGCAAACAGGGATGGTCGGGGACACGCCAAAGGTCAGGGTCACGAGCAGACAGGAATAGTTAAGAACAGGCCAAAGTCGGTAACTGGAATCAGACGTAGGAAACACAGCAAGTACACACGAAAGCTAACACACAATGGTTAATCAGCACTGCTGGCTTGCAGTGCACAGGTTAATATAGGGTTCCCTGATAGGGCCTGGGGTGGGGCCATGCTTAGAGGAGAGGTTATAAAACCAGTCAGGTGAGAGGCAGCTGGTCTTTAGAGATGAACACATGGAAACAGGTAAGCTGACAGAAAACTCTATTGCATAACCATGACAGGGACACAGGTACATGCATAATAGTGTATTTTACTTTTCAGACCCTGGTGCCTACAGCCAGGATTATTTTGTTAAATAAAAATAATGTCAATGGATAGAGAACACAGATGCTGAACAGAACAATGTCTACTAATCTAAATTTCTCCCTACTATTTCTCTTTCTTTTCTGATTACTCTCAGCCCCTTTAGCACTGACCAGGCCAGCAAACCCTATTAACTTATAAATATAACTATATACTGACAAACAGGAATCCATTACAAAATGCCTGACTGTTACCTCTGCGCTAAGGGTAATCATGAGGACTGATAGTAGACCCCCTATCCCCACCACTCCAGGGTTGTGGAACAATAATCTGATGACATTGGCTCTAAGTAGCACTGTGATGTGTTTAGGTCAGCAACATACCGGTACTTGGAAAATAAGGTAGTGCAGTGCTAAGCCTTTCCGTGTAGTTGTGGCTGATATTACAATCTATACCGATTTTCTGCCGTAGAAGATGGGATCAGTGTTAATTTTGATGTCAAATTTAAATTTTGTTTTACTCATAGTGTTTTGACTAAAATGCCATTTTAGTTTTAGTGGTATTTTAGTCATCTGAATTGTTTTAGTGTTAGTCATATTTTAGTAGACTAAAATGTCCAGTACATTTTAGTCGACCAAAATCGAATGGGTTTTTGTAAATCGTAATGCACTATTTAATAATTTCTCTAGAATTGCCAAACTCATATATATACTTTATATACTCCTGAAATAAAAATCTAATAACATGTTATTTATAGTTATTATAAATATTTAAGTTAGTAATATAATAAAAAAAAGGCCTATTCATAACATTGGTTAAATGTCACATTCATTTACTTGCTCATTTAATTGTTGGGAGCTGTGGCATTTGTGAGTTTTCCGCTTGCACACAAAAGAGAGAAAAAGTTCCCTCTCTGCTCCTGGGTCCTTCTGCAGAACCATTGGGTCCTAGGGAACTTTGCTTTACTTTTTTGAAGGCACAGTCTAAGGGCTGCCTGCACACAAGGAGAAATAAAAAGTCTGCTCTCTGCCCTACCCCCCCCCCCATTAATCTGATGGGTTTTGGCCCAGTATAGGAGGGCTAGCTCTACCCCTCTTTTGGCAGCCCTGGTGCAAGTGTATATGTATGTGTGTGTGTATGCATTAGTGTGTTATGCCCCGTACACACGATAGGATTTTCCGATAGAAAATGTTCGATGGGAGCTTGTTGTCGGAAATTCCGACTGTGTGTAGGCTCCATTGGACATTTTCCATCGGAATTTCCAACACACAAATTTTCCGACAACAAAATCCGTTCTCGTAAATTCGGATCGTGTGTACACAATTCCGACGCACAAAATTCCACGCATGCTCGGAATCAAGCAGAAGAGCCGCACTGGCTATTGAACTTCATTTTTCTCAGCTTAGAGTACGTGTTGTACATCATCGTGTTCTTGACGTTCGGAATTACCGACAAGATTTGTGTGACCGTGTGTATGCAAGTCAAGTTTGAGCCAACATCCGTCGAAGAAAAACATGAGTTTTGTGGTCGGAAAATCCTATCGTGTGTACAGGGCATAAGAGTGTATGAGTTTGTGTCCTTTACTCCTGACCCCTATGCTCTGTAGCTTACCCACTGTGACCCCTTTGCTTTGTAGGTTACCCACTCCTGTCCCCTTTACTCTGTAGGTTAACAACTCCTGATCCCTTCATTTTGTAGATTACCCACTTCTGACCCCTTCACTCTGCAGGTTACGCATTCCTGGCTCTACAAGCCAGCATTTACCTCTGTAGCTATAGGCATTCCATACAGAATTCCAAAAGAAGCACAAAATCTTAGGTATTTTCTATAGAGAAGCCCTCTAATGTAAACACACAGCAGGTGATTCTAGACTGTTAGAAACCCAACTTAAAATGGTGTTAAAGGGTTTGTTAACTTTTATATATAAGACTATGCCAGCCCCTCTATTAGAGGCTGGCATAGCACACTATGTCAGTGGCTTTAAAAACACAAGCGTTCTAAATAACGAATTTCAGCTGTTTTCAGGCTGGTCACATGACTCGCGGTCGCTTTACAGCTCTGATGGATGTCTTCTGCGGGAGGAGCCATGATCTCCCTCTGACGTCAGCCGAGGAGAGCAAGTGGCCACTTGTCTCCTCCGCAGAAGCTCCGTCTCTTAGATGTAAAGCGGCTGCGAGTCACTTGACCGGCCTGAAGATAGCTCTAAAGAGGTATTTAGACTTCTCATTTTTACAAAGGACTTGCCTAGTGTGATATGCCAGCCTCTAATAGAGGAGCTGACAGTGACCATTGTAGGCTTTTTATTTTTAATAGTAGTAGCAGCGGGGTGGAGACAGAGACACAGACACAGCTGACAGGTAGGAAAGAGGGGGTGAGGGGGGAGAGAGGAGAGCAAAGCAGGGCAGAGTATGACGGAGGGACGTACTTTGACCAGCTCTGATTTTCGTGGTCAGAATAGAGAGGGCATACAGGAATTTTCATTTAAAGGCCATATTGTTAATTTAGCATTTAAAAATAAATATGACATTACAGAAGGGAACTTTTTTCAAGTTTTTTTTTATTACATGTGCTGAAAACGGAACACACATTAATACACAGCCTCAGTGAAAACTCTGCTGATTTCTTTTCATGTTCTTGTTTAGTGATAGCTGTGGCTAAGAGCATCAACCAGGACAGCAATGAACTTCTCCCATGCATGCTGGACTTGAGGACTAAAGGCTTTTCCCAGTTTGGCAGCCAGGACAACAATCAACACTTCTCCAAGACGCTACATAAAAAACAAACAAACCAAAAAATTTGTTATTAGTATTTCAGCAAATAATTACTTTATCAAAATATTTAATTAGAAAAATAATAATATATATCAGCTGCTTTAGTTACCCAAAGCAAAACGCAAAAAAGTTTCCCTATTTGTGTATACAATTGTCTCCAGAACCAGAGGTGAAAGGTCATCCTCTAATGGGGGCACATAGTCAATTTCAAATTGTATAAGAGGTTTTGTTTTCTAAACCTTTTATAGATTCCCTCACACTTCCTGTTTAGTCTCTAAGACAGAAAGCATGTGGAAATCTTCCCCCATTAGACACAAACAGCAGAAAAAAAAGAATGCTTGGGTTTTTAAATAATTCTTACTTCTCAAAATGGACATTTTTGATTCAAATATACTCACAAAGTTGATAGGGTCATAAAGTACATTTCTGTTTGGTCAATAGAAAGCAATCAAGCCCAGTGTTAAATAAAATATTAAGATTAATACCCTAAAGTTCTCAGGATCCACATGCAGTTGGTTAGCATGTTCTTCGCTGAGTTTGTGCAGAGTGCCCTTCACGTTGTCTAGGTGATGGATGGCATTGCCAATAGCTCCCAAAACCTTCTTGCCATGTGCGTGCACCTTAGGATTACCAGCAATTGCAGCTGGACTGGAGAGATCTCCAAAGGTGCTGAAATACCTCTGGGTCCAGGGGTAGACTATAAACAGCCTATGAAAAATGAAAGAAAACATGTTTGATTAATATTTTCCACCAGGAACCTTCAAACATACAGTATATACATCAGCAATGAATAAATACAACTTCATGGGTATGATGCAGTACCTGTATGACTGAGTGGTATGTACCTGTGAACTTGTACCAAATATTACTTGCTTGTATGTGTGAAGGATATGAATACTAAAAAATGTTATCACACTGTTTAAAGATATATGTTACTTTCAAAACTAACATTTAGTACACTATAGTGCAGGAAGTCCCATTTTAGGAAAGAAAACAAAATAACAGAAAGAAACATCAGTAAAGATTAATAAATTACAAATATAATTTTGGTAAAATACATGAAAAGTATTATTTTGATTAAAATAATTGCACAGATTAACGTAACAAGCCAGAGAGTAGTGGAAGATTATTTTTTTCTACCTGTGTCCCATTGGAGAGATTTCCGTTCACTTCTTGTCCTATAGCCACAACAGGAAGTGAGAGGAAATTTCTTTCTAATGTTGAAAATCCCCTCTTAGACATTAGTCACCAGAACTAGTGTCCCCTTGAGAAGATTTCCCTTCTATTCCTGTTCTGGTGGCAAATCAAGCTTTGGGATTTTCTCTCATTTTCAGTCTAGGTGATAATGGTGACCAGGACAAACAGAAAAGGTGGTTACACCTATTGGGGACACAGACGGAAGTAAATAACTGATTCCTCTTTTTTTCCATTTGGATAGAGTGGGTAAAAGGTTGGAATCTCTCCCAGGTTGTTTTTTTTTCTGTCTGTGGCCCCACTGGAGAGATTTCTCATAGCTTTCTATTCCTCTAATTCACAGTCACAATGATGGGCTTTGGACAATTTAAAAACAGTAGAGGTGTAAAATATGCAACAAACAAGGAAAACTATTATCAGATTTATTTTCTTTGTTAAGTTAAATTACATTTTGCAATTTTGCAACCATGGAAATAATAAAGAATTAGAAGACTGTTAAATGATTCAGGTTAGAAAATACTGGTAGCATAGTAGAGGGATTCTGAAAAAGTAGCAACACCAAGGGAAGTTGTTATACCTGGTAAGTGCTTCATGTCCATCCTGTTCAACATCGACCTTCTGCCACACAGAGTTGATGGCGGATTTCTCTTCAGCAGTCCAGTGAACCATGGTGGTGGATTGAGTCAGATGAGAGTAGCTCCTGCTTCAAGAAGTAGATGTTGGATGGCAAACACAACTTTCTCCCCATTTTATTTATAGTCAGCTTTGTAAGTCACACCTACATTTCATTTGTGCTTTGTCATAGTATTGTATCTCTGTTTAAACTGATAAGTGAATCATATCACTGACTATGCTGTTTTACATCATGCCTTGTTCATAGCTTATTTTCTATGGCTACATGCTGATCGCACAGAACTTGGTCTCAACATGCATAAGTTAAAAGCAGATAAGACATAAACAGCTGTGCAACAGATACAATTCTCGACACAGAGCACCCAATTTTTACAGATGTCTTTCATGAAACATGGCAACAGATTTCATGTGTTACATGTATTATACATTTTTTATAAAGAAATGTATTGAATGTTATTCTAGTGTACAGACATGAAATAGAAAATATTGAGTTAACCTATAATTTGGATACATACTTTCCATATATTAGTCATTAGTCATTTCTAATAGCAGGGCTATAATAATGCATATATATATATATATATATATATATATATATATATATATATATATATATATATATATATATGCATTATTATAGCCCTGCTATTAGAAATGACTAATGACTAATATATGGAAAGTATGTATCCAAATTATAGGTTAACTCAATATTTTCTATTTCATGTCTGTACACTAGAATAACATTCAATACATTTCTTTATAAAAAATGTATAATACATGTAACACATGAAATCTGTTGCCATGTTTCATGAAAGACATCTGTAAAAATTGGGTGCTCTGTGTCGAGAATTGTATCTGCACCCAGCTTACGATTCAGTGCCAGCAATCAGGTCCTCCCACCGACCTTATATATAGAAAAAAAGTCCAAAGGGTTGCTGCACTTAAAAACTTTTGGTTGCTTTATTTCACATAGTCATGTGGAAAAATTACAAAGCAAGTACAATCTTTCCAGACGAAATCATGCCAATAGATGCCTATACAATACAGATATGGATGGATTACGTTTCAGGCTAGTATGCTTGCGCCCTTCCTAAGATCCATCAAAGCATATCTAACAGAACCACGGCAATCAATCATTTAAATACAAATTAGTGGGATACATCACATGTGGAAACAATATGGTTAATTGGTTCAATTCATAGTATATTCAGCACCTATGCAGATACGTGTTTTTTACACCATAGACACAAGATCTAACAAATAGCAGCTCTCTATCTCTTCATTCTTATTCTCCAAATATGTTCTATTAACCTATGAAAAATACATACATAGATAGAATGAGTATATCTATATACAGATCTCCCTATTTCAAAACACGTTTACATTTTTTCTTCGTTTGTATAATCACTTGTAAATCAAAATCATTAAACAAACAAATAAAAATCCAAATCAACATTTAAACCGTGTGGAGCAATAGTATTTAAAAGAATGTATCCAGTATATTTCCCTTTTTCTCAAAATCATTTCACGGTTTCCCCCCCTCCTGTTTTTCTCTATTCCCTCTAGGACCATATACTTTAATTGTGATACATTGTGTCCAAATTCCACAAAGTGTCTCGCTAGCGGTAGTTGTGTTAATTTATCACGTATTGAATATTTATGTCTTGCTATCCTATCTTTTACTTTTTGTGTAGTTTCTCCAACATACACTAAACCGCATGGGCACTTGATGGCATATATTACATATGATGATAATATCCACGTATAGGGATATTGAAGCCCCCATGTGGATGTGTAAAAAATGTTCCTTTTATCATAGAATTGCATTGTATGCATGACAAACATGGATATGATCCTAAATTTTTTTGTCCTAAAAATGTTGGTTTTATGATTGTAGATATAGGTTGGTCCGATTTTATTAATCGGTCCCGTATTGTTTTGCCTTTCCTATACGAGGACATGGGGGATTCCAGAATTCTTGTATCATCGGGTAACTAGTTCTTAAAAGGTTCCAATGTTTCTTAACTATCTGGGAAATGTTTTTAGAAAAAGGGTGGTACTGCATAATAAAGGGAATTCTCTTTGTTTCTCTATGGGTTGTTTTATTATGGTCAGTATTGAAAGATTCCATATCAACCAAGGTTCCAGGGCATCTTCTATTGATAAGTTTATTTTTCATTTCTTTAAGTCTCTGGTCACGGCACAGGGGATCACTCACGATCCGCTGTACCCTCAACATCTGACTTTTTGGAATTGACGAGAAAACATTAGGAGGATGAAAACTATTAAAGTGTAGTAATTGGTTACGGTATGTGGGTTTCACATACAGATCAGTAATGATCTGCCTGTTACTCAGCTTCAATGTAGTGTCTAAAAAAGAAATCTCATCTTTACCGATTTCGATATTAAACTTAAGGCCAGGTATTAAGTAATTGATATACCTATCAAACAGAAATAGGCTCTCCATGTTGTCATCCCATATAGCGAAAATATCGTCCACAAACCTATACCAACATTGGCAATGTTTAAGAAATAGCTTATTCACATAAATAAAAGAAGTTTCTATCATGTTCATAAATGCGTTCGCATATGAGGGTGCAACATTTGAACCCATCACTGTCCCATTTAGTTGCAGAAAATGGGTATCCTTGAAGAGAAAATAATTCTCCTCAAGGATAATTCTCAAAAGTTCAAGAAGGAACGAAATTTGTTCAGTTTTATAAATACCTGACTGGGTTAACAATCGCTGACATGCCTCAATTTCCAAACTATGAGGGATGATAGTAAACAGACTAGAGACGTCCCATGATATCAGAATGGAATCTGGTGACAACTTTATATCTTGGATTTTAGTCAAAAAATCCAGTTAAAGATAAAATTATTGATGATGAAACTATGGAATTTTTGGTATGTGAATATCCAGTTACACCGGTACGATATATGTTACCAAAAATCCATAAAGACCCTAAAAATCCCCCGGGACATCCCATTGTATTGGGTATGGGATCTGTGACAACCCATTTAGCACAATATTTGGATAAATGTTTAACACCATTATTGATGAACACCAAATCATATATAAAAGATACTACAGATTTTTTAACTAAAATCTAAGATATAAAGTTGTCACCAGATTCCATCCTGATATCATGGGACGTCTCTAGTCTGTTTACTATCATCCCTCATAGTTTGGGAATTGAGGCATGTCAGCGATTGTTAACTCAGTCAGGTATTTATAAAACTGAACAGATTTCGTTCCTTCTTGAACTTTTGAGAATTATCCTTGAGGAGAATTATTTTCTCTTCAAGGGTACCCATTTTCTGCAACTAAATGGAGCAGCGATGGGTTCAAATGTTGCACCCCCATATGCGAACGCATTTATGAACATGATAGAAACTTCTTTTATTTATGTGAATGAGCTATTTCTTAAACATTGCCAATGTTGGTATAGATTTGTGGACGATATTTTTGCTATATGGGATGACAACATGGAGAGCCTATTTCTGTTCGATAGGTATATCAATTATTTAATACCTGGCCTTAAGTTTAATATCGAAATCGGTAAAGATGAGATTTCTTTTTTAGACACTACATTAAAGCTGAGTAACAGGCAGATCATTACTGATCTGTATGTGAAACCCACATACCGTAACCAATTACTACACTTTAATAGTTTTCATCCTCCTAATGTTTTCTTGTCAATTCCAAAAAGTCAAATGTTGAGGGTACAGCGGATCGTGAGTGATCCCCTGTGCCGTGACCAGAGACTTAAAGAAATGAAAAATAAACTTATCAATAGAAGATGCCCTCGAACCTTGGTTGATATGGAATCTTTCAATACTGACCATAATAAAACAACCCATAGAGAAACAAAGAGAATTCCCTTTATTATGCAGTACCACCCTTTTTCTAAAAAAAATTCCCAGATAGTTAAGAAACATTGGAACCTTTTAAGAACTAGTTACCCGTTGATACAAGAATTCTGGAATCCCCCATGTCCTCGTATAGGAAAGGCAAAACAATATGGGTCCGATTAATAAAATCGGACCAACCTATATCTACAATCATAAAACCAACATTTTTAGGACAAAAAAATTTAGGATCATATCCGTGTTTGTCATGCATACAATGCAATTCTATGATAAAAGGAAAATTTTTTACACATCCACATAGGGGCTTCAATATCCCTATACGTGGATATTACACCTGCCAATCATCATATGTAATATATGCCATCAAGTGCCCATGTGGTTTAGTGTATGTTGGAGAAACTACACAAAAAGTAAAAGATAGGATAGCAAGACATAAATATTCAATACGTGACAAATTAACACACCTACCGCTAGCGAGACACTTCGTGGAATTTGGACACAATGTATCACAATTAAAATATATGGTCCTAGAGGGAATAGAGAAAAACAGGAGGGGGGGAAACCGTGAAATGATTTTGAGAAAAAGGGAAGTATACTGGATACATTTTTTAAATACTATTGTTCCACATGGTTTAAATGTTGATTTGGATCTTTATTTGTTTGTTTAATGATTTTGATTTACAAGTGATTATACAAAAGAAAAAAAAATGTAAACGTGTTTTGAAATAGGGAGGTCTGTATATAGATATACTCATTCTATCTATGTATGTATTTTTCATAGGGTAATAGAACATATTTGGAGAATAAGAATGAAGAAATAGAGATGTCGGCTGCTATTTGTTAGATCTTGTGTCTATGGTATAAAAACACGCATCTGCATAGATGCTGAATATACTATAAACCAATTAACCATATTGTTTCCACATGTGATGTATCCCACTAATTTGTATTTAAATGATTGATTGCACTGAATCTGTTAGATATGCTTTGACAGGTCTTAGGAAGGGCGCAAGCATACTAGCCCGAAACGTAATCCATCCATATCTGTATTGTATAGGCATCTATTGCCATGATTTTGTCTGGAAAGATTGTACTTGCTTTGTAATTTTTTCACGTGACTATGTGAAATAAAGCAACCGAAAGTTTTTAAGTGCAGCAACCCTTTGGACTTTTTTTTTATATATATATATATATATATATATATATATATATATATATATATATATATATATATATATACACAGTGGGGACGGAAAGTATTCAGACCCCCTTAAATTTTTCACTCTTTGTTATATTGCAGCCATTTGCTAAAATCATTTAAGTTCATTTTTATTGACAGAAAAACACAGAATTGTTGACATTTTTGCAGATTTATTAAAAAAGAAAAACTGAAATATCACATGGTCCTAGGTATTCAGACCCTTTGCTCAGTATTTAGTAAAAGCACCCTTTTGATCTAATACAGCCATGAGTCTTTTTGGGAAAGACGCAACAAGTTTTTCACAGCTGGATTTGGGGATCCTCTGCCATTCCTCCTTGCAGATCCTCTCTAGTTCTGTCAGTTTGGATGGTAAACGTTGGTGGACAGCCATTTTTAGGTCTCTCCAGAGATGCTCAATTGGGTTTAAGTCAGGGCTCTGGCTGGGCCATTCAAGAACAGTCATGGAGTTGTTGTGAAGCCACTCCTTCGTTGTTTTAGCTGTGTTCTTAGGGTCATTGTCTTGTTGGAAGGTAAACCTTCAGCCCAGTCTGAGGTCCTGAGCACTCTGGAGAAGGTTTTCGTCCAGGATATCCCTGTACTTGGCCGCATTCATCTTCCCCTTGATTGCAACCAGTCGTCCTGTCCCTGCAGCTGAAAAACACCCCCACAGCATGATGCTGCCACCACCATGCTTCACTGTTGGGACTGTATTGGAAAGGTGATGAGCAGTGCCTGGTTTTCTCCACACATACCGCTTAGAACTAAGGCCATCTTGGTCTCATCAGACCAAAGAATCTTATTTCTCACCATCTTGGAGTCCTTCAGGTGTTTTTTAGCAAACTCCATGCGGGCTTTCATGTGTCTTGCACTGAGGAGAGGCTTCCGTCAGGCCACTCTGCCATAAAGCCCCGACTGGTGGAGGGCTGCAGTGATGGTCGACTTTCTACAACTTTCTCCCATCTCCTGACTGCATCTCTGGAATGCAGCCACAGTGATCTTTGGGTTCTTCTTTACCTCTCTCACCAAGGCTCTTCTCCCCCGATAGCTCAGTTTGGCCGGACGGCCAGCTCTAGAAAGGGTTCTGGTCGTCCCAAACGTCTTCCATTTAAGGATAATAACACCACTTCCGACTCGACGCCCCGTTGAGCAAGCTAGAACTGCTTAGCTGATGACACCCTACCACATACCTCCTTCTCACACTGTGGTTACCCCCATCCAACAAATTTTCCCGAGAGGTTACCCTCCTCCACTATCTACAACTATTGTCCTGTGCTGGAGCATCTCTCGGACTGCTCCTTCACCTAACCTTCCTGATTGGCTAGTTGTCAACCCCCACACAGTAGTGTGCCCAGCTGCAGACATTCCACTACGAGTGCCCGCATTGTTCACACTCTGTACCTCTCCGATACCACGACATACTGAAGTGCATCGGCGAGTTCCGCCACCTCTCTTCGGTACACTCTAATGCCCCGTACACACGGTCGGATTTTCCGATGGACATTGTCCGATCGGAGCGTGTTGTCGGAAATTCCGACCGTGTGTGGGCGCCATCGGACATTTTCCATCGGATTTTCCGACACACAAAGTTAGACAGCAGGAGATAAAATTTTCCGACAACAAAATCCGATCGCGTCAATTCCGACCGTGTGTGGCCTGTTCCGACGCACAAAGTGCCACACATGCTTAGAAGAAATTCCGACACGGGACAGCTCGTTCTGGTAAACTTAGCGTTCGCAATGGATACAGCACTTTCGTCACGCTGCAATGTAAAAAATGGTTTAATACAGCGCACTCTCTTCTTCTTTATAATGTGACAAGAATTAAGTCGTTTTGCTGCTCATATTCACACACACTTCTCACAAACTTTTATTTGTGTTTTTTTAGTGGGATTCCCTCAATATATTGTTATTAGTTGTCACATCTGACAGTTTTATATTTTTTATGTTTTTTTTTTGTTTTTAAGCCTTTTTTTTTCTTTAATGTTTGGATTTTTTCCAAGGCTGATCTTTGTTCAATGTTATTTTTATTTTTACTCCAGAATATTTTTGTGTGTGTTTTGTGTGTCAAGTTACCCCAACACCATTGATATCTTTTATTATTTAATCTCAAGGAGATTTTTTGTTGTTGGTGACCCTTGTTCATTTCACATTGTATATTAGAAATGTACCTGAATCCTCACAAACAAACTGTCATTTTTGAAGTAAAACACATAGGAGAGTATAATTCAAAACAAAAATCCTTTATTAAGGGATCAGAACCAAACAAAGAGGAAGGCAACACTGGATCAACAGGAGAAATTAGTGAAGCCTGGGACCCCCACGGCAGACATCAATTCTTAAACATCAAAATTGGTGGCCTGAGGAGTCCATATATAAGGGAGGGCAGTCTGGTCCGGGATTCACAGAGACTCGGATAGCAGCAGATGACATCAGTGTCCCCAGGCTGTGGTACCACAAGAGGCTGCATCTTTTGGCCGACCAGACTGGATCCAGGGCAATCACTCTTTGGTCTTCCTTTCACACTTCCTTCCGGGCTGTGGCTGTGCTGTTGGAGATGTGGCAGGAGGAGGAGTAGGACCTGGAGGAAGAGGAGGAGGAGGACTGGGAGGACCTGGAGGAGGACTGGGAGGACCTGGAGGAGAGGGAGGAGGAGGACCTGCAGGAGGAGGAGGAGGACCATCCCAAAGCTGTGTGTGAGGTGTAATTTGGCCCCTCACACCTTTCTCCAGAGCCTCTGATATGAGGGCCTGACACATGGCTTTTTGGCCCTCCTCCATCCTCTGCATTTTATAGGCAATGAATGCAGCAATGTTCTCCTGCCTGGTGTGTGGTGCTCCCAGGACCTCTGTAGCCCTCCAAAAGAATCTGATAGCCGCCTCCTCTAGGGCACTCGTCCTACTGCCACTTTCTGTTTTCAGGGGGGGTGGAGGGACCTGCAGATCAGCCAGCCGGCTCGGCCCGGCCACCTCCTGGCTGAGACTTCCCTGTGTATGAAAAAAGGACATAGTTGTAATGTTTTGCATCATCAATCACAATCATAAATTAGTACTCCCAACTAACATATAGTTCACATCATTGATTGGACAAGCAGAAATATTTAGAGGAATGTTATACCTGGCTCAATCTGGGCTCCTCCACATATGGCCTGGAAGGCCCAGGTTGGACGTCAGAAGCCTCAGCCGGGGGGGAAGGAAGCGTGGAAGGAAGACTGGAGAGGGATGGCCTGGGTTCAGTCTGGCCTGCCAGAAAATGCAGCCTGTCGTAGTACAACATCCTGGGGACATAGATGTCATCTGCTGCTCCGGATCTCTGTGAATCCAGGACTTTCTTGCGCTCCCTCAGATATGTGCTCCTCAGGCCACCAATTAATATCTTTAAATAGGTGATGTCTGCCGTGGGGATCACCTGCTTCACAATTTCACACAATTGCTCCAGTGCTGCCTTCCTCTTTGCTTGGTTCTTGAAATGGGGGTGGGTAATCTCCCACAGACAGGGCAGCTCCCTTAGCATATCAATGAATAGTGACATGAAGTCAGTATCTCTCATTAAGATATCCATGTTCACTGCAAGACACAACACAAGACAAAGCCTAATGTCAGACCAAACTCTCCTAATCTTGTTACAATATAGGCCTCAATCTAGAAGCAGTATAGGCCCAAGTTTGTCTCTTACCTTCGTTCTTACGATCGGCGCGTCCAATGCTCCTTCCTCCGCTCACAGATCGTACGTAATACGCACGCGTGTTACGCCTTATACACACTGCGCATGCGTGTAACTCCACCCGCCCCTGACGTTCTTTCTAGTCTATTCCCAGCCCCTTTTCGTTCGGCGCAGTGGGGGAAGAGCATGATGGCGGAGTTACAACAGGTGCGTGATAATTCTAACAACAAGGAGGAGGAAAGCCCGGATCCAGGCACGTCCCGATCCAGAAGGAGACGTTTTAAGGCCACAAATATGTAGTTTGGGGAGATGTTGGAGATGGTAGACATCATGAGGAAGTCCGACTATGACGGAAAATATGGGCCTTACCCCCACCCCAACATCAGAAAGGCCAAAATCATTGGTAAAGTGGTCAGGAGTCTTGAGCGGAATTTCGGGGTACGAAGGTCTAAAGATCAGCTCAGGAAGCGGTGGCCGGACCTGAAGTTGAGAGGGCCAGAGCAGTACCGAAAGATCCGGAGAGTGCTGCAAAAAAGTAAGTAGTTGTGCTGTGTTCATATTCTTTCTGTCTTTATTCCGTTCGTTCTGCTCCATATGCTTTTAGTAATTGTAACGTTTAAAAAGGTCAACTTTAATGTTCATGGGCCCATTATTCGTTCATATCAAACATTTTTCTTTCGGCCTCTAGAACACCATTGTTTAGGCCATATGCATTTTCACACATTTTTTTTGGGCCTACTTGGATGCCAAATATTTGTTTGTGTAGATGGGTTTGTTACTAGAATGAAATGTAAACTAGATTGTGTGTAAGGAGAGGACACTGAGCAGCTGTTTTCACATCTGGACACTGGAGCACTATTGTGGGACACAAGAACACCATTTTTATTAGGGGGGGCACACAGGGGCTCCAGTGTATACTATAGGGGGTGCTACATCTGTGAAGCTTGTACTAAACAGGTAAAGTATTGCAGCTTGACAAAGGACAATAAAAAAAAGACATCTTTGAACTCGGCTAAAATAGAAAATTGTACCCCACTTCCAAGCAATGTTTCCTATTTCTAGTTCTGCCATCAAATATCTGTGTGCTAAGTATACCATTTTTGTTTTACATAGGGGAGAAAAGACTCGGGGACACTCCTCATCCCAGGAGACCAGAGACCCCCCCCTCTGGAAGAAGGGGAAATACCAACCCAAGAAGAAGAGCAGGAGGAAGAAGAAGACGTGGTGGAGATTGGCCCCACAACAGGTGAGTGTCTGCGACCACAGGCTCAGGTAAAAGAGATGGATGTTGGCAGATTTTTGAGAACTGTTTTTTTTGTTCTTTATCTCTTTTTAGGTGATCGTGATCCAGAACGCTTTACATCTGAAAGTGCCCAGATACTGATCGGGGAGATCATGGGGTGTAATCTCCAATTGCAAAACATCCAGCAACAAATCAGTGATGTTATTTAAAAAAAATAATAACATCATTGATGTTTTGGGGCGAATTTAAACCCCACAAAATCACCTGTTTTATCTTACAAAAATTTTTACAATGTTTAGAAAAGCCAAATTTGGAGGATGCACACAGTGTGCCAACATGTGCTATCTGCCATCACGGGAGATCAATGGACGCGTTTTGGGGGTGCAACCCCTTCCTCAATTATAAAGTAGCGTTGAGGAATGGCTTGCTCCCCCAAAACACGTCCCTTGATCCCCCCTGATGGCAGATAGCACATGTTGACATTGGGAAATTTGTGTGCATCTTCCAAATTTGGCTTTTCCAGGGGTGATTTCCCCCCATCTGAACGCTATATCAAACCCAGTTCCTAAATACTGATGTCTGATATAGCCTTCAGGTTTTACCTAATGTGAACTTTGTAAGTTCAAGTTTTTTGGCTTTCTTGTTGGTTTTACACAGGCCTGTTTTATCTAAAATGGATATTTCGATTTTTGATAATGCCCCCCCAAAAATTGTTATACAACAAACATGTTGTTTTGTTTTAAAAACCTTTGGTAAATGCACATGTGATTGTGCAGGTATAAAAAAGTGCCTTACTCAAGAATGTGTGGATTATTGTCTCAACACTACAACACTTTTGGGGTGATGTAATTGCTGTTTTATGCAAAAATGGGGGTTATTTCCTAAGGGCAAATACACTTTGCACTACAAGTGCAGGTTCAGTGCAGTTGCAAGTGTACTTGTAGTGAAATGTGTTTTTGCATTTAGGAAGTACCAGCCAACACTATTCTTTATAAGGTTACCCAATCACGACATTTTCTGCACTCAACACATTTCTGTCAGGGTCAGCTCAAACAAACACAAGCAGTAAATGTCCACCAAGAATTGCTTTTGGTTGTTTTTTATTTGAAAAAGGTGTCACAGATTGTCTGGCATATTGATAGCCCCCCTACCCGCAAAGAACTCCAGGTATCGTAACCGGACATCACGGGCACTCAGGGAGGGCAAGCCAGGACGGCCGCTTTCAAGCGCCGTCATTGTTGATGTATTTGGTATTCCGGCCTCAGGCCCAACTGAGCCAGCATAGTTGGCTGAATGTTTTCTTAAAAAATTATGGAGAACACAGCACGCCAGTATAATATGGTTCAGTTTATACTCCGCCATATGGATGGGTATCAGAAATAGTCGGAACCGGCTGGCCAGGATTCCAAATGTGTTCTCCACCACTCTTCGGGCTCTGGCCAGCCGGTAATTAAAAACCCTCTGTTCCGGGGTGAGGGTCCTCATCGGGAATGGCCGCATCAGGTGGTCCCCCAGCGCAAATGCTTCATCAGCAACGAACACAAATGGGAGACCTTCAACATTGTCCTCTGGAGGTGGCAAGTCCAAGCTGCCATTCTGGAGACGCCTGTAGAACTCCGTCTGGGTGATGACTCCACCATCGGACATCCGGCCATTCTTCCCCACGTCCACATACAAGAAGTCGTAATTAGCCGACACCACCGCCAACATCACTATACTATTAAACCCCTTGTAATTATAATAGTATGACCCCGAGTTGGGTGGTGGGATGATGTGGACGTTTTTCCCATCAATTGCCCCTCCGCAGTTAGGAAAGTCCCACCGCTGGGCAAAGTGGGAGGCCACAGTCTGCCATTCCTGTGGCGTGGAAGGAAACTGTTGAGGAAAAAACAATAAACATTACTATTTTTTCACAGAAACATGGCAAGCAGATTAGACACAAACATTATGGGTCAACCTCCAGATAGCATTTACTAAGGGGAATTTTACAACAACAAAGTATAAGGTACACCTATCATATTCCCCCTCCCCCCTCTCATGGGCCATTTCTAACATTATAGGGGGGGGGGAACTCTTGGACAGGTAACCCTCTTCACTTCATTGAGAGATGAATGCCTAAATACAGGGTATTACTTGGAACAGCCCCTCCTTAGTTACACTATTGGCAGACCACTGGACAGGTAAGAAGTGTCATAATACAAAGATATAAATACACACTGTACACATTTGAGGACATTTGAACATTCTGCTATTACCTATCAAGATAATAATAGGATACAAGAACTTTAAACAGTACCATTGGAAAGTAGACAGGCAGGCCCTTGCACTACATGCTTTGGGGAATTCATCCATAAATCTGACCAGTAAAGAGATGGGTATAGTGTGTATGGGTTTGGCAAAATCAGCAGATAGATGATTGAGGATAATGAATTGGGATCAGCTGACTTAGCAGTTGGGGAGGGGAGGGTTACAAAAAATTTGGGGACACCACAAAAAAAAGCCTCTGGCACTCTGCCTGAATTTAAATCAAAAATAACATTTCCAAACATTTTAGGGGGTGTTTGGGGTAAAGCACTACTATGGAGCTGATAAAATACATTGTTAAGTGACTACATGAGGTGAATATAGGGCAGAAGACACCATGCTGGGGAGGTTATTGAAGGGCAAATATGTATGAAGGACCTAAAATAATAATGACATAAAAATCCAGCATGCATGAGGACAAAGGGGACATTCACAGCATATTACAATCATGGTAATTAGGGAATGAGGAAAGAAATACAATATATTATCAAACATTCAATACAATAAAATGTGATATAAAAGGATAAAAATCTTACCTTCATATACTCCTTCTGCAGGACCTGGATGATGGCAGAACAGGTCTCTGGGATGATG
Source organism: Aquarana catesbeiana (assembly GCF_042186555.1). Lineage (NCBI taxonomy): Eukaryota > Metazoa > Chordata > Amphibia > Anura > Ranidae > Aquarana > Aquarana catesbeiana. The sequence goes on along the minus strand of NC_133329.1, from coordinate 232,521,173 downwards.
ATACCCAGAGCCTGGGGGGAGATGCCTGTCGAGAACTTCAAGTCCTGCAGACTTCTCCCTGTGGCCAAATACCGCAAGGTAGCGACCAACCTCTGCTCCGGAGTGATGGCTTGCCTCATGCAGGTATCCTGCCTGCTGATATAGGGGGTCAGCGAAGCCAACAAATGGTGAAACACGGGGTCCGTCATCCTGAGAAAGTTCCTGAAATCATCAGGATTATTCTCACGGATCTCACGGAGCAAAGGCATATGACAGAACTGGTCACGCTGAAGCAACCAATTCTTGGTCCATGAACTCCTCCCCACCCTGTTCATGGACTGGACTTGTGTCAAGGTCAGGACCCCAACACCAAGCCCCCGCACAGCACGAACTCTACGAGGAGTACGCATACGAAACATGGCTAGAAAATGGTCGGCTGCTCAGAACGAAGTAACAGAACGCACTGAAGAACAGCAAGGCCTGTGAAGAGCGACCTGAAAAACAGCAACGAGCAGGCAAGATCACACAGAAAACTCCGATACGAACTGACTGCACGCACTGAAGAGCAGATACAAACCCACAAGCACAAACTGAACGTCAGAAAACGATCTGAAAGCCACGAGTCTGAAAAAGCGCGAATCGTCTCTCACCAAACTTTTACTAACACGAGATTAGCAAAAGGAGCCCAAAGGGTGCCGCGCTTGGTTCTGAATCGGCCTTTTCTAGTCTCGTCGTACGTGGTGTACGTCACCGCGTTGTTGTCGATCGGAAATTCCGACAACTTTGAGCGACCGTGTGTAGGCAAAACAAGTTTGAGCCAACATCCGTCGGAAAAAATCCTAGGATTTTGTTGTCGGAATGTCCGAACAAAGTCCGACCGTGTGTACGCCCTATTAGAGATTGCATTTCTTATCTTATAAAACCGGCAACCAACAACAGATTAAAAACCGTAACACGAAAACCTTAAGCGACACAGGGCTCAAGAATATTCAATACATTAACCCCATTAAGTGACTCCACCTAAAAACGTCTACACGGTTTTCCCCTCCCTCCCTTCCCCCTCACCATGGCAGACGATAATCACGCAAGTGCTTCACACCACAACTCGCCGCAAGTGCCCCATTAAACTCAAACTTTGCTCCATTAATATCCGTGGACTCAACACTCCCGAAAAAAGATCTCAACTGCTCTATTCTCTTCAGAGGTCCAAGGCACACATTGCCCTCATTCAAGAAACCCATTTCAGGACTGACAGCATCCCCAAACTTCACAATCCCCACTTACCGACTGTATACCACGCTTCAAGTGATGAGGCTAAATCAAAAGGAGTATCCATCCTGATATCAAAACACTGCCCCATTCTGATAACGGAAGTCCTTAAGGATGCTCGTTTCTTGTTTATTAAGGGTACACTACATGATAGGCCCATGACAATAGTGAATCTCTATGCCCCCAACACACAACAAGTCTCCTTTTTCTGCAACACTTTGCAACAACTTACGAGCTTTCAATATGGCACCTTGATTGTAGGGGGGACTTTAATGTGGCTCTGAACCCGCCACTAGACACCTCGAATGGGGCATCCTCCCTGACTTATAGAGCCCTTCGGAAGATAAAAACTTTACTTCGTGACCTAACTTTACATGACACATGGCGCACATTGCACCTGAATGTTAAGGATTTCACTTTCTTTTCACCTCCTCATGACAAATATTCTAGGATCGACCACTTCTTCATTTCACAAAATGATTTGACCTTGCTCACTGACACCTCGATTGATCCCATGCTGCTCTCAGACCACAACCCGAACTCCATGACTCTGACGCTCCCGAAAACACGCGTTAGATCAAATATTTGGCACCTCGACAACTCTCTTTTGACAGATGTAGACTCTACGATTAAAATACATGAAAACCTCTCCCATTACTTCATGGAAAACACTCCAGAGGAATCCTCCCCTGTTACTATCTGGGCCGCCCATAAATGTGTCATCGGGGGGAACTCATCTCCTTAACAGCCAAAAGGCACAAACTTAGAAAGGCACACATTGAAAAACTGATGGCACGCATTCGCTCGCTAGAACAAGCTCACAAACTGTCACTGGCTACATCATCACTAAATGAGTTACGACAGGCTTGGGAGGAAATACTAGGGGAATTACACACAACACTGAAACGAAAATACGCTCTATCTCAAAAACTGTTCTGTGAGTTCGGTAACAAATCCGGGAAACTACTGGCCAGGGCCCTTCAAGTCAAATGAGCAGCACATACTATTCACACCATTAAAGATACCTCTGGTAACGTGAAAGCCTCCCCAGTAGACATTGCAGACCAATTCGTACATTATTTTTCACAACTGTACAACTTGCCCCCCCCCCAACCGCGTCTGTCGCAACCTCAGAACGCACGCAAATGATAAACGATTTCCTATCGCAATACTGCCCAGCACCACTGTCTTTGACTGAAGCGACAGATTTAGACCTCCCAATGTCAATAGAAGAGACACTGAATGCCCTGAAACAGTTGAAAAAGGGTAAAAGCCCAGGCCCTGACGGCCTCACGGTCAGCTACTATAAATAGATAGATATTCACCACAACCATTATAAACTGGCTGCCTGCTTTTCCTCTGCGATCCCATTACCACTATCCCCAACTTTCTTAAAGATTTTTCACTTTTTAAAACTCTATCGAACCTCCACATTAACTTTGCTAAATCCAAAGCCCTAAACATCTCATTACCGACATCGCTAGTGACACAATGCCGAACCAACGTCCCCTTCGGTTGGGAACCACATGCAATCTCATACCTAGAAATCAAAATCCCTACTAAATTGAATGACCTATATGCCCTGAACTTTCTACCCATCCTACAAAAGATTCAGAAGGACCTTCAAAAATGGCATAACGGCACCTTCTCATGGTTCGGCAGAATCGCCATACTGAAAATGAATATCCTACCCAGACTCCTTTACCTATTTCAGGCTATCCCCATTAAACTCCCTCCTACATTCTTCGCATCTTATAAGAGGATGTGCAGAAATCTCATCTGGACTTCCAAGACCCCCAGACTAAGTTGGGAAAGACTAGTGCACCCAAAACTACAAGGAGGACTGGGCCTCCCAGATCTCCAAAAATACCACTGGGCTTGTTACCTTACTAGAATTGTAGACTGGCACATACACAAATGTAACAAAGATTGGACCCACCTTGAAAATTCCTTTGCGAAAATGCCGGTTGCGTATCTACCATGGATCAACTTTAAATCCATTCTTAAAACATACATGGCGCACCCGTTAATAGGACCCACAATGCTGCTTTTTAGATCTGCATGCAAAACTCTCAGACTTAACCCCTCACCCGGTCCCTTGACCCCGCTAGACCAAAACCCGGACTTCTCCCCTGGTCTATTCTTACTCAACCCGGATGACTCACCCCCTGCTCCTCCGCTTAGAGCCCAACAATTCTTCCATAATGACGAACTTTTGCCTCACTCAGTAATTGCCGCTAAATTCCCCGACCGACACATACCCTTTTTAAACCCGCTGCTCAATGGCACCGTGACCACACACCCTTCGAAGCGCTGTGCACAGGCACTGAGCCCCAAAGGCATTTAATCTCAGCTACGTATGCGCTCCTATTTCAGGACGAAAATGCTAAAGGAGATAAAATCATACGACAATGGGAGACAGAATTGAATATAGACTTGCCCAAGGAAGATTGGGAACGCATACACACTTATATTCACAAAGGCTCCCTTAATTCTTCTACTCAAGAAAATACATATAAAATCTACTCAAAATGGTACAGAACACCCGATCGGTTACATAAATTCCATCACTCCGTCTCCCCACTCTGCAGGCGATGCAACTCCACATCTGGTGGGATTGCACGCTCATACAACCATTTTGGGTGGAAATTCACCGCCTCATTGCTCAAATCACAACGTACACCCCACAATTCACACCAGCACAATACATGCTCCACCACACCTCCTTGCCCATGGCAAGATATAAGAAATCTCTTACTCTGCACCTAATTAATGCAGCCAACCAATGTATACCGACCCATTGGAGCAATACCGACCGCCCTACCATATCAGACTGGGTCCGTAGAGTAGCCAAAATTGCGGAAATGGAAAATCTTATACATCAGGCCAAGGATAATCCGCAGAAATATAGGGAAACATGGGCTTGTTGGTTGCACTATAGAGACTCTGCAAATGCCACGGATCCGACAACATATACCACCACACCACACTTGGGATGAATGTCTCAAATTCTTTCAACTCCATCACAGCTCACTTTACCCTGTGCATGGTTTCTACCCCCCCTCCCCTGACCTATCCCCCCTTCGCTACACATTAACCCCTGGGTCAACCTTACACTCCGTCCTCTGTATCAGACCTTACTTACAAATGGACCCAACTGACCGGCCACTTAGAAGACCCATACATGGATACAGTTCCATTGTGATGGGGCTTACCTCAACTTCACAACAAACCGACTATGTTCAACACTCAGCAATAAAAATCCATTGCCCCCTCCCACTCACAGTTTTGATCCCGTTAGGGGTGAGTGGGTCATGTGGTGGCGTACCTTTGTTTACACCCTAATAATACTTGGAGCCCCATTACTATGTATCCGTCCCCCCATCACTGGGAATATGGAGACCACCATGCTACCTCTGTCACCATTGTTATTATTTCCTGCTGATAAACGCAGAAACGTTCCTTTATCGAGATCTCACCATAAAATCTATCCGGTTTTTGAAATCTACATTGCAAGTGTATACCACTGTTACGGTTGTACTGTTTGATATATCTTGTATATTACTGCTTACCTTCTGTACGTTCCTTTTTCTTGTCATCTCTGTAATTTTGAAAAAAATTTAATACAAATTTTATGGAAAAAAAAAAAAAGTGAATACACTCTAAGTGAAAATGTTCAAATTGGGCCCAAAGTGTCAATATTTTGTGTGGTTACCATTATTTTCCAGCACTGCCTTAACCTTCTTGGGCATGGAGTTAACCAGAGCTTCACAGGTTGCCACTGGAGTCCCTCTTCCACTCCTCCATGATGACATCACGGAGCTGGTGGATATTAGAGACCTTGCGCTCATCCACCTTTCATTTGAAGATGCCCCACAGATGCTCAATAGGGTTTAGGTCTGGAGACATGCTTGGTCAGTCCATCACCTTTACCCTTATGCCGCATACACACGGGCGGACTTTTCGACCGGACTGGTCCGACAGACTTTCTGGCGGACTTTCGACGGACTTTTGACGGACTTCCGATGGACTTTTTTAACGAACGGACTTGCCTACACATGATCACACCAAATTCCGACGAATTCGTATGTGATGACGTACACCGGACTAAAATAAGGAAGTTGATAGCCATAGCCAATAGCTGCCCTAGCGTCGGTTTTTGTCCGTTGGACTAGCATACAGACGAGCGGATTTCTGGGTCCGGCGGAGTTACGACGTAAATTTTGAAGCATGTTCCAAATCTAAAGTCCGTCAGATTTGCGACTGGAAAAGTCCACTGAAGGTCCTGTGAAGCCCACACACGATCGGATTGTCTGCCGGATTTGGTCCATCGGCATCCGTTGGACCAGTCCGGTCGAAAAGTCGGACCGTGTGTACGCTGCATAAGCATCTTTAGCAAGGCAGTGGTCGTCTTGGAGATGTGTTTGGGGTCGTTATCATGTTGGAATACTGTCCTGCGGCCCAGTCTCCGAAGGGAGGGGAACATGCTCTGCTTCAGTATGTCACAGTACATGTTGGCATTCATGGTAACCTCAATGAACTCTAGATCCCCAGTGCAGGCAGCACTCATGCAGCCCCAGACCATGACACCCCCACCGCCATGCTTGACTGTAGGCAAGACACACTTGTCTTTGTACTCCTCACCTGGTTGTCCCCACACTCGCTTGACACCATCTGAACCAAATAAGTTTATCTTGGTCTTATCAGACCACAGGACATGGTTCCAGACCAATTTGATGCAGTGTGCGGTGTATGGTCTGAGCCCTGACAGGCTGACCCCCCACTACTTCAACCTCTGCAGCAATGCTGGCAGCACTCATACATCTATTTCCCAAAGACAATCTCTGGATATGACGCTGAACACGTGCACTCAACTTCTTTGGTCGACCATGGTGTGGCCTGTTCTGAGTGGAACTTGTCCTGTTAAACGGCTGTATGGTCTTGGCCACCGTGCTGCAGCTCAGTTTCAGGGTCTTGGCAATCTTCTTATAGCCTAAGCCATCTTTATGTACAGCAGCAATTCTTTTTTTCAGATCCTCAGAGAGTTCTTTGCCATGAGATGGCATATTGAACTTAAAGTGACCAGTATATGAGAGAGCGAGAACACCAAATTTAACACACCTGCTCCCCATTCACACCTGAGACCTTGTAACACTAACGAGTCACATGACACCGGGGAGAGAAAATGGCTAATTTGGCCCAATTTGGACATTTTCACTTAGGGGATTACTCACTTTTGTTGCCAGCAGTTTAGACATTAATGAATGTGTGTTGAGGTATTTTGAGGGGACAGCAAATTTACACTGTTATACAAGCTGTACACTCACTACTTTACATTGTAGCAAAGTGTCATTTCTTCTGTGTTGTCACATGAAAAGATATAATAAAATAGTTACAAAAATGTGAGGGGTGTACTAACTTTTGTGAGATACTATATATATATATATATATATATATATATATATATATATATATATATATACACACAGTTGTGCTCATTAGTTTACATACCCTGGCAGAATTTATGATTTCTTGGCCATTTTTCAGAGAATATGAATGACGAATGATAACACATTGAATTACAAAATGAGGGGTTAAGGGAATTTAAGTGAACCTGTGACCAGGTAAGGCCAACTGTTCCATCCCTTGGGACTTTACATGAAAATGTGGCCTGGCCCCTTGTTCTCTTCCCCCCCTTTTTTGAATGATAACACATAAATATTTCCATCACTCATGGTTAGTGTTTGGCTGAAGCCATTTATTATCAATCAACTGTGTTTACTGTTTTAAATCATAATCACAACAGAAACTACCCAAAATGACCCTGATCAAAAGTTTACATACCCTGGTGATTTTGGCCTGATAACATGCACACAAGTTGACACAAAGGAGGTTGAATGGCTATTAAAGGTAGCCATCCTCACCTGTGATCTGTTTGCTTTTAATTAGTGTGTGTGTATAAAAGGTTCTGGACTTCTTACAGACCCTTGCATCTTTCATCCAGTGCTGCAGTGACGTTTCTGGATTCTGAGTCATGGGGAAAGCAAAAGAATTGTCAAAGTATCTGTGGGAAAAGGTAGTTGAACTGTATAAAACAGGAAAGGGATATAAAAAGTTATCCAAGGAATTGAGAATGCCAATCAGCAGTGTTCAAACTCTAATCAAGAAGTGGAAAATGAGGGGTTCTGTTAAAAACCAAACCACAGTTAGGTAGACCAACTAAAATTTCAGCCACAACTTCCAGGAAAATTGTTCGGGGGGCAAAGAAAACAAATAACTTCAGGTGAAATACAGGACTCTCTCAAAACATGTGGTGTGGCTGTTTCAATATGCACAATAAGGAGACACTTGAAGAAAGCTGGGCTGCATGGTTGAGTCGCCAGAAGAAAGCCATTACTATGCAAATGCCACAGAGTATCCCACTTACAATACCCCAAACAGCACAGAGACAAGCCTCAAACCTTCTGGCACAAAGTCATTTGGAGTGATGAGACCAAAATTGAGCTTTTTGGCCACAACCATAAACACTACATTTGAAGAGGAGTCAACAAGGCCTATGATGAAAGGTATCCCATTCCTACTGTGAAACACAGAGGTGGATCACTGATGTTTTGGGAATGTGTGAGCTACAAAGACACAGGAAATTTTGGTCAAAATTGATGGCAAGATGAATCCAGTATGCTATCAAAAAATACTGGAGGAAAATTAGCATTCATCAGCCAGGAAGCTGCGCATGGGATGTACTTGGACATTCCAACATAACAATGATCCAAAACACAAGGCCAAGTCGACCTGTCATTGGTTACAGCAGAATAAAGTGAAGGTTCTGGAGTGGTCATCTCAGTCTCCTGACCTCAATATAATTCTCCACTCTGGGGAGATCTCAAACATGCAGTTCATGCAAGACAGCCCATGAATTTACAGGAACTGGTGGCTTTTTGCCAAGAAGAATGGGCAGCTTTACCATCTGAGAAGATAAAGAGCCCCATCCACAAATACCACAAAAGACTTCAAGCTGTCATTGGTGTTAAATACACGGTATTAAGAACTGGGGTATGTAAACTTTTGATCAGGGTCGTTTGGGTAGTTTCTGTTGTCATTATGATTTAAAAAGAGTAAACACAGTTGATTGATAATAAATGGCTTCAGTCAAACACTAACCATGAGTGAAAGAAATGTTTTTGTGTTATTCATATTCTCTGAAAAATGGCCAAGAAATAATAAATTCTGCCAGGGTATTCAAACTTATGAGCACAACTGTATATAAATGAAATTACTTTTTTACTTGTTTCATACTATTGTCACAAATAAATAATGCTTACTAACCACTCTACCTCATTCAAAGTCCCACATTCCTTTCGTGTTTACCTGAATCAGGGACTTTTGCAGTTTTGCAGTGACCGGATTTCACTTCCAGTTCACTTGTTTGTCTTTCTTACCCTAGAAGTAATTTTCCAAGTTCAGTCAACTAGTGAACAAACAGGGAAAGCAGTTAACCCCTTCTCAATCTTTGAAGAATCTTGGAGTAGCGTTTCATACCCGAATAAGTCAAGTGTTTTTTTTAAACCTGCTAAATTCCCGAACTGAAAATCTGTGTATGAAGAGTCATGGAGACAGCATTTATGTCATCGAGGGATTGCATTGTCCCCATTAGGACCTTTTACAGCGGCCATTCCAGTGGTGGGCCAGGTGGCACATTGGAGCGTTTCAGTTTGCCTTCCTATGTCAATGGTATGGGCTGTCTATGGAACAGAAGGTCTTAGTGTCTGCACAAATTATCAGGAACTGGATTTTTGAACATCACCAGTGTGCAACATTGATTCCCTGGAAGCCCAGGTTCTGAATCTAGGAAAGCAACTGTCAACACTGAAAAGTATCTCCATCCCAAAGGAGAGCTGGGAACATACCCGGCAGGTGCCGGCAGGGGTCAGCACAGAGGCAGGTGGAGACAAAGTTGTGCAGGCACCAAAGAGTAGATGGGTGACAGTCAGGAAGGGTAGAGGGGAAAGAGTCACGGAGGCCGATCTTGAGCTTGAACATCCCAATAAGTATACGACAGCGGGAGATTAGGGAAGTAAACCAGTGGCTGAGGAGCTGGTGTAGAAAAGAGGGGTTTGGGTTCCTGGAGAACTGGGCTGACTTTTCATTAGGTTACCAGCTCTTTAGAAGAGACGAACTGCACCTATATGAGGAGGGAGCAGATCTGCTGGGAGTGAAAATGGACAAAAAGTTAGAGGGGCTTTTACCCTAGGTGATGGGGGGGAGGGTCCAGACAGAGCTAGCCAGTGTGGAACGTATTTCAGTGGGTAGTATTGGGGGCATTATTGGTAGGTTGACTAACACACCTAAACTCATGGTAAGTATAGTAACAAGTCCTATTTGCAACCTCAGAATACTCAATAAGGAGATAGTATGCATCCGGACAAAACTACGAGGCATGTTCACTAATGCCAGAAGAAGATGGGAGAACTGGAGCTGCTACTGTATGAGGAGGAATTCAATTTTGTGGGAATTTCAGAGACCTGGTTCAATAGCTCTCAAGTTTGGCTGGCAACCATTCAAGAGAATTCCCTATATCACCTGATATACAGGTGAATGTGAGGGATGACAAATCTAATGTGGTAAAGGAAGAGGTGGAATCCTTATGAGTATAGTTACAAAGGGAGGAAAACAAGGAGAAAGTAATACTATGAGTATGATATAGGCCCCCTAACCTGAGGGAGGAGGGGGAGACGGACCTCCTATCACAGTTTGAAATGGCGGCAAGGATGGGAAGCGTCATTATAATGGGGGATTTTAATTATCCAGACATAGACTGGGCAGATGGAACCGCGCATTCATCTAAGGGTCGCCATTTCCTAAATGTCTTACAGGAGAATAACATGGGTCAAATGGTAAATGCACCAAAAAGAAAGAATGTGTTACTAGACCTACTGATTACTAACAATACAGACTTGATCGCGGACGCGGATGTAGAAATAAGGGGCGACTTAGGAAACAGCGATCACAGGTCAATTAGCTTCATCATTAATCACACAAATAGGAAACATAAGGGGAATACAAAGACACTGAATTTCAAAAGAGCCAACTTCCAGAAACTACTCTCCTTGCTAGAAGATACTAAATGGGATAAAATCCTAGGAATAAAGAAAAGGAGGAAAAATGGGTGTGCTTATCGAGCACATTAAATAAGGGTATTAGCCAGTGCATCCCAAAGGGTAATAAATTTAAAAGAGCTAATAAATGCACTGGGTGGCTTAACGCGAATGTAAAAATTCATTAAAAAACGAAACCAGAAAGCCTTCAAAAAATACAAGGCTGAGTGGTCATCATCAGCATTCCAACTGTACAAAGAATGCAATAACAAATATAAGGGTGTAATCATGGCAGCTAAGATAGAACACAAAAGGCACATAGTGGAGGAGAGTAAAAAAAATCCCAAGAAATTCTTTAAGTACATAAATAATAAAAGACGGAGGATAGATCATATTGGCCCCATAAAGAATGATGAAGGGAACCTGGTCACTAAGGATGGTGAGATGGCAAAGGTTTCAAATGTATTCTTCTTCTCAGTCTTCACAAGGGAAATAGGGGGCTTCAGTAACCAAAACCGCAATGTTTATCCTCATGACACGTCATAGGAAGCACCCTCATGGTTAACAGGGGATAAATTTATAAACAGATTTGAAAAACTTAACGCAAATAAGTCACCAGATGGCTTGCACCGAGGGTCCTTAAGGAACTCAGTCAAGTAATTGCCAGACCTTTGTTCCTAATTTTTATGAACAGTCTACTGACTGGTATGGTACCAGCTGATTGGAGAAAAGCCAATGTAGCAACAATCTTTAAAAAAGGACCAAGATATATCCCTTGAAACTACAGACCAGTTAGCCTAACATCAATATTATGAAAGCTCTTGGAAGGGATTATAATGGACAGTATTCAAGATTTTAGTAATGAAAACTGTATCATTAACACTAATCAGCATCCAAACAAATCTATGAGGAGGTGAACTGCCATCTAGATGAAGGAAGGACCATAGATGTAGTGTATCTGGATTTTGTAAAGGCATTTGATATAGTTCTCCACAAACGTTTACTGTACAAGCTAAGGTCTGTCGGCATGGACCAAAGTGTGAGTACCTGTATTGAAAACTTGCTACAAGGGCGAGTTCAGAGGGTAGTGATACATGGGGAGTACTTGGAATTGTCCAATGTGGAAAGTGGGGTCCCTCAGGGTTCTGTCCTGGACCAATCCTATTTAATTTATTCATAAATGATCTGCAGGATGGGATAACAGCTCAATCTCAGTATTTGTGGACGATACTAAGCTAAGTATGGCAATAGCTTCTGCGCAGGATGTGGAAACCTTGTAGAAGATCTGAACAAATTAATGAGATGGGCAACTACATGGCAAATGAGGTTTAATGTAGAAAAATGTAAAATAATGCATTTAGGTGGCAAAAACATGAATGCAGTATATATATATAGATGGGGTAATGGCGCTCCCTAAAATTTGGTTGGGCAGGTGAGTGATATAGAGTACCCGTAGTAGTTGGGACCGATATATAACTCCACGGCGGGTAGCCCCACCTAGGTGAATTGTAAAAATAAATACCAGACACCCGTGAAATAACAACTCTCCCTCCACGTCCGTGTATGTGCAAGTTTAGAGAGTATGAAAAAAACTATGATAATGAAAAATTATTAGTGTTGGTAGATGTGCCTACCTTATTTAAACATACATTTCATGTGAATGCAACCGTGAATAGTGCCTTATTTGGTATGCCAACCATATATGTGTACACACTCCAAAAGTATGTAATACTGTGCCTGTGACTAAAATACAAATGTTAATACCTCAAATGGACATAGGTACCAATAAGTGTTTATACATTGAGAACCTAAATATATATTAGTAAAGCACCCCAATACATATAGGCCTCTGCCAGATTATAGATCCTCAACCATAATACTTTAACCTTAATTGGTTGTTAATCACTTTAAGAGTGTATATAAACAGTCCACAATTGTTAAACAGTCCATAGTTGTGAAAAAATCTTCAATACGGTGTAAAAAACAAACACAAAAAATCAATCACAAAAATAAAAATAAAAATCGTGACTTGAGTGTATTCAACGTCCTTGGTGACTTAGTGCTCCCCCTCAAGGGTCCCCACTCACCGGATCCATTCACCCCAAAGGGGTAATTCGCATATAGGTGTAACCTCTGCGATCTCCCTGCCAGCGTGGTGGATGGATTTCCCAGGATGGTCCTCAGCATATACAGGATGATGGAGCTTCGTCACTCATATAGAAAAAAGGAACGGTGGACTCCCATAGTGTAATAATTAAAATAATATTTTTTCCAACATAAAAATCTTTAATTAAAAATACTACTATAGTCCCGATCAGCTGGCTATAGTAATACAGCAGCAATAAAATCTAAATGTATATGCACACCATAGGCATAGGTATGCAACCTAATTGTGCCTAGCAAAAAACGTTCTCATAAGCAAAGAATTCCCTAGCCGGGTAGCTAGTATCGCAAGGTGGAAGTAAACCGAGCGTTTGCACTCCACCTGCATTCCACCGGCCTAGTAAGCGGAAATGACGTAGCGTAGCGTGAAAACATGAATGCAATCTACTAACTAGGGGGAGAACCTCTGGGGGAATCTAGGATGGAAAAGGACCTGGGGGTCCTAGTAGATGACAGGCTCAGCAACGGCATGCAATGCTGAAAGCAAACCGAATAGAATATTGGCATGCATTAAAAAGGGAGTTAGCCCCAGAAATAAAATGATAATTCTCCCACTCTACAAGACTCTGGTCTGGCCACACCTGGAGTATGCCATCCAGTTCTGCGCCTCAGTCCTCAGAAAGGATAGGCTGGAAATGGAGAGAGTACAGAGAAGGGCAACAAAGCTAATAAAAGCACTGGAGGATCTTAGTTATGAGGAAAGATTACAAGCACTGAATTTATTCTCTCTGGAGAAGCTTGGGAGGGGATATGATTTCAAAGTACAAATACCATACTGGTGACCCCACAATAGGGATAAAACTTTTCTGCAAAAGGGCATTTAAAAAGACTTGCAGCCATTCACTAAAATTAGAGGAAAAGCGATTTAACCGGAAACTGCGTAGAGGGTTCTTTATGGTAAGAGTGGTAAGAATGTGTAATTCTCTTCTGGTTTCAGCAGGGAGCATAGATAATTTAAAAAAACTATTAGATAGGCACCAAACAACCACAACATACAGGGATATACAATGTAATATTGACATAAAAGAGCACTCACACAGATTGGACTTGTGTCTTTTTTCAACCTTACCAACTATGTAACTACTGTATGTAACTATGTAACCATTATTGGCTCTATGAGACATTCCAGCGGTAGTTCTAATTCTCATAGAGACTCCAATGAACACGCAACTTCTGGTGTTTGCAACAAGGTACAAAGGTGAAATTATAGTAGATGAGTTGCCATTGATAATGAAGAGTCTTCTGAGGAGGCCTTGGTTTTCATTGCTACTCCAGATGTCATCAGCACCACCAATCCGGTTTCTGGTCAAACAAGAGCTTTTATGCCAAAGTCAATGTCAAGCCCCAATCCACTGCTTTTAATAGCCTGGCTATTGAACCAGCCAGACTAGTGGTGCAGGGATTCTCATCAAAGGTGGTTCAGACCTCGGTGAAGGCCACAAGATCATCCATGAATGCTACATATGAGAGAATATGAAGGAAGTTTGTTTTGTATGCTCAGCAAAAGATTTCTCTCCTGTGTCCCCAGCTCTAGCTATCATCCTGGACAAAAGCGCTAGATGTTGGTCTGGCATACAACATCCATTAAAGTACAGATCTCTGCCTTTATCCTTTTTTTCAGGCTGCAGATGGGCGGAAGAGCCATTGACCAAGTGCTTAATGTGGGCAGTAATCCATATATGACTACCAGTGAAATCTTTGTTTCCTTCATGGGACATAAGGATTGGTTCTGAAAGCACTAGTGCAGACACCCTGTGCTCCAATAGCTTAATTTCCATTGAGGTTCCCTGTGGTAAAACTAGTTCTTTTGACAGCAATTGCTTCAGACAAAGGGGTGTTGGAGATTGCAGCACTTTCCTGCAAAGATCTCTTTTGTGTCTTTTTACCAGAAATAGTGATATTGCATCCATCTCCAAAACTCAATTCTAAAGTGGTATCCAGTCTCAAGGAAAACGGGGGGCAGTCCCTCAGAGCCTTCGCATGAGAGTCACTGAGTACACAGCAGGAAGACTTAATTTCCTTACACATGGACAAGTTGCTAACCATGTACATGCAAAGGTCAAAAGACATGAGGAAAGTGGACAATCTTTTAATTTTGCCATCAGGTTCTCAAAGTCATCTTCTATTGGTTTACCAGGGTGATTAGATTGGCATGCAGGAAGTAAGCCTTTCTGCTCAGGAACAGGTGCAAGCTCCTTCGACCGGAGGGGTGTCAGCCTTTGGGGCAGTTATGCCAGGATTTCGGTGGAAAATATATGTGAGACAGCTAGCGTAAGTTCTTGTGCACCCTTCATTTGACTTTACAAGCTAGGAATGCGGTCAGCAAGTTCTGTAAAGTTTGAGACAAGACATAAATTAGATTGTAATCTTAACCCTCTTGCATTTTATTGTATTGTAACTGTATTGTCTCCCCTTTTACATTGTAAAGCGCTGCATAAACTGTTGGTGATATATAAATTCTGTATAATAATAATAATAGTAAATTATTTTCATCTTTAGCAGCTTTTCTTTGATTGTTAGTGTTTCTTTTCATGTGTTCTCTCCCACCCATGTATTCTGCTAGTTATAGCCCGTTGTGTGCTGACATGAGGTAGGGCCAGGAGGATGGAAAATTGTTATCAGATACTTACCATAATTTTCCTTTCCTGGCCTATCCTCATGTCGCAAGCTCAGTTATCAAACCCTTCAGTTGGGGAGGGGCTGTCGTTTATTTAGCTAGAAATAGATGGTCCTGTGGGTTCCAGGGGAGGTGTTGTTGTGTACTGATGTGAAGCTAGGCAAGGAAAGGAAAATTACTTTAAGTATCTGACAACAATTTTCCTTTATCTTATCACCTGTGCCGAATGCAATATACAGTATGTAGGGGGAATCACAAAACGGTTATGTGAACGCCTTTGTGACCACGTGTATGATTCTATAAAGAAATATGATACTAGCGTGGCTCGTTACTTTAACAAATTCCATGGGGGAAACACCATTAGACATGTGCAGAACTGAGAACTTTGTTTAGTTTTGGATAGATTTGTTATGTTACTAATTTAGTTTTGTTGATTCATTTCAGAATTCATTTAGTTTTCATTTCATTCAGTTTCATTTCGTTTCATCTATAATTTTCTAACTACTTCCAAATTTTTGGAACAATTTGAATTCGGATTGGTTGAAAAATGATCAACCATTTCGAATTATGTGTGAAGAATAGCTGATTTTTAACCACTTCCCATCCAGCGATGTACCGGTACGTCGCTGGACTTTTGGCGGTTATACCTAGAAGATGTCTGCAGCTGTCATCCCGGTATAATTTTTAGAGCCAGCAGTCTTCTCTCTTGTAATAGCAACCGGAGAAGCTCACCAGCCGCTCAGCAGCTATTACAAGCAGCAGGAGGGGATGTCCCGCCATCTTCTCAGGTTCTCTCGGGCTCTCCCGTCCCACCGCGAGACCCGAGAAACCAGCCCGCGCATCCCTCGGCTGGCCGGACAACCAAACCAAGCTAGGATCGGATTTGATTGGCTGTTTGTTATAGTAAACCAGAAGCAATGACATGACATCACTTCCAGTTTACTCTGAAACTATCGGCGCTAGTTTTTGAAAATCAAAAGCATTCAAAATAACCGATCAAGTTTGTCATTAAAAAAATATGTTTACAGTTGTTAATTAATGGTATGTTTACCCAAGGGAGTGATTTTGATCAATTCTGAGAGTTGACACTAAATGATATCCTTATACTCCAAAAATAATAAATACACGCCTACTACTTAATAGTCCTGTAATCTACATTTCGTAAAATAGTTTTTTACTGTGTTTTTCTACCTCCTTGCAATTTCCTCTTTGAGCTCCCGAACCTCTCTTCCCCGACCCCCCCCCCCCCCCACCCACTTCCATTTGTTTTGACTGAGCAGTGCATGTTAGTTGCGGTTATTTGCATTGCTCTATGCACACTACAAATTCCATAGATCATAGTTCTTAGTCCATCTCAGGAGAGAGCAAAAAAGGGGGCTATAGTCCTAAATACAGTGGTATCTTGGAGAAAAAACAAAGCCACCCTCTAACAGGAAGTCTTATCACAGGAGCAAAAAAAATGCATTTGAAGATTTGGAGGATGCTGAGAGCAATAGAAAGTACTTTTTGAATTAAAGCTGACCTCCTTTTTTTAGTGAACTTTAAATAGTTAATTTGGACCAAGCTCCTCCAAATAAACAATTTACTTTGCTGACAGATGCAGCAGCTGTGTGCGCTGTATAAAGTGTATGTAACTTCCCGTCCTACTCCCAGAACAAAATTGACTTGGACTGATTGCCAATGAGCCATTTACAGGTAGCTTTGAATTCTATGAATAAATAAAAGACTTCCTCAAATTAGCTGAGGCAGAGATCATGACATCATCATCTTCCTGCCTCTCCACCATATACACCATATACACAAAGATTTTTTTGCAATCTATATTTACATACATATGGAAAGTCTGTCAGTTTCCCTGGAGAGCTCAACAGCCCTCCACCCAGCGGGGAATTTATTGAAAACATCTAACAAGGCCACAATAGCCGGATTATACACTGGGGCAAAAAAAAAAATAAGGACAGCTGATTTCAAAGCCCTTAGGGATTTAACTTTTCTTTTGGAAGAAAATCAGTCCGTTGATTTGATCGATCAAATCGATCTAGAAAAACTTCTGGAAGAGACTTTACGTATAAAATCAACTACAAATGACACACATGGAAAAAATCACAGGCTTTCCCCTACATCAGTCACAATCCAACTATAGCCCTCTTCTTGAAACAAAGGAAGTTGAAGCATTAAAATGTTATAACAAGGGAGGGGTGCATGCGCGCGAGCGACGGAGATGGCCACCTAATCCACTCGCTCCGCGCCGACGGAACCTGAGACCGGCCGAACGCTGCACAGACACACTTCACATACCTCGCCGGGATCCGGAACTCCCTAGGCAGGGATCGGTAATGTACCGATCTGTCAAAAACAAGCCTAAGAGCCGGCAGCCCCAAAGACTCCCCTCAGGCCCTAGCAAAGGGAAATCCAAGATGGCGTCAGAGCCTCCAGAGTCAGACAACGCTACTCAGCTTTCAGCTGAGGATCCAGCGTCCCTGGCGGATAGCTTGCACCAATTCCCCACAGATCTGCGGAGTCCTTTCCCCACGGACCCAGAAAACATGTTAGAGAAATTCCACAGCATAGTGAGGGATGAAATTACTGCAGCTTCCCGTAAGCTCTCCTCAGACCTGGTGAGGGGCCTTAAGGAGATAGGTCATCGCATCAACCAATTAGAACAACGTATGGACCTTGCTACTACAGTGCTGGAAGGGCATGAGGAGGAGATGGATAAAATATCAGCCGAGATAGAGACCCTAAAGGATAAACTTGAGGACGCTGAGAATAGAGCCTGCAGGGACAACTTGCGCATACGCGGTATTCCAGAGAATATCACAGATCTACAGGGCACAGCCACTGCCTTTTTTCAAGAATTGGCCCCCGAGATTCCAGTGGAGAGGCTCGAATTCGACCGCATTCACAGGTCCTTGGCGCCCAAGCCCTCAGATGGCCCCCCGCGAGATGTCATCATAAAATTTCATTAGTACCGCACCAAAGAGAAACTATTGCAAGCGGCAAGAAACCAACAAAGCCTCTCCTTTCAAGGCAACTCTCTCCAGTTATTTGCAGATTTATCTCCGGTCACCATAGCCAGACAGCGAGGACTTAAACCTTATCTTCAAGTTCTTCAGTCCCAGGAGATTAAATATAGATGGGGATTCCCCTTTAAGTTGTCTTTTTCTCACTTGGGCCGCCAGTTCCATGCTACCTCCCCATCCGATTTGAAACGGCATTTCCAGGACCCCCAGCTGGACCTCCCCACGTCCCAGCGACGACCTCCTCTTCTAGGCCAGGACCATCTAGGCCTCCACGACCATCTTCACAGTGCTCTCAGCCAGGATCTCAGGCATTGAGAGACCTACAGGCTCAACGCTTCAAAAAGTCCAATAATGGTTGAAGGTACTTGGCTTATACTTATATTTATGTGACTCTGGAATTCTTTCACTGCCCGCCCATAGGCCTCAGCTGAGGTTTAAAACCTACCTGATAGCTTATCACCCTAAACATTTGGGAACACTTGGATTGCCCCCCCTGATTTATTGGCACCTTGATCTGTATCCAGCCCCCCCGCCCAGGAGGAATTATTAAACACCCTACAATAGGCCGCCCCACTTGCGAGATGGCGGTGGAAGGTGTGCGTTATTATTCCTAGGACGAGTCCAGGGTTTGGGATACTGGCAGATCCGTTTGACCCCCCCTCCACACCAAAGATAATCTGAAGTTTCCTAACTGACTTTTTATGTTATTTTCTTTTTCTTTTCGTGACTGTTTTTTATATAATAAATGTGGGGGAGGGGGGTCATGTATGTATGTTTTGTAGGGGTTATAATATAGGTCTATCAATCGGGTGATGGCTTTGGTTTCTATGTGGCAGCTCCCCGGCTCTGTTTGTTGGCTGGAGGGAGCTGTTGGAGTAGTGGCATCGGGCAGGATTCCCTGGCCGTCCGGGGGTGGAGGCAGACTGTCTGCCGTCTCCGGGTACCTGGGGGCTTCATATAAGGTTACCTTTAAATGTTTTATTTTGAGGGTTTTTGGTTTTTCATTGTTCATGCTGGACCTAGCTTAAGGTTTTCCCAGCCATTTCTTAGTTTCTGTGTACAATATATTTTAAATGTTTACAATATTGCATACCAGGCCGGTGGTTTCGTCGGATCACTGCTCCCCCCCCATGTGCTGGCACTTGGCTGAGATAGTAATTTCGGCCAATGTCCCACCCACTTGTGGGATGTATGGCCCACGAAAAGTTGCATCTACATTCTTATGGTTTGCTCTCATTCAAGCTCTCCACAGTACAATTGTCTTTTTTCTTTGTTTTGCTCTCGCTCTCCCCTTCTCTTCTCTCCCCTCTTTCTTTTCTTTTCCCCTAGTCCACGGGGTGTTTGGTTGGAGTAAGGCTACGAATCTCCCTCTGCACAAATGACCCTTAATTGGTTGTCCCTGAATGTCCAGGGAATGAACTCCCCCCCGGAAACAAGCTAAGGTTTTTAAATACCTCAAACAACAAAAAATTGACATGTTTGCAGGAAACTCATTTTGCTTCTTCCTCATATCCCAAATATTTTGCAGCGGACTACCCCCACGTTTTTCTGGCCAATGCCTCTACTAAACAGAGGGGTGTCATGATCGCCCTACGCAAATCCTTCCCATTTACTTGCAGTAAACAAATAGCAGATCCAAATGGCAGGTACCTAATCCTTCAGGGAACTATCCAAGACTCCGAGGTTACGATTATGACTTACTATGCCCCGAATAAAAACCCGGGCCCCTTTCTGACCCATGTCTGCACCCTGCTGAGGCCGCACCTGAGAGGGACACTACTTTTAGCAGGAGACTCTAATGTGTCATTGAATCCCTCCCTTGATAATTATCCTTCGGACCATAAACCCCCTTCCTCAGCAGCTAAACAATTTTCACACTCACTACAAAATAACGACTTAGTTGATGTTTGGAGGGAATCTCACCCCCTAGGCAGGGATTACACACATTACTCCCACCCTCATCATTCACAGTCTAGGATAGATCACATGTTTGTTCTCCGCAAACACCTTCCCCTAATAAGATCAACCTCTATACTGGTGGCTCCATGGTCGGACCATGACCCCGTTCTTACGGTCTGTAATTCTCTACTCAGTAAACCACAATTCTCCCCCTGGGTGATGAATGACTCTCTGTTGTCCTACAAAGAAATTATAAAAGACATCCATAAGGCCTCGGTAGAATACTTTAACTTTAACTCAGGATCTGTGTCATCTCCAGTTATATTGTGGGAAGCATATAAGGCAGTGCTACGGGGCCAAATTATTCGCCTAGCGTCTAAACGCAAAAGAGAGAGGGCACAGGCACGTTTTGAGTTGGAGTCGAAGTGGGAGGCTTTCATAATGACATTCAAACAATTCCCTACCCCTGCTAACCGCAAACTTTTAGACAAGGCACGTACAGAGCTTGATCTATGTTTGACTGACAAGGCGGAACACACTTTGCATTGGGCTAGACAAAAGTGGTATGTTAAGGCTAACAAACCAAGTACAATGTTAGCTAACAGACTGCGAACTTTTGCACCCAAGTTCGCTCCCATTACATTACACACCCGTCATAATATTCTTACCGGCAATCCCCAGTGAGTTCTGGAAGAATTCCGGTATCGCCTTACTAAACTGTATTCTGAACCCGAGCGTTCTTCCCCCCAAGGCCTTGATGCCTTTTTAACAAACCTATCACTACCTTCCCTGTCTGAAACCCACACATCTTTGATGGATCGAGACATGCAAGGCTCGGAAGTCCTTCAATGTATCAAGGAATTGAAGGTGGGTAAAAGACCCGGCCCAGATGGCTTTACGGCACTTTATTACAGGAAACTAGCAGATGTCATTGCCCCTTACCTAACTAATATGTATAATTCAGTTAAGAATGGTCACTCATTTACACCCAATATGCTGACTGCCAACGTGGTTATGATCCCTAAACCTGACAGGGATCATTCATCGTGGGCTAACTTCAGGCCAATTTCACTAATCAACATTGATATGAAAATTTTAACCAAAATCCTGGCCAATCGCCTCAACTCCTTCTTACCACGTTTCATAAAAAAGGATCAAGTGGGCTTTGTCCCAAGACGACAGGCTGGAGAACGCTATAAGACGCCTCCTTCAAATACAGCATATTGTCCATAACAGGTCACTAGAAACAATGTTCTTGTCATTAGATATCAACAAAGCTTCTGACACACTGTCATGGCCCTACACAGGTACTTAAATGTTATGGATTCGGTACCTAATTTATGCGGTGGGTTTCTGCCATTTATGATTCCCCTCAAGCCAAGGTGAAATATTACGGGTTTAAATCAACTATCTTTCCTATAATAAGGGGCACCCGCCAAGGTTGCCCACTTTCCCCACTTTTATTTATCCTGGCACTGGAACCCTTGGCGGAGGCCAATCGATCTCACCCTGACATAGCGGGGGTAGCGGTGGCAGGTACTCCGCATAAGTTATCATTATTTGCGGATGACATCTTGCTGACCATCACTAAACCATTCATTTCCCTCCCGAACTTGCTTTCACTTTTAGACACTTTTGCCACCTTTTTGGGCCTATCAGTCAGCTCTACTAAATCCAGGGCAATGTCTATCAACCTATCCCCCTCTGTGTTAGGGACTCTACAATCCACATTCCCCTTCCAATGGTTGGAAGCGCTACCCTACCTTGGGATCCAGCTCACTCCAAAATACACTGATCTATACCAAGCCTATCTATACTCATCACTGTTTCGTAAACTGACGGCCATGCTTGACTCCTCGTCCACCCTTCCATTATCCTGGTTTGGGAGGATCGCGACCATCCATATGACATATCTTCCGAAGCTACTATATTACTTTCGGGTCTTACCGGTCCAGGTCCCTTCATATGTCCTCCGTGTACATCAATGCAAAATCATGCAATTTATTTGGGGCTCCATAAAACCCAGGATTAATCGGCAGGTGTTGTATGCTCATAGGATCAATGGTGGCCTATCAGTACCCAACCTGCACGCCTATTATACGGCAGCGGCTATTGCCCCATTATCTCATCTTCATGAAAAGCAGCAAATGCCACTATGGGCCACTGGTGGATACATATCTGATACCTCTAGCCTCCCTCCCTTGGCTCCCTCAAGCCCATCGCCCAACCACTATTGGTCCATGCCTGGCCCACTCTCTTCGCTTATGGGACTCAGTCAAATACTCGGCAGGCTTGATCTCTCCGCACCTCCCCCGTTACGCCTTTTTCAATGTCCACTATTTCACTCCATGATTACCCCTCCTAAGGTCATCCCATTTGCAGCCTTACGCTCCTCCCATAATATCCCCCTTAGGGAACATTACAGCTATGTACAAATTTTCCATTTCCTCCACTCCCTCATAAAATCTCAACCCACCCCCTACACGTTAACTCCCTTTGAAAGTCTTTGTAGATCGCGACCCCAGTCCTCGGGTTTGATTTCCTTAATATATGCAGCTATCATACGCTCCACAAGACCACCCCTGGGGCCATACTACCTTCAGTGGGAGGCGGAACTGGGGAAGAGATTGGACCCAGAGGATTGGCAGGTCATGACTATCACACTGTCCAAGTGTTCCAAAAATGTACTTTTTTTGGAAAATGCTTATAAGGTATTGTACAGATGGTATTACACTCCACCCAGATTAGCCAGTTTCATCCCAACATACTCCCCCTTATGCTTTCGCGGGTGTTCCCGGGAGGGTACGATGGCACGCATTTGGTGGCAGTGCCCCAGGGTCTGTAGATTATGGGTCAGAGTCTATGCATTGCTTTGCAACCTCTTCCATACCAATATAAAAAGAGATCCTTTTGAAGCGATCTTGGGGAAACCGATCATGGAATTGCTAAGACCAGAATGCCAACTGGCATCCCATATTTTTACTGCAACTAAATTAACCATAGCAAAGGCCTGGAAAACCCCGGCTCTCAGCTTCGAGGCAGTTAAAAATCGCGTAAACGACATTATGGTCAATGAAAAGCTGACGGCAGTGGCATCAGACTCGCATGATAAATTTCTTCGGGTTTGGCAACCGTGAGTAACATATTCCCACCCCTCCTGGTTTGATTCCACTTTACTCTCCCTTTAATATGTCTCCATCCTCCGCACCCCGTGGACTACCCTTATCCCTCCTTTCTTTTTCTCCTTCTTTCTCCCTTTTCTGATGCTTTCCCATTTTCTACACTCTATACTTTTATTTTGTTTTCTCTCGGGTCCTATCTTCTGTAATTTCTTCCTTTTTACCCCCTCCTTTTTAAGTTTTTATACCCCACAGGCTTTGTCCTGCCGGGCTCAAACACATATTGTGAATTAACCTATGAATATTTGCCACTTTTTTTTTTCTTTTTTTTAATTATTTTCGCATTATTGAGTCATTCTCTAAATTTATCTTTTTATTTTCAGTCGGTATTATATACATTACATTAAATGTTACCATTGTATTTGCAATGGGGCATACCCTGGTACCTCGAGTACCAGTGAATGCTGATTTTACATGCAGCCAAATGTAATTTGATGCCCTGTCATAGATTCCAATTTCCTAGAATCATTATAATTGTTAGCCTACCATTTTCCAAAACATGTACACAAAATGTGTCTTTCATTGTCTCTTTGTATTGATATGTTGATTTATTTGATCAATAAAACCTTTGTATAAGAAAATGTTATAACAAAGAACAAACTCTTTCCAAACCCAGAATTTAAAGCCCTTCCAAATCCCAAACAAAATGATAAAATTACCATAAAAACCTCAGACAAGAGGGATAATGTAGTCCTAATGGACAATGCCTTCTATGAAGCAATGTTCAATAAGTTACTACAAAACAAAGACTGTTATGTTCAAATTTCCAGCACAACAGTAGAAATATTCAATCAGGAATTTTATCATCTTTGTGATACAGCAGTAAGGGAAGGTGCAATTTCCATAGAAGTATGGGAATACATTCGGACTGAACATCCAAAAATTCAGACCCTTTACTCGCTCCCGAAAATCCATAAAAATGCCACCAATCCACCAGGGAGGCCGATATTCTCGGACGAAGGCTCGATTTCTGAAAATGCCATTTAGTTAGTTGACAAACAACTGAGATCCCATGTAATCAGTTTAGCGTCATATGTTAGCGATACATTACACTTTCTACAAATTATTAAAAGTTTGGGTATTCTGGAAAATGCGTACTTAGTCACAATTGATGTGGAATCTTTGTATAACAATATTCCACATACAAAAGGCTTAGAAGTGATTAAACATGTGTTGCTATCAAGACTGAATGGAAATTTATTGAATTTATTTTGGCAATGTTGAAGTACATTTTATACCACAATGGTTTTCAGTTCCAGGGCTCCCACTACCTCCAGGTACAGGGAGTGGCGATGGGGACTTGTTGTGCCCCATCCTACACTAACCTGTACCTGGGGGAGTGGGAGCAGGAATTTTTGTCCGATGAAAATTTGTCGATGTACACTAGCCAGATC
Organism: Aquarana catesbeiana; assembly: GCF_042186555.1. Lineage (NCBI taxonomy): Eukaryota > Metazoa > Chordata > Amphibia > Anura > Ranidae > Aquarana > Aquarana catesbeiana. The sequence goes on along the minus strand of NC_133329.1, from coordinate 232,496,555 downwards.
ATGAGCTGGCATAGATACATTGATGATATCTTCTTCATCTTGGAGGGACCCCTACCTCAGCTATTCAAATGTTTAGAGTTAATGAATAGGAACAACTTTAATATATTCTTTACCATAAACTATCACCAACAAGAGGACAACTTTCTTGGCGTCACGGTAAATAAAAAGGAGAAGAGACAACTCAGAGCCAAACTTTATAGAAAAGAAACCACAGGTAATACGATTTTACACGCAAAAAGTTTTCATCCAATTTTTCTTAAAAAATCAATACCATGGGGCGCATGCGTGGCAGCTTCCAAGATGGCCGCTTAGTCCGGGAGCTCCGCGCCTCTCCGACCTAACGCCAGCCACAGCAGCGGTGTAAGCCCTCGTTTTGGCCCGATACCCATACCAGCTACTAGGGGACACCTCCAGCCACGATCGGATGACTCTCAATCCCGCCCGGAAGAACCACATAGCCACGCTGAACGATTCCACGGAGCGGCCCGGTCCTTCCAAGATGGCGGCCGTCACCTCACGAGGCCTGCCCTGCTCGACAGAATCAATTGCTGACCAGGATCAAGGGGCCCTCCCGTCATCACTATCCTCAGATGTCACAGTGAGTTCTCTCCCAGGGTTCCCCTCACCAGCATCCACTGACTCTCTGCTAAAGAGGTCATTTGGAGGGGCAGCTCTCACCCCTCAGTAGGATCTGCTTCACAGCCCGGACCCATGGGAGGCACAGGCCAGGGATCTCCACCCCTCCCCTACTGATTTTCCCTCCATGATGGCTGCCTTCTCTCAGATGCTCTCAAAAGGCCTACCTCACACAGCTGCACAGATCACTGCTTCTATACACGCAGATATGCAGCAGATTGGAGCCAGAATTGAAGTGATCGAGCAAAAATCTGACCAGGCTATCCTGAGAATTAACCAAAATACTTCCAGAATCCAGGATCTCCAGGACCAACTGTAATCCGCTATCTCCAAAATAGATGACCTTGAGAACAGGTTGAGACGTTACAACTTCCGTATTAGGGGGCTCCCCGAAACCGTCAAAGACACCCACACGGCAGTTCAGGACTTCATCAAAAGTTTAATCCCTACCATCCCAGCCCACCGTCTGGAGCTTGACGGAGCCCACGGGGCACTACAACCACCTCGTTCTGATGGACTGCCACGAGACATTATCGAGAAACCGCATTTCTATGCAGTTAAAGAAGAAGTGATGAAACTCTCCAGGGCGGCGGAGAAGCTGATTATCTACGGCCACCAGGTTCAAATCTTCGCGGATTTATCCCCATATACCGTACAAAAACGAAGGGCTCTGAAACCGCTACTACAAGTCCTGGCGGGCAAAGAGATCGTGTACAGGTGGGCCTTCCCGCTGAGACTGAACTTCTCATATCGCAACAAACCATATAGTTCTCCTAGATCTAGGCCTGCTTACTCAGGAAGTTCCACAACCTTCTGCCTCTCGAGGAGCATCGTCTGTCAAGAGAACATCCCCCAGCAGCCCAGTGTCGCCAGTGTGGCAGAAACAGCTTCCCAAACGTTCGAAGGAATTATTTCCCCCATGATCGGGCCTGCAGTCTGAAACCTTTGGTCCTCCCTTTGGACCTTGTCGGCGCTTGACCTGACGCCAGTATTTTGGTGACTTTCTTCATCTATGTTCTCTCCAGGACTTCCTTTCTGATCCTTACGGGTTTAGACTCCCCTAGGAAGGTGTTTCTCTGTTCCGTTTTTGTTATTTTTTTTGTTTCCTTCCTACGCTATTCAAAGATTTTTGATCACTACTAATATGTGATAGCAGGGCTTACACTGCATTGTTTATATACTGCCATAGTTTCATCCAAAGGCGGCGTTGACTGAAGTGGTCGTTGTGCGCCTCCCTCTGGCTCCGATAGTTGAACCTTTGCTTTCTCATCTATCGGACCCAGACTCTCTCGACCCTCGGGTTGCAGACCTTTTTCTTTTTGGGTACTGGCCCAGGCAGGGAGGGGTCCCTTGCTGGTCCATGGGGATTTGGGTTACGACTTTAAGATGCACTATCTAATGCCTTGTTTCTCTACTCCCCTCTTCCTCTCTTCTTTCTCACTTCTCTTTACTCCCCCTCTCCTCTCTTCTCCCCCACCCCTCCCCCTCATCTTCAGTTACAGGTACTCGCTGGACCTCCTGTCTGCTGTAGCACAGATCGAATTCTCAATGCCACTGGGGTCGTCCCCTATCTGCTAGGGACAACTGCGACGTCAAGTAAGACTTCCAAACACTTAGCTCCGCACTTATCTCTTCCCCATGACTGACTCCACGCCGACAACAGGGACACTTAAGATTTTCGTACGTACAGGGCCTTAATTCCCCTGTGAAGAGATGCAAGATACTGCAACAGTTTCACACTCTGAAGGCTGATGTAGTAATGCTCCAGGAGACTCATTTCCCCGCTTCCTATCAGCCCAAATTCCTTCACAAGAACTTCATGAATTTCCACCTAGCCAATGCTGACAACAAAACGAGAGGAGTGGCGGTCTGCTTCTCAAACAAAACTCACTTTGCGCATGCACATACCATCAAAGATCCGGAGGGCAGATACATTCTAGTGACAGGAACGATTAATGGTGAGGCTTACACGTTTGTCTCATACTATACTCCGAACACACATCAAAACTTTTTTTTCGATTCCACACTGAAGGTACTAAAGCCACACTTCATTGGCACAGTAATATTGGGGGGAGACTCCAATACTCCATTTGACTTCTCCTCAGACAAATCCAACCCCCTGAGGCCCAAACCTAAACGGCCCCCTAAGTGTAGCCTTCGGGTGGTGCAGACAGTTCAATCTTTTGGCCTGGTTGATATCTGGAGAGAAATTAATCCCCAAACTAGAGACTACACGCACTACTCGGTCCCCCACCAAACCTTCTCTAGGATTGACCACATATTTGTCCCACCACATGTAATCCCGAGAGTAATCGCCTCCAAAATATATGACACACCACTATCCGACCACTCGATAATGTCACTATCGTTAAGGGGAGGGCTGGGAATTAAGGGCCCCTTTAAATGGCGCCTCATTGAAACTCTCTTGAGCAATCCAACCCATTGCACGATTATAAACAAGGCTTTATCCGACTACTTTAGTGAGAAAGACACGGGGTCGGTTTCGCCAGGTTGTCTGTGGGCGGCACACAAGGCAGTGATGAGGGGCAGGCTATTACAACTCTCCTCGCAACTTAAGAAGGAGAGCAGGGCAGAAGTTTTGCGACTCACAGCAAACTTCCGCCTATTAAGTAAAAGTCATAAACAACAGCCCACGCCGGATAGCCTGGCCAAACTGGACTCGGCTCGAGTGAAACTCAAACTCTCTCTCACTTCTTCCGCGGAGAAACACTTGTGGTGGTCAGGTGCTCATTTCTATTACCAATCTGATAGGATAGGCTCTAAGTTGGCAACTAAACTTAGCCCTAGGATCCATACCTTGGTATTCCCCAAAATTTGAGCCTCGTCGGGCAATTTGACGCAAAATCCAACACTTATTATGAATTAATTTCATAAGTATTACTCACGCCTTTACGAGAAACTGCCGTACGTGCATCACAAGACCAGGGAACTGTTTCTCCGAGACATTAACCTGCCTCAACTGCATCAAACGCACCGTGATCTGCTTGACGACCCCTTCTCCTCAGCGGAAATATTAGATGTCATTAAATCCTTGAAAACAAACTCTACCCCGGGTCCGGACGGTTTTTCGGTATGTTAGTATAAGAAGTTTGGCCCTCGTCTGGCCCCTTACATGGCTCAGTTCTTCAACTCCCTCCGGGATGGAGCCCCTCTCCCTAGTGACTTAAACTCGGCTTTTATCTCGGTCATTCCTAAACAGGGTAAAGACCCCAGCGAGGTGGGAAGCTACCGCCCTATTTCTTTAATCAATAACGATCTCAAAATAATTACTAAAATACTAGCAAACAGGATGTCTGACTTTATAGCAAATTATATACATGGGGACCAAGTGGGCTTCATCCCGGGGAGACAGGGCCCGGATCAGGTTCGCAGAGCTATTGCATTTGATTTCCCTTCTGCAGACCCAGTGGGACGGCGGTCCTGCTCAAAGGGGCTTTCTGCTGTCACTGGACCTGCAGAAGGCCTTTGACTCCGTGTCGTGGCCCTACCTTTTTGACATTCTTGAACGCTGGGGGTTTGGCGAAGGATTTCGCTCAATAATCCACACAATGTATTCCTCACCCTCAGCTCAGGTGGGACTAATGGGTCACTACTCGGATCCCTTCGATATTCGCAGGGGAACTAGACAGGGTTGCTTTCACCCTTGATCTTCGCTATTGCGATCGAGACTCTGGCTATTGCCATTATATCCAACGAGAACATTAAGGGAGTGCAATGCGGCCCTGACATTCACAAATGTGCCTTATTTGCTGACAACATGCTATTGTTCCTCACAGCTCCTCTCATAACCACACCAAATGTCTTCAGACTTCTAAGAGACTTCGGCGTTATCTCCGGTCTTCAGGTGAACGTTCTAAATCTGTGGCCCTCAATGTTTCGGTCCCGGCGCCTCTAATAGACCAACTCCAACAACACTTTCCCTTCACGTGGGCGGATAACTCAATCCCCTATTTAGGTATCAAACTGACGAGAAATATCGGAGACTTATACGCTGCCAACTACCCACCCATGTTCCGCTCTCTAGAGCTAGACCTCCAGAAATGGTTGAGGCAGGGCTTGTCATGGTTGGGTAGACTCAACGCAGTCAAAATGAATCTCCTGCCACAACTTTTATACCTATTCCGCTCACTCCCTATTCCGATTAAAAAATCTATCCTGTCCAAATTTCAATCCAGGGTGATCAGATTTGTCTGGGGGGACAGAGGTCACCGTTTTGCTAAAGAAATTTTGTTCAGGCTTACGTCTCAAGGAGGCCTAGGCCTACCAAATTTTTGGCTCTACTATCAGGCAGCACAGCTAACACAGTTCTCCGCCATCTATAACAAGAATTGCAGGATCTCCCTTGAGAGACAAGCCGTTCCACAATTCACACTCGACTTCTTAACATGGAGACCCCCCAAACATAGACCGGCAGTCTTAGCCCCACCTTGTCTCACTCCTTAGTTCTCTGTGACCAATTACACAAAAACGCCAACTTGATATCGCCCTTAAGGCCCTCACGCACTTATTTCACAACCCGGACTTTCCACCAGGGATGAACATACATGCATTTCACTGGTGGTTGAACAAAGGCCTTTTCTGGATCAGCCATTTCTTTACGCCTAATGGCCCCATTTCGTTGGGCCACTGCTTGAGTACACTGGAAATGCCTACCTCGGAAACGTTCCGACTATCGCAAATACGACACTTCCTCCACTCTCTCTGTACTGACAAGTCGAACACTCCCAAGGCCACGATGTACGAGCTATGGTGCTCCTCGACAGGTCCCCAAAAAGGCGGGATATCCATTATTTACGCTTCCCTGGCAGATAGGACGGACACCCCGGCATATGCTCGATCTTGGGAATAGGACCTGGACATCCAGTGGGACCCTGCTAAATGGTTCCAAGCCTTCGGCAGATCATCTAAAGGTATCTTAAATATTGCCCTGATAGAGGCCAACATTAAAGTTTTTACTAAATGGTACTATGTCCCAGCAAGGCTCTCGAGGATATTCCCAGACTCCTCTCACCTATGTTATAGTGGGTGTGGTCATATGGGCACGATGCATCATATTTGGTGGACTTGCCCTCGCATACGGAGTTTCTGGAATAAATTCCTCCATATTCTACGGAGATTCTCTGTGATAGATGTTCCACAAGACCCCACATACATCCTACTAAACTGCAAACTACACAACATGCCTAAAACTACACAACAACTTATCTTTTTTATGTGTTTGGGAGCCAAAGTTATTCTAGCGAAAGCCTGGAAAACCCCATCAGTATCTATTTTGGCCACCAAACGGAAGATTTCTTGGATAATGTCACAGGAACTGCTTGACATAGTCCCACGCTTTGAAGCGATCTGGGAACCTTGGGCTAGGTATGTCGGTATCTCTCTTTACTCGGGTCAATTGATCCCTTAGGGGAGAGTCCAGCGAGACTACCATCCTTCTTCATATACCCCACCCCACCTCCCTCCCTCTGCCCTTTATCTTGCTTCCTCTCTCTTCCCCATCTTTCTTCTACTTTTTCTCTATTTCTTTTCTGTTCTCATCTTCCTTACACTCTCTATCAGCAGATAACGGTTTTACAAGGCCATAACCTGTTCATTAGCTCTCATAGATTGACCTCATTTACTCATTGGGTGTCCCAGCATGGGAGGTAGCCAGTTACTCTCAGGTATACTTCCTAGACAATGTGACTGTGGGCTCCGCCCGGGGGATGGCTTCGCTGGGGTTTCTTCCCGGTGGGGGCACCTCCCTGGGGGAGCTGACGGACGATAGGGGGGTATCTCTTCTGGGAGGGGTCCTAGAGCTCTCGCACTCCACAGTGTGTCCCCATTGGGGTGGAGTGATGATCTTGGGGGCCTTCTCGGGGGTAGCCCCCTGGCTGTAATGCGTATCAGATTTTCCGTCTTCCATACGGGAATTAGCACCCTAATGTTATGTCGGTAATCATACCAGGAATTTTGTTCTAATTTAATCACATCACCCTTGTAAGTGATATGTTTTTCATTCAATGTATTTTCCTCTATTGGCTGCCTTAGTCATCGAGGAGTTTCATATTGTATGTTTTGTCATTAATATTTCTCCTTTGAAAAACACAATAAAAATATTGAACCAGAAAAAATCAATACCATATAGTCAATATCTGCGTGTTAAGAGAAATTGTTCAACTAAGATGGATTTTCAAATCAATGCAGATAAACTAAACGAAAGACTACTGGAACAACGTTATTCTAAAACAGCGTTAAGAAAAGCCTATAATCGATCTAATGAAAAAACTAGAGAAAATCTTATATTTAAACAGAATGAAAAAAACAAACATAGACAATATAACTAGATTTGTCTTAAAATTTTCAGATGAACACCAAGATATTCGGAAAATCATCACAAAAAATTGGCCGATTTTAACTGATGACCCTACAAACATATAATAGGGCAACCTCAATCAAAGATCGTTTAACACAAAGTGACTATAAAGGGGATGTAAGTAAAGATCCATGCTGGGACCTGAGCAATTTTCCTTGCAGAAATTGTTCCCATTGTCCCTATGTAAAGAAACAAAAGGAACTCACATTGCCAAATGGAGAAAGTTTTAACCCTAAGCAATTTATAAACTGCAACACAAGGGGAGTTGTTTACTTGCTGCAATGCGAGTGTGGCTCCTTTTATGTGGGCAAAACGAAGTAACATTGGAGGAAAAGAATGTCCAAACACGTGCACAATATGCAAGTGGGAAATTTATACTTATCTGTAGGAAGGCACGTGGCCAAAGTACACAACTACAAAATGCCAAAAGTTAAATTTGTAGCATTATATATAATACATATTCCGCCAAGTTGAGGGATTGGAATAAGAACCTGTTACAGCTTGAAATGCGCTCGAGTAGTTATTTAAAAGTGACAATTCCCCCAGGCATCATTCTTGGAGTGATTTTGTTCAGGCAAAAATGGATTAATGGGAGAAAGAGGTATCTCAGATGTGTTGGATGAGGTCTGACTGTAGCCAATATGGGACCCAAGGAAATGCCTTGCTCTATGTTTCTCCCTCCATTAATTTTTATTGTTTCAATGTGACCAATTCTCCTGATATTCTATGATGGTGGATGAGGTCTACCCTAAAAATTATATTCAAGGAGTTTTTTATAAACTTCCTTTTAATCCCAAAAGTGGGGACAGGAGAGAGAAATAGAAATAAGTAATTCTTGTTAAGATGACAAGATTAGATTAATTAATTTGTTTGGGTATTGTTCAACTATGATACTATGTGTACTGTTTCATGTACTATCTTTCCTTTTCTTTGTAAGCCAGTTTTCCCTGTTTGTTGTCTCATTATTCTCCTTGGAGGTAGGATAAAACCCCCCCTTTTTTTTATCGGGGTGGTGCCTGAGTCAGACTCTCCATGGCTGGGCAGGCTTGGGGTAAGTTCTGTTTATATGGGGGTTCCTCGATCTCTGGCCTGGCCATGTGGGAATGTGTTGCTCCACCTCTGACGTCACACGCGGAAGTAGGAGAGTGTGGAACGCAGCTGAGGCGCACGCCGCTCAGCTGATGGTTCCAGACGTACGAGCTCTCTCCATACTAAATTAGGCTACACGCAGTGTGACCATTTGGTTTCTTTAGAAGAAGCCTGGATTTTATTTAATTTTAGTTATTTTATTTATCCATTTTTTGTGCTGTTTATGATAGCTGAATAAACTATTTAAAACGTATCACACTATGGAGCCCTGTTTTCCATATGAGGATATACTGACGGATACTTCACAGCTGGAGCGGGAGCACCTGGGGACCCAAAACATCATATCGCTGCCTGGTACTACATGCCTACTACCCCTGCAGGGGTGCAGGGAGCTGGTTAGTGGGGACCTTTGAGGGGGAGCACCGCAAGTCACTGGATCTGAACAGCTGTCTTCACGAAAGTCACTTACCACAGACGTTTTGTTTCTTGTCTTTTGTTTTTTACTTATGCTGGACTCTGACACATCCAATTTTTTCACCATTTTTTCACTATATTTTTTTAGGTGTGCATTTGCACTTTATGCCTAAGTTGGGACTACTTATGATACACATATATATTTCTTACCCGTTTTAGTTTTTTTCACCTTATGTAATTTTGGATATACTTGTGGATTAATATAGGATTTAGACATGCTGATTAATGTCATTTGGAAAGTGGATTACACACTGTTTTTTGAGGGGGGATTCCTTTTGGACTGATTCCCTTCCATGTCACAGACTATGGTGTTATAATTTACTGTCATTTATTATTTTCTATTATGCTGTCACTTATTAATCAATTGTGATGGTCAGCCACACGTTTTACACTTTTATGTATGCTATGAGACTGACACGCTAGTACGGTCCACTATTTTATAGTTGCACACTCACATTCACTACTCAATGAATTTGAGTGATTGAGGTTTTGCACTTTAGAACATATTTTTTTACTTTTGGGTATTCATATATATTATTTAAGGTACCCTGTCAAAGGTAGCGCCACTCACCCCTAATTAACATTCCTTTTACCATTTAACTCACCCCCTTCGGGGGTAAGTGTAAGGGGAGGCTGCAAGCCTTGAGGTCCGTGAGCGCGGAAACCCATCCCTCAATAGTAAAATCAAAGTGGGTAAAGAAGAGGGACCAACGGGCCTGACGAGTGTTAAGGCGCCTGGCCATCTTAATGTACTCCAGGTTCTTATGGTCAGTATAAACTACGAATGGATAATGAGCCCCCTCCAGCCAATTTTGCCATTCCTCAAAGGCCCATTTGACGGCTAAGAGTTCCCGGTTCCCAATGTCATAGTTTAGCTCTGCACTGGAGAACTTCCAGGAAAAAAAGGCACAGGGATGTAGCTCGTTAGACGAAGACGACCGCTGGGAAAGGATGGCTACTACACCGACATCGGAGGCATCAAATTCCACAGCAAATGGTCTTGTGGTTTCAGGATGGGTCAATACAGATGCTGAGACAAAGGCAGAATTAAGTCTTTGAAAGGCAGAAATGGCCTCGGGTGACCAAACAGCCGCATTGGCTCCTTTCTTGGTTAGGGCAGTAATTGGTGCAACAATGGTGGAGAAATTCCTAATAAACTTCCTATTAAAATGGCAAAGCCCAGGAAAAGTTGCACTGCTTTTACATCTTTAGGCTGAGCCCAATGAGAAATAGCCTGTACTTTGGCAGGATCCATGGCCATCCCAGTATTGGACAGTATGAAACCCAGGAATGGTACTTCCGAGATATGAAAAGTACATTTAGAAAGTTTTGCATACAGAGAGTGTTGTCAGAGTTTCGACAGGAATGTACGGATTGTAATAATTACTGAGAGAGGAAGAGTAAATTGAGATGTCATCTAAATACAGAAGTAGGAACTGGCCCAAATACTTGCGAAAAATGTAATTTACAAATTCCTAGACAGCTGGTGCATTACACAACCCAAACGGCATGACAAGGTATTCATAGTGACCTTCACAAGTATTAAATGCTGTCTTCCACTCGCCACCCTCACGAATGCAAATCAAATTGCAAGCTCCTTATAGATCCAATTTGGTGAACATTTGAGCTCCCTGAATATGGTTAAAGAGCTCAGTAATGAGTGGTAGGGAATACTTGTTAGGGATAGTGATTTTGTTCAGACCACGGTAATCAATACAGGGCCGTAAGGATCCATCCTTCTTCTCAACAAAAAAGAACCCTGCCCCGGCAGGGGACGTGGAAGGGCGAATGAACCCCTTCTCCAAATTTTCTTGAACATAGGTTTTCATGGCCTGGGTCTCAGGTAGTGACAGAGGGAAAATTCGGCCTCTAGGAGGGGTAGTGTTAGGCAGGTGGTCTATCGGACAATCGTATGACGGGTGGGGAGTAAAAACAGAAGCAGCCTTCTCGGAGAAGACGTCTGCAAAATAAGCTTAACAGGTAGGGAGAGCTGGGACTGTGAGATGGGCTAGTAGTTGGGTAGCTTTAATGCAATTCTGAGGGCAGGTCTGGGACCAGGACATAATTTCTCCTGTAGCACAATCTATGTATGGGTTATGGAGTCTAAGCCAAGGGTAAGGAAAAAAGCAGGAGATGTTATTAAGTAGAGGCTAATTGTCTCCTTATGAAATTCCCCAATGGTCAGAGTAATGGGTTCCGTGCTTAAGGTGACCATGCCCATGGACAAGGGAGAGTCATCGGCAGCTAAGACGGAAAAGGGTCTGTGCACCCCAATCAAGGGAATCTTTAGACGGTGTGCTAGGTCCCTATCAATGAAATTGCTAGTGGCACCAGAGTCTATGAAGGCTGAGAGGTGATGAGAAAACTCGGCAGAGCTAAGTTGTGCAGAAACAAATAGTATATCTCGGGGGGAACCTGACCCAGTATAGTCTAAAGAAGCAGACCCCACCTGCACTAGACTCTTGATGTTTCCCAGCTTATTAGGGAAACAGGCGACAAAGTGGCCGTGGTTGCCACAGTATAGGCAGAGACCCTGAGATCTTCTCCTAGCCTTTTCCGCAGAGGATAAATGGGTTGCGCTAATCTGCATGGGCTTCTCCTGGATAGGATGAGAGGACCCAGGAAGGGCTGATGGAGAAGTGGCCAGCAGAGTGCGAGGGGGACAACGAACGGACCTCTCTGCTCGCCTTTCCCGTAAACGCCTGTCTATACGTATGGCTACTTGCATGGCTTCATTCAACGACTTTGGTTCAGGGTAGTGTACTAAGGAGTCCTTAATAGAGTCAGATAAGCCTAACCTGAATTGGCTTCTTAGAGCGGGGTCATTCCACCATGAGTCAGGTGCCCAGTGGCGGAAATCAGAACAGTCTAGCTCAGCGGTGCGTTTACCCTGACGTAATGACCTAAGATTAGCTTCTTCTGAGTGGGTACGATCAGGATCATCATAGAGTAACCACAGGGCCTTCAAAAATTCTTCAACTGAACCTCTGGCTGGGTCATCTGCGGAAAGACTAAAATCCCAAGACTGGGGATCCCCCTGCAACCATGTAATAATCAAGTTAACCTGCTGTGCTTCCGAACCAGAACAGTGTGGCTTAAGCTTAAAATATAGCATACAACTATTTTTAAAGTTGAAAAACACATGGGGGTCACCAGAAAAACGATCAGGTATGTTATCCTTGAGCTCTGGCTCCTGCGTTACTGCTGGAGGTGTGTTTACAAGCAAAGACAATTCCTGGACCTGGCTTGTCAGTTTGTACATTTCCTCAGCAAATAAACGGGCCTGTGCAGAGTCCATCTTGACAGAAAATTTTGTTAAAGACTTGTGATAATGTCACGCATGTCACATCTACCTCAATGCAGGTGGTCAGACACTATAGCTAGCTCCTGTGTGCTTCACCTATAGCAGCCCCCTTTCCCTTAAGACAAGCAGGCCTACTGGTACTTGGTTGCCCCCAGGACTTATACACATTGCTATAGTGCCTGACTACCACACTAGGGCAGACACAAGCAGAGTAAGCAACATACTGCTTGCAGTTTAGCAGACAGATAGCTTGGTGCTAAAACGGTCCAGGTAATAAGGCAGGCTGAATTCAGGGAATAGTCCAATATCCGATCCAATGACAGTCTAGGTCAGTGATGGTGAACCTTGGCACCCCAGATGTTTTGGAACTACATTACCCATGGTGCTCAACTACACTGCAGATGCATGAGCATCATGGGAAATGTAGTTCCAAAACATCTGGGGTGCCAAGGTTCACCATCACTGGTCTAGGTAATAAGGCAGGCTGTGTTCAGGGAATAGTCCGAAATCCGATCCGGGTCATACACAGGGAGATCCAACAACAAAGCAAGTCAGACCAATGAGAGGCTTGATCAAGAACAATGCAGGTAACTGTGTGTGTAACTGAGTGTTCGGTTTGCTTATATCAGGTGACTGAACAGATCAATCAACAGGTGAATACAGACAGGGAGAATGCAACAGCCAACGCCCGGATACTGGAATGGGAAGCAGGAGCACTTAGGTGATCCTGACAATATCTTACACAATTGCACAAACACATCTGTGGTCTTGGATGTTTTCAATATATGCCCCGCTGGGTGGAGGGCTTTTGAGCTCTCCAGGGAAACTGACAGACTTTCCATATGTATGTAAGCATAGATTGCAAACACATCTTGGTGTTTTATGGTATATCAGATGTGGAACATATATTATTGTTTATATATTTTTTTATTTTTAGGGTGGTGATTGATACACCTGATGAAGAAACTCAAAACAGTGTTGGATTGCCCTTTTTCCATGTAATACTGTTACTAAACTTTGGGAAAGTGGTATTGGGTATCACCACTTAAAGCAGACCTTCAGTCATTTTTTCACCTTTCCATCTATTAAATCTTCTGCCCTTGTTGTTTTAACTTTGGATAGTAAAACATTTTTTTTTCTGCCAGTAAATACCTTATACAGCCCACTTCCTGTTTCTTGTCTGGTAAAAAGCCTAGGCTTATGACATCATGCACAACCCTCTCCCTTACTCTTGTGAGAGTTTGACAGGAAAGGAGAGGGGATGAGTCATAAGAAGGCCAATGAGAGCTGCAGGGTTGCAGAGCTGGAGGTGTGCCTCTGTGTGTCTGTGTAAATCCAGGAAGTGAACAGGCAGCAGCTTCAGCTACCCACAGTTAAAATGGGTGCAGCCAGACTCAGTGGAGGGAGATTTCTGCAACATATATGCAAAGTGATTGGAGGGAAGCTTCAGCATGGCAAAAATGTTTTTATTACAAATTATGTGAGCAGACTGCAGTTCCTCTTTAATATATAAACTTTCATCAAATTCTTGTCTGTTTGATCCTCTTTGATCTTTTTAAACACTAATACCCTGTACACACGGTCGGACATTCCGACGGAATATGTGCGATCGGAGCTTGTTGTTAGAAATTCCGACCGTGTGTGGGCTCCATCAGACTTTTTCCATTGGAATTTCCAACACACAAATTTTGAGAGCAGGCTGTAAAATTTTCCAACAAAATCCGTTTGCGTAAATTCCGACCGTGTGTGGACAATTCCGACGCACAAAGTGCCACGCATGCTCAGAATAAATTCTGAGACGGAACTGCTCGGTCTGGTAAAATTAGCGTTCATAATGGATATAGCACTTTCGTCACGCTACAATGTTTTAAATTGTTTAATGCAGCGCACTCTCTTCTTCTTTATAATGCTAGAAGAATGACGTTGTTTTGCTGCTCATATTCACACAGACTTCTCACAAACTTCTTTCTTCATTATTTCTCGTGATTTCATGAATATAATATTTTTATTTGTCACATCTACCGAAATTTTTTTTATTTTTTATATATTTTTTTTGGTATTATTTGTTGTATTATTTTAAATCCAGATCTCCTGTTTTTTGTTTTTGTTTTTTGGTGATCTCCAGAATAGTTTTGGGTGTGTTTTGTGTGTCAAGTTACCACAGCACCATTATTATCTTGTCTTTTTTAATCTCAAGGAGATTGGTTGGTGTTGGTGTCCCTTGTTAATTTCACATTGTATTTTGGAAATGTACCTGCATCCTCACAAACTGTCCTTTTTGAAGGAAAACACACATAGGCAAGTATTAGTTCCCAAAAAAACCTTTATTAAGGGGTCCTAACCAAATAAAGAGGAAGGCAATGCTGGAGAAACAGCAGAAATTGTCAAAGCCTTTGGCCCCCAGGGCACACATCAACTATTATCAGGCAAAATTGATGGCCTGAAGAGTCCTTATCTAAGGGAGTATAATCTGGTCCAGAAGACCAAGAGATCATGAACAGCAGAAGATGACATACATGTCCCCTGGCTGTGGTCAAACAAGAGCCTGCATCTTTTGTCAGACCAGACTGAACCCAGGCCACCACTTTCTTGTCTTCCTTCCACTCTTTCTTCCAGGCTGTGTCTGTGGTGTTGGAGTTGTAGCAGGAGGAGGAGGGGGAGGATGATGCAACTCACGCAGGTGGGTATTGGGTGTGATTTGGGCCCTCAAGCCCTTATTTAATGTTTTATAAATGATTTCTTCAAACATGAGGCGTTGGCCCTCCTGCATGTCCTGCAGTTTGGTGGCAGCCATGGAGGCAAAGGCCTCTTCACAAGTGGGGGTGGCTCTGAGGGACGCAGAAGCCTCCTAAATCAGCCTGAGCGCTGACTCCTCCACGTTACTCCTCTTCCTGGGTCTTTTGTTTGGAAGGCGGAGGGGAGGAACCTGCGATTCTGTGAGGCTCCTACTGGGCCTGGCCTCCTCCTGGCTGCCACTTACCCCAGCCACCTCCTGGCTGCCATTAACCCCTGCCTCCTCCTGTGTGCCACATTCCACAGCCTCCTCCTGTGTGCCACATTCCACAGCCTCCTCCTGGCTGAGGTCTTCCTGTGTATGAAAAAGGGACATAGTTTTTTCTTCATCAATCACACACAATTTTCATCTCATGACTGTTGCAAATTGAATGTTAATAAATATAACAGACTATGATTTTGAGCCCAGCATTTTTCATTATTGTCCCAATTATTTTTGCCCACTACTGTTTATTGATATGCAAATGAATTTATTAAATCAGCAATTAGTGATCAATAATAACATCTAGCAAACATCATTTATGTTTTGCCAAGAAATATGTAGAACAATGCTATACCTGACTCAAGCTGGGCTCCTCCACTTCTACCTGGCTGGAAGTCCCAGGTTGAACATTGGAAGCCTCAGCTGTGGTGGAAGAAAGGGTGGAAGGAAGAGTGGAAGTAGGGTTGAGAGGGATTGCCTGACTTCAGTCTGGTCTGACAGAAAACAAAGTGTCTCATAGTACCACAGCATGGGGACATAAACGTCTTTTGCTGCAGCTCCTGATCTCTGGGAATCCTGGACCTTCTTGTGCTCCCTAAGATATGTGCTCCTCAGGCCACCAATTTTGGCTTTTAAATAGGGGATGGTTGCCGTGGGGACCACCGGCTTCACCAACTCCAGCAGTTTCTCCAGCGCTGCCTGCCTCTTTTGTTTATGATTATAATGCGGGTGTTTGATCTGCCACAGACAGGGTAGCTCCCTGTATTTGTCTATGAACAGGGGGAGGAAGTTGTGATCATTGAAGTCATCCATTTTCTCTGCAAGACACAACACAGGACAAACCCTAATGTCAGGCTAAACTCTCCTAATCTTGCCCCAACATAGGCCTCAATCTATAAGCGGTATAGGCCCAAGTTAAACTTGTACCTTCGTTATCATGATAGGCGCTTCCGATACTCCTTCCTCCGCTTACAGATCGTACGTACGACGCACGCGTGTTACGCTTTATATACACTGCGCATGCGTGAAACTCCGCCCGCCCCTGACATTCTTTCTAGTCTATTCCCCGCCCCTTCTCTTTCGGCACAGTGGGGAAGAGCACATGGCGGGGAGACAGCAGGTGCATGATAGTAGCAGCAACAAGGAGGAGGAGGAAAGCCCGGAGCCAGAAACGTCAGGATCCCACAGGCAATTTCAGGCCTCAAATATGGCCTTTGTTGAGATGGTGGAGATGGTGGACATATTGAAGAATTGAAGAGGGCCGACTATGACGGGAAGTATGGACCTTACCCAAACCCAAATATGAGAAAGGCCAAGATCATGGCTAAAGTTGTGAAGAGTCTGTGCCGGAATTTTGGGGTATGACGATCCAAGGATCAACTGAGGAAACGGTGGTCGGACCTGAAATTAAGGGAGTACGATCGGTATAGAAGGATCAAGAGAGTGCTGCAAAAAAGTAGTTGTCCTGTGTTCCTATTCTTTCTTTTTATTACGTTCATGCTGCTCCATGTGCTTTTCTTTACTGTTGTACAGTTTAAAATGGCAACTTTCATGTTCATAGGCGCATTAATCGTTCGTAGGAAACATTGTTCGTTCGGCCACTAAAATATGATGTTTTGGCCAGATGCAGTTCCATACAGTTTTTCTGGCCTACTTCTATTAATAAAAGTTTGTTGTCTAGATGGGTTTGTAACTAGAATGAAATGCAAACTAGATTCTGTGTAAGGAGAAGACACTCAGCAGCTGTTTACACATCTGGACGCTGGGGCACTAGTGTGGGACAAAAGAACACCCATTTTATTAGGGGGAGATGTTGTAGAAATTGTCACCACAACAGGTGACAATTTGCGACCACAGCTTCAGGTAAGAAATGGATGCCTGCATATTTATAACACATGGTGTGCTTTTTTGTTTTTTTTTGTAGGTGATTGGGATGTTGTGGAAGAGGAATGTCATTTCACCAGTGAAAGTGCCCAGATCATCATCAGGGAGATGATGGGGTGTAATCGAGATTTAGGAAACATAAAGCAAAACATCAATGTTCAAAACAAAATGAAGAACGTCATTGATGTTTTAGGGAGAATCTAAAACACCCAGAAATCCCTAAATTACTTCTTTTTTTTGTTTTTTATGACTCAATTTTTTTACATATGTTAAAAGCCAAATTTAGAAGATGCACACAGTGTGTCCACATGTGCTATCTGCCATCACAGGAGATCAATGTACGCATTTTGTGGGTGCAACCCCTTCCTCGATAATAAAGTAGCTGAGAGGAAGGGGTTGCACCCACAAAACACGTCCATTGATCCCCCATGATGGCAGCTAGCACATGTTGACATTAGGCAATTTGTGTGCATCTTCTAAATTTGGCTTTTACAGGGGTGACATCACCCCATCTGCTGAATGCAGTATCAAACACAGTTTGTACATACTCATGTCTGATATTGCCTTCACCTTATAAAAGTAGAACTTTGTAAGTTCCAGAGTTGTGTATTGTTTTATGGGTTTAAACATGCCAGTTATACCATAAAAGGCCATTTATCATTAATGTGACTTAAAAAAATGTTATACAATAAACATGTTGGTTTGTTCAAAAACCCTTTTAGAAACGCACGTGTGATTGTGCTTTGATTGAAAAGATTGATAATCAACAATGTGTGGCTTCTTCTTTCAATGCTCAAAAGCATTTTTTGGAGTAAAGTTGTTGTTTTCAGTGACAATGGGGGTTATTTACTAAAGGCAAATCCACTTTGCACTACAAGTGCCATTTCAGTGCAGTCTCAAGTGCACTTGTAGTGCAAAGTGTAGTTTCCTTTAGTAAATAACACCCAACAGTGCTTTCTAAATTTACACAATCACGCCATTTTCATGACTCCCCAAATTTCGGTCGTGGTGTTGAAAATTATTAATATTTTTGTCAGTAATGCATTACATACATTTACAAAAAAAACAAGGTGTGTGTGTAGCAGACCCACAACATAATAATAATAGTTAGCCGAAGAAGAGATTGTCACCTCATGTGTAAATGAAATTTCTTTTGCACTGTTGAAGAAAAAAGGCCAAACAAATATAACATTAATAAAAGATAACCGAGGAGACAGCTAAAAGAAAGCCAAGCAGTAAATCAAAGCAAATATTTTTTCAGTTTCAAATATATTTTTATTTAAAAAATGTCTCTGGCATATCGATGCCCCCCCTACCCGCAAAGTATTCCATGTATTTCATACGGACCTCACGGGCACACTGGGGGGGCAAGCCAGGACGGGCATTTTCAAGCGCCATCAGTGTTGGTTCATTAATATGAATTCTGGCCTCAGGCCCAACTGAGGCAGCATAGTTTAAAGCATTTCTCCTTAAAAAGTTGTGGAGAACACAGAAAGACATGATGATGTGATTGAGTTTATATTCCGCCATGTGTATCGGTGTAAGAAATAGGCGGAACCGACTGGCCATTATTCCAAACGTGTTCTCCACCACTCTTCTGGCTATGCCCAGCCGGTAATTAAAAACCCTCCGGTCCGGGGTGAGGGTCCTCATAGGGAATGGCTGCATAAGATGGTCCCCCAGCACAATCGCTTCATCCGCAACGAAGACGAATGGGAGTCCTTCCGCATTGTCTTCTGGAGGTGGCAAGCCCAAGCTGCCATTCTGGAGATGCCTGTAGAACTTGGTCTGGGCGATGACGCCACCATCTGACATCCGGCCATTCTTCCCCATGTCCACATACAGGAACTTGTAAGTAGCCGACAACATCACAATACTATTGAACCCCGCTGTAATAGTATGACCCCGAGTTGGGGGGTGGGACTATGTAGATGTGTTTCCCATCAATTGCCCCTCCACAGTTGGGAAAGTCCCACCGCTGGGCAAAGTGGGAGGCCACAGTCTGCCATTTCTGTGGCATGGAAGGAAACTGTGGAGTCAAACCAGAAAATAAAAATTAGTCATTTTGCACATAAACATTGAAAGCAGATTAGACACAAACATTCTTGGCCAACATCAGTACAACATTTATTTTAGGAAGTATTTAAAGACAAAAATATAAGGTCCACATATCAGATTCATCACCCCCTCTGATGGCCCATTGTAAAAAATTTTTTTGGGGGGGGATGTTTTGGACAGGTAACCCTCTCCACTTCATTGAGAGATGAATGCCTAAATAATGTATATTACTTTGGCCAGCCCCTCCTTACTTACACTATTGGCAGCCCACTGGACAGGTAAGAAGTGTCATAATACAAAAATATAAATGCACACTGTCCAAATTGGAGCACAATTTTAACATTCTGCAATTACCTATCAAGATAATAATAGGATCCAAAAATTTTAAACAGTACCATTTGAAAGTATTCAGGCAGGCCCTTGCACTACATGCTTTGGGGAATTCATACAGAAATCTGACCACAAAAGAGGTAGGTATAGTGTGTATGGGTTTGGCAAAGTCAGCAGATAGAGGATTGTTATGGGTTGACTTAGCAGTTGGGGGGAGGGAGGGTTCCAAATGAGTTTTGGACCCAAAAAAAAAGCCTCTGGCACTCTTCCAGATTTTAAGGACACAAATAACATTTGTTCACACTTTAGGGGGTGTTTAGGGTAAATCACTACAATGGAGCTGACAAAATACATTGTTAAGTGACCAGTCGAGGTGGATATGGGCCCAGGAGAGCATGCTGGGTAGGTAAGTGAAGACAAATATGCATGAAGGACAAAAAAAACATTAAAAAATTCCAGCATGCATGAGGACAAAGGGGACATTCACAGCATATTACAATCATGGTAATTAGGGAATGATGAAAGAAATTAAATATATTAGCAAACATTAAATACAAATAATGAGATGTTAAAGGATAAATCTTACCTTAATATAGTCTTTCTGCAGGACCTGAATGATGGCAGAACAGGTCTAGGGGATAATGATCCCCAGAGCCTGGGGGGAGATGCCTGTCGAGAACTTGAGGTCCTGCAGGCTTTTCCCCATCGCATCCCAAGTACCACAACGTGGGGACTAGCCTCTGCTCCGGAGTGATGGCTTGCCTCATGCAGGTATCCTGCCTGCTGATATAAGGGGTCAGCAAAGCCAACAAACGGTGAAATACGGGGTCCGTCATCCTGAGAAAGTTCCTGAAATCATAAGGATTATTCTCACGGATCTCACGGAGCAAAGGCATATGACAGAATTGATCACGGTGGAGTAACCAATTCTTGGTCCATGAACTCCTCCGTGCCCTGTTTATGGACTGGGCTTGTGTCAAAGTAAGAACCCCAACTCCAAGCCCCCACACAGCACGAACTCTACGATGAGTACGTACGCGCAACATGGCTTCAAAACGGTCGGCTGGTCAGAACGAAGTAACAGAACGCACTGAAGAACAGCAAGGCCTGTGAAGAGCGACCTGACAATTAGTAACGAGCAGACAAGAACACACTGAATAAACCAATGGGAACTCCCTGCACGCACTGAAGACCAGATACAAACCCACAACACAAAATGAAAAGCAGAAAAATGATCTGATAACCACGAGTCTGAAAACGCGCAAATCGTCTCTCACCAAACTTTTACTAACACGAGATTAGCAAAAGGAGCCCAAAGGGTGGCGCGCTTGGTATTGAACTGCCCTTTTATAGTCCCGTCATACGTGGTGTACGTCACCACGTTCTTGATGTTCGGAAATTCCGACAACTTTGTGGGACCATGTGTATGCAAGACAAGTTTGAGCCAACATCCGTCGGAAAAAATCTGATGGATTTTGTTGTCGGAATGTCCGTTCAATGTCCGATCGTGTGTACAGGGCATAAGCCTCATGTGAGGTCTTTTTAAAGAGTTTTCCTTTTTTCTAATAAAACTTAAATTTTATATTAATACATTTGTTTGATACATTGGTTGCCGTGTAAAAGTCCCACAATGAGGTTTACTACAATATTTCTATACAATTAAATGGATGATGGCAACCCTGATCCAACACTGATGAAGTGAATGCTTTATGGTAACTAATTAAAGGGCTCTAGCTCCTCTGTCAATTTCCAAGCTGCTGGCCCTTAGATCTTCACTAGAAAGGACCTAGAAAGATTGTTTTTATAATGGGCAACTTGTGTAGGGCATCATTGATGGGAGCCTTTTAAGATCAGTTTAGGGTATGGAGCACCATTTTACAGTATATGCTTTAAAGTTTCAAAGCTGTTTCAATGGCCATCTATATTTTTGGAAGTCAAAAGATCAGTTTTTAAAATCACAGAGCTTAAAGGAGATTCTCATTACCTTATTACGGAAATGTTGTTGTTTTTTAATAAAAAATGTTTACATCATGAAGTGAATAAGTAAAAACAATATGTATAATTACATTAACATATAATACAAGCATAATTCTACATTTTAAATTCTAGATTTTTACATAATTATTTTCACAGCTGACTAAAATGCACACACAGCCATTTATCTCTACTCGCAGCCTTAGGAACAAATTAGTTGATCTGTTCTTCTGCATTATTCACATGTACATATGATTTCCTGATGTGTAGAGACAGGTTCTAAAATAAAATATTTTATTTAGGAGATAGGAAATTCACAGAAAACAGAGCTTCTAGATTGCTTGTGTTGTATGCAGGTACTGAGCAAACCATGGTTTTGCAACGTGAGACATTTTTGAATCATGTGTATATACAGTATCTCACAAAAGTGAGCACACCCCTCACATTTTTGTAAATATTTTATTATATATGAGGAAGTGAAAAAAGTATTGATGCTCTAGATAAAGATGGTCTATAAGAAGATTGCCAAGACCCCGAAACTGAGCTGCAGCACAAGACCATACAGCAGTTTAAAAGGACAGGTTCCACTCAGAACAGGTCTCGCCATGGTTGACCAAAGGGGTTGAGAGCATGTGCTCAGTGTCATATCCAGAGGTTGTCTTTGGGAAATAGATGTATGAGTGCTGCCAGCATTGCTGCAGAGGTTGAAGGGGTGGGGGGTCAGTCTGTCAGTGCTCAGAGCATATGCCGCACACTGCATCAAATTGGTCTGCATGGCTGTCGTCCCAGAAGAAAGCCTCTTCTAAAGATGATGCACAAGAAAGCCTGCAAACAGTTTGCTGAAGAGAAGCAGACTAAGGACATGGATTACTGGAACCATGTCCTGTGGTCTAATGAGACCAAGATAAACTTATTTTGTTCAGATGGTGTCAAGCGTATGTGGCAGCAACCAGGTGAGGAGCACAAAGACAAGTGTGTCTTCACTACAGTCAAGCATGGTGGTGGGAGTGTCATGGTGTGGGGCTGCATGAGGGCTGCCGACTCTGGGGAGCTACAGTTCATTGAGGGAGCCTTGAATGACAACATGTACTGTGACATACTGAAGCAGAGCATGATCCCCTTCCCTTCGGAGACTGGACCGCAGGGCAGTATTCCAACATAATAATGACCCCAAACACACCTCCAAAATGACCACTGTCTTGCTAAAGAAGCTGAGGGTAAAGGTAATGAACTGGCCAAGCATGTCTCCAGACCTAAACCTTATTAAGCATCTGTGGGGCATCCTCAAACTGAAGCCCAAGGTCTCTAACATTCACCAGCTCCGTGATGTTGTCATGGAGGAGTGGAAGAGGAATCCAGTACAACCTGTGAAGCTCTGGTGAACTCCATGCACAAGAGGGTTAAGGCAGAGCTGGAAAATAATGGTGGCCACACAAAATATTGACACTTTGGGCGCAATTTGGACATTTTAGACATTAATGGCTGGGTGTTGAGTTATTTTGAGGGGACAGCAAATTTACACTGTTATACAAGCTGTACACTCACTACTTTACATTATTATTATTATTATTATTATACAGGATTTATATAGCGCCGACAGTTTACGCAGAGCTTTACAACATTAGGGCAGACAGTACAAGTACAATACAATTCAATACAGGAGGAATCAGAGGGCCCTGCTCATTAGAGCTTACAATCTAGGAGGGAGGGTCAAGTGATACAAAAGGGTAATAGCTGTGGGGGATGAGCTAATGGAGAAAATAGTGCAGTTGTTAGATGGAGGCAGGATAGGCTTCTCTGAAGAGGAAAGTTTTCAGGGATCGCTTAAAAGTGGATAAAGTTGGAGACAGTCTGACAGATTGGGGTAGGGAATTCCAGAGAATGGGCGAGGCTCGGGAGAAGTCCTGGAGGCGGATATGGGAGGAGGTGATGAGGGAGCTAGATAGCAGGAGGTCTTGGGAGGAACGGAGATGGCGATTAGGTTGGTATTTTGAGACTAGGTTAGTGATGTAGCTGGGGACAGAGTTGTGGATGGCTTTGTAACTTATTGTTAGTATTTTGAATTTAATTCGTTGGGCGAGTGGTAGCCAATGGAGGGATTGGCAGAGAGGGGTAGCAGACACTGAGCGGTTTGTAAGGTGGATGAGTCTGGCAGCAGCATTCATGATGGACTGAAGGGGGGATAGTCTGTTTAAAGGTAAGCCAATGAGGAGTGAGTTGTAGTAGTCAAGGCGAGAGATAACCAGGGAGTGAATCAGGAGCTTTGTGGTTTCATTGGTTAGAAAGGGACGTAGTTTAGAGATGTTGCGGAGGTTGAGGCGGCAAGCTTTGGAAAGTGATTGGATGTGGGGCTGAAAGGAGAGTTCAGAATCCAGGATAACACCTAGTACCCTGACATGTGGGGACGGGTGGATGGTTTTGCCATTGCTCTTGACAGAGAAGTCGGGGGAAGAGGAACGTGGGGGAGGAAATATTATAAGCTCGGTTTTGGACAAGTTGAGTTTGAGGAAGTGGTGTGACATCCATACAGATATGTCGGTTAGTAAGTTAGTGATGCGTGAGGAGACTGATGGAGTGAGTTGAGGGGTGGAGAGATAGATTTGTGTGTCATCAGCATAGAAATGATATTGAAAGCCGTGAGAGGCTATCAGCTGACCCAGGGAAGAGATGTAGATTGAAAATAAAAGAGGTCCAAGAACAGAACCTTGGGGGACCCCGACAGAGAAGGGAAGAGGAGTGGAGGAAGTAGAATTGTAAGTGACACTGAAGGTGCGTTGGGATAGGTAGGATGAGAGCCACTGAAGAGCACAGTCACGGAGACCGAGGGAGTAAAGTTTTTTGAGGAGGAGGGGGTGGTCAACCGTGTCCAAGGCAGCTGAAAGATCCAGAAGTAGGAGTACAGAATAGTGTCCATTGGTTTTTGCAGTTAGTAGGTCATTTGTGAGTTTTAAAAGAGCAATTTCTGTGGAGTGTTGAGGGCAAAATCCAGATTGAAGGGGATCAAGAAGGTTGTTTTTAATGAGGTGGTCACTCAGTTGGTTGTAAACCAGGCGTTCAAGGAGTTTAGAGGAAAAGGGGAGCAAGGAGATTGGGCGTAGGTTGTTAAGATTGGTGGGGTCCAAGGACGGCTTTTTGAGTATGGGGGTGACCAGTGCATGTTTTAGAGCATCGGGGAAGATGCCAGAGGTGAGGGAGAGATTGAAGATGTGGGTTAGAGAGTGTAGGATGGGGTCAGAGGGTGACCGTAGCATTTGAGAGGGAATAGGGTCCAGGGTACAGGTGGTTAGGTGGGCGATAGAAAGGAGTTTAGCAACTTCATCTGTAGTAGTAGATTTGAATAGGGGGAGTGTCAGTTGTATCTGTTGACATGGGGTCTTAGCTGGGGGAGATACCTGTAGAATAGAGATTTCATCACAGATTGTATCAATCTTGTTTTTGAAGTGATTAGCGATTTCCTGGGCAGTGAGTAAGTCAGTGGGTGGAGGCGGTGGAGGACAAAGTAGAGAGTTGAAGGTAGAGAAGAGTTTACGGGGATTGGATGAGAAAGTGTTAATAAGAGTTGTAAAATAGGTTTGCTTGGCAGTGTGGAGGAAAGAATAGTATATTTGGAGGGCAGATTTGTATTGGTTGAAGTCTTTGAGAGACTTAGTCTTGTGCCACAGACGCTCAAGAGCGCGACTACGTTTTTTGAGGTCCGAGAGAGGAAAAGGATTGTTTGAGAAGTTGCATGGAGTGCATAGGTAGGAGAATACAAGGTCAAGGGTGTTGCCATCAGAGTGAGTAGAAGCCTGTACCCATTGCTTCAGGTCAAATGAAGAGGTTAGACTAAGAAGTTTAGAAGTAGCAGGAGTGTTTGTATTAGCAGGGATGTTGAAATCACCGAGAAGGATTGTGGGAATATCCGAAGAGAGAAAGTAGGGTAGCCAGGCAGAAAACTCATCAAGGAAAGTCGATAATGGTCCAGGGGGCCGGTAGATCACAGCAATTCTTAGGGAAGTTGGAGAGACTAGACGTATACAGTGGGCTTCAAATGATGAGAGGGAAAAAGAGGGAGGAGGGTGAATAACCTGGAAGGTGCTCTGGGGGGATAGGAGGAATCCCACTCCACCTCCCTTGCGTCCATTTGGCCTAGGGGAGTGAGTCCAGTGAAGGCCACCCTGGGAGAGGGAAGCAGGAGAAGGGGTGTCATATTCGTGGAGCCAGGTTTCGGTGAGAGCAAGTAGATTAAAGGAATTAGTGACAAAGAGGTCATGAACAGCAGTGAGTTTGTTGCAGACAGAGCGGGCGTTCCAGAGGGCACAGGAGAGAGGGAGGCTGGCGTTGGGAAGAAGAGGAATGGAGACTAAATTGTGTAGATTGCGACTACTGCCAGAGGGTGTAGGGTGATGGTGATGGGTGTGTTGGGCACAGTTAAATAAGGGAGGCAAAGGGTTTGGGGAAATATCTCCAGCGATTAGGAGAAGCAGAAGAGTGAGGGAGGTAATATGAGAATATGATTTGTATGAGGGGACATGCTTTAGTATCCTGGGGGGTATGTTAGCAAGTGGGCTTAGAGTTAGAAAGAGGTGATGAGTGCAGTAGTAGGGGGAGGGGAGAAGTGAGGGTGATATGTACAGATTGTGTGGTGGAGCAGAGGGATGTAGAGAAGAGAGCTTGAGGAGAGAGGCTGCAATTGTGAAGAGGAGGAGAGGTAAAGAAAGCATGTTTCAGAGAAGGTGAGATAATATGAAAATGAGATCACCTACAATCTGCTATGGTTAGCTTTGTGCAAATCGCTGAAGTGCAAGAGCAGAAGTGTCACTTTTTTTCAGAACCCCACTTCTTCTTTCTTTACATTGTAGCAAAGTGTCATTTCTTCAGTGTTGTCACATGAAAAGGTATACTAAAATATTTACAAAAATGTGAGGGGTGTACTCACTTTTGTGAGATACTGTATATTTCTTGTCAAATTGATTTACCTTCCTATAATCCTTATTGACCCCACTTTATCCAGAAAACCTTGTGTGCAATCTACTTATCAAGGGTGCAATGCCTGGCACTTGCCACATATAAAAACCTCAGTACCCAGCAGTAAGTAGCCTTTTCAGATGCTTTGTAGAGAGGTAGATGAAGAAAGAGAGTGGTGTATGTTAGGTGACAAATCTCAAGCACATACACTTTACAATTTCTAGGTTCTAAGATCTTATAATCAATTTCCAACCTCAGAACACTAAAAGCTTCATGCAAATGTATTCCTGCCATTTCCAAACAACAACAGCCAACACTAAAGACTTGAAAACTTCACCTACAGTGCCTTGAAAAAGCATTCCTAACCCTTGAAATTTCCCACATTTTGTCATCTTACAACCAAAAACGTAAATGTATCTTGTTGGGATTTTATGTGATAGACCAACACAAACTGGTACATAATTGTGAAGTGAAAGGAAAATGATAAATGGTTTTCAAAATTTTTTACAAATAATAATGTGAAAAGTGTGGCGTGCATTTGTATTCAGCCCCCCTGAGTCAATACATTGTAGAATCACCTTTCGATGCAATTAGAGCTGCAAGTTTTTTTGAGGATGTCTCTACCAGCTTTGCACATCTAAAGAGTGACATTTTGGCCGATTCTTCTTTGCAAAATAGCTCAAGCTCTGTCAGATTGGATGGAGAGCGTCTGTGAACAGCAATTTTCAAGTCTTGCCACAGATTCTCAATTGAATTTAGGTCTGGACTTTGACTGAGCCATTCTAACACATGAATATGCTTTGATCTAAACTATTCCATTGTAGCTCTAGTTGTATGTTTAGGGTCGTTGTCCAGGTGGACGGTGAACCTCCGCTCCAGTCTCAAGTCTTTTGCAGACTCTAATGCCCTGTACACACGATCGGATTTTCCGACAACAAATGTTAGATGCGAGCTTGTTGGCTGAAAGTCCAACCGTGTGTATGCTCCATTGAACATTTGTTGTCGGAATTTCCGCCAACAAATGTTGGCTAGCAGGTTCTCAAATTTTCTGTCAACAAAACTTTGTTGTCAGAATTTCGATCGTGTGTACACAAGTCTGACGCACAAAAGTTTACACATGCTTGGAATCAAGCAGAAGGAGCCACACTGGCTATTGAACTTCCTTTTTCTCAGCTCGTCGTATGTCTTGTACATCATCATGTTCCCACATTCGTAATTGTTGGCCAACATTTGTGTGACCGTGTGTATGCAAGACAAGTTGGAGCCAACAACCTTCGAACAAAATTCCACGGTTTTGTTGTCGGAAAGTCCGATCGTGTGTACGGGGCATAACAGGTTTTCTTTAGATTGCCCTGTATTTAGCTTTATCCATCTGCCCATCAAATCTGACCAGCTTCCCTGTCCCTGTTGAAGAAAAGCATCCCCACAACATGATGCTGCCACGACCTTGTTTCACAGTGGGGATGGTGTGTTCAGGGTGATGTGCAGTGCTACTTTCCTGCCATACATAGCATTTTGCTTTTAAGCCAAAAGGTTTAATTTTGGTCTCATCTAACCAGAGCACCTTCTTCCACATGTTTGCTGTGTCACATCACTTCTTGCAAACTGCAAACGGGACTTCATTTTAACTTTCTTTCAACAATAGCTTTCATCTTGTGACGCTTCCATAAAGGCCTGATTTGTGGAGTGCACGATTAATAGTTGTCCTGTGGACAGATTCTCCACCTGAGATGTGGATCTCTGCAGCTCCTCCAGAGTTACCATGGACCTCTTGGCTGCTTCTCTAAATTAATGCTCTCCTTTCCTGGCCTGTCAGTTTAGGTGGACGGCCATGTCTTGGTAGGTTTGCCGTTGTGCCATACCCTCTCCATTTTTGGAGGATGGATTGAATAGTGCTCCATGAGATGTTCAAAGCTTTGGATATTATATTATAACCTAACCCTGCTTTAGACTTCTCCACAACTTTATCCCCGACCTGTCCAGTGTGTTCCTTGGCCTTCATGATAATGTTTGTTCACTAAGATTCTCTAACAAACCTCTGAGGGCTGCACAGAACAGCTGTATTTATACTGTGATTAAATTACACACAGGTGGACTCTATTTACTAATTGGGTGACTTCTAAAGGTAATTGTTTCCACTAGATTCTAGTTATGGGGTATCAGAGTAAAGGGGGCTGAATACAAATGCACGCCACACTTTTCACATATTTATTTGTAAAAGGCAATTAAAAACCATTTATCATTTTCCCTCCACTTCACAATTATGTGGCACTTTGTGTTGGTCTATCACATAAAGTCCCAATAAAGTACATTTATTTTTTTGGTTGTAACATGACAAAATGTGGAAAATTTCAAGGGGTATGAATACTTGGTCAAGGCACTGTATATGTCGAAAATGTAGCATTTCCCAGAGTTTCTGTGCAATGTATTTAACCTAGATTGGAATTAAATTACATATTCAATATTTATAGTAGAAATGCATATTTGTATGAAGAAAGTGTGTCTGGTACTTCACTTACCACAGTGGCAGTGCCTTGGTGCCCTCAGAGATGAAAGATTAGTAGCAGAGATTCCAAACACTCAGAAGAAGGGAAAAGCAGCAGATAAAATGTTTAATCCATGACAATGTTTTGGTGGGACAGTGCCAATATGTATGTTAATGTGCTTCTTTGCTGAAGTCCTTTAAGCACCCTAAAACCCAGAAAATCGGCTAGTGTGTGAGAGTGTATGATTATTATATTTTATATTATTGTATTTTGAATATATTTCTTGAATAAAGTGCTATCTATTGGATATCTAATGGAAGATAGAATGGCCTATGGCAATGTCTGCTACTTGCTGTCACTTATGAACCATATTGTGAGACGTCATAACATTTTTCAAAAAACTGTAATATATCTTAACATGTTGGAACTGTTGGAAAGAAATAAGACTACTTTACATAAGAAATAAACATAAAAGAGTTTTTAATCAATTGATGATCAGTTATTCATTTTGATTTCCTAATAGTAATCAGTGGTGTATTTTGGTTTTGTGCTGCCCTAGACAAGACTAAATTCGTGTGCCCCTCCCCATCTAAATTTGTCCCACCCCAGCCACGGTATACCGTTCTTGTCTCAGGGTCTGTTGAGGAAGCTGCAGCCATTCACAGTGAACAGCTGTGGCTTCCTCATCAGACCCTGAGAAATGATTAGTCCAAGTGCTACGTATGTGGTCAATGGGGCAGAGCATGGGGTTAGTGGGACATAGGGCGGGGTCAGCAGGGCAGAGGATGAAGCGGCACTGGTGGGCACTGATGAGGAGGCACTGATGAAGCTGCACTTATATGCAGCACTGAGGGGCACTAATAGGTGACAGTGATAGGCGGCACTGATGGCACTAATAGGCGGCACTGATAGGTGGCACTGATGGGCACTGATATGCAGCACTGGTGAGGAGGCGCTGATTGGCAGCACTGATGGGTACTGATTGGCATCACTGATGGGCACTGATTGGAAACACTGATTGGCACAGATTGGCAGCACTGATGACATTGTGGGGCAGCACTGATCATCAGAACACTGATGATCTGTGCCCTGATTATCAGTGTAGATATCCCCTTTCACACTGGCCAGTTACTGGCTAGCTCCTCTTCTCATGCTCTGACAGCGTGAGAAAAGAATTGCCGATAAGTGGCAAATGTGTTTATATCGTGAAAAGTATTTAGTCAGCCACCAATTGTGCAAGTTCTCCCACTTAAAAAAGATGAGAGAGGCCTGTAATTGTCATCATAGGTATACCTCAACAATGAGAGACAAAATGTGAAAACAAATACAGACAATCACATTGTCTGATTTTTGAAAGAATTTATTTGCAAATTATGGCGGAAAAGAAGTATTTGGTCACTAGGGATGAGCTTCGTGTTCGAGTCGAACCCATGTTCGACTCGAACATCGTCTGTTCGCCCGTTAGCCAAATTGCGAACGATATGGGCCGTTCGTGCCAAATTCGTGTGGTGTGTCACGGCCCATAATTCACTGCGGCATTGCAGTGCATTGGTGGCTGATGATTGGCCAAGCATGCACTATGACCCGCATGCTTGGCCAATCACAGCGCCGTCTGAACAGATAGCCGTAATTGGCCAAAGCCAAGGAGGCTTTGGCCAATTATGGCTCAGGGGATTTAGTACACGCCCCACACTATATAAGGCCGCCTGCATGGCGGCCCTGTGTAGTGTGTGTTCTGGCATTGAGATAGATAGATAGACAGAGACACAGTGTCATTCGATTTAAGTTAGATAGATTAGGCAGGACAGTCAGTGAGTTAACTGCACTTACAGTGTATTGTGTATATATATATATGCATCCCATATATATATATATACACTGTATTCAGTTTAGCTAGATCCGTTCCTGTTATCTTGCTACTGACAGGCAGGCTTGTCTTGTTACAGTATTTACAGCTACCTGAAGAAAATTGCTGGTGTTCTTTTGATCCTATTAGTACCACAGTCAGGCAGCTAGACTATTTACAGTTAGTGTAGTGTGTCCTCCTCACAGTGTTCAGTTAAAGCTACAACTTAGTTTAGTGTGACCTCTGCACAGTGTTCAGCTAAAACTGCAAGTTAGTGTAGTGCGTCCTCCTCACAGTGTTCAGCTAAAGCTACAAGTTAGTGTAGTGTGTCCTCCTCACAGTGTTCAGCTAAAACTACAAGTTAGTGTAGTGCGAGCTCTGCACAGTGTTCAGCTAAAGCTACCTGTAGAAGGTTGGTGGTGTTTTCCTGATCCTATCACTACCGCAGGCAGCTAAATAAGCTAAAAGTTAGTTTTTTGCGAGCTCTGCACAGTGTTCACCTAAAGCTACCTGTAGAAGGTTGGTGGTGTTTTCCTGATCCTATCACTACCGCAGGCAGCTAAATAAGCTACAAGTTACTGTAGTGCATCCTCCTCACAGTGTTCAGCTAAAACTACAAGTTAGTGTAGTGCGACCTTGGCACAGTGTTCAGCTAAAGCTACCTGTAGAAGGTTGGTGGTGTTTTCCTGATCCTATCACTACCGCAGGCAGCTAAATAAGCTACAAGTTAGTTTTTTGCAAGCTCTGCACAGTGTTCAGCTAAAGCTACCTGCAGAGGGTTGGTGGTGTTTTCCTAATCATATCACTACCGCAGGCAGCTAAATAAGCTACAAATTAGTGTAGTGCAAGCTCTTCACAGTGTTCAGCTAAAGCTACCTGTAGAAGGTTAGTGGTGTTTTCTTAATCCTATCACTACCGCAGGCAGCTAAATAAGCTACAAGTTAGTTTTTTGCGAGCTCTGCACAGTGTTCAGCTAAAGCTACCTGTAGAAGGTTGGTGGTGTTTTCCTGATCCTATCACTACCGCAGGCAGCTAAATAAGCTGCAAGTTAGTGTAGTGCGTCCTCCTCACAGTGTTCAGCTAAAACTACAAGTTAGTGTAGTGTGACCTCTGCACAGTGTTCAGCTAAAGCTACAAGTTAGTGTAGTGCATCCTCTGAACAGTGTTCAGCTAAAGCTACAAGTTAGTGTAGTGCGTCCTCCTCACAGTGTTCAGCTAAAACTACAAGATAGTGTAGTGCGAGCTCTGCACAGTGTTCAGCTAAAGCTACCTGTAGAAGGTTGGTGGTGTTTTCCTGATCCTATCACTACCGCAGGCAGCTAAATGAGCTATAAGTTAGTGTAGTCCGTCCTCCTCACAGTGTTCAGCTAAAACTACAAGTTAGTGTAGTGGGAAATCGGCACAGTGTTCAGCTAAAGCTACCTGTAGAAGGTTGGTGGTGTTCTCATACTACAGGCAGGCAGTTGATTTTGCTAGCTGCAGTATCAGTATATATATATATATATATATATATATATATATATATATATATATATATATATACTGATACTGCAGCATCAGTGACTCCTTCCCTAGACCCACCATGTCCTCCTGAGGAGTCCCTCGAACTGTTTGACCACAGTGTTGGGTACATGCTCCAGGAGGATGCCCAGCGTTTAGAAGGCTCTGATGATGATACTGAGCTAGATGAAGGCAGTAACGTGAGCACGGACAGAGGGGGTGCCCAAGAAGGACAGCAATCTGGCAGTCATGCTCCCCCTGCTGCAGCATACTGCCAGGTTTGCTCCAGTGATGAGGAGGGAGGGGATGATGAGGTCACTGACTCAACGTGGGTGCCTGATAGGAGAAGGAGGAGGAGGAGGAGGAGGAGGCACATCACCAAAGAGGCAGGATGCCCTCCAGGGGCCAGCCTAAGGGCAACACACTGACTGCATCACACCCCAAAGCTCCGCATGTGCAAGGCGCTGCTGTCTCTGCACGTTATTACAAAAGTTCTTTGGTGTCCTTTGGTGGCCTTTTTTGAGATGAATGCATCAGATTGCACCGCTGCTATTTGCAACATATGTCTCAAGCGTATCTCGCGTGACCAAAACATCTCCCGCTTGGGTGCCACATGCTTGACCAGACATATGTTGACCTGCCATGCAGTTCGTTCGCAAGCGTATCTAAAAAACCCACACCAAAGAACAAAGAGGACCTCTCCTTGCTCATCATCAGCTAAGATCTCCAACCCCACTATACCTTCAGTCCTCTCTGAGACCTGCACTGAGAGGAATGAAGGTGTAGAATTAGGTGTGTCACAGCCAAGTACTTGTGGGCAATTTGCTTTCGGTACACCGACGTCAGATTGTACCAGGCAAATTTCCCTGCCCCAGCTGCTGCACCGCCGAAAGAAGTTCGCTCCCAGCCATCCACATGCCCAGCGGTTGAATGCTAGCTTGGCAAAATTGCTAGCACTTCAACTGCTGCCTTTTCAGTTGGTAGACTCTGCCCCCTTCCGTGAGTTTGTGGAATGTGCGGTTCCTCAGTGGCAGGCTCTCTACCGGCATGTGGAAGGCAATGTCCATGCCTTGCTGGACAGGGCGGTCAGCAGTAAGGTGCATATTACCGCTGACTCATGGTCCAGCAGGCATGGACAGGGACGTTACCTAAGTTTCACCGTTGAGACAATTATACACACATTCTTGATTAACAATCTTTTTAATACCAGCACAATCACATGTGTATTTTGACAAGGTTTTTAAAACAAACCAACATGTTTGTTGTATGACAATTTTTGGGGTCACGTTAGAAAAAGTAGAAATGTCCTTTTAAGATAAAACCAAATAGAAAGACACAAATCTTGAACATACAAAGTTCACATTTGGTAGAACTTGAAGGCAATACCAGACATGAGTATTTAGGAATAGGGATGAGCCGAACACCCCCGGTTCGGTTCGCACCAGAACCTGCGAACGGACCGAAAATTCTGCTTTGGGTTTAATGTAATGTCGGGTCCTGGCAATATGGATGAAAATCAGTGAGACAAACGGCATGGGTACCACCCAGTCCATTACCAGGCCCTTTGGGTCTTGTATGGATATTAAGGGGAACCCCGCACCCAAATTAAAATAAGGAAAGGTGTGGGGCCACCAGGCCCTATATACTCTGAACAGCAGTATACAGGCGGTGCAAACAAGACAGGGACTGTAGGTTTGTTGTTAAGTAGAATCTGTTTGTAATTTTGAACGGGTACATTTTTAACGTGTTTAGCTCCAGCCAAAAAATCTTTTTTAAGCTTTTTGGAAAACATAGGGAAGGGTTATCACCACTGTGACATTTGTTTTGCTGTCTGTCCTCCTCTTCAGAAGACTTCACCTCACTTTTTGTCCCAATGACAAATGTTTTTTGAAAATTTGGGTTTTTTTGTGGAACAAGGATTGGAAAGCATCAGTGGAAAGGAGAAATGTTTTTCCCATATTAACTCTTACAGGAGAGAATTTCCCTTCCTAGGGGTAGATTTCATCTCACTTCCTGTTGTCTCCTTCCGTTTGCAAGTAGGAGTCGTTTGTAAGTTAGATTTTTGAAAGCAGGGGCCTGCCCTATATACTCAGCAGAAATTTGGACCTTAGGTGTTGTTGTGGCCACAACACTGTAAGCCCTCACAGGGCCCTGCTGTGAAATATTAGATCAAGAATTGTAATTACATGCCCCTGTTGAACACGAAGCTCATCCCTATTTAGGAACTGTGTTTGATATTGCGTTCAAATGGGGTGAAGTCACCCCAGGAAAAGCGAAATTTGAAGATGCACACCAATTTACGAATGTCAACATGTGCTACCTGCCATCACGGGGGATCAAGGGACGTGTTTTGGGGGAGCAACCCCTTCCTCTCAGCTACTTTGTTATTAAGGAAGGGGTTACACCCCCAAAACACGTCCATTGATCTCCCGTGATGGCAGATAGCACATGTTGACACACTGTGTGCATCTTCAAAATTTGGCTTTTCTACAATTCGACAAAAAATTTTAAAATTGTAGCACACCATAAAAGAAAGGGCTTTGGAGGGGTTTTAAACTCTCCCCAAAACATCAATGATGTTCTTATTTTTTTTAATAACATCATTGATGTTTTTCGTGATGTTTTCCAATGCAACATTACACCCCATGATCTCCCCAATCAGGATCTGTGCACTTTCCGAGGTGAAATGCCCTGGATCCACAACATCACGATCACCTAAAAAGATAGAAACCAAAAAGAAACATGTATTATAAATATGCCGGCATCCATCTCTTACCTGAGCCTGTGGTCGCAGACACTCACCTGTTGTGGTGACTAGTTCCACCGACATCTTCTTCCTCCTCCTGCTCTTCTTGTCTTTGGGGTATTTCCCCTTCTTCCAGAGGTGGGGGGTCTCTGGTCTCCTCGGATGAGGGGTGTCCTCCGAGCCTTTTCTCCCCTATGTGAAAAAAAATGGTATACTTAGCACACAGATATTTGATGGCAGAACTATAAATATGAAACATTGCTTTGAAGTGGCGTACGATCTGTGAGCGGAGGAAGGAGTATCGGAGGCGCCGATCGTGATAACGAAGGTAAGAGCCAAACTTGGGCCTATACTGCTTCTAGATTGAGGCCTATATTGTAACAAGATTAGGAGAGTTTTGCCTGACATTAGGGTTTGTCTTGTGTTGTGTCTTACAGTGAAAATGGATATCTTGAAAGATAACGACTTTATGGCAATCTTCATTGATATGTTCAGAGAGCTGCCTTGTCTGTGGCAGATAAACCACCCACATTATATGAACCAAACAAAGAGGAAGGCAGCACTGGATCAATTGCTGGAATTTGTGAAGACGGTGATCCCCACGGCAGACATCACCTATTTGAAGATCCTAATTGGTGGCCTGAGGAGCACTTATCTAAGGGAGCATAAGAAGGTCCAGGATTCCCAGAGATCCGGAGCTACAGATGACATCTATGTCCCCAGACTGTGGTACTATGACAGGCTGCATTTTCTGGCAGGTCAGACTGAACCCAGGCCAGCACTCTCCAGTCTTCCTTCCACGCTTCCTTCCACGCTTCCTTCCCCCCCAGCTGAGGCTTCTGACGCCCAACATGGGCCTTCCAGGCAGCAACATGTGGAGGAGCCCAGCTTGAGCCAGGTATAGCATTTCTCTAAATATTTCTGCTTGTCCAATCAATGATGTTAACTAGATGTTAGTTTGGAGTACTAATTTCTGATTGTGATTGATGAAGCAAAAACTAAAACCATGTCCCTTTTTCATGCACAGGGAAGTCTCAGCCTGTGGAGGTAGCCGGGCCAAGCAGGCTGCCTGATATCCAGGTCCCTCCCCTACACCTGCAAAGACAAAGTGGCAGGAAGAGGAGTACCCTGGAGGAGGCTGCCATAGGCCTCTTTTGGAAGGCTACAGAGGCCCTGAGAACCCCCCACACTGTGGAGAAGGACTTTGCTTGCATAACTGCCTGCAAAATGCTGCAGATGGAGGAGGGCCAATGACTCCTGTGTGAGTCCTTAATTTTGGAAGCTCTCAATAAGGGGTTGAGGGGCCAAATAACATCTGCTACCCACATTTGTGACCTCACACATGGTCCTCCTCCTCCTCCAGGTCCTACTACCCCTCCTCCTCCTCCTCCTCCAGGTCCTACTACTCCTCCTCCTCCTCCTCCTCCAGGTCCTACTACTCCTCCTCCTCCAGGTCCTACTCCTTCTCCTGCCACATCTCCAACACCAGAGCCACAGCCAGGAAGGAAGCGTGGAAAGAAGACCAGAAAGTGATGACCCTGGGTCCAGTCTGGTCTGGCAAAAGCAGCCTCTTGTAGTACCACAGCCCGGGAACATACATGTCATCTGCTGCTTTCCGGATTTCTGGGACTTCTGGACCAGACTGCACTCCCTTAGATAAGGACTCCTCAGGCCACCAATTTTGATGTTAAAGAATTGATGTCTGCCCTGGGGGTCCAAGGCTTCGCCAATTTCTGCTGTTTATCCAGCGTTGCCTCCCTCTTTGTTTGGTTCTGAGTCCTTAATAAAGGAATTTTTGTTTCAATTATACTAGCCTATGTGTGTTTTCCTTCAAAAAGGAAAGTTTGTTTGTGAGGATTCAGGTACATTTCAAAAATACAATGTGAAATTAATAAGGGACACCAACACCAAACAACCTTCTTGAGAATAAATAATATAAGATATCAATGGTGTTGTGGTAACTTGACACACAAAACACACACAGAAATATTATGGAGTAAAACTAAAAATAAAATAAAACAAAGATCAGCTTTGAAAAAAATACAAACCTAAAAAAAAAAAAAAAAAAAACAGCTTTTAAAAAAAATAAAAGAAAAAGAAAACAACCCAAAAATAATTTTGTCAGATGTGACAAATCAAAATATATTGAGGGAGTCCCAATAAATAATAAAGAAAGAAGTTTGTGAGAAGTCTGTGTGAATATCAGCAGCAAAACTACTTCATTCTTCTCACATTATAAAGAAGAAGAGTGTGCGCTGTATTAAACCATTTTTTACATTGCACCGTGACGAAAGTGCTGTATCCATTGCGAACCGTGTGTACGGGGCACTACAGTGTTGTGCCACCAGCACCACCACCACCACCAAAGGCCCAATTTTTCAGCCCCTGTTCAACAGGGGCATGTAATTAGAATTCTTGATCTAATATTTCACAGCAGGGCCCGTTCCAGCGCCCACCAAGAGTAACTGTGAGGACTTACAGTGTTGTGGCATCAGCACTACCATCACCAAAGGCCCAATGTTTCTGGCCCTGTTCAACAGGGGCATGTAATTACAATTCTTGATCTAATATTTCACAGCAGGGCCCTGTGAGGGCTTTCAGTGTTGAGGCCACAACAACACCTAAGGCCCAAATTTCTGCTGAGTATATAGGGCAGGCCCCTACTTTCAAACATCCAACTTACAAACGACTCCTACTTGCAAACGGAAGGAGACAACAGGAAATGAGATGAAATCTACCCCATAGGAAGGGAAATTCTCTCCTGTAAGAGTCAATATGGGAAAAACTTTTCTCCTTTCCACTGATGCTTTATCACCAATCCTTGTTTCACTAAAAACCCCAAATTTTCAAAAAACACTTGTCACTGGGACAAAAAGTGAGGTGAAATCTTCTGAAGAGGAGCACAGACAGCAAAACAAATGTCACAGGGGTGATAACCATTCCCTATGTTTTCCAAAAAGCTTAAAAACAGATTTTTTGGCTGGAGCTACACTTTAAAAATGTACCAGTTCAAAATTACAAACAGATTCTACTTAACAACAAACCTACAGTCCCTGTCTTGTTTGCACCGCCTGTATACTGCTGTTCAGAGTATATAGGGCCTTAGGGCCCCACGCCTTTCCTTTTTTTAATTTGGATGTGGGGCTCCCCTTAATATCCATACAGGACCCAAAGGGCTTGGTAATGGACTGGAGGGTACCCATGCCGTTTGTCTCACTGATTTTCATCCATATTGCCAGGACCCGACATCACATTAAAGCCGCAAGCAGTTTTAAATGACTTTTTTTCCTTTAAAAATGTCATTTTGTGCAGGGACTGTTCTAAGCACGGGAAGCACGCGACACTGTACAGGCATACTATAGACACCCCCCAGGTACGATACTTTTACTTTTACTTTAAGCATCATTAAAATCACTGCTCCCGAAAAAAACGGCCGTTTTTAAAAGTTTTTTTTGCATTGATACATGTCCTCTGGGGCAGCACCCGGGTCCCCAAACCCTTTTTAGGACAATACCTTGCAAATTAGCCTTTAAAATGAGCACTTTTGATTTCAAAAGTTCGAGTCCCATAGACGTCAATAGGGTTCTAACGTTCATGCGAATTTTCGGTCCGTTCGCAGGTTCTGGTGCGAACCGAACCGGGGGGGGTGTTCGGCCTATCCCTATTGGTCACCTACAAACAAGCAAGATTTCTGGCTCTCACAGACCTGTATCTTCTTCTTTAAGAGGCTCCTCTGTCCTCCACTCATTACTTGTATTAATGGCACCTGTTTGAACTTGTTATCAGTATAAAAGACACTTGTACACAACCTCAAACAGTCACACTTCAAACTCCACTATGGTGAAGACCAAAGAGCTGTCGAAGGACACCAGAAACAAAATTATAGACCTGCACCAGGCTGGGAAGACTGAATCTACAATAGGCAATATATATATATATATATATATATATATATATATATATATATATATACATTTTATATATTAGATTTTATATATTTTATACGTTTTCTATGTATATATAATTTTTACTAAGTCATATTTATAGCATGTAGACTTAAGCGTGGTCACACCTTTGTTTGATTTGACTTGTATTCTAATAATGCACTCTATTTTTTTATTGGTGTGTGCCATGGCCCCCGGTAGTGTGCACTTATGTGTACATGTACTTACATCTTGAGGTCCGTTACACACGTGTGGGTACTCTCTCACCATGAGCTGCCATACATGCATATGTCCATCCACTGCCAACTATCTATTTATCTAATTGGTTAGTTAATTAATTAATTTATTTATTAATTATACAATTTAAGTTACATATCTTATCTAATCCCTTTCAACTGGAGGCATTCCTTCACCAATTTATGTGTCTGCCCACAGCCCTTAGTGGGAAGGGCCTCGAGCACCAGATTGCCAAAGTCTGCCCTCCTAGAACCACCCCACAGGATATGACACCACTCTGGAGTCTCTGGCCTCCCAGAAGGCGGAAGCGAGGTCGGCCATGCCTAGCTTGTCCCTTGGGAGCTTCCTGTCTCCCGGAGGGCGGAAGTGATGCTGGGCGCGACCGGAAGTGGCAGGTGGAACGCAAATCCATACGCACTTCCTGGTCTCAGCTGGGCTTGTGTGCCACTCGGAGGAGTGGCAATACGATTCTATACTCAGCTATACTGTTGTTGAAGCAGAATAGATTCATCTCAAATCCACCCCTCCAGCTCCTTATGTCTCCCCCAAGTGTCCCCTTCTCTTCCTCATAATACAGCCAGTACTAACATCAGAAGGGAGGCTACACTGCCTGGAACATTTTGAGTGTGGTGAGTGTACTCCCTCTGCGTTGAATTTAAAAATATGGTAACAAAATTCTGGTATGGTATGGGGACACAGCAGATGGCTTGTCGTGTGTAAGATGGTGTCTTTATGCAGGCCATGCAATGTTGCGGTGTCATGCCCGATGTGGGGGAGGCAGTGGCATGGTGGATGGCTCCGTGCAGTGAGAGTGTTTGAGGATTGGATGGCGATGGGATGGCGATAGCAGCGCACTGTCTGCACCATGTGATGGATGGATATGGTAGGCGGAGCCTACTCGTGTAGGTGTGGCAGGCTCTGGTGGGCATTTACCCATACATGTGACTGTGGGTACATTAAGGGGATACTAGAGGAGGTCAAACTACCTTCGCTATAGCTCTGAGAAAGAGGGTTTGCCCCTGTAACACGTAAGCCACTTGCGATGCCATCTGGTTCCTCGAAATATCTGGTCCAGGCTGTAGGCGTCTAGCGATACTGTTCGCTATTGCCGGAGTATTGATAAGCCTTGTTTTAAAGCTCGTTTGTGAGTATATTTCTTTTTATTTTATCTGTGTCACTAGAGGAGGTCAAACTACCTTCGCTATAGCTCTGAGGAAGAGGGTTTGCCCCTGTAACACGTAAGCCACTTGCGATGCCATCTGGTTCCTCGAAATATCTGGTCCAGGCTGTAGGCGTCTAGCGATACTGTTCGCTATTGCCGGAGTATTGATAAGCCTTGTTTTAAAGCTCGTTTGTGAGTATATTTCTTTTTATTTTATCTGTGTCATGTCATCTGGCAGAATGGGGAATTGCCTTGTTTACATAGGCAGTTCCCCGTTCTGCCTCTCCTCACCGCGATCGCGGTCACGGGCTCACACAATCGCGGTGGACATCGAGTCCGCAGGATCCACAGGCACACTCCCGTGGCGTGGATTCCCGCTATCCTTCTTGCACGAACCAACATACAGGTACATTGGTTCACGCGGGAGAGCCAACCTGCCGCAGTATATCTGCATGAGCTGATCGGCAAGTGGTTAATGTCCATAGTGTGGGCTCATGTTCACTTTACAGTTAGCGATCAGGAAAGAATGTCACTTTTCTGGCCTGTAAACAATAAATATAATCATTTACTTTCCACATGACTAAAACACAACAAAATAAAAAAACCCACATAGATAGAAATAAACAAAAGTTGCTACTCGCCTCAATGAACACACAAAGAAATAGTTAATCAGGTTCTTCCAGGGGCTTTCAGGCAGCAGGAAGTAATTCAGACAAATACAAAAATATATACAAATTTATGAAAATTGTATTATGAAAATTAAAACCGACATACTGCTTAAAATATGAGCTCTGGTGTCTGACTTATGCCGCGTACACACGGTCGGACTTTCCGGCATACTTGGTCCGGCGGACCAGAGTGTGCCGGACAATCCGCCCGTGTGTGGGCGGCGGCGGACTTTTCCGGCGGACTTCTTCCCAAAAGCCCGCCGGACCTAGATTTTAAACATGTTTGAAATCTTTCCGTCGGACTCAGTTTCGGGCGGAAAGTCCGCTCGTGTGTGTGCTGGTCCGACGGAAAGCCCGCTCGTGTGTAGGCTGGTCCGACAGACCAAATGCGACACGAGGGGATGGTATTGCATCTCGCGCTCGCTGCAATAGGAAAAACAAATCTTCCTATTGCGGCGAGCGCGGGGCATACCAGGCCCTTAGGTCTGGTATGGATTATAAAGGGGAACCCCGCTACGCCGAAAAAACGGCGTGGGGTCCCCCTAAAATCCATACCAGACCCCGATCCGAGCACGCAGCCTGGCCGGTCAGGAAAGGGGGTGGGGACGAGCGAGCGCCCCCCCCCCTCCTGAACCGTACCAGGCCGCATGCCCTCAACATGGGGGGTGGGTGCTTTGGGGGAGGGGGGCGCCCTGCGCCCCCCCCCCCCAAAGCACCTTGTCCCCATGTTGATGAGGACAAGGGCCTCTTCCCGACAACCCTGGCCGTTGGTTGTCGGGGTCTGCGGGCGGGGGCTTATCGGAATCTGGGAGCCCCCTTTAATAAGGGGGCCCCCAGATCCCGGCCCCCCACCCTATGTAAATGAGTATGGGGTACATGGTACCCCTACCCATTTACCTAGGAAAAAAGTGTAAGTAATAAAACACACTACACAGGTTTTTAAAATATTTTATTAAACAGCTCCGGGGGGGGGATCTTCCTCCGGCTTCGGGGGTCTTCTTCCGGCTTCGGGGGTCCCTCCGCTTCATCTTCTCCCGGCGTCCGGTTGGTTCTTCTCCGCTCTCCGGCCTCTTCTCCCGGTGTCGCAGGTCTTCGGCCGGCCCCTCCGCTCTCTTCATGTAGCTCTATTGCGAGCGGAGGTCCGGACTTCTGGGCTTCTTGGCTTCTTGGCTTCTTGGCTTCTCTTCCCCCAGATGTTGACACGACACTCTCTCCGGCTGGACTGGTCTCTGAGGGCTGCGTTGTGACTTATATAGGCGGAGACCCCGCCCCCATATGATGTCACAGTCCCTGGGCATGCTGGGACTGTGACGTTTTAGGGGGCGTGGTCGACCACGAAGAGGCCGGAGAGCGGAGAAGAACCAACCGGACGCCGGGAGAAGATGAAGCGGAGGGACCCCCGAAGCCGGAAGAAGACCCCCGAAGCCGGAGGAAGATCCCCCCCCCGGAGCTGTTTAATAAAATATTTTAAAAACCTGTGTAGTGTGTTTTATTACTTACACTTTTTTCCTAGGTAAATGGGTAGGGGTACCATGTACCCCATACTCATTTACATAGGGTGGGGGGCCGGGATCTGGGGGCCCCCTTATTAAAGGGGGCTCCCAGATTCCGATAAGCCCCCGCCCGCAGACCCCGACAACCAACGGCCAGGGTTGTCGGGAAGAGGCCCTTGTCCTCATCAACATGGGGACAAGGTGCTTTGGGGGGGGGGCGCAGGGCGCCCCCCTCCCCCAAAGCACCCACCCCCCATGTTGAGGGCATGCGGCCTGGTACGGTTCAGGAGGGGGGGGGGGCGCTCGCTCGTCCCCACCCCCTTTCCTGACCGGCCAGGCTGCGTGCTCGGATCGGGGTCTGGTATGGATTTTAGGGGGACCCCACGCCGTTTTTTCGGCGTAGCGGGGTTCCCCTTTATAATCCATACCAGACCTAAGGGCCTGGTATGCCCCGCGACGGGGCTAGCAAGGTGTCAATCTCGCCGATAAAAGCGGCAAGATTGACATCCTTTTCTAGTCCCGTCGCACCTGAGTCACGTTCAAAATGAACGGACTTGTCCGTGTGTGGGCAAGTCCGTTCATTCTGAAAGTCCGCCGGAACTCCGGCGAAAGTCCGTCGGAAAGACGGGCGGACTTAGCCCGCCGGAAAATCCCGGCGTGTGTGGGCAAGTCCGTTCGTTTTAAAGTCCGGCGCACCTGGCGGACAAAGTCCGTCGGAAAGTGTGCCGGACCAAGTAGGATAGAAAGTCCGCTCGTGTGTACGCGGCATTACTCCCTGCTGCGTGAAAGCCCCATGGGGGACCTGATTAACTATTTTTATGTCTAAAATGCAATTCCTATTCCAATTCCAGCTTGCCCAGGGTGAGGTATCTCACCTCTAGTGCCCTGTAAAATGCTCTAAATGTGCTGGACTGAGGACAGGTTTGGTCCTAGAAGATAATGGCTCAGTCCCTATCCTCAGGACAGAGCATACAGGAATCTTGGAATACCAGAGAAGATAACTGCTGCATTATTACTAGGTAAACCAGCTTTCAGATTCATGTTCAAGTACTTATATTTTGGCTGCAGAGGCTGTGGGAATGCAAATATTCAACTTTTAGTGTACTTACCCTATAAAAAATTTTGTGTGACATGGGGAAAGGAAAGGGACACAGGTACATGCATAATAGTGTATTTTCCTTTTCAGACCCTGGTGCCTACAGCCAGGATTATTTTGTTAAATAAAAATAATGTCAATGGATAGAGAATGCAGATGCTGAGCAGAACAATGTCTACTAATCTAAATTTCTCCCTACTATTTCTCTTTCTTTTCTGATTACTCTCAGCCCCTTTAGCACTGACCAGGCCAGCAAACCTTATTAACTTATAAATATAACTATATACTGACAAACAGGAATCCATTACAAAATGCCTGACTGTTACCTCTGCGCTAGGGGTAATCATGAGGACTGATAGTAGACCCCCTATCCCCACCACTCCAGGGTTGTGGAACAATAATCTGATGACATTGGCTCTAAGTAGCACTGTGATGTGTTTAGGTCAGCAACATACCGGTACTTGGAAGATAAGGTAGTGCAGTGCTAAGCCTTTCCGTGTAGTTGTGGCTGATATTACAATCTATACTGATTTTCTGCCATAGAAGATGGGATCAGTGTTAATTTTGATGTCAAATTTCAATTTTGTTTTACTCATAGTGTTTTGACTAAAATGCCGTTTTAGTGGTATTTTAGTCATCTGAATTGTTTTAGTGTTAGTCATATTTTAGTAGACTAAAATGTCCAGTACATTTTAGTCAACCAAAATCGAATGGGTTTTTGTAAATTGTAATGCATTATTTAATAATTTCTCTAAAATTGCCAAACTCATTATATACTCCTGGAATAAAAATCTAATAACATGTTATTTATAGTTATTATAAATATTTATGTTATTTATAATATAATAAAATAAAATAAAAGGCCCATTCATTATATTGGTTAAATTTCACATTCATTTACTTGTTCATTTAATTGTTGGGAGCTGTGGCATTTGTGAGTTTTCCGCTTGCACACAAAAGAGAGAAAAAGTTCCCTCTCTGCTCCTGGGTCCTTCTGCAGAACCATTGGGTCCTAGGGAACTTTGCTTTACTTTTTTGAAGGCACAGTCTAAGGGCTGTCTGCACACAAGGAGAAATAAAAAGTCTGCTCTCTGCCCTACCCCCCTCTGATGGGTTTTGGCCCAGTATA
The DNA here is from genome assembly GCF_042186555.1 of Aquarana catesbeiana. Classification (NCBI taxonomy): domain Eukaryota; kingdom Metazoa; phylum Chordata; class Amphibia; order Anura; family Ranidae; genus Aquarana; species Aquarana catesbeiana. The sequence continues at coordinate 232,452,181 of NC_133329.1, read as the reverse complement.
GGAGGGCTAGCTCTACCCCTCTTTTGGCAGCACTGGTGCAAGTGTATATGCATGTGTGTGTGTATGCATTAGTGTGTTATGCACCATACATACGATAGAATTTTCAGATAGAAAATGTTCGATGGGAGCTTGTTGTCGGAAATTCTGACTGTGTGTAGGCTCCATCGGACATTTTCCATCGGAATTTCTGACACACAAAATTTGAGATCTGGATCTCAAATTTTCCGACAACAAAATCCATTCTTGTAAATTCTGATCGTGTGTACACAATTCCGATGCACAAAATTCCACGCATGCTCGGAATCAAGCAGAAGAGCCGCACTGGCTATTGAACTTCATTTTTCTCGGCTCAGAGTACGTGTTGTACGTCATTGCGTTCTTGACGTTCGGAATTACCGACAAGATTTGTGTGACCGTGTGTATGCAAGACAAGTTTGAGCCAACATGCGTCGAAAAAAAACATGGGTTTTGTTGTTGGAAAATCCTATCGTGTGTACAGGGCATAAGAGTGTATGAGTTTGTGTCCTTTACTCCTGACCCCTATCCTCTGTAGGTTACCCACTCTGACCCCTTTGCTTTGTAGGTTACTCACTCCTGTCCCCTTCACTCTGTAGGTTAACAACTCCTGATCCCTTCATTTTGTAGATTACCCACTTCTGACCCCTTCACTCTGCAGGTTACGCATTCCTGGCTCTACAAGCCAGCATTTACCTCTGTAGCTATAGGCATTCCATACAGAATTCCAAAAGAAGTACAAAATCTTAGGTATTTTCTATAGAGAAGCCCTCTAATGTAAACACACAGCAGGTGATTCTAGACTGTTAGAAACCCAACTTAAAGTGGTGTTAAAGGGTTTGTTAACTTTTATATATAAGACTATGCCAGCCCCTCTATTAGAGGCTGGCATAGCACACTATGTCAGTGGCTTTAAAAACACAAGCGTTCTAAATAACGAATTTCAGCTGTCTTTAGACCGGTCACATGACTCGCGGTCGCTTTACAGCTCCGATGGATGTCTTCTGCGGGAGGAGCCATGATCTCCCTCTGACGTCAGCCGGGGAGATCAAGTGGCCACTTGTCTCCTCCGCAGAAGCTCCGTCTCTTAGATGTAAAGCGGCTGCGAGTCACTTGACCGGCCTGAAGATAGCTCCAAAGAGGTATTTAGACTTCTCATTTTTACAAAGGACTTGCCTAGTGTGGTATGCCAGCCTCTAATAGAGGAGCTGACAGTGACCATCGTAGGCTTTTTATTTTTAATAGTAGTAGCAGCGGGGTGGAGACAGAGACACAGACACAGCTGACAGGTAGGAAGGAGGGGGTGAGGGGGGAGAGAGGAAGAGCAAAGCAGGGCAGAGTACGATGGAGGGAGGTACTTTGACCAGCCCTGATTTTCGTGGTCAGAATAGAGAGGGCATACAGGAATTTTCATTTACAGGCCACATTGTTCATTTAGCATTTAAAAATAAATATGACATTACAGAAGGGAACTTTTTTCAAGTTTTTTTTATTACATGTGCTGAAAATGGAACACACATTAATACACTGCCTCAGTGAAAACTATGCTGATTTCTGTTCATGTTGTTGTTTAGTGATAGCTGTGGCTAAGAGCATCAACCAGGACAGCAATGAACTTCTCCAATGCATGCTGGACTTGAGGACTAAAGGCAGATCCCAGTTTGGCAGCCAGAACAATAACCAACACTTCTCCAAGACGCTACATAAAAAACAGAAAAAAATAATTGTTATTAGTATTTAAGCAAATAATTACTTTATCAAAATATTTAATTAGAAAAATAGTAATATATAACAGCTGCTTTAGTTACCCAAAGCAAACCGCAAACATTTTTCCCTATTTGTGTATAAAATTGTCACCAGAACCAGAGGTGAAAGGTCATCCTCTAATGGGGGCACATAGTCAATTTCAAATTGTATAAGAGGTTTTGTTTTCTAAACCTTTTATAGATTCCCTCACACTTCCTGTTTAGTCTCTAAGACAGAAAGCATGTGGAAATCTTCCCCCATTAGACACAAACAGCAGAAAAAAAAAGAATGCTTGGGTTTTTAAATATTTCTTAATTCTCAAAATGGACAACGTTTTTGATTCAAATATACTCACAAAGGTGATAGGGTCATAAAGTACATTTCTGTTTGGTCAATAGAAAGCAATCAAGCCCAGTGTTAAATAAAATATTAAGATTAATACCCTAAAGTTCTCAGGATCCACATGCAGTTGGTTAGCATGTTCTTCACTGAGTTTGTGCAGAGTGCCCTTCACATTGTCTAGGTGATGGATAGCATTGTCAATAGCTCCCAAAACCTTCTTGCCATGTGCGTGCACCTTAGGATTACCAGCAATTGCAGCTGGACTGGAGAGATCTCCAAAGGTGCTGAAATACCTCTGGGTCCAGGGGTAGACTATAAACAGCCTATGAAAAATGAAAGAAAACATGTTTGATTAATATTTTCCACCAGGAACCTTCAAACATACAGTATATACACCAGCAATGAATAAATACAACTTCATAGGTATGATGCAGTACATGTATGACTGAGTGGTATGTACCTGTGAACTTTTACCAAATATTACTTGCTTGTATGTGTGCAAGGATATGAATACTAAAAAATTTTATCACACTGTTTAAAGATATATGTTACTTTCAAAACTAAAATTTAGTACACTATAGTGCAGGAAGTCCCATTTTAGGAAAGAAAACAAAATAACAGAAAGAAACCTCAGTAAAAATTAATAAATTACAAATATAATTTTGGTAAAATACATGAAAAGTATTATTTTGATTAAAATAATTGCACAGATTAACGTAACAAGCCAGAGAGTAGTGGAAGATTATAACCTTGGTTAGTTTTTATTTTTTCTACCTGTGTCCCATTGGAGAGATTTCCGTTAGCCACAACAGGAAGTGAGAGGAAATTTCTTTGTAATGTTGAAAATCCCCTCTTAGACATTAGTCACCAGAACTAGTGTCCCCTTGAGAAGATTTCCCTTCTGTTCCTGTTCTGGTGGCAAATCAGGCTTTGGGATTTTCTCTCATTTTCAGTCTAGGTGATAATGGTGACCAGGACAAACAGAAAAGGTGGTTACACCTATTAGGGACACAGACGGAAGTAAATAACTGATTCCTCTTTTTTTCCATTTGGATAGAGTGGGTAAAGGTTGGAATCTCTAACAGGTTGTTTTTTTTCTGTCTGTGGCCCCACTGGAGAGATTTCTCATAGCTTTCTATTCCTCTAATTCACAGTCACAATGATGGGCTTTGGACAATTTAAAAACAATAGAGGTGTAAAATATGCAACAAACAAGGAAAACTATTATCAGATTTATTTTCTTTGTTAAGTTAAATTACATTTTGCAATTTGAAACCATGGAAATAATAAAGCATTAGAAGACTGCTAAATGATTCAGGTTAGAAAATACTGTTAGCATAGTAAAGAGATTCTGAAAAAGTAGCAACACCAAGGGAAGTTGTTATACCTGGTAAGTGCTTCATGTCCATCCTGTTCAACATCGACCTTCTGCCACACAGAGTTGATGGCAGCTTTCTCTTCAGCAGTCCAGTGAACCATGGTGGTGGATTGAGTCAGATGAGAGTAGCTCCTGCTTCAAGAAGTAGATGTTGGATGGCAAACACAACTTTCTTCCCATTTTATTTATAGTCAGCTTTGTAAGTCACACCTACATTTCATTTGTGCTTTGTTATAGTATTGTATCTCCGTTTAAACTGATAAGTGAATCATATCACTGACTATGCTGTTTTACATCATGCCTTGTTCATAGCTTATTTTCTATGGCTACATGCTGATCGCACAGAACTTGGTCTCAACATGCATAAGTTAAAAGCAGATAAGACATAAACAGCTGTGCAACAGATACAATTCTCGACACAGAGCACCCAATTTTTACAGATGTCTTTCATGAAACATGGCAACAGATTTCATGTGTTACAGGTATTATACATTTTTTTAAAGAAATGTATTGAATGTTATTCTAGTGTACAGACATGAAATAGAAAATATTGAGTTAACCTATATTTTGGATACATACTTTAAATATATTAGTAATTTCTAATAGCAGGGCTGTATATATATATATATATATATATATATATATATATATATATATACACAGTGGGGACGGAAAGTATTCAGACCCCCTGAAATTTTTCACTCTTTGTTATATTGCAGCTAAAATCATTTAAGTTCATTTTTTTCCTCATTAATGTACACACAGCACCCTATATTGACAGAATTGAACACAGAATTGTTGACATTTTTGCAGATTTATTAAAAAAAAAAACTGAAATATCACATGGTCAAGTATTCAGACCCTTTGCTCAGTATTTAGTAAAAGCACCCTTTTGATCTAATACAGCCAAGAGTCTTTTTGGGAAAGATGCAAGTTTTTCACACCTGGATTTGGGGATACTCTGCCATTCCTCTTTGCAGATCCTCTCCAGTTCTGTCAGGTTGGATGGTAAACGTTGGTGGACAGCCATTTTTAGGTCTCTCCAGAGATGCTCAATTGGGTTTAAGACAGGGCTCTGGCTGGGCCATTCAAGAACAGTCATGGAGTTGTTGTGAAGCCACTCCTTTGTTATTTTAGCTGTGTGCTTAGGGTCATTGTCTTGTTGGAAGGTAAACCTTCGGCCCAGTCTAGGGTCCTGAGCACTCTGGAGAAGGTTTTCGTCCAGGATATTCCTGTACTTGGCCGCATTCATCTTTCCCTCGATTGCAACCAGTCATCCTGTCCCTGCAGCTGAAAAACACCCCAACAGCATGATACTGCCACCACCATGCTTCACTGTTGGGACTGTATTGGACAGGTGATGAGCAGTGCCTGGTTTTCTCCACACATAACGCTTAGAACTAAGGCCAAAAAGTTCTATCTTGGTCTCATCAGACCAAAGAACCTATTTCTCACCATCTTGGGGTCCTTCAGATGTTTTTTTAGCAAACTCCATGCGGGCTTTCATGTGTTTTGCACTGAGGAGAGGCTTCCGTCAGGCCACTCTGCCATAAAGCCCCGACTGGTGGAGGGCTGCAGTGATGGTTGACTTTCTACAACTTTCTCCCATATCCCGACTGCATCTCTGGAACGCAGCCACAGTGATCTTTGGGTTCTTCTTTACCTCTCTCACCAAGGCTCTTCTCCCCCGATAGCTCAGTTTGGCCGGACGGCCAGCTCTAGAAAGAGTTCTGGTCGTCCCAAACGTCTTCCATTTAAGGATTATGGAGGCCACTGTGCTCTTAGGAACCTTAAGTGCTGCAGAAATTTTTTGTAACTTTGGCGAGATCTGTGCCTTGCCACAATTCTGTCTCTGAGCTCTTCAGGCAGTTCCTTTGACCTCATGATTCTCATTTGCTCTGACATGCACTGTGAGCTGTAAGGTCTTATATAGACAGGTGTGTGGCTTTCCTAATCAAATCCAATCAATATAGTCAAACACAGCTGGACTCAAATGAAGGTGCAGAACCATCTCAAGGATGATCAGAAGAAATGGACAGCACCTGAGTTAAATATACGAGTGTCACAGCAAAAGGTCTGAATACTTAGGACCATGTGATATTTCAGTTTTTCTTTTTAATAAATCTGCAAAAATGTCAACAATTCTGTGTTTTTTCTGTCAATATGGGGTGCTGTGTGTACATTAATGAGGAAAAAAATGAACTTAAATGATTTTAGCAAATGGCTGCAATATAACAAAGAGTGAAAAATTTAAGGGGGTCTGAATACTTTCCGTCCCCACTGTATATACATAATCTCACAAAAGTCAGTCCACCCCTCACATTTGTGAAAATATTTAATTATATCTTTTCATGTAACAACACTGAAGAAATGACACTTTGCTACAATGTAAAGTAGTGAGTGTACAGCTTGTTTAACAGTGTAAATTTGCTGTCCCCTCAAAATAACTCAACACACAGCCGTTAATGTCTAAACCACTGGCAACAAAAATGAGTACACCCTAAGTGAAAATATTTAAATTGGGCACAAAGTCAATATTTTGTGTGGCTACCATTATTTTCCAGCACTGCCTTAAACTTCTTGGGCATGGAGTTAACCAGAGCTTCACAGGTTGCCACTGGAGTCCTCTTCCACTCCTCCATGATGACATAACGGAGCTGGTGGATATTAGAGACCTTGCGCTCCTCCACCTTTCGTTTGAAGTTGCCCCACAGATGCTCAATAGGGTTTTAGGTTTGGAGACATGCTTGGTCAGTCTATCACCTTTACCCTTATGCCGCGTACACACGGGTGGACTTCAACTGGACTGGTCCGATAGACTTTCCGGCGGACTTTCGACTGACTTTTGACGGACTTTTTAATGAACGGACTTGCTTACACATGATCACACCAAAGTCCGACGGATTCGTACGTGATGACGTATACCGGACTAAAATAAGGAAGTTGATAGCTAGTAGCCAATAGCTGCCCTAGCGTCGTTTTTTGTCCGTCAGACTAGCATACAGACAAGCGGATTTCTGGGTCCGGCGGCGTTACGACATAAAGATTTGAAGCATGTTCCAAATCTAAAGTTCGTCAGATTTGCGACTGGAAAAGTCCACTGAAGGTCCGGTGAAGCCCACACACGATCGGATTGTCCGCCGGATTTGGTCCGTCAGCATCCGTTGGACCAGTCCGGTCGAAAAGTCCGACCGTGTGTACTCTGCATTAGCTTCTTTAGCAAGGCAGTGGTCGTCTTGGAGATGTGTTTGGGGTCGTTATCATATTGGAATACTACCCTGCGGCCCAGTCTCCGAAGGGAGGGAAACATGCTATGCTTCAGTATGTCACAGTACATGTTGGCATTCATGGTTCCCACAATGAACTGTAGCTCCCCAGTGCAGGCAGCACTCATGCAGCCCCAGACCATGACACCCCCACCGCCATGCTTGACTGTAGGCAAGACACACTTGTCTTTGTACTCCTCACCTGGTTGTCACCACACTCGTTTGACACCATCTGAACCAAATAAGTTTATCTTGGTCTTATCAGACCACAGGACATGGTTCCAGTAATCCATGTCCTTAGTCTGCTTGCCTTCAGCAAACTTTTTGCGGGTTTTCTTGTGCATCATCTTTGGAAGAGGCTTCCTTCTGGGACAACAGCCATGCAGACCAATTTGATGCAGTGTGCGGTGTATGGTCTGAGCCCTGACAGGCTGACCCCCCACTACTTCAACCTCTGCAGCAATGCTGGCAGCACTCGTACATCTATTTCCCAAAGACAATCTCTGGATATGACGCTGAACACGTGCACTCAACTTCTTTGGTCGATCATGGTGTAACCAAAACTGCAGTGTTTATCCTCATGACACAACACAGGAAGCACCTACATGGTTAACAGAGGACGGAATTAAAATTAGACTTGAGAAACTTAACATTAATAAATCACCGGGACCAGATGGCTTGCATCCGAGGGTACTTAGGGAACTCAGTCAGGTGATTGCCAGACCATTGTTCCTAATTTTTACAGACAGTCTGTTGACTGGAATGGTACCAGTTGATTGGAGAAAAGCCAATGTAGCACCAATATTTAAAAAGGGCCCAAAAAACATCCCTGGGAATTACAGACCAGTTAGCCTAACATCAATAGTATGTAAACTCTTGGAGGGGATGATAAGGGACTATATACAAGATTTTAGTAATAAGAATGATATCATTAGCAGTAATCAGCATGGATTCATGAAGAATCGTTCTTGCCAAACCAATCTATTAACCTTCTATGAGGAGGTGAGTTGCCATCTAGATAAAGGAAGGCCCGTAGACGTGGTGTATCTGGATTTTGCAAAAGCATTTGACACAGTTCCCCATAAACATTTACTGTACAAAATAAGGTGCGTTGGCATGGACCATAGGGTGAGTACATGGATTGAAAACTGGCTACAAGGGCGTGTTCAGAGGGTGGTGATAAATGGGGAGTACTCAGAATGGTCAGGGGTGGGTAGTGGGGTCCCCCAGGGTTCTGTGCTGGGACCAATCCTATTTAATTTGTTCATAAACGACCTGGAGGATGGGATAAACAGTTCCATCTCTGTATTTGCAGACGATACTAAGCTAAGCAGGGCAATAACTTCTCCGCAGGATGTGGAAATCTTGCAAAAAGACCTGAACAAATTAATGGGGTGGGCGACTACATGGCAAATGAGGTTCAATGTAGAAAAATGTAAAATAATGCATTTGGGTGGCAAAAATATGAATGCAATCTATACACTGGGGGGAGAACCTCTGGGGGAATCTAGGATGGAAAAGGACTTGGGGGTCCTAGTGGATGATAGGCTCAGCAATGGCATGCAATGCCAAGCTGCTGCTAATAAAGCAAACAGAATATTGGCATGCATTAAAAGGGGGATCAACTGCAGAGATAAAACGATAATTCTCCCGCTCTACAAGACTCTGGTCCGGCCGCACCTGGAGTATGCTGTCCAGTTCTGGGCACCAGTCCTCAGGAGGGACGTACTGGAAATGGAGCGAGTACAAAGAAGGGCAACAAAGCTAATAAAGGGTCTGGAGGATCTTAGTTATGAGGAAAGGTTGCGAGCACTGAACTTATTCTGTCTGGAGAAGAGACGCTTGAGAGGGGATATGATTTCAATTTACAAATACTGTACTGGTGACCCCACAATAGGGATAAAACTTTTTCGCAGAAGAGAGTTTAATAAGACTCGTGGCCACTCATTACAATTAGAAGAAAAGAGGTTTAACCTTAAACTACGTAGAGGGTTCTTTACTGTAAGAGCGGCAAGGATGTGGAATTCCCTTCCACAGGCGGTGGTCTCAGCGGGGAGCATTGATAGCTTCAAGAAACTATTAGATAATCACCTGAATGACCGCAATATACAGGGATATGTAATGTAATACTGACACATAATCACACACATAGGTTGGACTTGATGGACTTGTGTCTTTTTTCAACCTCACCTACTATGTAACTATGTAACTATGGTGTGGCCTGTTCTGAGTGGAACTTATTCTGTTAAACGGCTGTATGGTCTTGGCTACCGTGCTGCAGCTCAGTTTCAGGGTCTTGGCAATCTTCTTATAGCCTAGGCCATCTTTATGTACAGCAGCAATTCTTTTTTTCAGATCCTCAGTGAGTTCTTTGCCATGAGGTGGCATACTGAACTTCCAGTGACCAGTATATGAGAGTGAGAGCGAGAACACCAAATTTAACACACCTGCTCCCCTTTCACACCTGAGACCTTGTAACAGTAACGAGTCACATGACACCGGGGAGAGAAAATGGCTAATTGGGCCCAATTTGGACATTTCCACTTAGGGGTTTACTCACTTTTGTTGGCAGCGGTTTAGACATTAATGAATGTGCGTTGAGGTATTTTGAGGGGACAGCAAATTTACACTGTTATACAAGCTGTACACTCACTACTTTACATTGTAGCAAAGTATCATTTCTTCAGTGTTGTCACATGAAAAGATATAATAAAATATTTACAAAAATGTGAGGGGTGTACTAACTTTTGTGAGATACTGTATATATATATATATATATATATATATATATATATATATATATATATATAAGGAAGGGAATAATTATTGCGCTACCCTAAAAAATGAGGATGGACAGTGAGTGAGTAAGCTGCTACAAACCATGTGACAAGAATGAATACCATATATTAAATAAATGTAGCGCTAAATCAACTTGTATAAGTAATAAATGTGCACGTGCATATAATGTCCCAAATAATGCCGTGTGGCTGTCAACACAAAAGTCCACAATCAGGGTAAATGAACCATGGGGCAATACATGCAACTTCTCAACGATGTACTCAGAAGTCTTCAAGGTAAGTAGAAGAATGGAATACGCTTACCAGCTGTGTTGGATTCTATTGCCATAAGCATAGAATCAGTAAGACTTTGTGCCACCAAGGGCAGAAACATGAGGTGATGGAGGCAAGGGTAGAGCCTCTATGGTGGAGGCAAGGGTAGAGCCTCTCTCGGCTATGGATGTCCCTTCTGGTCCACTAGAACTGGGTCAAAGATGATTTCCACAGATCAATAGTTCCTGATACTCTGTTAACACGACAGGCCAGGGCAGGTCCCGATTCTCCTTTCCTCTTGTCTGTAATGTGGAAGTGTCCACATCTTAAATCACGTGGGTGCTTCCTATAGCCTGACAAAGGTGTCTATCAAAGGGGTTCTCAAGATTCCTTATATGGTCCTGACGGGAAGGAGCAAGATTAGAATAACTGGCAACAAGATCTGGCAGCAGTAAAACACTGGAGATAGTGTTTTACTGCTGCCAGATCTTGTTGCCAGTTATTCTAATCTTGCTCCTTCCCGTCAGGACCATATAAGGAATCTTGAGAACCCCTTTGATAGACACCTTTGTCAGGCTATAGGAAGCACCCACGTGATTTAAGATGTGGACACTTCCACATTACAGACAAGAGGAAAGGAGAATCGGGACCTGCCCTGGCCTGTCGTGTTAACAGAGTATCAGGAACTATTGATCTGTGGAAATCATCTTTGACCCAGTTCTAGTGGACCAGAAGGGACATCCATAGCCGAGAGAGGCTCTACCCTTGCCTCCACCATAGAGGCTCTACCCTTGCCTCCATCACCTCATGTTTCTGCCCTTGGTGGCACAAAGTCTTACTGATTCTATGCTTATGGCAATAGAATCCAACACAGCTGGTAAGCGTATTCCATCCTTCTACTTACCTTGAAGACTTCTGAGTACATCGTTGAGAAGTTGCATGTATTGCCCCATGGTTCATTTACCCTGATTGTGGACTTTTGTGTTGACAGCCACACGACATTATTTGGGACATTATATGCACGTGCACATTTATTACTTATACAAGTTGATTTAGCGCTACATTTATTTAATATAATATATATATATAACATTATTTATTTGTGACGATAGTATGAAACAAGTAAAAAAGTAATTTCATTTATATACAGTTGTGCTCATTAGTTTACATACCCTGGCAGAATTTATGATTTCTTAGCCATTTTTCAGAGAATATGAATGATGAATGATAACACATAAACATTTCTATCACTCATGGTTAGTGTTTGGCTGAAGCCATTTATTATCAATCAACTGTGGTTACTGTTTTTAATCATAATCACAACAGAAACTACCCAAAATGACCCTGATCAAAAGTTTACATACCCTGGTGATTTTGGCTTGATAACATGCACACAAGTTGACACAAAGGGGTTTGAATGGCTATTAAAGGTAACCCTCCTCACCTGTGATCTGTTTGCTTGTAATTAGTGTGGGTGTATAAAAGGTCAATCAGTTTCTGGACTCCTTACAGACCCTTGCATCTTTCATCCAGTGCTGCAGTGACGTTTCTGGATTCTGAGTCATGGGGAAAGCAAAAGAATTGTCAAAGTATCTGCGGGAAAAGGTAGTTGAACTGTATAAAACAGGAAAGGGATATAAAAAGTTATCCAACGAATTGAGAATGCCAATCAGCAGTTTGAGTGTTCAAACTCTAATCAAGAAGTAAAAAATGAGGGGTTCTGTTGAAACCAAACCACAGTCAGGTAGACCAACTAAAATTTCAGCCACAACTTCCAGGAAAATTGTTCGGGGTGCAAAGAAAACATATATCTTCAGGTGAAATACAGGACTCTCTCAAAACATGTGGTGTGGCTGTTTCAATATGCACAATACGAAGACACTTGAAGAAAGCTGGGCTGCATGGTCGAGTCGCCAGAAGAAAGCCATTACTATGCAAATGCCACAAAGTATTCCACTTCCAATACCGTAAACAGCACAGAGACAAGCCTCAAACCTTCTGGCACAAAATCATTTGGAGTGATGAGACCAAAATTTAGCTTTTTGGCCACAACCATAAACACTACATTTGAAGAGGAGTCAACAAGGCCTATGATGAAAGGTACACCATTCCTACTGTGAAACACAGAGGTGAATCACTGATGTTTTGGGGATGTGTGAGCTACAAAGACACAGGAAATTTTGGTCAAAATTGAAGGCAAGATGAATCCAGTATGCTATCAAAAAATACTGGAGGAACATTTGCATTCATCAGCCAGGAATCTGCGCATGGGACGTACTTGGAAATTCCAACATAACAATGATCCAAAACACAAGGCCAAGTCGACCTGTCATTGGCTACAGCAGAATAAAGTGAAGGTTCTGGAGTGGCCATCTCAGTCTCCTGACTTCAATATCATCGAGCCACTCTGGTAAGATCTCAAATGTGCAGTTCATGCAAGACAGCCCATGAACAGGGGCGGACTGATCATTGAGCCACTAGGGCACTGCCCAAGGGCCTGGGCCACTAGGGGGCCCCATCAGGGTTGCCAGCCTCAGTAAAACCAGGGACAGTATGTATAAATCTGTGTTTTTTTTACATCTGTCTGTGTATACTGTGTGTACATGTATGTGTATACTGTGTGATTGTATACTGTGTGTGTGTATACTGTGTGGCCCCATAATCTCTGATTGCCTGGGGGCCCCATAATCTCCTATTGCCCGGGGGCCCCATGAGATATCAGTCTGCCCCTGCCCACGAATTTACAGGAACTGGTGGCTTTTTGCCAAGAGGAATGGGCAGCTTTACCACGTGAGAAGATAAAGAGCCCCATTCACAAATCCCACAAAAGACTTCAAGCTGTCATTGGTTTTAAATACATGGTATTAAGAACGGGGGTATGAGAACTTTTGATCAGGGTCATTTGGGTAGTTTCTGTTGTCATTATGATTTAAAAAGAGTAAACACAGTTGATTGATAATACATGGCTTCAGCCAAACACTAACCATGAGTGCCGGTTCACACGGGGGCGACTTGTCAGGCGACCTAGCCACCTGACAAGTCGCCTCCCGTTCTGTACAATGGAACCGTTCTAATTGGAGCGACGCAAGTCGCTCCGACTTAGAAGAAAGGTTCCTGTACTACTTTGGGGGCGACTTGCATAGACTTCTATACAGAAGTCGTCCTGCAAGTCGCTGCGGCAGTCGTGTGCAGGTCGCCTCGGTGAGGCGACCTGCAAGTCGTGCCGCTTCTAATGTGAACCGGCGCTGAGTGAAATAAATGTTTTTGTGTTATCATTCATATTCTCTGAAAAATGGCCAAGAAATCATAAATTCTGCCAGGGTATTCAAACTTATGAGCACAACTGTATATAAATGAAATTACTTTTTTACTTGTTTCATACTATTGTCACAAATAAATAGTGTTTACTAACCACTCTACCTCCACAAGTCAATGGCCTCTGTTCTGCCCTCACAATGTGTTCAAAGTACAAGGCTTGGCAGACAGCTAACAGCTTCCCAATAAAGACTCAGGAGGAAGGGCTAATAGTTGTAATCTTTACTGAGAATAAGTTTTTTGTAAAACTGCAAAACACAAATTATAAAAATATGCATTAGCATTTAACATTACATCACAAATGCAAATAGTAACAGGCATGCTACAATACTGTTAAGGCACTAGCTAGCACAAATGAGGCCTAGCTGAATGAACTCCCTGACAGAAACATCCTACCAAACAAACAGATGAAATGTAGTTGAATTAGTAGAACATATACTAATTAATTGAAAACTAATGACAGCCTACTTACAGACTTATGCTTCCAAGGCCAGTATTAAGAAATAGTGGAGGCCTTTATCATGCTTCCTTCACTGTAGAAAGATTATCTGCTGGACAGGAAGTGGGTGTAATATACTACACTTCCTGTTAATAATGGATGCCAAATTAAAGCAACAGTACGATCAGTAAATATATACCTTATAATGATCAGAACACTCCCCACCTGGCATAATGAACATTATACCACTATGTTTCATTTTTAAGAAGTAAAACAACTTCAGAGATAGGTCTAAAGTACACCTTAGGGGTGCCCTGTCTCATGACTTTAACTTTGACCTTTCTAACCTTACTATCATTACTAGGTACAGTCTCGACAATGAGTCCAACTGGCCATTCGTTTCGGTGGACCTGAGCGTCTTTTAGTAGGACAACATCTCCGACTTGCAAGTTAGGCTTGTCAGCTTGCCATTTTCTGCGTGACTGGAGCGTCACCAGGTACTCTTGTTTCCATCTATTCCAGAAGATGTCTGCAAGACTCTGAACTTGCTTCCATTGCTTGGTGTAAAGACTACCGGCATTTCTGGACACTGGAACTAAACGTCGAGCGTTCATGATAGCCATGACTTCAGCCATAAGTGTGATGAGAACTTCATGTTGAATACATCTAATGATGATTTTGGCTTGCATAAGATGATTGCTATTACACTTGTCCGTGTTTGTAGCTCTACAGAAGGATTTGGCTAGGTGAATAAGCTTTCTTATAGCTCAAATGAGTGACTTCCAGCTGGAGAATCTTTCAAACCTGTGTGCGCCAAGGTTACCTCTAGTAGTTATGGTACTAAACGCTGTTACTTGTGCACGTACTTCTTTGTCGTTATCTGGTTCTACAAGTTCAAATGTCTCAAACTGAGTGGTCTCTTCGATTTCTGATCTAGACAAAAAAGATGGTCCTAAAAACCAGTTAGTGTGCTTAAGGACAGCAGCTAGAACCGATCTAGTCCCATGATCGGCTGGATTTTTATCCATACTGATGTAGTGCCACTGTTCTGGCCGCGTGGACTTTCTGATGCGTATCACTCTGTTTGACACGTACATGTAGAATCTTCTCAAAGTATTGTGAATATATCCTAACACAATCTTGCTGTCTGTGTAAAACTTCACTGCATGAATTTCAATGTCAAGTTCTGCAACGATCAAGTCTGCCATCTCCACTGCTAAGACAGCAGCACAAAGCTCCAAACGTGGAACAGTGTGAGCAGGACGTGGAGCTAGTTTGGACTTTCCCATGATAAACCCAGCATAACTTTGTCCTTTAAAGTCCATTACTCTAAGGTAGGCTACAGCTGCTATAGCCATAGTGGATGCGTCTGAGAATACACACAATTCTCTTTGCTTCGTGGCAGACAAAGAAACAGGGACATATGACCTTTGGATGATAAGTTGTTCAAGCTCTATTAATGAGTCCTTCCACAACTTCCACTGCATTTCTTTCTCCTTAGGTAGAGGCGTATCCCATTCACTTTGTTCATGTTCAGTAGTAATTTCTCTCATAAGAGCCTTGCCTTGCATGGTTATGGGGGCTACAAATCCTAGGGGTTCGTAAAGGCTGTTGACCGTGGACAAGACACCTCTTCTCGTGAATGGCTTCTCTTCTCTGGATACTCTAAATGTAAAGCTGTCGGTTTTGAGATCCCAACTGACCCCTAAACTTCTTTGAAGGGGCAGTGAATCTGTTCCTAGATCCAGGTCCTTGAGGTCTTTTGCACGGTCCTCTGAGGGAAACGCTTCCATGACTTTGCTGCTATTGGACGCTATTTTGTGTAACCTTACGTTAGATTCTGCTAACATCTCTCTTGTTCTTTTCAGGATGTCGATAGCCTCTTCGTTGCTGGAGAAAGAAGCAAGTCCATCGTCTACATAAAAATTTGTCATGACAAACTGTTTAGCATCTGTTCCATGCTCTTCTTCACCTTCCTGTGCTGCTCGTCTCAGGTTGTAGATAGCTACAGCTGGGGAGGGGCTGTTCCCGAACACATGTACTTTCATCCTGTATTCTGTAACATCTTTGTTAAAGTCATTGTTTTCATACCACAGGGACCTCAGGTAGTCTCTGTGATCTTTGCGGACAAGGAAACAGTAGAACATTTGTTGTACATCTGCTGTTACTGCAATGCGTTCTTTTCGGAACCTGATGAGGACTCCAAGGAGTGTATTATTCAGGTCAGGTCCAGTGAGGAGGACATCGTTTAGGGAAAGGCCTTCATACTTTGCACTGGAGTCAAATACTACTCGTATCTGTCCTGTCCTGAGGATGATACACTCCAAATATTGGTAAGTACCAACATTCTTGTTTTTCTTCCAATGGTGGTGCTATTTCACTGTCGAAGATCTTTTGCATGAAATCATGGAAGTGTTCCTTCATATCTGTCTTTCTGTCTAGAGTGTGTCGCAATGAGGTGAGACGCTTCACTGCTTGTCCTTTGTTGTTAGGAAGGTGACGTCGGGGTGAACGGAAAGGTAGTGGAGCTACCCAGCTGTTTGACTCATCTATAAAGACTTCTCTGTCCATGATCTCAAGGAAGAGGCTATCTTCAACAGATGGTGCTGGTTTGTCATCATCTTGTGTTCTTTCAAACACTTTGCATCCTAGCTCATCTGTATCTTCAGATGAGGTTTTGGCCTCCATGTAACTCTGAACTTTCTGCTGTTGTATTGGGTTGACTAGTCTCTCTTTAATCTGTATCCTGTTGGTACAGGGGCTAAGACATGATGTGCGGCCATTTTGCAACATGTTTGTTTTGTAGACATTCACTTTTGCCGGCTTGTGAGCTCCATCCAGACATACATCACCAATGATGACCCATCCAAGATCAAGACGCTGTGCAAATGGTGCATTGTGTGGCCCATTGTATTGCTCTCTGACCTTGTGCACTCTCAGTATGTCTCTTCCAAGTAGAAGGATAATTGCAGCACCTGGGTCCAGTACTGGAATCTTGTCTGATATTTGCATCAGATGAGGGTAGTGACATGCAATTTCAGGTGTGGGTATCTCTGATCTATCATCTGGTATCATATCACATTCTATGAGAGTGGGCAGAGTCAGCTGCGTTTTCCCATCTAATGACTCGATGATGTAGTTGTTTGCTCTTCTCCCTGATGTCTCCACAACTCCTGAACATGTCTTCAAAGTATACGGAGTTGGACTTCCTCTGTCCCCGAAGAGGTCAAAGAACTCTGTTCTTGCCAAAGATCTGTTACTTTGTTCGTCCAAGACTGCATACATTCTGATTGCCTTCTCTCTGAGGCCTGCAGGATACACCTTGACTAAACATATCTTGGAGCATGATCTAGAGCTAAATGTGTTTGTGCAGATCTCAGTGCACTTTGAGGTTATTGCTGGTAATGCACTCTCATTTTGCTCCCCACCATGATCTTCTTGGGTTACCGGATTCTCTGTTTTCCATGGTGCTGGTCCTGGGTGTAAAGCAGACAGATGGTTGTCATTATTGCATTCTTTGCATCGAATTGTCTTCACACAGTCTTTAGCAACATGTTGAGTTGAACCACAGCATCTGAAACAAATGCGCTTGTCCTTAAGATAAGATTTGCGCTCCTCTATTGTCTTGCATCTGAAACTGCGACATTTTCTTAGTGGATGAGGCTTGTTATGTAGTGGACACTGCTTATCTGGGTCCTCAAATTGCATTCCTGAGCTTTTATCCTGGTTGGCCTCAAACTCAGTTGGTACTTCTGTCTTTCGTACAGACACTGTTGCTCTGCGTTCTTTATTGTGCACTGAAGGTTGTTTCTCTGTCTTTACAGAACTGGAGCCTCCCATGTTCAAAAAGGCGAAGCTTGGGTCATTGCGTATTTTAGCTTGATTCACAATGAATTTGGCGAGGAAGGAGAAAGGTGGAAATGCTACCTGATGATCTTCCTTGTATTTTGATGCTTGCATGATCCATCTTTCTTGTAAGCTGTAAGGAAGCTTCTCGATTACCGGTTTCACTCCACGTGCTGTATCTAAATATGAGAGGCCTGGCAGGTATCCACCAGCCTTTGCCGCCTCCAGCTCTAAAAGTATGTCCCCAAGCTCTCTCAGCTTCTGATTGTCTTTGTTTGTTATTTTTGGATAATTTTCTTCAGAAGTGCATCTTCAATTACTTCAGGTGACCCATAGCAGTCTTCCAATCTCTGCCATAACATTGTAAGCCCTGCTGTCGCATCATGAACATGTACTGATCTGATTCTTTTGGCTTGCTCAGTGGACTCTGGTCCGAGCCATTTGGAGAGTAGATCAAGCTTTTCCCTGTCTTTCATATTTAATTCTTGGGTGCTGCTTAGAAAAGATGACTTCCAGGCCCAATAGTTTTCTGGACGATCATCAAACTTCAGGAGACCAGAGCTCACCATTTCACGGCGTATCAAGTATTTTGTCACATCTGTGACTCCTGCTGCCTCAGGTGGGCATTTTCTGGGAACAAACACAGGGCATGTCTGTGGCTGGTAAGACGGTTGGGATGTTTGGTTAAGCCCACTATAGTCGTGTGGTTGTTCTCGTTTACTGCAAGTCTTTCTGCTATAGGCCGGATTTTTATTTTCCCGTGGAGGGATTATGTCACCATTCGTTTGATTTCCTGAAGGACCAACAGATTGATCTCTGAGTATGTAACTACTTGGCTTGTTATAGTAAAGTTCTGGTTCAGTCTTGTAGCATCGAGTGATATCAAAGTTGCCTGCTGCTAGCGGGACCCTGGATGATTCTAATGCATCATTTGACTGTTGATCAGTGTCCATGTTCGCGTGCAATTGTACATACTCACAAGTGCGTTGGATTGCACTGAGTGGTGTCATCTGGGTATCTATCACAGAGGGCTCTCTGTACTGTTCTTCGGCAGCTCTCATGAGCACCTCGGCTTCAGCTAAGGCTGCTAAAGCTATTTTTTCTTGCTTGATAATATGTAAAGATGCTTTCACCTCTGCTTTTCTTCTAAGTGCTTCAGCTTTACTTCATATGATGTTCTTCATCTATGCAGCCCTGTTCTCTTATCATTTCAGCTTCATGTATTGCATAGGAAGCCAGTGCACGCACGGCTTCTGCTTTTGCATGAGCCCTGGCAGCTGCAGCACTGGTGGATGACAGGTTAGAGCAGCTTGAATGTCTAGAGCTAGTACGCTTGGACCTGGCAGATTCAGCACTAGCTGATGTCTGATCCGACTGACTAGAGACTCTGGAGCTTGTGCAGCGTGACCTGTTGGTTGGCATATTGTGTATGCTTTCCTCTGCTTGTGTATGCTGAGGGATGACTGGTGTAGTATCCTTGTCTGTGTGCTGCATGATGAAACAGATTACTTCTTTGTAATGTCTGTGGCTGTAGAGGTTAGCTGATGATGAGCAGAATGAATCCACTTTTCTTTAGACTAGGCCCGCTGTGTTAAAAGTCTTTTTACTGTTCTGCCCTCACAATGTGTTCAAAGTACAAGGCTTGGCAGACAGCTAACAGCTTCCCAATAAAGACTCAGGAGGAAGGGCTAATAGTTGTAATCTTTACTGAGAATAAGTTTTTTGTAAAACTGCAAAACACAAATTATAAAAATATGCATTAACATTTAACATTACATCACAAATGCAAATAGTAACAGGCATGCTACAATACTGTTAAGGCACTAGCTAGCACAAATGAGGCCTAGCTGAATGAACTCCCTGACAGAAACATCCTACCAAACAAACAGATGAAATGTAGTTGAATTAGTAGAACATATACTAATTAATTGAAAACTAATGACAGCCTACTTACAGACTTATGCTTCCAAGGCCAGTATTAAGAAATAGTGGAGTCTTTATTATGCTTCCTTCACTGTAGAAAGATTATCTGCTGGACAGGAAGTGGGTGTAATATACTACACTTCCTGTTAATAATGGATGCCAAATTAAAGCAACAGTACGATCAGTAAATATATACCTTATAATGATCAGAACAGCCTCTTTCAAAGTCCCACATTCCTTTCGTGTTTACCTGAATCAGGGACGGAGGTACATTCATTGTGCCTTTTTTAAAGTCCCAAAACTTCCCCCTCTCATCTATTTGTCAAAATGCTGGAATCAAGAGAGTGACAGGAGAAAAGTCCAGACTGTGGCCACAGTCTAATAAGAGTAAGCAGCCGTCTTTTCGCTCAAGTCAGTCGAACTTCAGAATGGTTCAGGAGGCCAAATCTTATAGGCCAGGCTGTAAATTTACTAGGTCACAGTGAAGGGGGCTCAAAGTTCCTTTTTATATGAAATAAGATCCAGGGCAGGCTTCTAGACATCTAGAAAGTATTTTGAAGGTGTGCCCAACCAGTCTTTTCCCATGGGAGCCAGAATAGCCTCCTACTGGAGGGTTTGGATGATAAACATCAAAGACTAATGGCTCCAGAAGTCAGTTAGGTGGGAGTACAATAGAGAATTCCACCAACTAATCATTTAATTTATGACCAACAGATCTTAAGAAGAAGGAATTATTGCAATATTAGGTATAAGAATTATACTGCAACAAATCCATAGTGCAGCTGCCTCCAGAAGAACAGAATCTGGGGGTTTCTCCCCGTTCTTTCCAGTACCCAAGGCATCAGGAGCTTCCCCTACTATCTGGGTTTGATGAAATCAAATGGGTACATACACACCAAAAGGTTCAAGATGGAGTCCATGCAGACAGGCATGGGGATAGTTCAGCAAGAAGACCAGTTAGTGTCAATCGACCTGGCTGACGTATACTTCCATGTACCACATAATACTGAGATTTGCAGTGGCCGGATGTCACTTCCAGTTCACTTGTTTGTCTTTCTTAGAATCGGCACAGCACCAAGAATTATTTTAAACATTTTGTTGGCACTGGTGGCGGTAATTCGTCTTTGAGGATTAGGCTCTACCGCTACTTCAACAAAGTTTCGATTGTTGCACGTGTAAGCCAGGAGCTGGCAAAGCATCACAACCTTGCCCTAGAAGTCATTTCAAGATGGAGTCCATGCTGACAGGCATGGAGATAGTTCAGCAAGAAGACCAGTTAGTATCAATTGACCTGGCAGACGTATACTTCCATGTACAGATCAGTGCATAACACTGAGATTTGCAGTGACCGGATGTCACTTCCAGTTCACTTGTTTGTCTTTCTTACCCTAGAAATCATTTTCCAAGTTCAGTCAACTAGTGAACAAACAGGGAAAGCAGTTAACCCCTTCTCAATCTTTGAAGAATCTTAGAGTAGCGTTTCATATCTGAATAAGTCAAGTGGTTTTTTAAACCTGCTAAATTCCTGAACTGAAAATCTGTGTATGAAGAGTCATGGAGACAGCATTTATGTCATTGAGGGATTGCATTGTCCCCATTAGGACCTTTTACAGCGGCCATTCCAGTGGTGGGCCAGGTGGCACATTGGAGCGTTTCAGTTTGCCTTCCTATGTCAATGGTATGGGCTGTCTATGGAACAGGTCTTAGTGTCTGCACAAATTAGCAGGAACTGGATTTTTGGACATCACCAGTGTGCAACGTTGATTACCTGGAAGCCCAGGTTCTGAATCTAGGAAAGCAACTGTCAACACTGAAAAGTATCTCCATCCCAAAGGAGAGCTGGGAACATACCTGGCAGGTGCCGGCAGGGGCCAGCACAGAGGCAGGTGGAGACAAAGTTGTGCAGGCACCAGAGAAGAGTAGATGGGTGACAGTCAGGAAGGGTAGAGGGAAAAGAGTCACGGAGGCCGATCTTGATCTCCCAATATGTATACGACAGCGGGATATTAGAGAAGTAAACCAGTGGCTGAGGAGCTGGTGTAGAAAAGAGGGGTTTGGGTTCCTGGAGAACTTGGCTGAATTTTCATTAGGTTACCAGCTCTTTAGAAGAGACGGACTGCACCTATATGAGGAGGGTGCAGATCTGCTGGGAGTGAAAATGGCCGAAAAGTTAGAGGGGCTTTTAAACTAGGTGATGGGGGGGAGGGTCCAGACATAGAGCTAGCCAGTGTGGAACGTATTTCAGTGGGTAGTATTGGGGGCATTAGTGGTAGGTTGACTAAGACACCTAAACTCATGGTAAGTATAGTAACAAGTCCTATTTGCAACCTCAGAACACTCGATAAGGAGATAGTATGCATCCGGACAAAACTACGAGGCATGTTCACTAATGCCAGGAGAAGATGGGAGAACTAGAGTTGCTACTGTATGAGGAGGAATTTGATTTTGTGGGAATTTCAGAGACCTGGTTCAATAGCTCTCAAGTTTGGCTGGCAACCATTCAAGAGTATTCCCTATATCACCTGATATACAGGTGAATGTGAGGGGTGACAACTCTAATGTAGCAAAAGAAGAGGTGGAATCATTATGAGTATAGTTACAAAGGGAGGAAACAAGGAGAAAGTAATACTGGGAGTATGCTATAGGCCCCCTAACCTGAGGGAGGAGGGGGAGACGGACCTCCTATCACAGTTTGAAATGGCGGCAAGGATGGGAAGCGTCATTATAATGGGGGATTTTAATTATCCAGACATAGACTGGGCGGATGGAAAAGCGCATTCATCTAAGGCTCGCCATTTCCTAAATGTCTTACAGGAGAATTACATGGGTCAAATGGTAAATGTACCAACAAGAAACAATGTGTTACTAGACCTACTGATTACTAACAATACAGACTTGATCGCGGATGTAGAAATATGGGGCGACTTAGGAAACAGCGATCATAGGTCAATTAGTTTCATCATTAATCACACAAATAGGAAAAATAAGGGGAATACAAAGACACTGAATTTCAAAAGAGCCAACTTCCAGAAACTACACTCCTTGCTAGAAGATACTAAATGAGATAAAATCCTAGGAATAAAGAAAAGGAGGAAAAATGGGTGTGTTTATCGAGCACATTAAATAAGGGGATTAGCCAGTGCATCCCAAAGGGTAATAAATTTAAAAGAGCTAATAAATGCACTGGGTGGCTTAATGCAAATGTAAAAATTAATTAAAAAACAAAACCAGAAAGCCTTCAAAAATACAAGGCTGAGGGGTCATCATCAGCATTCCAGCTGTACAAAGAATGCAATAAGAAATATAAGGGTGTATTATCTGTACGATATGGATGTGCGTTTCATTTTATTGAGCATCTCTTTTTACTCCAGATATATATTGTGACATAAATACACCCTCCTTGTGAATCTCCTTGCATTTAGCTCCATCCTCTCCTGCCTATTTTTTAAGGTAATGTGAAACTTATTTGTGCATCTGGAAATTTGGGGCTTATACATGTGAGCTTTTGTTTGCTTTCATATTCTAATGTTGCCATATTCCTGCTGATGTTATATGTTTCTTTACTTTGATTATCCATCTGTAGGCTACCCTGAACCAGTTTTACATCTGAGAGGAATTGACTCAGACGCTCTGCATCTGTTGTCACAGTGTGTATACTATGCAGGGTCTATACACTTGACCACACCCAGGGTAAGATAGCATGCAATCTTTTCTATTTTCTATGTTTTTAATGCTTGTGATATCTATGTGGGTTATAAATACCTTTTTTCTTTATTTGTAGAATTAATATTGATGTATGCTCTGTATGTTCGGCAGCTCATTGCATTGTGGTCATTCGTTGGGCCAGACAAATGGTCGAACGCCCCACATAATTCCGGTGTTTGTCAAACGGGCAAGCAGCCAATGTTCAGCCCGAATTCATGCTTGGGCCGAACTGTTCGCCCAACTCTAACTGGAAGTAATAATCCAACTTGCACTAACAATAATTTTACTTAAATAACCATGCACATATTTTTGCATATGAGTTCCATACATGCATGCATATGTATTTGTTGGTTTAGCATATACACCAACATTTGTGGATTTAGAATTTTGTATTTATTATTCCAACTGCTCTGTTATCTTCATTGGTTAACACATTTGCTACAAAAAGATGTGTAACATTTAATTTCTACATATAAAGTAAGTGTTTCTCAGACAAAGTGTGAGAGATATACTATAGACAGCACAAGTCTTCACAAAGGGTAGTATTTGGGGAAACCTAGAATTTACGTGCAGAACAACCTTTATGGGAATATAATTTTTCTGGTGACTCCTGACATCAAGGTATGAAGCAATAATCTTAATGTACACCTTTAAATGAAAGTACACAATTTGATAAGTTACAGTTGGTATATTGGAGGGAAGAATGTCCAGACTGGATTACTATGCAGATAAGTTGGCTCAATTATAAGAGCCACATCCTTGTATGAGAATAATATGATTTTTTTGGAAAAGAAATCAAACTGTTTAGGCTCTACATTTACACAAAAACGTTTTCTTTAAAATTATGCCATACTTTATTTGTACAAACATATAAAAACAATATCTTAAAAAAAATATAATATAGTAATACGACAACCCTTTTGTATGATCCTGCCTAGTCAGTCATTGATTAATTACTAGACATGTGCATTCGTTTTAGTCCGAATGCATTTTCGTCCGAATTTCAGGTATTTTCGTTATCGTTTTAACACACGATAACGAAAGTGCAGAATCCGAAAAACGAAAGATCCGACATAAACAAATGCTTTATTTTCGTTTTCGTTGCTACAACAGTTTGATATAGATAGGAGATTCGACATGATGATGACAATAACAATCTGTGTCCATCAAACCTGTGGTCGAATGTGCCTAACCTTAACTCTATTAGTCCAAGATTATTCTACATAAAGAGAAAAGATTCGACGTAGGGGAGAAAGATTCAACATAGGGGAGAAAGATTCGACGTAGGGGAGAAAAGATAGATAAAAATAATGATGATGATGAATGTTATTGGCTGATTGTAACCAAAGAGGAGGAGGAGCAGTAAAATAGCTAGAACTAAGTACACACGTAGTTTGGCTTATGGTGTCTGTTGAAAGTTCTAAGAAGATTCGACGGAGCAGATAATCT
Source organism: Aquarana catesbeiana (assembly GCF_042186555.1). Taxonomy (NCBI): domain Eukaryota; kingdom Metazoa; phylum Chordata; class Amphibia; order Anura; family Ranidae; genus Aquarana; species Aquarana catesbeiana. The sequence goes on along the minus strand of NC_133329.1, from coordinate 232,427,707 downwards.
ATACGGCGTCATACAGTTTAGCTGCTCCATCAAATCTTCTTTGAACATTCGACAGACACCATAAGCCTTCAATGACAGTTTCAACCTTAATTTGGATTTTCGGACGAATGCAATTTTTAACGAAAAACTAAATAAATAAAAACGAATTTCGGGAGTAACTAAATAAATTTATTTTTCGGACGAAAATGAAATTCCGAAACAAAATATTTCAGTGTGCACATGTCTACTTTGACCTATTCAGGTAATCATCTGCTTGTTTAAAGTGATTGTAAACCCTCACCTTGTAAAACAACCCATTCCATTTAAAATAGAAATAAATGGCATTTCATTTGCGTATATATATATATATATATATATATATATATATATATATATATATATATACATTATAAATACCTTTTTTCCTTCTCTATAAGTGATCACATATAACCTGGGAGGGGGAGAAACAGTAGTTTCCCAGTAAAAGACTGTGCATAAGTGTGTCTGGACAAGTCTGATCATAGATAGATAGAGAACTGACCATGGTGTGTGTTGTCTTGCTTAGTGTGGTCAGTTTTTAATAGGAAAGCAGAGGGAATGGCAGGGGCACCACAGATTTTACACAAAGGAACCAATACAAAGTGAATAAGATACTTTTTAATACAAGTACATGGTAAAACAGGCACATATCAGGAATATGAAATGTTGGTTTTACATATTCTTTAATGCTTCTCAAGTGAGGATAATGATTATATTCAAGACTAGTGGAATATTATAAGCTTGGATCACCACAGTAAACTATATAGAGGAGTCTGTGTCTGAGCTTGCCCATCCTTATATCCCCCAGTGAAGAAGAACCAGCCCCAGGCATCCCCACACAGGGCCGCAGACATAAGGTACCACCTGGCCTCCTGTAGGGAGCCTAACCACAGTGGGGGGCCTGGACAGCAGGGGGATCAGTGCACCGGGACAGGAGGACAATTACAGAATGATACACTGTGTCTGTGTCTCTCCCTCCAGCAGCTAAAAGCTGGTTTCTCTCCCTCTCCCTGCTGGCGGCCTTTCAACTACTGAAGGGAAAGACACAGACACAGTGCTTCCTGTAATTGTCCCTCCACCCCGACGCACTGATCCGTCTCATTGTGCTGCCCACATCTGATGCAGCCCTGTGTGCCTGGACCCCCAGCTTTTTCCCCACAGTGCTGCTGGATTCCCTTTTCCGCTGGCTGCTGCAGGTTCACAAGGTGATGGAAAGTGGGGGAAGGGGCCAGTTAATATATAATTTACCAGCCCTTTCCTTTTCTGAATCGGACACCAGTGACATCACTAGGGTTGGTGTCACCTGGTACGGTAAAACATGGTGTCACCCCCCTCCTGTCTAGGCTGCCCAGCACCCTGCATGTAGTGCACGGTCATGGGGCGCATCCCAAACTGGCCCCTGTAAATTATAGTGTAGGGTGATATAGTGGCAGTCATAAAAAAACCAAGGGTTAAACGCTGCGCTAAAAAAAGAAATAAAATGAATGATAAAGTGTAAAAGCCGCCAGCACAAAAAAGTCCAATACTAAACTCCAAAGAATCAAAATAAAAGTAGGAATGCAGCGCTAAAACAATAATGTGAAAAAAAACAAGACTCTCCAAAAAAGCCCATATATGTGTGAAAATAAAACCAGCACATCAAGAATGACTAAAAGTGATAACCCATCAAACATTGACACAACAATAAATAAATAAATAAAAATAACAATTTGATGAAGTAATGGTGAAAACAAGTCTCGCATGGAAAACTAAAGCAAATATCTCAAAACGTGAAAACCCTTTAAAAAACACTAGAGATGTGCAAAATTAGAAAATATACAATAAAAGATGTGTGTAATTAAAAGGGTCAAAAACTAGAAGGGAAAATGAATCCCCCAAAAAATGTGCAAATACAGTCCCGGTAGCAAATAGTGCAAAGAATTCCAAGCTGAACAATCCGTATACAATGTGTATTGAAATCCAAAGGAAATGTGGTAAAGGTAAGTCCAGCATCCAGAGTAGTTCACACCCAAGTGAGATATGAGGCTCCTTACCAGCTAGAGATGACCACCATAACAGTAGTCTCACCAGGCATTTGGGAAATATCAGGTCTCCCACAAACCTATGCCGACATCCACAGTTGAGATCGTGGTACTCAGAAATAAAAGCAAGAAATGCTCCCATAGTGTAATAATTCAAAACAAGTTATTTATTAACCACTTGAGCCCCGGACCATTATGCTGCCTAAGGACCAGAGGTCTTTTTCCAATTTGGCACTGCGTCGCTTTAACTGCTAATTGCGCGGTCATGCAATGCTGTACCCAAACGAAATTTGCGTCCTTTTCTTCCCACAAATAGAGCTTTCTTTTGATGGTATTTGATCACCTCTGCGGTTTTTATTTTTTGCGCTATAAACGGAAAAAGACCGAAAATTTTGAAAAAAAATGATATTTTCTACTTTTTGTTATAAAAAAAATCCAATAAACTAAATTTTAGTCATACATTTAGGCCAAAATGTATTCGGCCACATGTCTTTGGTAAAAAAAATGTCAATAAGCGTATATTTATTGGTTTGCGCAAAAGTTATAGCGTCTACAAACTAGGGTACATTTTCTGGAATTTACACAGCTTTTAGTTTATGACTGCCTATGTCATTTCTTGAGGTGCTAAAATGACAGGGCAGTACAAAACCCCCACAAATGACCCCATTTTGGAAAGTAGACACCCCAAGGAAATTGCTGAGAGGCATGTTGAACCCATTGAATATTTATTTTTTTTGTCCCAAGTGATTGAAAAATGACAAAAAAAAAAAAAAAAATATTTACAAAAAGTTGTCACTAAATGATATATTGCTCACACAGGCCATGGGCCTATGTGGAATTGCACCCCAAAATACATTCAGCTGCTTCTCCTGAGTATGGGGATACCACATGTGTGGGACTTTTTGGGAGCCTAGCCGCGTACGGGGCCCCGAAAACCAATCACCGCCTTCAGGATTTCTAAGGGTGTAAATTTTTGCTTTCACTCTTCACTGCCTATCACAGTTTCGGAGGCCATGGAATGCCCAGGTGGCACAAAACCCCCCAAAATGACCCCATTTTGGAAAGTAGACACCCCAAGCTATTTGCTGAGAGGCATATTGAGTCCATGGAATATTTTATATTTTGACACAAGTTGCGGGAAAGTGACACTTTTTTTTTTTTTTTTTTTTTTTTTTCATAAAGTTGTCACTAAATGATATATTGCTCACACAGGCCATGGGCATATGTGGAATTGCACCCCAAAATACATTTAGCTGCTTCTCCTGAGTATGGGGATACCACATGTGTGGGACTTTTTGGGAGCCTAGCCGCGTACGGGACCCCGAAAACCAATCACTGCCTTCAGGATTTCTAAGGGTGAAAATTTTTGATTTCACTCTTTACTGCCTATCACAGTTTCGGAGGCCATGGAATGCCCAGGTGGCATAAAATCCCCCCAAATGACCCCATTTTGGAAAGTAGACACCCCAAGCTATTTGCTGAGAGGCATGGTGAGTATTTTGCAGCTCTCATTTGTTTTTGAAAATGAAGAAAGTCAAGAAAAAACATTTTTTTTTTCTTTTTTCAATTTTCAAAACTTTGTGACAAAAAGTGAGGTCTGCAAAATACTCACTATACCTCTCAACAAATAGCTTGGGGTGTCTACTTTCCAAAATGGGGTCATTTGGGGGGGTTTTGTGCCACCTGGGCATTCCATGGCCTCCGAAACTGTGATAGGCAGTGAAGAGTGAAATCAAAAATTCACGCCCTTAGAAAGCCTGAAGGCAGTGCTTGGTTTTCGAGGTCCTGTACGCGGCTAGGCTCTCAAAAAGTCTCACACATGTGGTATCCCCATACTCAGGAGAAGCAACAGAATGTATTTTGGGGTGTAATTTCACATATTCCCATGGCATGTTTGAACAATATATCATTTAGTGACAACTTTGTGCAAAAAAAAAAAAAAAAAAAAAAAAATTTGTCTCTTTCCCGCAACTTGTGTCGCAATATAAAATATTCCATGGACTCGACATGCCTCTCAGCAAATAGCTTGGGGTGTCTACTTTCCAAAATGGGGTCATTTGGGGGGGTTTTGAACTGTCCTGGCATTTTATGCACAACATTTAGAAGCTTATGTCACACATCACCCACTCTTCTAACCACTTGAAGACAAAGCCCTTTCTGACACTTATTGTTTACATGAAAAAGTTTTTTTTTTTTGCAAAAAAATTACTTTGAACCCCCAAACATTATATATTTTTTTAAAGCAAATGCCCTACAGATTAAAATGGTGGGTGTTTCATTTTTTTTTTTCACACAGTAATTGCGCAGCGATTTTTCAAACGCATTTTTTGGGGAAAAAACACACTTTTTTAAATTTTAATGCACTAAAACACACTATATTGCCCAAATGTTTGATGAAATAAAAAAAGATGATCTTAGGCCGAGTACATGGATACCAAACATGACATGCTTTAAAATTGCGCACAAACGTGCAGTGGCAACAAAATAAATACATGTTTAAAAGCCTTCAAAAGCCTTTACAGGTTACCACTTTAGATTTACAGAGGAGGTCTACTGGAAAAATTACTGCACTCGATCTGGCCTTCGCGGTGATACCTCACATGCATGGTGCAATTGCTGTTTACATATGACGCCAGACCGCCGCTTGCGTTCGCCTTAGCGCGAGAGCAGGGGGCGACAGGGGTGCTTTTTTTTTTTTTTTTTTTTTTCTTTATTATTTTTTTGCTTTTTTAATCTTACTTTTAAACTGTTCCTTTCATATTTTTTTTTTTAATCATTTTTATTGTTATCTCGGGGAATGTAAATATCCCCTATGATAGCAATAGGTAGTGACAGGTACTCTTTTTTGAAAAAATTGTGGTCTATTAGACCCTAGATCTCTCCTCTGCCCTCAAAGCATCTGACCACACCAAGATCGGTGTGATAAAATGCTTCCCCAATTTCCCAATGGCGCTATTTACATCCGGCGAAATCTAAGTCATGAAATACTCGTAGCTTCCGGTTTCTTAGGCCATAGAGATGTTTGGAGCCACTCTGGTCTCTGATCAGCTCTATGGTCAGCTGGCTGAATCACCGGCTGCATTCTCAGGTTCCCTGTTGAGACAGGAGAGCCAGAGAAAAACACGGAAGACGGCGGGGGTGGGGGGGGCATTCCCTCCCACGGCTTGTAAAGGCAGTCTAGAGGCTAATTAGCCGCTAGGATTGCTTTTACATGAAAGCCGACCGCTGGCTGAAAAGAATGATACCAAGATGATACCTAAACCTGCAAGCATCATTCTGGTATAACCACTCAAAGTCGTGAATGGCGTACCTGAAGACAAAAAAATGGTTAACAATGGTTAACAATAAAGCACAGTAAACAGTAAAGTATAAATAATTACACACCTGAAAAACAAACATGATAAAACATAATAACAATAACAATAACAATAAAACATTGCAGAATAGAATACAGTAAAAAAGAGCAGAACAATAGAGAGAGAGAATAGAGAGAGAGAGAACAATAAAACGACAACTATTTTTTTTTTATTTCATATTTTTTTTTTTTTACACTTTTTTTGTAACTAACTTTTATAACGGTAACCGGTTCCAGGTTCGGGTCTCTCAAAATGCGATGGCATCTTGGGAGACCCTGTGAAAGTGTGCCTAGTCTGTGCAATGCTGTACTCTACGCTAATACTCAACTAGTGAATGGTAGCGTTCAAAACATTCACCAATGCAAAGACCAGGATTGTCAGGACAGGAGGGACAATAATAGCGGGTGTCACGCCTATATCCGCGCTTGCTGCAGACACAACATCTTTTTTGGGGGGTTCGCTGGGTAGGGGTACTCGGGAGGACATAAAGAAAATGCCTCTCATGCAGCCGACTGCATTTGGTTGGGGATGTGAATGGGGGAAGTATGGGCGCTGCAGAAGCGGTGGGTTCCCAATTAGGATTGGCGAATGCAGCAGGAAGGGCATTATGGGCACGACGGGCCTGTGTTTGTCTTCTTGGTGGCAGCGGGACACTGCTTGTGCTTGCCATCTCACCAGCTTGAACTGCACTTATGGGACTTTTTCGATTGTAGGGGTGCACTCCGGGATATAATAAAGGGAAAAGAAAAAGAAAGAGGAAGTGAGAAAATAATATTGGGGTAAGGTGAACTGGACCACTGTCCACCCATCCCCCCAGAAATTGAATACATAAACATCTGATATAAAATTGAGAACATATACATAAAGGTCCAGGAGATCATAATCTCCGTCTAATAGAGCGAGGTTGTCTCTACCTAACTGATGAAGACAAGCTCGCTAGGAAGTGGCATGCGGTTCCGCCCCGATCCTTTCTGTATAAAATATAGTTCCATTAGGGAGGGGATTCTGGCAAATCTAATAAACTAACATTCCATGGTGACTGATATCTCGTTGAGCTAGACTAAATAAAGCTAGGGAATCATTTTCAAGTATATTATAAAAACTTCAACTTAAACTAACAAATATTGATAGAGAAATTTTAATCCTGATCTCTCAATAAAGGGAGGAGGTCATGTCCCTCCAGAAATAAGGAAGTCTCAATAATGTCTTAAAGACATATTTAACTGGCTCAACCGTGGCCAACCATGTAAGTTCCAAATCCCTGAAGGGAGGCCTTGTAGAGGCCTGCAGTGATATCATCTGTCACTGTAGAGACAAAAAAGGGGAAAAATACTTCTCATCGGGATGTTCTGCTCCGTCAACCATCTGGACCAGCTGCTGGATGACGTTTTCTTGAAGAATAACGTGGGCGGTGTTCCCACAGAGGTGAGACTGGGCGATCCAATTCTGATCGAGATTTTGGGGGTGGTGATTCTCTTGATATTATGCCGAGACCCATTAGGATGTCTTCTCCGTCCGGAAAATTGGTAAAAGAATATGTCTTTCCTTTAAAGGTAAATGACAGATGAAAAGGAAATGACCATCGGTTCTTAATTTGGCGGTTAGTGAGCTGCGCCAATAATGGTTTTAGGGCCCGTCTTTTTTGGATAGTCATTTGCGAAATGTCCGCGAAGATCTGTATTGGGTGACCCATGAGGTTGATTTCATTCCTACCGCGGGCTGTGGTCATTATTCGTTCTTTGATTCTATAAAAGTGTGGATTAACTATCATGTCCCTTGGGGGGCCATCTTGTCTTGGGGCCGTCAGCGCTCTATGGACTCTGTCAATTTCCATGTGCTGTGGCGTGATGTCTGGGATCAGATCTTGCATTAGTGTATGTACTGCTTCTTCTAGGTCCGTCACTATTTCCGGTAATCCGCATATTCGGAAGTTATAGGGCCTGGATCTATTTTCTTGGTCTTCAATTTTGGCGTTAGCTTCATCTAATTGTTCCTGTAATGAGGATATCATGCTTGAGTTCTGGTTGACTCTCCGCACTGTGCCATCCATTTTAGATTCAATATGATCCAGCCTTTCTCCTATATCATTAAAGTCATGTTTCATTTCGTCTGTGATTGATTGACAGGCTTTAGTCAATTCTTGTTGCAATAGTGCTGAAAAGCGAGCAAGGAGGACAGAATCTCCTGAATATGGTGCTGGAGGTGGGGGAGGCTGTACACTCGCTGTGCTATTTTGGCTTAGGGCAAGTTCAGCTATTTCAGCCATATTTCTCTCCATAGAGGACGCTGGGGAAACTGCTCCATCTATTCCCTCTCCCTGATAAGTATGGGAGGGGGAAAGAGAAAAACGTGGGGACTCTCCCTTCTGTGAACTTGTCATGTCTTCCTGTGACTGGGAGGAGAAGGGGTCCCGTGTGCCATCCATATCTGCAGCCGCAGTATTTTGAGAGGAGGCTCTTTGTGCTGGGGGGGATTGGTTGTTCTGGGCCCCGCTCACCTGCCTTGCTGTGTTTGTCTCTGTCCTCTGGCTAGTCGCCATTTTGGGAGGGGGGGACTGTGCTGTGGCGTTCCTGGAACGGAACGAATAGCTCGCTGTTGGGGGCTTTTTCTTCGCTGTTCCCCCTCCTCTGCGATTCATAGCTTGATCCCCTGGATGGGCAGCGAGTTCTGCGGCTTCCCTCCAGCGTAATATCGCTTAGAAAGGCCGGCAGCGTGCGGAGCAGGTCAGATCATGTCCGCTCCCATGACCGCGCGCATGCGCACTCCAGAGCTTTCTTTTGATGGTATTTGATCACCTCTGCCATTTTTATTTTTTGCGCTATAAACAGAAAAAGACCGAAAATTTTGAAAAAAAATTATATTTTCTACTTTTTGTTATTAAAAAAATCCAATAAACTCAATTTTAGTCATACATTTAGGCCAAAATGTATTCCGCCACATGTCTTTGGTAAAAAAAATGTCAATAAGTGTATATTTATTGGTTTGCGCAAAAGTTATAGCGTCTACAAGCTAGGGTACATTTTCTGGAATTTACACAGCTTTTAGTTTATGACTGCCTGTGTCAATTCTTGAGGTGCTAAAATGGCAGGGCAGTACAAACCCCCCCCCCAAATGACCCCATTTTGGAAAGTAGACACCCCAAGGAAATTGCTGAGAGGCATGTTGAGCTCATTGAATATTAATTTTTTTTTGTCCCAAGTGATTGAATAATGACAAAAAAAAAAAAAATTACAAAAAGTTGTCACTAAATGATATATTGCTCACACAGGCCATGGGCATATGTGGAATTGCACCCCAAAATACATTCAGCTGCTTCTCCTGAGTATGGGCATACCACTTGTGTGGGACTTTTTGGGAGCCTAGCCGCGTACGGGGCCCCGAAAACCAATCACCGCCTTCAGGATTTCTAAGGGCGTAAATTTTTGATTTCACTCCTCACTACCTATCACAGTTTTGAAGGCCATAAAATGCCCAGATGGCACAAACCCCCCCAAATGACCCCATTTTGGAAAGTAGACACCCCAAGCTATTTGCTGAGAGGCATGGTGAGTATTTTGCAGCTCTCGTTTGTTTTTGAAAATGAAGAAAGGAGAGGTCAACTACCTGATTCCAGATTTTCTGAACACCTAATGGGGGCGTGAGTGGATGTTGCAGTGAGAGGTGGTGTTAGCGATCTCTCCCTGGCCCGATGCGTCTGTGACCATCCACACTAGCCTGGCTGATTCAAGCCCAGCTGGATGCTCTCTCTCCCGCTGCAGAGTTTGGGGCTTGTTCGGCTGCCTGGCTCCCTTCAACCCTGCCTGCATTGGCATATGCCGCCGGAACATCGACGCTGCTGCTTGGACAGTGGCGCCAGCGACCCCCCCCTTGGAGCAGCGAGGAGGAGCGTGGGACACCGGCCGTGCTTGAGAGGGTTGCCGGGGCAATGGCTCCGATGCTAGCGGCGGGGACGGCGCTCGCCGACAGCAGAAGAAGCGATCATTGGGAACGTCCCTGCACTGTTCAGGTAGTCCGGCAGCACTAAGGTATTGATTGCTTTGGCCATTTAAGAGGCGGACTGTTTTTCCTCTCCCTCTGGGGGGTGAATTGCTGCCTGAAGTGGAGGGGTTGAGGTTCAGGCAGCCTAACTTGTGATTGAACGGAGGCTTATCCCTGTGGGGGAGAGGGACATCCTGCTGGCTGGAGGTGGGATGTGTAACTAAAACAAATGCTGATTTATGGCAGAGAAAACAACAACTTGATAACGCTAAACTACCTGTCACATCAGGCTGGGTGTTAGCCCTAGTAGTAGCTGAACACTAGAAAGACATTATTGGGACTGTGTTAATATTTGATCTGAGAAAAGGAAGGGAAAGGTCAACTTGACGAGCTGTTAAATCCCTATAATTGTTCCCCCCCGGATTATATAATAAGCTATGACTAGAAAAAAGGGAGAGGAGCTGCAGCAGCAGGAGAACACTAGCTCTCAAATGACTCGTACATCAAAAGAAAAGGGGAACCAGGCAGCAGCAGCAGCAGCGGCCAAGCTGGAAAAATTTGCGCACCCCTCTACCTCATCACCATCTAAAAGCATCCTCCAACAGCAGGAGAAATCTCATGTGAGGGGCTCTGGGGATAGGAAGAGTCTAGGAAAAGGGCCGACGGTAATACACACAACAAAAACTGCGAGCAGTAAAAGCTCTGTGGGTGAGCCCTCAGGAATGGCAACTAGTAATGTCGCCGAGCAAAACACATCACTAACAGCGGAGCCTACATTGAAAGATGTCCTATGCGCTGTTAATTCCTGTAAAGCCTCCCTAAGTGATTTGTGTGACCAGCTGAAGGGGTTAAAGGAAGAGCTAATTACAGTAAGTCAAGAGCTGCAAAGGACTGTTGCTAGAACAACCACATTAGAGGAGAGGATGAGTCAGGTTGAGGATGATTTGACCCCATTGAAGCAAGAGCTTAAAGCAATGAAAACGCAGATTGATCTGCATAAAGTCAAAATGGAGGAAATGGAAAATAGGTCTCGCAGGAACAACGTGCGGGTGGTGGGCCTACCGGAGCGGAGCGAAGGTCCCCACCCCGAAGAGTTCATGGAGAAGTGGCTTAGGGGAATATTCGGGACGGAAGCCTTTTCTCACCTCTTTTCTATTGAAAGAGCCCACAGGGTACCAACTAGGGCCCCGCCATCAGGGGGATATCCCAGATCAATAATTATGAAATTTTTTAACTACAGAGACAAGGTAACATTGATGCGCAGGGCTAGAGAGAAGGGGGATATTCTGCACAACGGGGCAAAAATTTTATTTTTCCCCGACTACTCTCCAGACCTGCAGAAACGAAGGGCCGAATTTAGGGACATTAAGCGCAAACTACGGGACTATAAAATTGAATACGCCCTGTTGTATCCGGCACGTTTACGCATTACTGCCCTAGGGGCTACTCATTTCTTTGATACAACGACAGGGGCAACAAAATGGCTCGAAGACAACAAAATGAACCTGCAGAGCTAGGGGTTGTATAAGGCCGTTGAATTATTATGTTTTTTTTTTTTTTTTCCCTTTGCAGTATATAGCGGATGGCACGGGGGAGGGGGGGTACGGGGGGTGTGTCGCATGGAAGCACGGATGAAGGATGTGGTTTCACTAGGTATATATGCTTTAAGTATCGTTTTGGTGTTTTGGAATTGGGCTGGGGGAGGGGGGGAGGGGGGGAGGAGTTTGGAAGTGCGTCACAAAGTACTTGGTCAGTATATGAGTGGGGAGTCTTTTCTTGAATGGTTGGGAGGGAGAAAAAAGGTCACAAGCACAGCCCCTAGGGCTAGCCTAGTTAGGCAGGAGGGAGGGACACGAAAAGGGGTGGGGAAAAGGGGGATGGGTCAGGTAGAAGTTGGAGGAAGGGGGGCAGGTCAAATAGAGGGTGGGGGGGAGGGGGGTTCACAGTGAATTATAGGGCCAGATACTGGGGTGAACGAAAGGCACACGTATTTAGGAGGAGGGGGTTCATAAAAATAAAGCATATTTGCACATGTTGTTTATGCTTGCAGTTAAATAACACTATGGGAGGGGGTGGAGTGGTCCCTGGACGCAAGGGCCCTTGCCCCTTCACCCTTTCTATTTTTATTTTTTTTATCACAATCACAGAGATGATAGCAAGTTTTGTAGACACAATTGCACAAATGAATTGCCCCTACTTTGTGGGTGGTCTTTTATTTATTTATTTATTTTTTTTAGATGCCTTTTAAAACTTTGAAAATAGGTTCTTGGAACATTAGGGGTATGGGTGACCTTGCTAAGAGGGCAGCTGTGTTTTCGGTGATGGAAGATTATGGTGTTGAACTGGCTTGTCTGCAGGAAACCCACCTCACTAACGAGACTAAATTACATGTCCGGAGTAACAAATTTCAAGAACAGTACCACTCAGTTCATACCTCTTATTCAAGAGGGGTGAGTATCTTGGTGAGGAGAGGTATTTCATTTTCCTGCAGAGAAGCCAGAATAGACACGTTGGGAAGGTATGTTTTTCTGAACTGCGTTGTGGAAAATAAACCTCTGGTGATAGCAAATGTTTATATCCCTCCTCCATTCAAAACAGAGACCATGCTGGACCTGTTAGAGTTTGTGGATAGTATGGTGGATAGTCCCATAATAGTGGTGGGGGACTTTAATGCAGTCCTAGATAGCAGCATGGATCGGTTCTCGCCCGTGACCCATGCGGAAAGGGTATCAGTGGGGCGACTAGGCCAACTTCTTGAAGAGATTGGATGGTGCGATTTGTGGAGATCTCATAATCCAAACACTCGGCATTATTCCTGCTACTCAGGGTCACATTCTACTCTCTCGTGTATAGATATGGCAGTGGGCAACAGTGAAGCCCTGCGATTAATAGGAAACATAGAGTATAGACCGAGGGGAATATCGGACCACTCACCCCTGACCTTGACCCTAAATCTAAGCATCAGATCTAGTCAGAAAAGGTGGACAATAAACCCACTATGGTTGGACCTGATTAGTAGCCCAGCAGAAGTAGCCTCCAAGCTAAAAGAGTTTATAACATTCAATTCAGGTACAGCACCAGTAGGGGTAGTGTGGGATACCCTAAAAGCATACCTTAGGGGACTACTACATCAGCAGGTTGCTATAGTAAAGAAAACATCAAGGGACTGGGAGGTGAGGGCCAGTAGGGAAGCCATGGAAGCAGAAGCACAATATGTGTTAGATCCAACCCCGGAAAAACAGATTTGGCTCAACAAACAACAAGAGTATAAAGAAGTAATCAATAGAAGAGCAGAGAACAAGAGACTTTTCCAGAAACAAAACTATTTTGGTGAGGGAGAGAAAGTAGGCCGGATGCTTGCCCTCTTAACTAGGTCTAATTTATTCTCACCGGCCATCTCCTCAATTAAGACATCGGCTGGAAAGATTATATCTGATCCTGTCGAGGTCCTAGAAACTTTCTCTATATTCTATAGAGACCTGTACAGGTTGCGCCGGGGTTTGAACCGGCGTGAGATGGACAGGTTCTTAGGGGTAGGGGTAGACCTGCCCGTACTCTCAGAGAGAGATAGAAGTGAGGTGGATTCCCCTCTGGCTTTGGAGGAGCTACAAAAGGCAGTTGCGAAGTTGTCAGGCCAGAAATCTCCAGGCCCGAATGGGCTGCCACTGGAGATTTATAGGAAATACGGGGAGATCCTGCTCCCAGAGCTCCTAAAAGTGCTAGAGCAGACGACCAAGGATGGTAGGCTGCCCCTATCAATGTCAGAGGCCGATATAGTAGTGATCCCAAAGCGGGGAAAGATCAATCGGAAGTTTCTTCATACAGACTGATATCACTGTTGTGTACAGATGTCAAGATTATTGCAAGGGTGCTGGCATCCAGACTAAATAAATGTATTGCGAAACTTGTGCACCCGGACCAATCGGGGTTTATCCCCGGTCGGTCCACTAGCATAAATATTAGAAGGGCCTATCTGAACCTTCAGGTACCAACAGACAATGCGGGATCCAGAGCTATATTGTCTTTGGATGCGGCCAAGGCCTTCGATAGCCTGGAGTGGGAATATCTCTGGAGGGTGCTAGAGAAGTTCAGATTCGGCCCCGTATTTATTAGCTGGTTAAAAATCCTATACAACCACCCAAGGGCAAGGCTCAAGATAAATGGCGAATACTCGGAAAGTTTCCCCCTCGAAAGAGGGACAAGACAGGGGTGCCCCTTATCTCCTTTGCTGTTTGTTTTGGCCATGGAACCATTGGCAGGAGCAGTGAGATCATCAACTGAAATACAGGGATTTCAAAGAAAAGGGAGAGAAGAGAGAATAGCGCTTTTTGCAGATGATGTTATATTTTTCCTGGGGGACACGACTTCCTCACTGGAGAAAGTGATGCATTTAGTAGAGGACTTCGGAAAGTTCTCGGGATTAGCTATTAATTGGGAGAAGTCATCGCTCCTACCGGTTGACTTACTGACTAACCCTACCTCGATGTGTTTGCCTCATCTGAAGGTTACAGGGAAAATGAAATATCTTGGCGTTGTGTTGTGCAAGGACCCCGGTGTGTTTATTGAGGACAACTTGATCCCTCTCTTATCAAAATTCAAGAGAAAATGTGATATTTGGAGCAGACTCCCTTTGTCTGTGGCGGGCCGAGCCAATCTGATAAAAATGGTTTGGATGCCGCAGTTGCTATACCTACTCCACAACTCCCCAGTTTGGATCGGAGAGAAGTGGTTTCAAAAGATTCAATCCCTTTTCAGGGAATTAATATGGAAAAAAGGGCAGGCCAGGATTGGCCTACAAAAACTGCAGCGCCCCGACACGGAGGGGGGACTGGGGGTTCTTCAACCGTTTATCTACTATCTGGCAGCCCAGCTACAACAATTGGGTGGATGTGCCACTGAGAGAGGGGGTAGCAATAACGTCAAAATTATTCTACAGGGGAATCCACACAGCTCATTAGTGGGAGCACTGGAGGCAGACTCACTGCAAGGAGAAATCCCGACATTTAAAATGATCACCAGGGTCTGGCAGCTAAGAAAATAATGGGGTATAAAGGAATCTCAGAATACGTGCCAATGTGGAACAACAAGCAATTGCACGAACTATTAACAGTTGATAGGAATAGGATGTGGGAAAGTTGTGGGGTAAGCCGGCTGATACAATTATATGAAGGGGACACTCTGAAATGCTTTGAGGATCTAAGACACGAGTACGGGATACCAAACCAGGTATTCTATAGTTATCTACAGATTAGGCATGCCCTGAGCAAGCAATTTAGCAGACAACCCCCAATATGGTGCAGGACCCCACTACTACAAATAATAATCAAATCAGAGACCACCAAGGGTTTAATTACAGAGATATATACCCAACTAACAAAGAGAGGAAATACGAAGGCAGGTCTATCAGGGGGAAGGGGCAGATGGGCGGCTGATGTGGGGGAGATAACGGACGAACAGTGGGAGAGGATTCTTGAATTTGGATCAGAGGTGTCGGTTTCTCCCTCACAAAAAGCCTCCCACTTGATGTTGCTGCACAGATCCTACTATACACCAAAAAAGCTGTTTATGTTCGGCCATAGAACCAATGATGAGTGCCCTAGATGTAGAGGAACAGGCGACCTAATTCACATGGTCTGGAGGTGCCCAAAATTAGTCAGGTATTGGACCGAGATTCTAAAGAAAATAAATGCCACGTTTAGAGTTAATTTAGAGCCTCGATCCTAAGATTTGTGTGCTGGGCTGCGTCAGCAGTGGGCTGAGGGATAGGAGTACAGCCGTAGCGATAGCAAGATGCTTGTTTCAAGCTAGAAAATTAATAGCACAAGCCTGGCAATCAAGAACACCCCCAACCCCGGAAGTTTGGGTCAGAACGGTCAACTCTACAATATGGAGCGAAAGGACATTCTATACAAGGCTAGGTAACTACAACGCGTTTGTGAAACTGTGGAACCCGTGGGTCCAAGCAATGCCATGCTCCTTACCAGTGTTACTTTAGTGCCGAGGGCAATTGTCTTTCTATCAGGGCAGAGATGTTGCACTAGGCATAGCTCAGAGTTTTGAAACCAAGAGAGAATAATGAAAAGAATAATAGCTTGATATAAGGTGTGCCTCGGAATAATTAGGGTGGGTCACCGGGGGGTGGGGGGGGCTTATTAGATTAAAAAGCAATAATATACAGCCATGTATTGAAATAGTAAGAGACTGTGTGGCCGGCTGGCCGGGATGTATAAAGCGCGTGTTTTTTTTTTATTTTACACTTTTGTATAATTGTAATCACTTATATATGGAACGTATAAAGCAAGAGAAAAGTTTGAAAGGCCACAATGATGTGACTCGGCAAGAGACAAATATGACCATCAATCTGAAAGATGTCTCTGGATCAAGGTAACTGAAGTGGCGATAAAAAAAAAAAAAGAAACAAAAGAAAAAAAAAGAAAATGAAGAAAGACAAGAAAAAACATTTTTTTTTTCTTTTTTCAATTTTCAAAACTTTGTGACAAAAAGTGAGGTTTGCAAAATACTCACTATACCTCTCAGCAAATAGCTTGGGGTGTCTACTTTCCAAAATAGGGTCATTTGGGGGGGTTTGTGCCACCTGGGCATTCCAATGCCTCCGAAACTGTGATAGGCAGTGAAGAGTGAAATCAAAAATGTATGCCCTTAGAAAGCCTGAAGGCGGTGCTTGGTTTTCGGGGTCCCGTACGTGGCTAGGCTCCCAAAAATTCTCACACATGTGGTATCCCGTACTCAGGAGAAGCAACAGAATTTATTTTGGGGTGTAATTTCACATATTCCCATGGCATGTTTGAGCAATATATCATTTAGTGACAACTTTGTGCAAAAAAAAAAAAAATTTGTCTCTTTCCCGCAACTTGTGTCACAACATAAAATATTCCATGGACTTGACATGCCTCTCAGCAAATAGCTTGGGGTGTCTACTTTCCAAAATGGGGTCATTTGGGGGGGGGTTTGAACTGTCCTGGCATTTTATGCACAACATTTAGAAGCTTATGTCACACATTACCCACTCTTCTAACCACTTGAAGACAAAGCCCTTTCTGACACTTTTTGTTTACATGAAAAAATTATTTTTTTTTGCAAGAAAATTACTTTGAACCCCCAAACATTATATATTTTTTTAAAGCAAATACCCTACAGATTAAAATGGTGGGTGTTTCATTTTTTTTTTTTCACATAGTATTTGCGCAGCGATTTTTCAAACGCATTTTTTGGGGAAAAAAACACACTTTTTTAAATTTTAATGCACTAAAACACACTATATTGCCCAAATGTTTGATGATATAAAAAAGATGATCTTAGGCCGAGTACATGGATACCAAACATGACATGCTTTAAAATTGTGCACAAAAGTGGAAACAAAATAAATACATTTTTAAAAGCCTTTAAAAGCCTTTACAGTTTACCACTTTAGATTTACAGAGGAGGTCTACTGCTAAATTTCTGCCCTTGATCTGACCTTTGTGGTGATACCTCACATGCATGGTGCAATTTCTGTTTACATTTGACGCCAAACCAACGCTTGCGTTCGCCTTAGCGCGAGAGCAGGGGGGGACAGGGGTGCTTTTTTTTTTTTTTTATTTACTATTTTTTTGCTTTTTTATCTTATTTTTAAACTGTTCATTTAATTTTTTTTTAATCATTTTTATTGTTATCTCAGGGAATGTAAATATCCCCTATGATAGCAATAGGTACTCTTTTTTGAAAAACTTGGGGTCTATTAGACCTTAGATCTCTCCTCTACCCTCAAAGCATCTGACCACACCAAGATCGGTGTGATAAAATGCTTTCCCAATTTCCCAATGGCACTGTTTACATCCGGCGAAATCTAAGTCATGAAATGCTCGTAGCTTCCGGTTTCTTAGGCCATAGAGATGTTTGGAGCCACTCTGGTCTCTGATCAGCTCTCTGGTCAGCTGGCTGAATCACCAGCTGCATTCTAAGGTTCCCTGTTGAGACAGGAGAGACAGAGAAAAACACGGAAGACGGTGGGGGGGGGCATTCCCTCCCACTGCTTGTAAAAGCAGTCTAGAGGCTAATTAGCCGCTAGGATTGCTTTTACATGAAAGCCGACCGCTGGCTGAAAAGAATGATACCAAGATGATACCTAAACCTGCAGGCATCATTCTGGTATAACCACTGAAATTCGTGAATGGCGTACCTGAAGACATAAAAATGGTTAACAATAAAACACAGTAAACGGTAAAGTATAAAAAATTGCAAACCTGAAAAGCAAACATAATAAAACATAATAACAATAAAACATTGCAGAATAGAATACAGTAAAAAAGAGCTGAACAATAGAGAGAGAATAGAGAGAGAGAGAACAATAAAACGACAACTATTTTTTTTTTTTTTTTTACACTTTTTTTTGTAACTAACTTTTATAACTGTAACTGGTTCCAGGTTCGGGTCTCTCAAAATGCGATGGCATCTTGGGAGACCCTGTGAAAGTGTGCCTAGTCTGTGCAATGCTGTACGCTACGCTAATACTCAACTAGTGTATGGTAGCGTTCAAAACATTCACCAATGCAAAGACCAGGATTGTCAGGACAGGAGGGACAATAATAGCGGGGGTCACGCCTATATCGCGCTTGCTGCAGACACAACATCTTTTTTGGGGGGTTCGTTGGGTAGGGGTACTCGGGAGGACATAAAGAAAATGCCTCTCATGCAGCCGACTGCATTTGGTTGGGGATGTGAATGGGGGAAGTATGGGCGCTGCAGAAGTGGTGGGTTCCCAATTAGGATTGGCGAATGCAGCAGGAAGGGCATTATGGGCACGACGGGCCTGTTTGTCTTCTTCTTGGTGGCAGCGGGACACTACTTGTGCTTGCCACCTCACCAGCTTGAACTGCACTTATGGGACTCGCCACGTCACCAAGTGTTACTGCAGTGCTGGTTTGACTACGACCGGGGTGTACTAGGCCGCTGGTGCTTGCCAGTTCACCAAAACGCTACCAAAAAAACTGTTAGCAATCGCAGGGATCAGGCCTGACTCTGCGAACGCTGCAGTTATGCGTTTAGAGTTTTATAAGTGACAGTGATCGATCGATACTGCACTTGGGTGGGCTGGGCTGGGCTGGGCTGGGCCGGGCGGAGGGGCAAAACGCAGGTGCTAGCAGGTATCTGGGCTGATCCCGCTAACACTGCGTTTTTGGGAACCCTAAACTGCTGGGGACACTAGTATAGATCTGATCGGATCAGATATTGATCCGTTCAGATACTACACCACTAAGGGAGGTGTACGGTGCGTGCGTGGGTGTTAGCGGTACTGGCGCTAATCTGACGCTGCCTGGGGCTGGTGCTTGCCAGTTCACCAAAACGCTACCAAAAAAACTGTTAGCGATCGAAGGGATCGGGCCTGACTCCGCAAATGCTGCAGTTATGCGTTTAGTGTTTTGTAAGTGACAGTGATCAATCGATACTGCACTTGGGTGGGCTGGGCTGGGCCGGGCGGAGGGGCAAAACGCAGGTGCTAGCAGGTATCTGGGCTGATCCCGCTAACACTGCGTTTTTGGGAACCCTAAACTGCTGGGGACGCTAGTACAGATCTGATCGGTTCAGATATTGATCCGTTCAGATACTATACCACTAAGGGAGGCGTATGCTGCGTGCGTGGGTGTTAGCGGTACTGGCGCTAATCTGATGCTGCCTGGGACGACGCATATCACCGCCGGGCGATCAGGGGGCTAAACCTTTATTTGGTAATAAACGGCGGGTGCCCTGACACTATAAAAAATAAACGAACTAACCAGCGTCACCCGTAACAGTTATACAGTGATCAGTGGTGAAAGGGTTAACTAGGGGTCAATCAAGGGGTTAAAACCTTTATTAGGAAGTATATGGGGGTCCCTGTCACTATAAAATGCTGACGGCGAACCTAAATATTTACCTCCCTAACTAGTGTCACCAGCGACACTAATACAGCGATCAGAAAAATGATCGCTTAGCGACACTGGCGATGGGGGGTGATCAAGGGGTTAAAACTTTATTGGGGGGGTTAGGGGGGTATCCTAGACCTAAAGGGGGCTAACAGTAACTGTCCCACCACACTAACTGTCACAAACTGACACCATGCAGTAATCAGAAAAAAAAAAACTGCTTGGTGTCAGTGTGACGGGGGGGGAGGGGTGATCGGGGGGGGATCGGGGGGGGTAATCGGGGGGGATTGGGGGTGTAATTTATGCCTGGCGTGTTCTACTGTACGTGTGTGTTTGTGTAACTCACATTCCAGTCTTGTCTCCTCGGCGCCGGAGCGGAAAATGCCGAGCCGAGGAGAGATGACATAATTTCCTCTGCCTCTGTGTACAATACAGAGGCAGGGAAATGATCCCATTGGCCAGGAGCGATCACGAGGGGGGGGCCACGAATGGATGGCCTCCCCCTCACCACCGATCGCCGGGGAGGATTTGCCGACCGGCTCAGGCACCGGGGGGGGTCCGATCGGACCCCCCACCCGCGGGCAGGCAAGGACGTACCTGTAAGTCCTTTTGCCTGCCCGTGCCGCTCTGCCGACGTACATCGTCGTGCGGCGGTCGTCAAGTGGTTAAGGCCTAGGGGTACGTAGGATTTCATAACAAAGATCCATTTCGTTTCAAGCCTAGAAATGGCTCTCACTTTATTAACGCCCCTCCAATGAGGTTGGAGTTTATCCAAAGCAACAAGTAGGGTCCCTTTAAGCTGTTTATTATGGTGTTTCGCATAGTGTCTGGATAAATTGTGTTTACTAAAACCACGCTTAATAGTCCCTACATGCTCTGACAAACGAATATACTGTTTAGAGCATGGACACTGTATCATGTAAACCACACACTCAGTAGAGCATGTAATAAATGACTCTATGTTGTATAGTTTGTTAGTTTGAGTTGATTGGAAGGATTCGCACCTACGTCCTCTTAACCCTGCTTGGTCCCTGAAGCATGGTCTCCCTGTCCATATTGCCAACATTAATGATGGTTTCATTAATCTCCCTCTCGTCATATCCCTTATCCAAAAATCTTAATTTCAAAATCTGGGCCTGTTGCTGATAATCTGATATATTAGTGCAATTACGCCTAATCCGCTGGAACTGTCCTTTAGGGACTGCTTTAAGCCATGAAAGCCACAAAAGTAAGAAAAACAATAATAACCATTATAGACAATCTGGGGGTTCTCAACTGCCCCAGCAGTATGGTATTTTTTCTGATGATGTCCTTCTCCTGTGGGAGGGTGATCTGTCTTCTCTTGAGGCCTTTTTTCAGAGGCTCAATTCAAATGACAGAGGGATCTCCCTGCAGTATGAAACTAGCCAATCTCAAATCCATTTTCTGGACCTTAACATTTGTGTTAAGGATGGCCAATTAATTACAACTACCTACTTCAAGAAGACTGACCGCAATGCTATATTCCACTGAATAGTTGCCATCATGCTTCATGGCTTAAAGCAGTCCCTAAAGGACAGTTCCAGCGGATTAGGCTTAATTGCACTAATATATCAAATTATCAGCAACAGGCCCAGATTTTGAAATTGAGATTTTTGGATAAGGGATATGACGAGCGGGAGATTAATGAAACCATCATTAATGTTGGCAATATGGACAGTGAGACCATGCTTCAGGGACCGAGCAGGGTTAATCAGGCAAATGTCAATAATTATGCTTGTTCCCTGGTGACAGGATATTCTAATCAACATTTTTCAGTTAGAAAGATTTTTAAAAAATGTTGGAACCTCCTGAAGAATGATAAGGTGTTGGGCCCAACCCTCCCTGACCATCCTGTGGTTATTTTTAGAGGGTCACCCTCTTTACGCCACAGGATTGCTCCTAACGTGGTTAACCCTCCTAAAACTATTTCCTTCTTCCAAACTATGAAGGGTTTTTACCCCTGCAGAAAATGTGATATTTGTAAAATAATTCCTTTAGAGGACGTAGGTGCGAATCCTTCCAATCAACTCAAACTAACAAACTATACAACATAGAGTCATTTATTACATGCTCTACTGAGTGTGTGGTTTACATGATACAGTGTCCATGCTCTAAACAATACATAGGGCGTACTAAGAGGGCCCTGCCTATACATTTGTCAGAGCATGTAGGGAATATTAAGCGTGGTTTTAGTAAACACAATTTATCCAGACACTATGTGAAACACCATAATAAACAGCTTAAAGGGACCCTATTTGTTGCTTTGGATAAACTCCAATCTCATTGGAGGGGCGTTAATAAAGTGAGAGCCATTTCTAGGCTCGAAATGAAATGGATCTTTGTTATGAAATCCTACGTACCCCTAGGCCTTAATGTTGACTGGGACATAAATTGTTTTAAAAGTAATTCTTAAACTTTTTATGCTTCATTATTATTATTTTTTATTTTTTATTACTTTTTACTTTTAATTTTATTTAATTTAATTATTTTTATAATGTTATAATCTTATTCGTTTTTTGTAATTTTTATTTAATTTCATTGCTTTTGTTTTCAGTTACAGTATAATTTATTTTAATTGATTGTATACAAGGTTTAGAGATTATTATTCAAAGTTTAGTGATGCTTCCATGGACTTCCGGCTTGCTGGTGTTTGTGACCCATTGGTTTACTAGTGGTATATTTTTTGGCCACTAGATGGCGAGAATCCTAATTTGAATTTTTGCCTGTCTTTATTTTCCTACTCAGCTTACATAGGTGGCCAGCAGTTAACATGGCGGCGCCTTCTCATTCCCATCTGCTTAACCCAAGTAGCCAGTAATCAATATGGCTTTGCGGGAATATTTAAACCCCTAACTTGATGACTGTGTCACTTGGCCAATCCCCAGACAACGTCCTATCGTGACGAAACACATAGGGTGGAGCCTGTGACGCTGACATCATTATGTTTTCCTTGGTGACTGATGGGATACACACAGTAAGCTGGAGGAAGTTCGTGGAGACGCCGCGATCCTTACCTTGACATACGCTTTTAACGGATGGATATTTCTGTAAGTGCAACCTAAACAGCTTAATAAATAACTTGTTTTGAATTATTACACTATGGGAGCTTTTCTTGCGTTTGTTTCCTGAGTACCACGATCTCAACTGTGGATGTCGGCATAGGTTTGTGGGAGACCTGATATTTCCCAAATGCCTGGTGAGACTACTGTTATGGTGGTCATCTCTAGCTAGTAAGGAGCCTCATATCTCACTTGGGTGTGAACTACTCTGGATGCTGGACTTACCTTTACCACATTTCCTTTTGGATTTCAATTCACATTGTATACGGATTGTTCAGCTTGGAATTCTTTGCACTATTTGCTACCGGGACTTTATTTGCGCATTTTTTTAGGGATTCATTTTCCCTTCTTGTTTTTGACCCTTTTAATTACACACATCCTTTATTGTATATTTTCTAATTTTGCACATCTCTAGTGTTTTTTAAAGGTTTTTCACGTTTTGAGATATTTGCTTTAGTTTTCCATGTGAGACTTGTTTTCACCATTACTTCATCAAATTATTATTTTTATTTATTTATTTATTGTTGTGTCAACGTTTGATGGGTTATCACCTTTAGTCATTCTTGATGTGCTGGTTTTATTTTCACACATATATGGGCTTTTTTGGAGAGTCTTGTTTTTTTTCACATTATTGTTTTAGCGCTGCATTCTTACTTTTATTTTGATATAGTGGCAGGTTAGGGTAGTATAGGGTGGTATATTGGCAGGTTGGGGTGGTATAGCAGCAAGTTGGGGTTTATATAGGGCAGGTTAGGGTGGCACAGGGCAGGTTAGGGTAGTATAGAGTGGTATAGTGGCAGGTTGGGGTGGTATAGGGCGGGTGTGGGTAGCACAGGACAGGTTGGAGTGGTATAGAGCAGGTTGGGGTGGCACAGAGCAGAATGGGGTGGTACAGGGCAGGTTAGAGTGGCACAGGGCAAGTTGGGGTGGTATAGGGCAGGTTGGGATAACACAGGTCAGGTTGGGGTGTTATAGAGCAGGTTGGAATAACACAGGTCAGGTTGGGGTGGTATAGAGCAGGTTGGGGTGGCAAAGGGCAGGTTAGGACTCTATGCAGTGAGAGTGTGCTGTGCAGTAACTTACAGCATGCCTCGTGCCTGCAGATGAAGACTTGGGCGGGTCTGCTGTGTCCTGGCCTCTAACCCCTTCAGCTGCGGGATCAGCCAGTGTGAAGGGGTCTGTGGGAGGAGTGGAGGAGGCGGCGATGACTATGCGAAGACGTCACTGACTCCTTCTCCCCACGCGTATCCTCACATGTCACGTGACTTTCTCAAGGGTAGTCCTGTGACCGGCCAAGCTTCCTATTTAAGCTATGGATGGCATATTAGTTGCCAAATAGGAAGCTTGGCCGGTCACATGGAAGGGAGAAGGAGTCAGTGACGTCTTCGCATAGTGTTCGGCATACACAGCGATAGCTGTATGAGTGGTGAAGCTGTCTGACCATTATAACAAAAGCGATTCAGCTACTGCAAATTTGTGAGTGGATTACATTGTTTGCCCAGTCTTGTAGCATTTAAAAACACTGCGCAATGATGGTTTTTCTTTTATCTTTATGTGAATCATCATCTTGCAAATGTAATTCATCATGCAACTGTGATCTGTGAGAATTGAAATACAAGCAAGTTCATCAAAGGCAATTGATTGGACATTCAGACCTCAGCTGGATTAACACAGACACTATTTATTGCTGTTTTTTTTTTCCATCTACATATAACTAGGGATGTGTGTTCTCTTATATGTTTTTTGATGCATCTATTTGCATTTATTCACTTTATTGATTGCTATATTTATTTGCACCTATTCACTTTACTGATTGTGATATCAGGGTATATGTTTTTTGATGCATTTTTTTGCATTTAACTTTTGATTATTTATTTGCACTTATTCACTTTACTGATTATGATAGCAGGGTATTTTTATGGTTTAGGATTTTATATATAAGCACCACTCCAACAGATGGGGATAGTTTGATTAGCGCACCAACATATTTTATATTGATTTAAGAAAATGAAGGGCTCATTCACACGGGTTCTCTAGCCCATACAGTGCGAATGAGCGGTTTGTTTGTGCGGCTGGAGCTGCCTGTTATTCTATATGGCTGTATGAACACAGCCGCGGGTCCTAATTTGATAAGTGTGCAGGTGTGAGTGAGTGGCCCCAAATTTTTGGGGGCCAAACACCTGCATCCACACGCCTGTCAAATTAGGACCTGCAGTTGTGTTTGTACAGCTGATGAGTCCTCATAGCGTAACATAGGCTGCCTGTACACAGCAATAGCTACATTAAAAAAAAAATGATTCACACTGTACAGGTCACAACCCCTATGTGAATGAGCACCAAGACCTAATTTAGACACGGAACTTTATTTATTAACTCCATGTAGTTTTATCTTGTAGATTTAGGTAGGAATTTTCTAAGTTATGTTATGTTTGTGTTTACTAATAATGATTTTTGTGTATTTTTTGTGAAAATATTGTTTTGATATTTTTGGAGGGGTGAAGGGGCCCTGTCAGGTTGGCTGTACAGGGCCCTGTGAATTCTAATAGCAGCCCTGTCCCCACACCATAGGGTGGGACCTGTGCCTTTAGCTGCCTTGAGCTCTGGCCACTGCGCATGCAAGCCCAGCAGCAGCAACAGCAACCCAGGACTTCATTGGGCACCAAAAGTGCATAGACGCAAAGCCAGAGAGGCATGGGCATTCACGCCCCCACAACCCGGTAGCAGGGCAGCCATCAGATTTTTTTGGGGCCCCTTACACAGCTTTAGGCCTGGGCCCCCCAGGCCTGACCACCAACATTCCCCAGGGCCCGGTCCCCTTCACAGCCCCCTTCCTTGCACTCCAGTCCTCTTTACAGCCCCCTTCTTTGCACCTCCACCCTTTTTACAGCCCCCCTTCATTGCACCTCAGTCCCCTTCAAACCTCTGTCCCCTTGACATCCCCCCTCTTTGCACCTCAGTCCCCTTCACAGCCCCTCTTCTTTGCACCTCTGTACCCTTCACAGCCCCCTTCTTTGCACCTCCATCCCCCTCACAGCCCCCCTTCTTTGCACTTCAGTCCCTTTCATAGCCCCCTATTTGCACCTCTGTACCCTTCACAGCCCCCCCTTCCTTGCACCATATCCCTTCATAGCCCCCCTTGTTTGCACCTCAGTCCCCTTCACAGCCCCCCTTCCTCGCACCTCCATCCCTTTCACAGCCCCCCTTCTTTGCACCTCCATCTCATTCTCAGCCCCCCCTTCTGTGCACTTCCATCCTCTTCACAGCCCCCACTCTTTGCACCTTTGTCCCCTTCACAGCCCCCCCTTCCTTGCATCTCCATCCCCTTCACAGCCCCCCTCTTTGTACCTCTGTCCGCATTGGCTCCGGGGGCGAGCAGCGCCCCTAGTGGCCACAAGGTGAAGCGACGTAACATAACCTTGCTTCGCCCAGCCGTGCCACTTTACCGCAGTGCAACTGCGGCGGCTAGTCAGCAAGTGGTTAAAAAGCATTTTTTGGTTTGATATATGTTCCCTAAGGCAATGTCCAGCACACCCATGCCATTTGTTTGGCAATCTCTTGTTTCTTAGTCTAGAAAATGCCCTATTTTTTAACATTCAGCTCCCATAAAGTGTGTTTTTAATAAGCTGTGTCCTTTTGGAAAAGGTACCTTTTACTATGCCCTCCAATCCATGTGGCACCATGGCACACTTCTCATGGTACACTGTTTTTAGCTAACAGAAATGCATCCCTGCCATGAAAGGACTAGTTGATTGTGTTTGTCCCCTAGGAACAATAATTTCAGTCCTGCCTTGGCAGAGACCATTAAGGGCCAGGATAAGAATAGCTTTCATGAAAAATCCATTCCAGATTCTTTATCTTTGTCCTCTGAAATCAGTTAGCCTAACTAGGAAATACACCAAACAAACCTATTTTCATTTACAGGCCACATTGTTAATTTAGCATTTACAAATAAATATGACATTACAGGAGGAACCTTTTTCAGGTTTTTTTTATTTACATGTTCTACAAATGGAACACACATTAATAGTGGAAACTATGCTGCTTTCTGTTCATGTTGTAGTTTAGTGATAGCTGTGGCTAAGAGCATCAACCAGGACAGCAATGAACTTCTCCCATGCATGCTGGACTTGAGGACTAAAGGCAGATCCCAGTTTGGCAGCCAGGACAACAACCAACATTTCTCCAAGACGCTGCATAAAAAAAAGCAACATTTTGTTATTAGTATTTAAGTAAATCGTTACATTATCAAAATATTTAGTGATATATATATATATATATATATATATATATATATATATATATATATACACAACAAAAAAGCAAAGAGCAAAAAAGTTTGAAAATGTGTTAAAGTGTACTACAACGAGAGATCAGCAGTTATTTATTCCTTGAGCTGCTAAAAAAAATAGTTGCTGTGGATTACTATTGATAATTACTTTGGTTATTAAGATAATTTCAAAGCCAAAACCTTTTTTTTTCTTTTTTTTTTTTTTAGTTTTGGAAGGACTACGGAAGGGTTATGTTGTATAGTCAATTCAAAATTGTATAAGAGGTTATGTTTTCTAAATCTTTTAGAGATTTCATCCTATTTCCTGTTTAGTCTCTAAGAAGCACATGGAAATCTCCCCCCATGAGTAAAACAGAAAAAAAAAAAATGCTTGATTTTATCTATTTCTTACTCTTAAAAATGAAAAAGGTTTTGGATTTAAATATACTTACAAAAGTAACAAGGTCATAAAGTACATTTCTATTTTGTCAATAGAAAGCAATCAAGCCCAGTGTTAAATAAAATAATAAGATTAATACCCTAAAGTTCTCAGGATCCACATGAAGTTGGTTAGCATGTACTTCACTGAGTTTGTTCAGAGTGCCCTTCACGTTGTCTAGGTGATGGATGGCATTGTCAATAGCTTCCAGAATCTTCTTGCCATGGGCATGCACCTTAGCATTACCAGCAATAGCAGCTGGACTGGAGAGATTTCCAAAGGTGCTGAAATACCTCTGGGTCCAGGGGTAGACTATAAACAGCCTATGAAAAATAGAAGAAAACATGTTTGATTAATATTTTCCAAAAGGAACCTTCAAGCATACAGTATATACATCATCAATGAATAAATACAACTTCATGGGTATGATGCAGTACCTGTATGACTGACTAGTATGTACCTGTGAACTTGTACCAAATATTGCTTGTTTGTATGTGTGCAAGGATATGAATAATAAAAAAATATTATGTTATCACACTGTTTAAAGATATATGTTACTTTAAAAACTAACATTTATTACAGTATATATAATGCAGAAGTCCCATCTTAGGAAACGAAAAGAAGTAACAGAAAGAAACATCAGTAAAGATAAATAAATGCCAATTATAATTTTGTTAAAATACTTTGAAAGTATTATTTTAATTAAAATAATTGCACAGATTAACGTAACAAGCCAGAGAGTAGTGAAAGATTATAATCTCAGTTTTTTGTCTGGCACCTCCACCAGCAGACCTTACTTTCTGGCTGTGATTCTTGTATCAGCAACATGATTGGGATTGCTTGTTTGCTCTGAGAGACTTACACTTAATCATACTCAGGACACCTGTAGGAAATTCAACCATATATACTCGAGTATAAGTCGACCCGAATATAAGCCGAGGCACCTCATTTTACCACAAAAAACTGGGAAAATATTGACTCGAGTATAAGCCAAAAATACAGCAGCTACTGGTAAACAATGCCCATCTGCAGCCTCACTGTGCTCATCTGCAGCCTCACTGTGCCCAGTTGCAGTCACACTGTGCCCAGTTGCAGTCTCACTGCCCAGTTGCAGCCATACCTTTTATTACAAAAACAGTGTGTGTCTCCCGCTGTGTAATGCATTCTGTTCAGCCGTCCATTGAAACAAAGCCCGCCCTGCCTCCTCCTCGTCTGTGATAGGCAGAACACTGATACAATTTCTCAGCATCGTATCAGTGTTCCTCTATCACGGATGGACGAGGAGGAAGGTGGGGCGGGCTTTGTTTCAATGGATGGCTGAACAGAATGCATTACACAGCGGGAAGCACATGCTGTTTTAGTAATAAAAATTACGGGTCACCGAGTAAAAGCTCAGGGGGAGTCTTTCAGCATAAAAAATGGGCTGAAAAACTCGGCTTATACTCGAGTATATACGATAACCACTGACTAGTGCTATCTATTAACAATATAATAGCTTGTGTGAGCCTTATTTTTTTCTAAGCAATGATTACATGGCATGCACTTACTATGTCTTTTGAGATGACATTCTAACTTTGTGAACTAGCTACAAGCCTTTTCATTCTCCTTGTGTGCCTGAATTACCCACATAGCAAAATTAAACCTCATGGCCTTTTTATATACATACACTTACTTGTGGAAAATATTGATAAGCTCCCGAAAGAAGCGTCATATCATGAAACATGTCGAGCTTGTACCTCTAAAAATTGTATTCTGCTCCCACTCTGTTCAAGGAACTCCCAGTGGTCATTAAACCCATTAACCTGGTTAGAGTTGGATGTGCGGATTACCTCCTATATAAGTTTGTACCTTATATGATTTTAGTCATTCTTTTATATTTGTTATTAATAAAAATCATTTTTAATACATTGGTACCTGTAAAGTCCATGATTTCTCCTAAATAAAATATATTTAAAAACAATAAAGGTGAAAAATACACAACAAATAAGGAAAACTATTGAATTCCACTTTACATCGTGCCTTTTTAGGCAAGCCCAAATCTCTCAGTAGAAAATTTATTTTCTTTGTTAAGTTAAATTACATTTTTCAATTTAAAACCATGGAAATAATAAAGCATTAGAAGACTGTTAAATGATTCAGGTTAGAAGATACTGGTAGCATAGTAAAGAGATTCTGAAAAAGTAGCAAAACCAAGGGAAATTGTTATACCTGGTAAGTGCTTCATGTCCATCCTGTTCAACATTGACCTTCTGCCACACAGAGTTGATGGCAGCTTTCTCTTCAGCAGTCCAGTGAACCATGGTGGTGGATTAAGTCAGATGAGAGTAGCTCTTGCTTGAAGAAGTAGATGGTGGATGGCAGACACAACTTTCTCCCCATTTTATTTATAGTCAGCTTTGTAAGTTACACCTACATTTCATTTGTGCTTTGTCATAGTATTGTATTTCCGTTTAACTGATAAGTAAATCATATAACTGACTATGCTGTTTTACATCATGCCTTGTTCATAGCTTATTTTCTATGTCTACATGCTGATCGCACAGAACTTGGTCTCAACATGCATAAGTTAAAAGCAGATAAGACATAAACAGCTGTGCAACAGATACAATTCGTGATACAGAGCACCCAATTTTTACAGATGTCTTTCTTGAAACATGGCAACAGATTTCATGTTTTACAGGTATTATACACAGGAATAATACTCTCAGATCACTATAGTTTTAACTTATATAGATAAATAGGATAATGATGATATCACCATCATGCTTGATTGCTTAGTACTGTAGTTTTGAAAGCACATTTTTTAACTAAATGTATCAAATGTTATTCAAGTGTATAGACATAAAATGGAAAATTTTGGATTCACCTATATTTTGGGGTACATACTTTCCATATATTAGTCATTTTTAATAGAAAGGCTATAAAAATGTATATACAGTTTTGCTCATAAGTTTACACACCCTGGCAGAATTTATGATTTCTTGGCCATTTTTCAGAGAGTATGAATGATAACACAAAAACTTTTCTTTCACTCATGGTTAGTGTTTGGCTGAAGCCATTTATTATCAATCAACTGTGTTTTCTCTTTTTAAATCATAATGACAACAGAAACTAGTCAAATGACCCTGATCAAAAGTTTACATACCCCAGTTCCTAATACCATGTATTGGTCCCTTTAATATCAATCAACGCTTGAAGTCTTTTGTGGTATTCGTGGATGAGGCTCTTTATCTTCTCAAATGGTAAAGCTGCCCATTCCTCTCTGCAAAAAGCCTTTAGTTCCTGTAAATTCTTGGGCTGTCTTGCATGAACTGCACATTTGAGATCTCCCCAGAGTGGCTCAATGATATTGAGGTCAGGAGACTGAGATGGTCACTCCAGAGCCTTCACTTTTTTCTTCTTTTTTCATATTGTAAGTGGGATACTTTGTGGCATTTGCGTAGTAATGGCTTTCTTCTAGCGACTCGACCATGCAGCCCATCTTTCTTCAAATGTCTCCTTATTGTGCATTTTGGAACAGCCACACCACATGTTTTTAGTCCTGTATTTCACCCGAACAATTTTCCTGGCAGCTGTGGCTGAAATCTTAGTTGGTCTACCTGACCGTAGTTTGGTTTCAACAGAACCCCTCATTTTCCACTTCTTGATTAGAGTTTGAACACTGCTGATTGGCATTCTCAATTCCTTGGATATCTTTTTATATCCCTTTCCTGTTTTATACAGTTCAACTACCTTTTCTCGCAGATCATTGACTCATTGAACTTTTATAGACACACACTAATTACAAGCAAACAGATCACAGGTGAGGATGGTTACCTTTAATAGTCATTCAAACCCCTTTGTTGCAACTTGTGTGCATATTATCAGGCCAAAATCACCAGGGTATGTAAACTTTTGATCAGGGTCATTTGAGTAGTTTCTGTTATCATTATGATTTAAAAAGAGTAAACACAGTTGATTGATAATAAATGGCTTCAGCCAAACACTAACCATGAGTGAAAGAAATGTTTTTGTGGTATCATTCATATTCTATGAAAAATGGCCAAGAAATCATACATTCTGCCAGGGTATGTAAACTTATAAGCACAACTGTATATATACAGTATCTCACAAAAGTGAGTACACCCCTCACATTTTTGTAAATATTTTATTATATCTTTTGATGTGACAACGCTGAAGAAATGACACTTTGATACAATGTAAAGTAGTGAGTGTACAGCTTGTATAACAGTGTAAATTTGCTGTCCCCTCTAAATAACTCAACACACAGCTATTATTGTCTAAGCCAATGTCAACAAAAGTGAGTACATCCCTAGTGAAAATGTTCAAATTGGGCCCTAAGTGTCAATTCTTTGTGTGGCCACCATTATTTTCCAGCACTGTCTTAACCCTCCTGGGCATGGAGTTCACCAGAGCTTCACAGGTTGCCACTGGAGTCCTCTTACACTCCACCATGATGACATCACGGAGCTGGTGGATGTTAGAGACCTTGCGCTCCTCCACCTTCCATTTGAGGATGCCCCACAGATGCTCAATAGGGTTTAGGTCTGGAGACATGCTTGGCCAATCCATCACCTTTACCCTCAGCTTCTTTAGCAAGGCAGTGGTCCTCTTGGAGGTGTATTTGGGGGTCGTTATCATGTTGGAATACTGCCCTGCGGCCCAGCCTCCAAAGGGAGGGCACCATGCTCTGCTTCAGTATGTCATAGTACATGTCGGCAAGGGGGGGAGGTACCATCCAAAAGTGTCACAAGAGTTGCCGCCATCCCTAACATACGGAGAAAAGAAAATAACCCCTCAAAAAGTGGTGGGACTTTGAAGGCAACAGAGTAGAAATAAAAACAGTTTTATTGACACAAATATACAAAAATATACATATCAAAAAAATTTTTCAAATACAGTCGTATAGATCAATTTAACAGTAAAAACAGGATTATACTGGTGAGCGAACCAAATGTGTGTTCATGTAGTCTTCTACCTGAGCCTCAGGTAGAAGACTACATGAACACACATTTGGTTCGCTCACCAGTATAATCCTGTTTTTACTGTTAAATTGATCTATACGACTGTATTTGAAAAATTTTTTTGATATGTATATTTTTGTATATTTGTGTCAATAAAACTGTTTTTATTTCTACTCTGTTGCCTTCAAAGTCCCACCACTTTTTGAGGGGTTATTTTCTTTTCTCCGTATGTTAGGGATGGCGGCAACTCTTGTGACACTTTTGGATGGTACCTCCCCCCCTTTTTGATTCTATATCCAGGGTAGCAAATACCCATACCCCTCCTTTCCATCCATTCCTGCCACAATTCCCCCTTTTATAAATTATAATATTATATATCATTATTACAATTTATTTGTTCTGTGCTTTACATGTTGCCCTTTTTTTTTTATTGCATCTAGGAACTCTATTCTGTTTGGGCTCAGGTAGAAGACTACATGAACACACATTTGGTTCGCTCACCAGTATAATCCTGTTTTTACTGTTAAATTGATCTATACGACTGTATTTGAAAAATTTTTTTGATATGTATATTTTTGTATATTTGTGTCAATAAAACTGTTTTTATTTCTACTCTGTTGCCTTCAAAGTCCCACCACTTTTTGAGGGGTTATTTTCTTTTCTTAGTACATGTCGGCATTCAAGGTTCCTTTAATGAACTGTAGCACCCCTATATCGGCAGCACTCATGCAGCCCCAGACCATGACACTGCCACCACCATGCTTGACTGTAAGCAAGACACACTTTTCTTTGTACTCCTCACCTAGTTGCCGCCACACACGCTTGACACCATCTGAACCAAATAAGTTTATCTTGAGCTCAACAGACCACAAGACATGGTTCCAGTAATCCATGTCCTTAGTCTGCTTGTCTTCAGCAAATTGTTTGCGGGCTTTCTTGTGCATCATCTTTAGAAGAGGCTTCCTTCTGGGATGACAGCCATGAAGAGCAGTTTGATGCTGTGGGCAGCGTATGGTCAGAGCACTGACAGGCCGGCCAGCCACCCCTTCAACATCTGCAGCAATGCTGGCAGCACTTGTGTCTATTTCCCAAAGACAACCTCTGGATATGACGCCGAGCACATGCACTCAACTTCTTTGGTCGACCATGGTGAGGCCTGTTCTGAGTGGAACCTGTCCTGTTAAACCACTGTATGGTCTTGGCCACCGTGCTGCAGCTCAGTTTCAGGGTCGTGGCAATCTTCTTATAGCCTAGGCCATCTTTATGTAGAGCAACAATTTTTTTTTCATATCCTCAGAGAGTTCTTTGCCATGAGGTGCCATGTTGAACTTCCAGTGACCAGAGAGAGTGTGAGCGATAACACCAAATTTAACACACCGGCTCAACATTCACACCTGAGACCTTGTAATACTAACGAGTAGGGATGAGCTTCATGTTCGAGTCGAACCCATGTTCGACTCGAACATCGGCTGTTCGCCCGTTCGCCGAATTGCGAACGATATGGGCCGTTCGCGCCAAATTCGTGTGGCACGTCACGGCCCATAATTCACTGCGGCATGGCAGTGCATTGCTTGCTGATGATTGGCCAAGCATGCACTATGACCCGCATGCTTGGCCAATCACAGCGCCGCCTGAACAGAGAGCCATAATTGGCCAAAGCCAAGGAGGCTTTGGCCAATTATGGCTCAGGGGATTTAGTACACGCCCCACACTATATAAGGCCGCCTGCACGGCGGCCCTGTGTAGTGTGTGTTCCGGCGTTCATTGAGAGAGAGAGAGAGACAGACAGTGTCATTTGATTTGAGTTAGATAGATTAGGCAGAACAGTCAGTCAGTTAGCTGCACTTACAGTGTATTGTGTATATATATGCATCCCAGGTGTTGCATATATATATATACACTGTATTCAGTTTAGCTAGATCCGTTCCTGTTATCTTCTAGACTATTTACATTTAGTGCAGTGCGTCCTGCTCACAGTGTTCAGCTAGATCCGTTCCTGTTATCTTCCTACTGACAGGCAGGCTTGTCTGGTTACAGTATATAAAGCTACCTGAAGAAAATTACTGGTGTTCTATTTGATCCTATTAGTACCACGGTCAGGCAGCTAGACTATTTACATTTAGTACAGTGCGTCCTGCTCACAGTGTTCAGCTAGATCCGTTCCTGTTATCTTCCTACTGACAGGCAGGCTTGTCTGGTTACAGTATATAAAGCTACCTGAAGAAAATTACTGGTGTTCTATTTGATCCTATTAGTACCACGGTCAGGCAGCTAGACTATTTACATTTAGTACAGTGCGTCCTGCTCACAGTGTTCAGCTAGATCCGTTCCTGTTATCTTCCTACTGACAGGCAGGCTTGTCTGGTTACAGTATATAAAGCTACCTGAAGAAAATTACTGGTGTTCTATTTGATCCTATTAGTACCACGGTCAGGCAGCTAGACTATTTACATTTAGTACAGTGCGTCCTGCTCACAGTGTTCAGCTAGATCCGTTCCTGTTATCTTCCTACTGACAGGCAGGCTTGTCTGGTTACAGTATATAAAGCTACCTGAAGAAAATTACTGGTGTTCTATTTGATCCTATTAGTACCACGGTCAGGCAGCTAGACTATTTACATTTAGTACAGTGCGTCCTGCTCACAGTGTTCAGCTAGATCCGTTCCTGTTATCTTCCTACTGACAGGCAGGCTTGTCTGGTTACAGTATATAAAGCTACCTGAAGAAAATTACTGGTGTTCTATCCCAGCTTAGTGCAGCTACAGGCCATTAGTATTTCTGGAAGGCCAAGAAGGAGAGGCAGACAGTCACAAGCCAATAAGAGAGGGCAAGCAGGCTCTGTGTCTAGTGCTGGTCGTGGAGACGGTGCATCCTCATCAGCACGTGGCCATGGGACACGCTGGGCCTTTTTTACGGCAGCTGGCCGTGTTGAGCCGCAACATGCGGAAGACTTGGTCGAGTGGATGACCAAGCCGTCCTCATCCTCCTCATCCTCTCTCACCCATGCCCAGGGTGCTTTGTCTGGCAAAGCAGCGGCCTCTTCCCTCAGCTCAATGTCATCAGTGACTCCTTCCCTAGCTCCACCATGTCCTCATGAGGATTCCCTCGAACTGTTTGACCACAGTGTTGGGTACATGCTCCAGGAGGATGCCCAGTGTTTGGAAGGCTCTGATGATGATACTGAGCTCGATGAAGGCAGTAACATGAGCACGGACAGAGGGGGTGCCCAAGAAGGACAGCAATCTGGCAGTCATGCTCCCCCTGCTGCAGCATACTGCCAGGTTTGCTCCAGTGATGAGGAGGGAGGGGATGATGAGGTCACTGACTCAACGTGGGTGCCTGATAGGAGAGAGGAGGAGGAGGAGGAGGAGGAGGCGGCACATCACCAACGAGGCAGGATGCCCTCCAGGGGCCAGCCTAAGGGCAGCACATTGACTGCATCACACCCCAAAGCTCCACATGTGCAGGGCGCTGCAGTCTCTGCGTGTTATTCAAAAAGTTCTTTGGTGTGGGCCTTTTTTGAGACGAGTGCATCAGATCGCACCGCTGCTATTTGCAACATATGTCTCAAGCGTATCTCACGTGGCCAAAACATCTCCCGCTTGGGTACCACATGCTTGACCAGACATATGTTGACCTGCCATGCAGTTCGTTGGCAAGCGTATCTAAAAGACCCACACCAAAGAACAAAGAGGATCTCTCCTTGTTCCTCATCAGCTGAGATTTCCAACCCCACTAGACCTCCAGTCCTCTCTGAGACCTGCAGTGAGAGGAATGAAGGTGTAGAATTAGGTGTGTCACAGCCAAGTACTTGTGGGCAATCTGCTTTTGGTACACCGACGTCAGATTGTACCAGGCAAATTTCCCTGCCCCAGCTACTGCACCGCCGAAAGAAGTTTGCTCCCAGCCATCCACATGCCCAGCGGTTGAATGCTAGCTTGGCAAAATTGCTAGCACTTCAACTGCTGCCTTTTCAGTTGGTAGACTCTGCCCCCTTCCGTGAGTTTGTGGAATGTGCGGTTCCTCAGTGGCAGGTACCCAAACGCCACTTTTTCTCACGGAAGGCGATTCCGGCTCTCTACCGGCATGTGGAAGGCAATGTCCATGCCTCGCTGGACAGGGCGGTCAGCGGTAAGGTGCATATTACCGCTGACTCATGGTCCAGCAGGCATGGACAGGGACGTTACCTAAGTTTCACGGCACATTGGGTGACTCTGCTGGCAGCTGGGAAGGATGCAGGACAAGGTGCAGTAGTGTTGGAGGTTGTTCCGCCACCACGCCTCCAAAATGCTGATTGTGACACACCTCTCTCCTCCACCCCCTCCTCTTCTTCTTCCTCCATGGCCTCTTCCTCGGAACCAGCGGTGCTCTGTAGTCGTTCAAGGGGCTACGCAAGTACGCAGGCCAAAAGATGCCATGCGGTGCTTGAGCTGGTGTGCTTGGGGGACAGGAGCCACACTGGGGCAGAGGTTCTGTCAGCTCTGCAGGGGCAGGTTCAGAGGTGGTTGACGCCACGCCAACTTAAGGCAGGAATGGTGGTTTGCGACAATGGCACCAACCTCCTCTCTGCCCTCCGACAGGGACAAATGACCCATGTGCCCTGTTTGGCTCACGTCCTTAACTTGGTGGTGCAGCGGTTCTTGGGCAGGTACCCGGGCTTACAGGATGTCCTGAGGCAGGCCAGGAAAGTCTGTGTGCATTTCCGCCGGTCATATAATGCCAGTGCTCGGCTGACGGACCTCCAAAAGGAGTTTAACCTGCCCAAGAACCGCCTAATCTGTGACATGCCCACCAGGTGGAACTCAACGTTGGCCATGCTGCAGCGGCTGCACACGCAGCAGAGGGCCATCAATGAGTACCTGTGCGACTATGGCACCAGGACAGGGTCAGGGGAGCTTGGTTTTTTTTCCCCACGCCAGTGGGCCATGATCAGGGATGCATGCACTGTCCTGTCACCATTCGAGGAGGCCACGAGGATGGTGAGCAGTGACAGTGCATGCATCAGTGACACTGTCCCCCTTGTCCACCTGTTGGAGCACACGCTGCGTGGAATAATGGACAGGGCACTTGAGGCAGAACAGAGGCAGGAAGAGGAGGACTTCCTTAGCTCTCAAGGCCCCCTTTATCCAGACAGTGTTCCTGCGTGCCCGCCGATCACACAGGAAGAGGACGAGGAGGAGGAGGAGGAGGAAGATTGTGTCAGTATGGAGGTGGAGCCTGGCACTCAGCATCAGCAGCAGTCTTTAAGGGATCAGTCCCAAGAAACACATGGACTTGTACGTGGCTGGGAGGAGGTGGCTGCGGACGTTGTCGTCCTTAGTGACCCAGAGGACTCCGGACCGAATGCCTCAGCAAACCTACGCTGCATGGCCTCCCTGATCCTGCAAAGCCTGCGTAAGGATCCTCGTATTCGTGGTATCAAGGAGAAGGACCAATACTGGCTGGCAACCCTCCTTGATCCACGTTACAAGGGTAAGGTTGCGGACCTTATCTTGCCATCGCAGAGGGAGCAGAGGATGAAACATCTTCGGGAGGCCTTGCAGAAAGGTCTGTGCAATGCGTTCCCAGAGACTGGGAGGTTACAAACTCCTGTTTCTGGACAACGTGTTGCTGAGGCTTCGGTCAGTCAAAGAAGGAGCGGTGGAGAAGGTGGCCGTCTGACCGATGCGTTCAGACAATTTTTTGGTCCGCAGCCCCAAGGTATGATCGGTTCCAGCAACCATCACCAGCGTCTGTTTTACATGGTGCAGGAATACCTAGGGGCAAGATCAGACTTGGACACCTTTCCCACCGAAAATCCTCTGGGTTACTGGGTCTTGAGGATGGATCACTGGCCAGAGCTTGCACAGTATGCAATTGAGCTACTGGCCTGTCCTGCATCCAGCGTTCTTTCGGAACGCACATTCAGTGCTGCTGGAGGCGTGGTAACCGATCACAGGGTGCGTCTGTCCACCGACTCGGTCGATCGGCTGACCTTCATAAAAATGAATGAGTCTTGGATCACCACCAGCTACCAAGCACCTGATGCTGATGTAACCGAATAATTTTTTTTGAAATCTCAGATCCCTTCAAAGACTGCCTATGCTGATGCTGAGTGACTATCCCTGAGTAATTATCCTCTTCCTCCTCAATCATAACGCTGATAGCTTGTAAGAACATTTTTGGTTCTGGGCGCCACCACCAGTGCCTAAGGCACAATTTTTCAGCCCCTGTTTAACAGGGGCGTGTTAATTACAATTTTTGATGTAATACTTTGCAGCAGGGCTCGTTCCTGCATTCCAACTAGAGTGTCTGTGAGGGGTTGCAGTGTTGTGGCACCAGCACCAGTGCCTAAGGCCCAATTTTTCTGCCCCTGTCTAACAGGGGCGTGTAATTACAATTTTTGATGCAATACTTTGCAGCAGGGCTCGTTCCTGCATTCCAACTAGAGTGTCTGTGAGGGGTTGCAGTGTTGTGGCACCAGCACCAGTGCCTAAGGCCCAATTTTTCTGCCCCTATCTAACAGGGGCGTGTAATTACAATTTTTGATGCAATACTTTGCAGCAGGGCTCGTTCCTGCGTTCCAACTAGAGTGTCTGTGAGGGGTTGCAGTGTTGTGGCACCAGCACCAGTGCCTAAGGCCCAATTTTTCTGCCCCTGTCTAACAGGGGCGTGTAATTACAATTTTTGATGCAATACTTTGCAGCAGGGCTCGTTCCTGCGTTCCAACTAGAGTGTCTGTAAGGGGTTGCAGTGTTGTGGCACCAGCACCAGTGCCTAAGGCCTAATTTTTCAGCTCCTGTTCAACAGGGGCATGTAATTACAATTCTTGATCTAATATTTCACAGCAGGGCCCTGTGAGGGCTTACAGTGTTGTGGCCACAGCAACACCTAAGGCCCAAATTTCTGCTGAGTATATAGGGCAGGACCCTACTTTCAAACATCTAACTTACAAACGACTCCTACTTGCAAACGGAAGGAGACAACAGGAAGTGAGATGAAATCTACCCCTAGGAAGGGAAATTCTCTCCTGTAAGAGTTAATATGGGAAAACAATTTCTCCTTTCCACTGATGCTTTCCAATCCTTGTTCCACAAAAAACCCAAATTTTCAAAAAACATTTTTCATTGGGACAAAAAGTGAGGTGAAATCTTCTGAAGAGGAGGAAAGACAGAAAAACAAATGTCACAGGGGTGATAACCCTTCCTTATGTTTTCCAAAAAGCTTAAAAAAGATTTTTTGGCTGGAACTAAACGCTTTAAAAATTTACCCGTTCAAAATTACAAAGAGATTCTACTTAACAACAAACCTACAGTCCCTGTCTTGTTTGCACCGCCTGTATACTGCTGTTCAGAGTATATAGGGCCTTTCCTTATTTTAATTTGGGTGCGGGGTTCCCCTTAATATCCATACAAGACCCAAAGGGCCTGGTAATGGACTGGGGGGTACCCATGCCGTTTGTCTCACTGATTTTCATCCATATTGCCATGACCCGACATGACATTAAACCCGCAAGCAGTTTTAAATGAGATTTTTTCCTTTAAAAATGACATTTGGTGCAGGGACTGTTCTAAACACGGGAAACACGAGCCACTTTACAGGCCTACTATAGACACACCCCAGGTACGATATTTAAAGGAATATTTCACTTTTTTTTTTTTACTTTAAGCATCATTAAAATCACTGCTCCCGAAAAAACGGCCGTTTTTAAAAGTTTTTTTTGCATTGATACATGTCCCCTGGGGTAGGACCCGGGTCCCCAAAACCTTTTTAGGACAATACCATGCAAATTAGCCTTTAAAATGAGCACTTTTGATTTCGAACGTTCGAGTCCCATAGACGTCAATGGGGTTCTAACGTTCGTGCGAACTTTCAGTCCGTTCGCAGGTTCTGGTGCGAACCGAACCGGGGGGTGTTCGGCTCATCCCTACTAACGAGTTACATTACACCATGGAGGGAAAATGGCTAATTGGGCTCAATTTGGACATTTTCACTTAGGAGTGTACTCACTTTTGTTGCCATCGGTTTAGACATTAATGGCTGTGTGTTGAGTTATTTTGAGGGGACAGCAAATTTCCACTGTAACACAAGCTGTACACTCACTACTTTACATTGTAGCAAAGTGTCATTTCTTCAGTGTTGTCACATGAAAAGATATAATAAAATATTTACAAAAATGTGAGGGGTGTACTCCCTTTTGTGAGATACTGTATATATAAATATATATATATATATATATATATATATATATATATATATATATATATATACACACCGATCAGCCATAATATCATGACCGCTGACAGTTAAAGGGAAAACCTCATTACAATGGCATCTGGAAATTGTTGGGATATATTAGGCGGCAAGTGAACATGTTGTCCATGAAGCTGATGTGGTGAAAGCAGAAAAAAGGGCATCGCAGTTTGTTGTGTATGAGGCTGTGAAGCCCATGGTGACCCATGTCCCAAGGTAAAGGCTTCTACAATGGTCACATGAACATCAGAACTGGACTACAGAGCAATGGAAGAAGGTGGCCTGGTCTGATGAATCACGTTTTCTTTTACATCATGTGGATGGCCGAGTGCGTGTGCGTCACGTACCTGGAGAAGAGATGGCACAGGATACGGTATAACAAGGCAAGTTGGCAGAGGCAGTGTAAAGCTTTGGTCAATGTTCTGTTATGAAATCTTGAGTCCTTCCATTCATGCGGATGTTACTTTGATGTCCATGCTTCAATGGGTCATGGCTGTTTTAGCAAAAGGGAGCCATACTCAATATTAGGTGGGTGGTCATAATGTTATGGCTGATCGGTATATGTATATATGTGTGGGGGGGTTAGCTCAATGGGGATCACCTTCCCTGGGAAAAAGGGTAGTCCAAACAGTAGGTTTTCTTAACATCTGAATAATAGCCACTTTTATTTTTAAAAGGTTGCATGACAATCAAATAAACAAAACAGAAAACAAATCCTTGCCATGCAGGCACTAACTAAACAGTTCAGGATCCTACCTCACAGGTGAAGGGCTTCTCCCAGTCACCCACAAAACAAAGATAATGCAAACCTTTTTTTCTGTCTCTCACAAAGCAGAAATCACATTAGTATCTCTCTCTTAGGTATGGTTTCCTGAGTACCATGCCTAGAGCACTTCTTTGCTCCAGTCCTGCTTTATTTATATCACCTGTTGGTGGACACAAATTGATTGCAAAATCTGGTCCAAAACCAACCCTGCCAAGGCAGCTGGTAAAAACCAGGACCGGATTCCACCTTTGTTCTCTGCAAATGAATGCATGCGAGGTGAAACATAATGTCCATAAATCACCTCGCCTTATATAGTGTCACTATATATACACTGAGCAAAAATATAAATGCAACACTTTTGTGTTTGCCCCTATTGATTTTTTTAAAATCAAAATAAAGGTTTATTTTGTAGAAAACATATAAATACATAAACATGTACAGAATCATTGCATTATTACATACATATACAACTTTTGGCATAGTTATCAAAAATGACCTGCTATTGAATGCTTAAGTCATGACATGAAATTTTCTCATTATTTAAGGGTTCCAGTACTAAATATTAAAGCAGCATAAATCGAATAATACATTGAACAATGACTCTGTACCTTAAATGTTTTGGTGTCTTTCACATAAGCAAGGGGGCTATAATAAGACATTAGCCCATTCCATTTAAGGTTATAAAGGTGACCCTGTACTATGTATGAGAGTGAAACATTACTCTCTTAACTTACTGTTGTTATTATATTAACTTTTAACCATTTAAACAAGCACTTATTCACCATGGTTTCAGTATACTTAATCAGAGTAAAAGTTATGTGTGTATCTATATATCCACGTTCCTGTCTACAGCTCACATTTGCAGCAGTCTGTCTCTTACCAGCTGTGTTGGGGCAAGCCCTGGTGTATCCAGCCAGGGTTGCCACATTAAATTGAATTTTTTTGGAACATTTCTATGCTGATAAGTGATTTTTTTACAAATAAGCATGTTATTCACCAGTTCAACCCATCCCTTAGCAGTTGGTACTTTTGGAGTTATCCAGAGCTTATGGCTTTACGTGCCATATATAAAAGTCTGATGACAGCAGTGTGACCATTCAGTGAGAGTGAGGGTATCTCCAAGGCCCCAAGCAGACAAATAACTGGGTCAAGTAGAACCGGAATTTGAAATACTTGAGAAATAGTATTAAGAACATACTTCCAGTAACGAAAGAGTTTTGGACATTTCCACATCATATGTAACAAATCACCATTGTCCCTACAACATTTTGGGCAAAGTGGTGTATTTCTAATGATGTTGAAACTGACACCAACGGGGCTGAGTTTAAACATAGTTCCCACTTCTCTCTACCAATGGTCCTCAAGTCTTTTTCCCATCCCCGTCTACTTGGAAGATTAGAAGCATTGTGTATAGAGTGAAACAGTCTGGAATATATTCTCAAAATCATGCCCTTCCTCCCCTCTGCCTTCAGCACATCTACAATCAAGGGGTGTGTCACCGTCCCAAGAGGGGACACCTTTCTCTCGCTTTGAATTGCATGCCTGAGTTGCATGTACTGAAAAAACTGTGTTCTGGGTATTATAAATTCATTTTGTAAATCTGAAAAGGATTTAAACACATTACCATTTAAACACATTACCATTTACCAGTTAAGAGATATAGTGTATATCTTTTGCTTCCCAAGAGCGAAAATCTTTAAGTTTAAGAAGTTCTTTATAGTATTTGTTCCTCCATATAGGTGTGAACTCACATGGGCCTGTAATTTTCAGAATAGATCTGGTATATTTCCACAAAGTGTTCAGTAAGTTTATTGTGGGGAGTGTTTGTGATATGTGCACAAGACCTGCCTCTAGGTGGGCTATTGCCGACAATGGCAATCCGTCTGGTATCAATAGGGATCTGATGGGGTAATCTACATCTATGTCACCCCAGCCACCCAAGTGTTGTATCTGGGATGCTACAAAATAGATTCTGGCGTGTAGTACAGCCAGCCCCCCTTGTTCTTTAGTGAGCTGTAGTGTACGCAGGCTAATCCACAGTGTTTTAGTACCCCATATTAAGTCTTTAAATTGGGCATCTATTTGAGTGAACCATTGTGTGGAAACCAAATGGGAGCGTTATGAAAAATATATAGAAATTGGGGTGCCCACACCATTTTAATCAGGTTTTCTCTGCCTGTAGCTGAGAGAGGAAGCTTCGACCACGCAGAGAATTTTAACTTAAAGTTACGAAGCAGAGGCACCAAGTTCAGCATGATATATTGATTTGGGTCTGAGGTGATTGGTACACCTAGGTAGCGGAATTGATCAACCGTCACGACATCTCTCGCACAATCAGGTAGGGGTCTAGAAAGAGCGTCCAGAGGCATAAGTACTGATTTGTTCCAGTTGATACTAAACCCCAACAGTGCACTGAAGTCAGCTATCAAATGCATCACATTTTCAGGGAGCTGTCGGTGTCGCCTATATATATCAAGGTGTCATTAGCATACAGTGAGACAACATTGTGATTAGAGCCTCTACGAAAACCAATTTGATGCTCAAATATGTGTGGCCAGAGGTTCGAGGGCTAGGACAAACAGCAGGGGTGAGAGAGGGCACCCCTGCCGCATGCCCCTGAAAAGTTTAAATTATTCCGAGATGTCCCCGTTAATACGCATTCTTGCCGACGGGTTATTGTATAACAGTTGAACCCATTTAAGAAAAGAAGGGCCCACCCCAAATTTTTTCAGTGTTTCCCAGAGATATGGCCATTCTATGCTATCAAGCGTTTTTGCCGCGTCTAATGAGAAAATGGCCCTATTGCTCATGTTGTCAGTGGGTAATTGTAAATTAAGAAATAATCTGCGTAAATTTTGAGATGTGGATCTAGTTGGTGAACTTTAGATGTATAAACCTCTTGAAAGAAATCCTTGAATGTATCTATAATATCTTGTGTGGAATAACATAGTGTGCCCTGGAGATTCGCCACAGCTACAATATGGGAGGACGCTTGCTGCGACTTAGCTAATAAAGCCAACATATGACCCGTATTTTCCCCCTCCTTGAAGTGTTTCTGCTGTAAGAAAAATCTCTTGTTTTCTGCTAACTGAAGGGATAATTGTTTGAGCATGTTCTCTTTGTGTCATCAGTTGGGTTTGCTATAAAAAGAGTTTGAATTCTGTGCCTCTGCTATTATCTGATTCTCCCACTTCTTTGTGTTAGTTTTAATATACGAAATTTCTTTAATAAATTGCCCACGTAGGAATGCTTTGGCCGCCTCCCAGACAGTGTCTATACTCGTAGATCCTATATTCTGCTTAAAGAAGGAAAGCTATTGGAAGTGGGTCTGGGTTTGGTAAGAGTGAAAGCCAAAATGAGTTAAGTTTCCAGACTATTCCCCCTCGTGGCCCCCATTCGTACATCGATTGAGAGTGGGGAGTGGTCTGAAATTTGTCTGGCATGGTATTGGGATGAATCAATCATGGGAAGTATACATTCATTGCCCAGACTCAATTCTATCTGTGAAAGGCCTCCAACTGAGGCTGACTGACAAGAGAATACCTTAGCTACAGGATTATGCATTCTCCAAACGTCCGTAAGGCCCATCTCCACTAGCAGACAGGCAAATGGTGTAGGCCCGGTTCTCCTCTGGGAGTCACCCGTCTTTCCACTTAACCTGTCTTTCCCGGGGTCAATACAATTGCTAAAATCTCCCATGGCCAGTATTGGTATACCTGGGTAACGGGAAATGACGTTTGCTAAGGTTGTAAGGAGATTGGCTGAGAACGGAGGAGGAATGTATAGCCCTGCTAAAACACATTTAGTACCATATAAAGAGCAGAATAGAAATATATAACGACCATCCGGGTCAATTTTAACCTCCAGAGGGGAAAATTGCACACCCCTCTTAACCAGGAGACTCACTCCCCTCGGGTACACTGAGTACGTAGCGTGATA
This sequence comes from Aquarana catesbeiana, assembly GCF_042186555.1. Classification (NCBI taxonomy): domain Eukaryota; kingdom Metazoa; phylum Chordata; class Amphibia; order Anura; family Ranidae; genus Aquarana; species Aquarana catesbeiana. Next base: position 232,382,746 of record NC_133329.1, on the reverse strand, counting down.
TTGGTGACAAAACTGCCTTTGCGCAAATTGTGGTGTTGCGGTCGAGGGAAAGTGAGTCCTCTGTAGACATATCACATCAGCATTCAATTGCTTGATTGTGCGGAGCACGGCCAATCGCTTGACCGGATTATTCAGTCCACGGACATTCCAAGACATCAATCTAGTTGGCTTAGCCATATTGTTAGGTTAGCAATAGAAACAGGCTCAGACTGTACTATCAATCTATGAACGCATGACAGTACCCCTTGCATATTGGCACAAGCAAAATGTGGCCCTGTAGAAAAATAAACAGCAGTAAATTGGATCAATGTACATATGAGCAATCTAGCCATATATGCAATAGTGGATTGGGAAGTTATAATCATCATTATAAGAAAAAAAAATGAGGAAACCATGGTGAAAAATCCGAAAAGAGGGAGAAATAAAAAAAGAGAGAGAACAAAAAAAAGGTGTTCCTAATGTAAGCCAACATGGCTTTACTCATTTGCCAATGTAAAGTTAGGTGTCTGTACCAGACCATCCTAGGGGGGCAACAGTGGAAGCGCACTACCATGCCTTCTGCTTCTCAGCAGTGAAAACAGAAGCCTTAGGCCCAAACAAAACTTTTATGAAGAACTGACAGCTGTCTCCGCCTTAGTAAGTAGCTTGTGAGAAAGGTTGAAGAAGGAGACTCTTCCACTCATCCCTATGGCAATTACTAGGTCATGATGGTGGCAACCGCCTGTTGCATATCGCACTAAGCGATTGTTCCTCACGGTCCAGCCACTGTGCAGCTGCTGATGGCGAGTCAAAAAATTGCACTGAGCCCATCCCCTCTACTTGCAGGCGGGCTGGGTATAGCATGGCATATTTAAGATCAAGATCTCGGAGGCGACGATTAACATCATTAAACTTTGCCCTTTGTTTTTGCAACTCAGCTGAAAAATCTGGGAAGAGGGATATTCTGGTGTTATCGATCTTCAGAGCATCTGGCTTTGTTCTGGCATTATATAGGATTGCATCCCTGCCCTTATAGTTGAGGAGTTTAAACAAGAATGGACGTGGAGGTGCTCCTGGCTGTGGAGGCCTGGCCGGAACTCTGTGTGCACATTCCACAGTAAACATGGGGGAGAATGCTTCTCTGCCAAAAGCTTTGGTCAGCCAATTTTCAATAAACTCTACAGGATTTTTCCCTTCCACTCTTTCAGGCAGTCCTATGGCTCTTACATTATTTCTCCTCATCCTGTTCTCAAGGTCCTCTAAGCGGGACTATGCTGAAAAATCCGAAAAGAGGGAGAAATAAAAAAAGAGAGAGAACAAAAAAAAAGGTGTTCCTAATGTAAGCCAACATGGCTTTACTCATTTGCCAACGTAAAGTTAGGTGTCTGTACCAGACCATCCTAGGGGGGCAACAGTGGAAGCGCACTACCGTGCCTTCTGCTTCTCAGCAGTGAAAACAGAAGCCTTAGGCCCAAACAAAACTTTTATGAAGAACTGACAGCTGTCTCCGCCTTAGTAAGTAGCTTGTGAGAAAGGTTGAAGAAGGAGACTCTTCCACTCATCCCTATGGCAATTACTAGGTCATGATGGTGGCAACCGCCTGTTGCATATCGCACTAAGCGATTGTTCCTCACGGTCCAGCCACTGTGCAGCTGCTGATGGCGAGTCAAAAAATTGCACTGAGCCCATCCCCTCTACTTGCAGGCGGGCTGGGTATAGCATGGCATATTTAAGATCAAGATCTCGGAGGCGACGATTAACATCATTAAACTTTGCCCTTTGTTTTTGCAACTCAGCTGAAAAATCTGGGAAGAGGGATATTCTGGTGTTATCGATCTTCAGAGCATCTGGCTTTGTTCTGGCATTATATAGGATTGCATCCCTGCCCTTATAGTTGAGGAGTTTAAACAAGAATGGACGTGGAGGTGCTCCTGGCTGTGGAGGCCTGGCCGGAACTCTGTGTGCACATTCCACAGTAAACATGGGGGAGAATGCTTCTCTGCCAAAAGCTTTGGTCAGCCAATTTTCAATAAACTCTACAGGATTTTTCCCTTCCACTCTTTCAGGCAATCCTATGGCTCTTACATTATTTCTCTTCATCCTGTTCTCAAGGTCCTCTAAGCGGGACGTATGCTGAAAAATCCGAAAAGAGGGAGAAATAAAAAAAGAGAGAGAACAAAAAAAAAGGTGTTCCTAATGTAAGCCAACATGGCTTTACTCATTTGCCAACGTAAAGTTAGGTGTCTGTACCAGACCATCCTAGGGGGGCAGCAGTGGAAGCGCACTACCGTGTCTTCTGCTTCTCAGCAGAGAAAACAGAAGCCTTAGGCCCAAACAAAACTTTTATGAAGAACTGACAGCTGTCTGGAACACTCTTTCAGGCAATCCTATGGCTCTTACATTATTTCTCCTCATCCTGTTCTCAAGGTCCTCTAAGCGGGAGGTATGCTGTGATACCCGATGATTATTGTATGTTAGGTCCCTTCGCATGGGCGGCATGTCATCTTCCACAGAGCTCACCCTTCCCTCCAGGGCGGAAGTTCTTTCCCTGAGTTTCTGTGTGTCCTGGCATAAGAAAGTTATTTCTGCCTTCACCCCTTTTATCTCTGTGGAAAGGGCTGCTATGGAGACATTGCAGGAGGTTATCGCCATAAAGATATCTCTCAGTGTGGGTTCTCCATTTGCGGGGGGGCTAGCATGAGCATGGGGCCTAGTAGGGGCATCTGACGGTGTACTCACTGTGTCCCATGCAAATTCAGAATTGTTAACGTCCTCCAGCGGAACTGTATCGTCAGCCTGTGAGGCCCCTCCGGACGAATCCTCCGGAGTACTGAGCGACTGTAGAGAGCTGCATGGAGAATAGTTTTTCCGCCGCCTCTCTATGTAACTCCTTTGCAGAGCACTGTGTCTGGGCACCATTTTGAAAACAAAGTAGATATGGCGCCGTTCAGTTGTTATAAAAAGCTGGTTAGAATTTAAATGTGTATACTGCTCCCTTTGATAGGAGAAGAATTTGTGGTAGGAGAAGGGATTTGGGGGGAGAGGAGGAATGGTGTGCAATGGTAGGTATTCCTAGTGAGTAGCAATTGGGTGAGTCATACTCAGATATATGTGCACAGTTTAATTAAAACGTTTAGTATAAAAACTGAGTGTGTGTTCATTGATGTGAAAACCCAGTGTGCATGAGCCCTTGGATTTAAATGTAAGTGAACTGGTGGTCTGTGAACCTGACACAATTTAAGATACAATGTGTCAGAAACCACAGATAAAATTAAAAATTACTGTAATATGCAAATGCTGTACAATATAAATAAATAATTCATCTAAAGTGCAATAAATACCAAATGAATGCCATGTGCATATAATATTACAACAACCATAATATAAATAGTGCAAAAAATATGATGTTAATATAAAGTGCTGGTGTATATAAACAGCTACTATATACCAAAATGAATTATAAGGTGCTCTTGTGCCAGTGAAGGGATCCTTTTGATACTCTGGTGGGCTTTCCAGTGAAACAATACTCTGTGCGTGCCTTATTCGTGCTCCTATTGTGGCTGCACTCACCAGATCCTTCACCCCCTCCTGGGGTCAAACACCTCCACAGTATGTGCCACTGTGTAGCAATGTGGGATAACTCTGGCCTTAGTGTTGACTGTGAGGAGATTCCATTATGAAAGAGAGAGAGGGAGCCAAAATAGGGGGCGTAATACTGTATAAAATTTGATTATTGTGCAAAGGCATAGAAAGGTACTCACATATGATAGGGATAACAAAAGCATATATTGCTGACACAAGCCTCTGTGACAGGAAATGATGCAAGGACGTATGCTGACTCCGCCCTACACGTTTCGTCACTCTGACATCATCTGGAGCGTGCATAGTGCCTGCTACAGTTCCTATTTATAGTGCTTGGTGTTTTGCATAACGTATTAGTAATTATGGCCGCCATTTTGCGAGTGACATTGCAGACAGAAGTTCTGTCGGCCATTTTGGATGTGATTTGCAGACCGGAGCCCCCTGTGTAAGCCCAATGTGCAAATCCCCGTGCTCTTTTTTATATATGACCGAAAAACTATGGTCACTTTAGAGTAGAATTGTGACATTTGGCTAGATATCCCTTAATGCTATTGCCACTTAGCTGAGAGTTTATCCTCCCAACTTTCGAAACGGCCCCGTCACAGTATCTACAGACCGAAAAGAGATCCCGGCGGCCATTTTGTGTGTGACACCGTAGACCGAAGACCAACATGAAGGAATCCCGGCGGCCATTTTGGGTATGATACCGCAGGCCAAAGCCCACAGAATGATAATTGTCTACTCCTTAAGGAATCCGGTCCCTATTTTGGATATGATACCGCAGACTGGAGACCACGGAATGATAATTGCCTACTCACTATAAATTCATTATATACGTTCTACTATGGAGTATGAAATTAGCTGGATATGTTTAATGCTTTCCTTCAATGCTATTAGTTCCTTTTTCTTATATCCTTTTTCAACAAACCTTTCTATAATAATGTCTGCTTGGGTATTATAATCTGCTAGATTACTACAATTTCTGTACATTCTCATTAATTGGCCTTTCGGTATGTTTCCTATCCATTGGCGATGATGGCAGCTGTTGGTCGGTATATACCCATTTCTGTCTGTTGTTTTGAAGAAGGTCCTGGTGTCTGCATGTCCATTGTTTTTGTAAAGTTGTAGATCTAGGTAATCAATAGTTTGTTGGTTCCAACTCCCAGAGAAGGTAATTCCGTAGATGTTCTGATTGATTTCATCGAGAAAGGATTGTAGTTCTATTACCGTACCACTCCACATAATCATAATATCATCGATTATTATCTTCGATAAAATTTTAAGTTAGTTCTCTCTGTGCTGAAGATCTGTTCTTCTTCCCAATGGTTGAGGAACAAGTTGCCTACACTGGGGGCATACTTTGCCCCCATGGCTACGCCCTTCGTTTGAACGAAATAATATCCCTTGTGCCAAAAATAATTATTATTCTATTCTATTATTATTGATGTAACACTGTACACATGCGTTGGCACACAGGTGCACCCATATATGCCTAGATGCAAGTTATCATTATTTATTTTAATAATAAAGTCTTAATAATGTTAATAATGTTTTCTATAATACATTTGATATGGTAACTATATTGATGTTGGAATACTTGGTAAACTTACAATGGTTTTGTATACGGTTTTTATACAGGTTTTTATATAGTTTTTTATATAGATTTCACTTGATTGTTATTCATAGTGTTTACATTATTGGTGATTTGCATGAATCGTATACAATGGATTAGAAATGGGAGGTAGCCAATCCCGTCCCGTTCGACAGCCACTATCTAATCCAGCTAATTTCATACTCCATAGTAGAACGTATATACTGAATTTATAGTGAGTAGGCAATTATCATTCCGTGGTCTCCAGTCTGCGGTATCATATCCAAAATAGGGACCGAGATTCCTTAAGGAGTAGACAATTATCATTCCGTGGGCTTCGGTCTGTGGTATCATACCCAAAATAGCCACCGGGATTCCTTTATGTTGGTCTACGGTGTCACACACAAAATCTCTTTTCGGTCAGAGTTAGAGTGGAGTCAGCATACGTCCTTGCATCATTTCCTGTTACAGAGGCTTGTGTCAGCAATATATGCTTTTGTTATCCCTATCATATGTGAGTACCTTTCTATGCGTTTGCACAATAAACAAATTTTATACAGTATTACGCTATTTGGGCTCCCTCTCTCTCTTTCATAATGGAATCTCCTCATAGTCAACACTAATGCCCCGTATACACGATCAGACATTGATCGGACATTCCGATAACAAAATCCATGGATTTTTTCCGACGGATGTTGGCTCAAACTTGTTTTGCGTACACACGGTCGCACAAAGTTGTCGGAATTTCCAATCGCGAAGAATGCGGTGACGTACACCACGTACGACGAGACTAGAAAAGGCCAGTTCAGAACCAAGCGCGGCACCCTTTGGGCTCCTTTTGCTAATCTCATGTTAGTAAAAGTTTGGTGAGAGACGATTCGCGCTTTTTCAGACTCATGGTTTTCAGATCGTTTTCTGCTGTTCAGTTTGTGCTTGTGGGTTTGTATCTGCTCTTCAGTGCGTGCAGTCAGTTCGTATTGTACTATTCTGTGCCATCTTGTCCACTCGTTACTGTTTTTCAGGTCACTCTTCACAGGCCTTGCTGTTCTTCAGTGTGTTCTGTTACTTACTGTGAAGGGTTTTAAATAATAAACAGGATTACGCTATGTGCGCCTTCTCTTTGTTGTTTGGTGATTTATGAGCCCTGACCGTCTTGGATCCCTCTGGAGGGTTACTGACAGTTGCCTTGAGTTCGGATATCTCCTTTCTTGGATGCTTGTGTTTATCAAGCTCTGGTGAGTTTAACCCCCTGAGGGGAACGTGCGCTCACAGGGTGGAAGTGGATGGATCGGTGGAAGGTGCACGCTGAATTTCTTCACTCTGATCACCTATGAACACTGTCTGAACTATTATGCTTACTGACTTTCTCTCTTAAAAGACACTTTTTTTGTGAAGTTGGCCACATATAACCCGTTTTAGCTCAACATTAGCGCTGTTTCTAGTGTACTATTATAGTCATATTTTGCTGATTATGGTATGCCACTATTTATGATGATGTGTCTGTAATTTTAAACGGCTGCTGCTCTAGTCTCACTTTTTTGTGACAGCAAATTGGTGTTACTTTTATATTAAGTTATTTATTCTTTTCTTCATTACTGTTTCGGAACTGCTTGGTCCCTTGGCGCTGAGTGGTGTATCTTTGGGCCTTGGATCACACCTTTATATATGTTCTGTTACTTCGTTCTGAGCAGCCGACCGTTTTCTAGCCATGTTGCATATACGTACTCCTCGTAGAGTTTGTGCTGTGCGGGGGCTTGGTGTTGGGGTCCTTACCTTGATACAAGTCCAGTCCATGAACAGGGTGGGGAGGAGTTCATGGACCAAGAATTGGTTGCTTCAGCGTGACCAGTTCTGTCACATGCCTTTGCTCCGTGAGTTCCGTGAGAATAATCCTGATGATTTCAGGAATTTTCTCTGGATGACGGACCCCGTATTTCATCGTTTGTTGGCTTTGCTGACCCCCTATATCAGCAGGCAGGATACCTGCATGAGGCAAGCCATCACTCCGGAGCAGAGGCTCATCGCCACCCTGCGCTACTTGGCGACAGGGAGAAGCCTGCAGGACTTGAAGTTCTCGACAGGCATCTCCCCCCAGGCTCTGGGGATCATTATCCAAGAGACCTGTTCTGCCATCATCCAGGTCCTGCAGAAGGAGTATATTAAGGTAAGATTTTTATCCTTTAATATCACATTTTATTGTATTTAATGTTCGATAATATATTGTATTTCTTTCCTCATTCCCTAATTACCATGATTGTAATATGCTTTGACTGTCCCCTTTGTCCTCATGCATGCTGGATTTTTATGAAATTATTTTTGTTGTCCTTCATACATATTTGCCTTCACTTACCTCCCCAGCATGGTCTCCTGGCCCTATATTCACCTCATGTAGTCACTTAACAATGTATTTTATCAGCTCCATAGTACTGCTTTACCCCAAACACCCCCTAAAATGTTTTTAAATGTGATTTGTGCTTTAAATTCAGGCAGAGTGCCAGAGGCTTTTTTTGGGGGGGCCCAAATCATCTTTAACCCTCCCTCCCCCCAACTTCTAAGTCAGCTGATAACAATTCTCTATCTATCCTCAATCATCTATCTGCTGACTTTGCCAAACCCATATACACTATACCCATCTCTTTTGTGGTCAGATTTATGGATGAATTCCCCAAAGCATGTAGTGCAAGGGCCTGCCTGAAAACTTTCAAATGGTACTGTTTCAAGTTTCTGTATACTATTATTATCTTGATAGGTAATAGCAGAATGTACAAATGTGCTCAAATGTGTACAATGTGTATTTATATCTTTGTATTATGACACTTCTTACCTGTCCAGTGGGCTGCCAATAGTGTAACCAAGGAGGGGCTGTTGAAAGTAATACCCATTATTTAGGCATTCAACTCTCAATGAAGTGGAGAGGGTTACCTGTCCAAGAGTCCCCCCCCCCTATAATGTTAGAAATGGCCCATGGGGGGGGGGGGATCTGATAGGTGTACCTTATACTTTGGTCTTTAAAAACTCCCTCAAATAAATGTTATCTTGATGTTGGCCAAGAATGTTTGTGTCTAATCAGCTTTCCCTGTTTATGTGCAAAATGACTACATTTATTTTTGGTTTGACTCCACAGTTTCCTTCCACGCCACAGGAATGGCAGACTGTGGCCTCCCACTTTGCCCAGCGGTGGGACTTTCCTGACTGCGGAGGGGCAATTGATGGGAAACACATCCACATCATCCCACCACCCAACTCGGGGTCGTACTATTATAATTATAAGGGGTTCAATAGTATTGTGATGTTGGCGGTGGTGTCGGCTACATATGAGTTCCTGTATGTGGACGTGGGGAAGAATGGGCAGTTGTCCGATGGTGGAGTCATCGCCCAGATGGAGTTCTAGAGGCGTCTCCAGAATGGCAGCTTGGACTTTCCACCTCCAGAAGACAATGTGGAAGGACTCCCATTCGTCTTCGTTGCGGATGAAGAGTTTACGCTGAGGGACCATCTTATGCGGCCATTCCCGATGAGGACCCTCACCCCGGACCAGAGAGTTTTTAATTACCGGCTGGCCAGAGCCAGAAGAGTGGTGGAGAACATGTTTGGAATCATGGCCAGCCGGTTCCGCCTATTTCTTACACCTATACATATGGCGGAGTATAAACTGAATCATATAATCCTGGCGTGCTGTGTTCTACACAACTTTTTACGGCAATATTCTGCCAACTATGCTGGCTCAGTTGGGCCTGAGGCTGGAATTCAAAATGAAACAACCCTGACGGCGCTTGAAAGTGGCCATCCTGGCTTGCCCCCCTGAGTGCCCGTGATGTCCGGCTAAGATACCTTGAATACTTTGCGGGTAGGGGGGCTATCAATATGCCAGACAATGTCTGAAAAAAACAAATAACTACTCAAATCTTTGGTGACATTTACTGCTTGTGTTTCTTTTAGCTGACCCTGACAGAAATGTGATAAGTCCTGAAAATGGCGTGATTGTGTAACATTACAAAGCACTGTTGGGTGTTATTTACTAAAGGCAAAGACACTTTGTACTACAAGTGCAGTTGAAACTGCACTTGTAGTGCAAAGTGGATTTGCCCTTAGGAAATAACACCCATTGTCACAGAAAACACCAATTAGAGCACCACAAAAGTGTTGGAGCGTTAAAACAATAATCCACGCATTCTTGATTAACAATCTTTTTAATACCAGCACAATCACATGTGCATTTAGAAAAGGTTTTTAAAACAAACCAACATGTTTGTTGTATAACAATTTTTGGGGTCTCATTAGAAAAAGTAGATATGTTCATTTAAGATAAAACAGGCATGTTTAAAACCAACAAGAAAGACACAAATCTTGAACTTGCAAAGTTCACATTTGGTAGAACTTGAAGGCAGTATCAAACATGAGTATTTACAAACTGTGTTTGATATTGCATTCAGATGGGGTGAAGTCACCTCAGGAAAAGCCAAATTTTGAAGTTGGCCACAAATTTACGAATGTCAACATGTGCTACCTGCCATCACGGGGGATCAAGGGACATGTTTTGGGGGTGCAACCCCTTCCCCCCCTTCCTCACAGCTACTTTATTATTGAGGAAGGGGTTGCACCACCAAAACGCCTACATTGATCTCCCGTGATGGCAGATAGCACATGTTGACACACTGTGTGCATCTTCAAAATTTGGCTTTTCTCAAATTTGTCAAAAAATGTAAAACATTTTTAGCACACAAAAAACCAAAAGAATTTGGAGGGGTTTTAAACTCTCCCTAAAACATCAATGATGTTCTTCTTTTTTTGTTGAACATCATTGATGTTTTTCTCAATGTTTTCCAAGTCCCTATTACACCCCATGATCTCCCCAATCAGGATCTGTGCACTTTCCGAGGTGAAAGGATCTGGATCCACAACATCACGATCACCTAAAAAGATAGAAACCAAAAAACACCATGTATTATAAATATTCCGGCATCCATCTCTTACCTGAGCCTGTGGTCGCAGACACTCACCTGTTGTGGTGCCAATTTCCACCACGTCTTCCTCCTCCTGCTCATACTTAGCACACAGATATTTGATGGCAGAAATAGGAATATGAAACATTGTTTGGAAGTGGGGTACAATTGTCTATTTTGGCAGAGTTCCAAGATGTAGAATTTTTATTGCCCTTTGTCAAGCTTCAATACTTTACCTGTTTTGTACAAGCTTCACAGATGGAGACACCCCTATAGTATACACTGGAGCACCTGTGTGGGACCCGCTAATAAAAAGGGTGTTCTTGTGTCCCACTCTAGTTCTCCAGCATCCAGATGTGAAAACTGCTGAGTGTCTTCTCCTTACACAGAATCTAGTTTGCATTTTCATTCTAGTTACAAACCCATCTAGACAACCAAATTATTTTCAGACAAATAGGCCATAAAAAATGTTGGCGAATGCATATGGCCAAAACAATGGTGTTTTATAGGCCGAACGAACAATGTTTTATACGAACGAATAATGTGCAACTGCAATTTGAAACTGGATAACAGTTAAGAAAAGCACATGGAGCAGCATGAACGTAAAACACATAACGAATAGGAACACAGGACAACTACTTACTTTTTTGCAGCACTCTCCGGATCTTTCGGTACTGCTCGTGCCCTCTTAATTTCAATGTCCGACCACCGCTTCCTGAGCTGATCTTTCGATCGTCGTACCCCGAAATTCCGGTGCAGACTCTTGACCACTTTCGCCATGATCTTGGCCTTTCTGACATTGGGGTTGGGGTAAGGTCCATACTTCCCGTCATAGTCGGCCCTCTTCAGGATGTCCACCATCTCCAACATCTCCCCAAAGGACATATTCGATGCCTTAAATCTTCTCCTTCTGGATCGGGACTTTCCGGCTCCGGGCTTTCCTCCTCCTCCTCATTGCTGTAATTAGCACGCACCTGTTGTGTCTCCGCCATGTGCTCTTTCCCCACTGCGCCGAACAAGAAGGGGCGGGGAATAGACTAGAAAGAACGTCAGGGGCGGGCGGAGTTACACGCATGTGCAGTGTCTGTAAAGCGTAATGCGTGTGCATAGTACGTACGATCTGTAAGCAGAGGAAGGAGTATCAGAGGCGCCGATCGTGATAACGAGGGTAAGAGCAAAACTTGGGCCTATACTGCTTCTAGATTGAGGCCTATATTGTAACAAGATTAGGAGAGTTTTGCCTGACATTAGGGTTTGTCTTGTGTTGTGTCTTGCAGAGAAAATGGATGGCTTCAATGATCACAACTTCCTCCCCCTGTTCATAGACAAGTACAGGGAGCTGCCCTATCTGTGGCAGGTGAAACATCCACATTACAATAATAAACAAAAGAGGCAGGCAGCGCTGGAGAAACTGCTGGAGTTGGTGAAGCCGGTGGTCCCCATGGCAAACATCCCCTATTTAAAAGCCAAAATTGGTGGCCTGAGGAGTACTTATCTTAGGCAGTGCAAGAAGGTCATGGATTCCCAGAGATCCGGAGCTGCAGCAGATGACGTTTATGTCCCCAGGCTGTGGTACTATGAGAGACTGTGATTTCTGTCAGACCAGACTGAAGTCAGGGAATCCCTCTCAATCCTTCCTTCCACTCTTCCTTCCACCCCAGCTGAGGCTTCCGATGTCCAACCTGGGACTTCCAGCCAGAAAGAAGTGGAGGAGCCCAGATGGAGTCAGGTATATTATTATTATACAGGATTTATATAGCGCCGACAGTTTACGCAGTGCTTTACAACATTAGGGCAGACAATACAAGTACAATACAATTCAATACAGGAGGAATCAGAGGGCCCTGCTCGTTAGAGCTTACAATCTAGGAGGGAGGGTCAAGTTATACAAAAGGGTAATAGCTGTGGGGGATGAGCTAATGGAGAAAATAGTGCAGTTATTAGATGGAGGCAGGATAGGCTTCTCTGAAGAGGAAAGTTTTCAGGGATCGCCTAAAAGTGGATACATTTGGAGACCGTCTGACAGATTGGGGTAGGGAATTCCAGAGGATGGGCGAGGCTCGGGAGAAGTTCCGGAGGCGGATATGGGAGGAGGTGATGAGGGAGCTAGAGAGCAGGAGGTCTTGGGAGGAACGGAGATGGCGATTAGGTTGGTATTTTGAGACTAGGTTAGTGATGTAGCTGGGGGCAGAGTTGTGGATGGCTTTGTAACTTATTGTTAGTATTTTGAATTTAATTCGTTGGGCGAGTGGCAGCCAATGGAGGGATTGGCAGAGAGGGGTAGCAGACACTGAGCGGTTTGTAAGGTGGATAAGTCTGGCAGCAGCATTCATGATGGACTGCAGGGGGGATAGTCTGTTTAAAGGTAAGCCAATGAGGAGTGAGTTGCAGTAGTCAAGGCGAGAGATAACCAGGGAGTGAATCAGGAGCTTTGTGGTTTCATTGGTTAGAAAGGGACGTCGTTTAGAGATGTTGCGGAGGTTGAGGCGGCAAGCTTTGGAAAGTGATTGGATGTGGGGCTGAAAGGAGAGTTCAGAGTCCAGGATAACACCTAGCACCCTGACATGTGGGGACGGGTGGATGGTTGTGCCATTGCTCTTGACAGAGAAGTCAAGGGAAGAGGCACGTGGGGGAGGAAATATTATAAGCTCAGTTTTGGACAAGTTGAGTTTGAGGAAGTGGTGTGACATCCATACAGATATGTCGGTTAGTAAGTTAGTGATGCGTGAAGAGACTGATGGAGTGAGTTGAGGGGTGGAGAGATAGATTTGCGTGTCATCAGCATAGAAATGATATTGAAAGCCGTGAGAGGCTATCAGCTGACCCAGGGAAGAGGTGTAGATTGAAAATAAAAGAGGTCCAAGAACAGAACCTTGGGGGACCCCGACAGAGAAGGGAAGAGGAGTGGAGGAAGTAGAATTGTAAGTGACACTGAAGGTGCGTTGGGATAGGTAGGATGAGAGCCACTGAAGAGCACAGTCACGGAGACCGAGGGAGTAAAGTTTTTTGAGGAGGAGGGGGTGGTCAACCGTGTCAAAGGCAGCTGAAAGATCCAGAAGTAGGAGTACAGAATAGTGTCCCTTGGTTTTTGCAGTTAGTAGGTCATTTGTGAGTTTTAAAAGAGCAGTTTCTGTGGAGTGTTGAGGGCGGAATCCAGATTGAAGGGGATCAAGAAGGTTGTTTTTAATGAGGTGGTCACTCAGTTGGTTGTAAACCAGGCGTTCAAGGAGTTTAGAGGAAAATTGGAGCAAGGAGATAGGGCGTAGGTTGTTAAGATTGGTGGGGTCCAAGGACGGCTTTTTGAGTATGGGGGTGACCAGTGCATGTTTTAGAGCGTCGCGGAAGATGCCAGAGGTGAGGGAGAGATTGAAGATGTGGGTTAGAGAGTGTAGGATGGGGTCAGAGGATGACCGTAGCATTTGAGAGGGAATAGGGTCCGGGGGACAGGTGGTTAGGTGGGCGATAGAAAGGAGTTTAGCAACTTCATCTGTAGTAGCAGATTTGAATAGGGGGAGTGTCAGTTGTACCTGTTGACATGAGGTCTTAGCTGGGGGAGATACCTGTAGAATGGAGATTTCATCACGGATTGTATCAATCTTGTTTTTGAAGTGATTAGCAATCTCCTGGGCAGTGAGTGAGTCAGTGGGTGGAGGCGGTGGAGGACAAAGTAGAGAGTTGAATGTAGAGAAGAGTTTACGGGGATTGGATGAGAAAGTGTTAATAAGAGTTGTAAAATAGGTTTGCTTGGCAGTGTGGAGGAAAGAATAGTATTTTTGGAGGGCAGATTTGTATTGATTGAAGTCTTTGAGAGACTTAGTCTTGTGCCACAGACGCTCAAGAGCACGACTACGTTTTTTGAGACTTTTGGTGTCATCTGTTTGCCAGGGTTGTAGGGGTCGAGGCCTGATTCTGCGTGTAGTGAGGGGAGCGAGCTTGTCCAGGGTGGTGGACAGAGATTTATTGTAGATGGACGTGGCTTGGTTGGGGCAGGACAGGGGAGAGATTTTGTCATAGAGGTGGTCAGTAGCAGAATAGAGGAGAGAGGAGTTGAAGTTGCGAAAGTTTCTACGGGTGATGGTTAGGTGATTGGAGGGAAAGGTGGTGGAAGACAGGGGGAGAGAGAAACTAATAAGATGGTGGTCGGAGAGAGGAAAAGGATTGTTTGAGAAGTTGCATGGAGTGCATAGGTAGGAGAATACAAGGTCAAGGGTATTGCCATCAGAGTGAGTAGAAGCCTGTACCCATTGCTTCAGGTCAAATGAATAGGTTAGACTAAGAAGTTTAGAAGTAGCAGGAGTGTTTGTATTAGCAGGGATGTTGAAATCACCGAGAAGGATTGTTGGAATCTCCAAAGAGAGAAAGTAGGGTAGCCAGGCAGAAAACTCATCAAGGAAAATCGATAGTGGTCCAGGGGGCCGGTAGATCACAGCAATTCTTAGGGAAGTAGGAGAGAATAGACGTATACAGTGGGCTTCGAATGATGAGAGGGAAAAAGAGGGAGGAGGGTGAATAACCTGGAAGGTGCTCTGGGGGGATAGGAGGAATCCCACTCCACCTCCCTTGCATCCATTAGGCCTAGGGGAGTGAGTCCAGTGAAGGCCACCCTGGAAGAGGGAAGCAAGAGAAGGGGTGTCATATTCGTGGAGCCAGGTTTCGGTGAGAGCAAGTAGATTGAAGGAATTAGTGACAAAGAGGTCATGAACAGCAGTGAGTTTGTTGCAGACAGAGCGGGCGTTCCAGAGGGCGCAGGAGAGAGGGAGGCTGGTGTTGGGAAGAAGAGGAATGGAGACTAAATTGTGTAGATTGCGACTACTGCCAGAGGATGTAGGGTGATGGTGATGGGTGTGTTGGGTACAGTTAAATAAGGGAGGCCCAGGATTTGAGGAAATATCTCCAGCGATTAGGAGAAGCAGAAGAGTGAGGGAGGTAATATGAGAATATGATTTGTATGAGGGGACATGCTTCAGTATCCTGGGGGGTATGTTAGCAAGTGGGCTTAGAGTTAGAAAGAGGTGATGAGTGCAGTAATAGGGGGAGGGGAGAAGTGAGGGTGATATGTACGGATTGTGTGGTGGAGCAGAGGGATGTAGAAAAGAGAGCTTGAGGAGAGAGGCTGCAATTGTGAAGAGGAGGAGAGGTAAAGAGTGCATGTTTCAGAGAAGGAGAGATAATATGAAAATGAGACCACCTGCAATCTGCTATGGTTTGCTTTGTGCAAATCGCTGAAGTGCAAGAGCAGAAGTGCCACTTATTTTAAGAACGCCACTTCTTTGGAAGAACCCCTGTATGTGCTCCCCGTAAAGAAAGCCTTGTTATATACTGTGTTGGGTGTGGATGGAATCTGGCAATTAATCAATTAGGAGGGCATATTAGGAACACAGCAAGCAGGGCATAACTTTCACACCACAATCAAACTGCAAGGGGACTAAAAGGCCAAAATTGTAAAGATAAGGGAACCCATAATTTAGGTAAGACTTAATGGTTAAATAAACATTGAAATAATGTGAACATGGCTACAGATGTAGTTGAGACAGTGGTGACAAACAGATTACCAAAAATGTATGTAAGCGGTCAGTCAATTTTCAGTTTGCAGGACATGGGAATATAAACGCAGATTACCAAAAATGTATGTAAGTGGTCAGTCAATTTTCAGTTTGCAGGACATGAGAATATAAACGCAGATTACCAAAAATGTATGTAAGTGGTCAGTCAATTTTCAGTTTGCAGGACATGGGAATATAAACGCAGATTACCAAAAATGTATGTAAGCAGTCAGTCAATTTTCAGTTTGCAGGACATGAGAATATAAACGCAGATTACCAAAAATGTATGTAAGCGGTCAGTCAATTTTCAGTTTGCAGGACATGGGAATATAAACGCAGATTATCAAAAATGTATGTAAGCGGTCAGTCAATTTTCAGTTTGCAGGACATGGGAATATAAACGCAGATTACCAAAAATGTATGTAGGCGGTCAGTCAATTTTCAGTTTGCAGGACATGGGAATATAAACGCAGATTACCAAAAATGTATTTAAGCGGTCAGTCAATTTTCAGTTTGCAGGACATGGGAATATAAACGCAGATTACCTGTGAAGAGAGAAGAAAATGTTCAGATGGATGGTGCAAGAGCAGAAGTGCCACTTATTTTAAGAACGCCACTTCTTTGGAAGAACCCCTGTATGTGCAGCCCCCTGTATGATATAGCATTTTTCTACAGATTTCTGGTCAATAAATAAATGATGTTTACTAGATGTTATTATTGATCACTAATTGCTGTTTTAATACAGTTTTTTACATATCAATAGACAGTAGTGGACAAAAATAATTGGGACAAGAATGAAAAATGCTGGGCTCAGAAGGATAGTCTGTTATATATGTTAACATTCAATTTGCAACAGTCACGAGATGAAAATTGTGTGCGATTGATGAATAAAAAATAAAACTATGTCCCTTTTTCATACACAGGAAGACCTCAGCCAGGACGAGGCTCTGGAATGTGACACACAGGAGGAGGCTGTGGAATGTGGCAGCCAGGAGGAGGCAGAGGTTAGTGGCAGCCAGGAGGAGGCAGGGCTAAGTGGCAGCCAGGAGAAGCCTGGGACCAGTAGGAGCCTGACCGAATCGCAGGTCCCTCCCCTCCGCCTTCCAAACAAAAGTCCCAGGAAGGGGAGTCAC
The DNA here is from genome assembly GCF_042186555.1 of Aquarana catesbeiana. Lineage (NCBI taxonomy): Eukaryota > Metazoa > Chordata > Amphibia > Anura > Ranidae > Aquarana > Aquarana catesbeiana. The sequence goes on along the minus strand of NC_133329.1, from coordinate 232,365,975 downwards.
GTGCAGGATTCAGCGCTCAGGCTCATTCAGGAGGCTTCTGCGTCCCTCAGAGCCTTACCCACTCCTGAAGAGGCCTTTGCCTGCATGGCTGCCACCAAACTGAAGGGCATGCAGGAGGGTCAACACCAGCTGTGTGAGAACCTTCTTTATAAAGTCCTAACTAAGGGGGTGAGTGGCGAAATCACACCCAATACCCACCTGAGTGAGTTGGAACATCCTCCTCCTCCTCCTGCCACAACTCCACCACCACAGCCACAGTGTGGAAGGAAGCGTGGAAGGAAGACCAGAGAGTGATGACCCTGGGTTCAGTTTGGTCTGACAAAAGATGTAGTTTCTTGTATGACCACAGCCTGGGGACACAGATGTCATCTGCTGCTTTTCAGATCTTTGGGACTTCTGGACCAGACTGTACTCCTTTGGATATGGACTCCTCAGGCCACCAATTTTGCAGTAAAATAATTGATGTGTGCCCTGGGGGCCAAAGGCTTCGCCAATTTCTGCTGTTTCTCCAGCGTTGCCTCCCTCTTTGTTTGGTTCTGAGCCCTTTATAAAGGAATTTTTGGTTCAATTATACTCGCCTATGTGTGTTTTCCTTCAAAAAGGACAGTTTGTTTGTGAGGAGGCAGGTACATTTCAAAAATACAATGTGAAATTAACAAGAGACACCAACACCAAACAAGCTCCTTGAGATTAAATAATACAAGATATCAATGGTGTTGTGGTAACTTGACACACAAAACACACACAAAAATATTATGGAGTAAAACCCAAAAAAAAAAAAAAAAAACATTAGCCTTGAAAAAAATACAACCCCCCCCCAAAAAAAAAATCAGCTTTGAAAAAAATACAAAACAAAAACTAAAAAAAAATCTGCCTTGAAAAAAATACAAAACAAAAATAAAACAACAAAAAATTTATTTGGTCAGATGTGCCAAATCAAAATATATTGAGGGAATCACGATAAATAATAAAGAAATAAGTTTGTGAGAAGTCTGTGTGAATATGAGCAGCAAAACGACTTCATTCTTCTCACATTATTAAGAAGAAGAGAGTGCGCTGTATTAAACAATTTAAAACATTGCAGCGTGACGAAAGTGCTCTATCCATTCTGAACGCTAATTTTACCAGACCGAGCTGCTCCGTCTCGGAATTTCTTCTGAGCATGCGTGGCACTTTGTGCGTCGGAATTGTCCACACACGTTCGGAATTGATGCAATCGGATTTTGTTGTCGGAAAATTTTATAGCCTGCTCTCAAACTTTGTTTGTCGGAAAATCCGATGGAAAATGTCCGATGGAGCCCACACACAGTCGGAATTTCCGACAACACGCTCCGATCGCACATTTTCCGTCGGAGAATCCGACCGTGTGTACGGGGCATTGGGACGGAGTTATCCCACATTGCTACACAGTGGCACATACTGTGGAGGTGTTTGACCCCAGGAGGGGGTGAAGGATCTGGTGAGTGCAGCCACAATAGGAGCACGAATAAGGCACGCACAGAGTATTGTTTTACTGGAAAGCCCACCAGAGTATCAAAAAGATCCCTTCACTGGCACAAGAGCACCTTATAATTCATTTTGTTATATAGTAGCTGTTTATATACACCAGCACTTTATATTAGCATCATATTTTTTGCACTATTTATATTATGGTTGTTGTAATATTATATGCACATGGTATTAATTTGGTATTTATTGCACTTTAGATGAATTATTTATTTATATTGTACAGCATTTGCATATTACAGTAATTTTAAATTTTATCTGTGGTTTCTGACACATTGTATCTTAAATTGTGTCAGGTTCACGGACCACCAGTTCACTTACATTTAAATCCAAGGACTCATGCACACTGGGGTTTCACATCAATGAACACACACCCAGTTTTTATACTAAATGTTTTAATTAAACTGTGCACATATATTTGGGTATGACTCACCCAATTGCCACTAGGAATACCTATCATTGCACACCATTCCTCCTCTCCCCCCAAATCCCTTCTCCTACCACAATTTCTTCTCCTATCAAAGGGAGCAGTATACACATTTAAATTCTAACCAGCTTTTTATAACAACTGAACCGCGCCATATCTGCTCACTTTTGTTGTGTGTTTTTCATGCATTAACGCACATCATGCCTAAGGCAGCCTATTCACTTGAATGGGTTGTCCTACGTGCAACAAACGCCCCAAAGAAGCTACAAAACCTTTTTGATTGCAGAGTCGTTATTAGTACGTGTTTGACTCACTTGTAGCATGCTTTGTTGTGCAGAAAACGTGAGGCAAAACACCCGGTTGCTACCCATACTGGGGGGGCGCCATTCATTGTTAATTGCGATTGCAGCACACTTGCAGAATGTTTCCAAAACATGTGGCAAAAAAGCACATTTTTGTGTGAATGCAGCCTAAGGCAGAATTACTCTCTATATTTGTCATAGTAATTATTGTCATGAAATTAAATGAAAAGGGAAAATCCCAAATTTGAGTTATCACTGGGACAAGAACAGGTGAAATCTTCTAATTGGTCCAGTATTCTAATTGGTCCATATACAGTATCTCCTGAAAGTGAGTACACCCCTCACTTTGGAATTTTCCTCACTTTGGAGACATTTCCTCTTACTTCCTTTTGTGTCTACAGGACAGGTTGTGATGAAGAATCTCCCGAATGAGACAAAGATAGCAAAAAAAGAATCCTTCAGGGTATTAGGCATTCCCTTTTCCAACCAAAAAAAAGTTTGGACTTTAGCTATATCAGTCTTCCTTCAGATATTTCAGTAAATTAATAATAAAAATACTAGTGCCTGAAAACATTGCAGTCTTATGTTAGGATACAGGGATCCCACTACAAAGCATCAACGCAGGTTAACACTTTCAGTGATATAAATGTAATGACAGTCTAGCACAGTGATGGCGAACATTGGCACCCCAGATGTTTTGGAACAACATTTCCCATGATGCTTATGGACTCTGCAGTGTAGTTGAGCATCATCGGAAATGGAGTTCCAAAACATCTGGGGTGCCAAGGTTCGCCATCACTGGTCTAGCACATATAATGTGTGGTTTGCTCAGGTGATGGCCATAGAGCAGAAGGAAAGTCTTCTGTTGGTAGCAAACATTCTACAAGTAAGTGGGAATTCTTCAGATTCTTCTCCACAAGCATTTATCACTGGATCTTTCTAAATAGGTCTCACAAAGCCTTGGCAACACTCCCTTCTGGTAATGCCCAACTCCACATGCTTTCCTTCACAATGGAATGGATCTCACTAGATCTCCAAGACATTACCCTTCTGATAGTGCCCTCCAGCTTGACATAAATATAAAATCACCACATATATCACCCAACTCTCGCTCTCCTGCGCTTTCTGGGAGGAACTTCTGATTCCCAACACAGGAGCTTTACAGGTGGCAATAACATTTAGGTTCTTTAGTCACAACTACCTCTCCAGTGGCCCTGACCATCTCTTCACTCTTACATAAAGTAGCCTTATGCCGCGTACACACGAGCGGACTGTTCGACGGACTAGGTCTGACGGTCTTTCCGAAGGACTTTGTAGCGTAGGTCCGCCGGACTTACAAGCGGATGGACTTGGACACACACGATCACTCCAAAAGTCCAATGGTTTTGAACGCGGTGACGGGACTAGAAAAAGGAAGTTCAAGCCCCATTACCCCACCCTTTGGGCTCCTTCTGCTAATCTCGTGTTTACTGCGTGTTAGGAGAAGTTTGGTTAGAGACGATTTGCGCTTTTCAGACTTCAGCTTATTTTGATCGTTTTCTGCGGTTCAGTTTGTGCTTGTGAGGTTTGTATCTGATTTTCAGTGCGTGTTGGTCAGTTCGTAACCTGTATAGCAGGCCGTTCTGGTCCACCCGTTCCTGATCTTCAGGTCGCTCTTCATAGGCCTTGCTGTTCAGTGCATTCGTTTAAGTTTGTTTGAGCAGCCGACCGTTTTGAAGCCATGGTGCATGGACGTACTCGTTCTCGAGTTCGTTCTGCGTGGGGGCTTGGTGTTGGGGTTCATACTTTGACCCGAGCCCAGTCCATGAACAGGGCGAGGAGGAGTTCATGGACGAAGAATTGGCTGCGCCAGCGTGACCAATACTCGCACATGCCTTTGCTCTGTGAGATCCGTGAGAATAATCCTGAGGATTTCAGGAATTATCTCAGGATGACGGACCCCGTTTTTCAACGTCTGCTGGCTATGCTGACCCCTTATATCAGCAGGCAGGATACCTGCATGAGGCAAGTCATCACTGCGGAGCAGAGGCTAGTTGCCACGTTACATTACTTGGCAACTGGGAGAAGCCTTCAGGACCTTAAGTTCTCGACAGGCATCTCCCCCAGGCTCTGGGGATCAATATCCCAGAGACCTGTTCTGCCATAATTCAGGTCCTGCAGAAGGACTATATGAAGGTAAGTTTTATCCTTTAACATTACATGATATGTCTTTAATGTTTGCTAATGTATTGTATTCATTTCATCATTACCTAATTACCATGCTTGGAATATGCTGTGAATGTCCCCTTTATCTTCTTGTTAAATATATTTATTGAGTTTTCACAGAAGAAGAAATAAAATGATACAATACATGGATACATATCAATCATCAGAAGATCTTTGCAGTATGATAAAAAAAGATAAATAAATAAGTTAATAAAATAAAGTAATTTTAGAAATATCTTACAACCGTATTTATTATACACTAGTTGGGATTCTAGATGTAAGATTAGAGAAATAAATCAAGTTATTAGACTAAGTATCCATAGGAATATTTTAGGAAATAATAAAAGAAAAGGAGAGGGAGGAGAGATAAAGATGGAAAGAAGGAAAGAAGAGAAAAAAAAAAAAGAGAGTTTCCCGGGATGATGATCCAGCTCTCATTGGGTATACAAATATAATATATATTTCAGTAATAATATGATATATATCTTAGTGTGGTAACAACAGAGATTGGTCAAAATCTGTAGGGAGGTAGTTTTTAACTATGGTTGCCAAATTTTGCGAAATGTATTTATTTTATTTTCTTCAATAGCTGTCATCTTGGCCTATAAAAGTGCTCTGTTCATTCTGTGTTTAGCTTCAGCAAGAATTAGATTTTGGGACTTCCACGCCTAGGCAATCGTTTGTTTAGCTGCAGTGCTAAGTTGGATAAACAATTGGAATTGAGTATGGGTGAGTATTGTGGGTTTAAGGTTTAGGAGTGCCGTTGCAGGATCTGGAGGAATCGTGATTTCCAGGGCTTTAGAAGCCATAAGAAATATATTCTTCCAGAATTCTTCAACTACGGGGCATTGCCACCATATGTGAAAATGTGTTCCTGCTGTGTCACATCCTCTAAAGCAATTAGGTGAATATGTGGGGACAAATTTAGCTATTCTAGCTGGTACAAGGTACCAGCGTGCTAGAACCTTGTAATTAGTTTCTACAGCAAAACAATTTGGAGAGGAAGTTTTGGTGGCTGACCATATATTCGACCAATCTTGTTTATTAAACACTCGATTCATATCTTGTGCCCATTTAGTTGTGTATGAGGGTAGAAACTCACTAGATATCATATTAAGTTGGAAATATAATATTGAGATAAGTCCTCTAATGTGTGGATCACTTATACAAATCCGCTCAAATTGAGTCATTTGATTAAGAGTTGAGCCTGTACTAAGAAGTGGTTCATAAAAATTTTTAATTTGTAAATATCGAAATATTTCAGTTTTAGGTAACCCAAAGGTTTCACATAGTACAGGAAATGTATAAATAGCTTTAGTCGAGGAAAGATTGTATAAACGAGTCAGGTTCGTAGAGGTCCATGCAGAGAATGATTTGGGGAATTTCCAGGCAGGATAAAAGGCTGGATTATTAAGAAATGAAAGCAAGGGATTATGTGTTGATTGAAGATTATGTGCAAATTTACATTTATCCCATACTGCTAGGGTCTGTTTCGTGATAGGATTAGAAAGATGTATTCTATCAGCAGGACAGAGCCAAAACATATTTGCCACTGAGATAGGGTCACTTTCCACTGATTCAATAGCTACCCATAGGGGAGCTTCTACAGAAGTATGATACTTGGGTATAAGTGCTAGCTGTGCAGCGTAGAAATAGGAGGAAAAGTTGGGCAATCCTAAACCACCACTCAATTTATTAAGGTAAAGCGTAGATTTAGGTATATGAGGTTTGGTGGTACCCCAAATGAAGGACATAACTCTACGTTGAGTAAGTCTAAGAAAGTAAGATGGTAAAGAAATAGGGAGTACAGGGGTTCCCCGGGTTACAAACAAGATAGGGACTTTAGGTTTGTTCTGAAGTTGAATCTGTTTGTAAGTCAGAACAGGTAAATTTTTTAAGAGTAGCTCCAGCCAAAAAATCTATTTTTAAGTTTTGTAGATAGCATAGGGAAGGGTTATCACCCCTGTAACATTTGTTTTGCTGTCTGTGCCCCTGTTCAGAAGATTTCACCTCACTTTCTGTCCCAATGACAATTGGATTTTGAAAATTTGGGGTTATTAGGGAAATAAGGATAGGTGATAAAGCATCAGTGGAGACACCTTTTTCCCATATTAACTCTTACAGGAGTGAATTTCCCTTCCTAGGGGTAGATTTCATCTCACTTCCTGTTGTCTCCCTCCGTTTGTAAGTAGGAGTCGTTTGTAAGTCGGATGTTTGTAAGTAGGGGACCCCCTGTACCCTAAATAAATATAAGAATTTTGTCAGGATTGACATCTTTACCGCATTAATCCTTCCCAACCATGACAATGATAGAAGAGCCCATTGTTTCAGGAAGCCAGAAGTTTGTTTAAGGAGGGGTAAGTAATTTGCCGCAAAAAGGTCTTTAAGAGAGATTGTGAGTTTTATTCCTAGGTATGGAAGCTGCTTTGGAACCCAAGTAAAGGGTAAGGAAGTTTGTACCTGCTGAAGTTCTAATTGAGATAAGGAAATATTTAATGCATTTGATTTTGTTGGATTAACATGTAGTCCTGATATTTGGGCAAAATTATCTAGTGTTTTTAGTAGATTAGGGGTGAATATATGGGGATGAGACAAAAATATGAGAATGTCATCCGCAAAGAGACATAGTTTATGGTGATAACCATCTAGTTCGATACCTTTAATGTCAGGATTGGTTCTAATAAGGTGTGCCAGGGGTTCTATTATTAGGGCAAAAAGTAGAAGGGAAAGAGGGCATCCTTGTCTAGTGCCTCTTTTGATATCAATCATTGTTGACTTATAGCCTGCATATTTGATATATGCTCTAGGATTATTGTATAAGGATGAGACCCAGGTTAAAAAATTGTTTCCAAATCCCCATTTACCAAGGACATATTCCATATAAGGCCACATAACCGAATCGAATGCTTTCCTTATGTCTAAGGATACAAGGCAAGCTGGGATTCGTCTAGTTTTAGCTGCATTAATAAGTAAGAGTGCTCTCCTGATATTATCTCCAGCTTGGCGTTTAGGCATAAAGCCTGTTTGGTCTTTATGGATTAGTAGGCCAATAATATTATTCAGTCTAGTGGCCAAAATTTTAGCAATTAATTTTATATCGAGATTTAGGAGGGATATAGGATGATAATTAGTCCAGGAGGTGGAGTCAGAATGTGGTTTGGGGATCATTGCTATTATAGAGGTGAGAGTCTCAGTTTTAAATGAGTTACCTTTAAGGATCTAATTGAAGGCTTTAGTTAAGACAGGTGTTAAGATTGATGCAAATTGTCTATAATATGTTGCCGAAAATCCATCTGGGCCTGGTCTTTTACGTAATTTTAAAGATTTTATTGCGTTAAGGACTTCAGTATCTGTAATTGGACATTCAAGAAGATCTTTCTGTTGTTGATCAAGGTTAGGAAGCGTGATATTGGAGAACAGTGTGTCTGCTTTAGTTTTATCAAAATTTGAGGCAGAAGAATATAGTTTAGATAACTTAGAGCGAAAAATTTCAAGTATTTTCACTGGGTTACTAGTGTAAGATTCCCGGGATACTTTCAATCTGATAGGTGTATGTATATGTTGTGAATTTTTTTAAATTCTGGCCATAGGTGTATCAGGTTTATTTGCCCTGCGATATTGAACATGCTGGCGTTTACTTATAAGTTTATCTGCGGTATCAGTAAGAAAAAGATCTAGATCCAGGCGGGCTTTTTCTAGTTTGGTACTGTTGGTAGCATTCGGGGAGGTTTGAAAAGTTTGATGACAGTCATTAAAGGTAGATTCAAGTTTTGCAAACAACAGTTTGCGTTCTCTTTTAAGGTTAGTTGCTTGTTGTATCAGTCTACCCCTAATGACTACCTTGTGTGCCTCCCATAATGTAATAGCAGAGACATCATCTGTATCATTGGATTTTAGGTAATCAGAAAGTGCTTTTTCAATCTCAACACGATGAGAAGGGTGGGTCAGAATTGAATCGTTTATACACCAAGTGGTATCGTGTGATCTAGGAATTGTGGAAGCAATGGTAATGAATACTGCGCAGTGGTCTGTCCATGGAAAAGGAATGATTTTGGATGATATGATTTCTGGTAGCATACTTGACGGGATTAGAATATGATCTATCGTGAAAAAGAGTTATGCAAATAAGAATAATGAGTGAAGCGCCTACTAATAGGGTTCATCTCTCGCCAAGTATCTACCAGGCTATGAGTGGTGAGTAGATGTTGAAAAGTTAGGTTTATTGAGTTTGTGGTAGGTCCAGGGGGAGATTTATCTAAGAACGGGAAAATAGTAGCATTAGAATCCCCACAAATAACAACAGTACCAAACTTATGTACTTCTATAAGTTGAAAAAGGTGGGATAAGAAAGCAGTTGGGCGTTTGTTAGGGGCATAATAAGACACAATAGTAATAGGATTATCAGAAATAAATCCTGTTAGGAGAACATATCGTCCTTCAGGGTCTGTTATTTTGGATACAAGGTTAAACGGAGTGGAACGGTGAAAACCAGTGAGAGTTCCGCGCTGTTTAACCGTAGCTGAAGCAGTATAGAATTGTGGATATGATGATGAAAGAAATTTGGGATAAACTTTGTCAGTAAAATGCGTTTCCTGCAAACATATAATATTAGCTTTTTTCATAGCAAAAGAGCGTAAAGCCTTGGTTCGCTTATGTGGAGTATTAAACCCCTGTACATTTAATGACAAGATATTTATAGGAGCCATAAAACAACGAATGCGAATATTATAGCATAACAAGCAGAGTACTCACCAAGAGCCAGGATCACCAACCCGAGAGTCAGGAGGGAATAGCAAAGATTAAAGAAAGAAGCAATAGAATAGAAAAAGAAAAAAGGAGAGGAGAATCGAACAAACCCAATATGAAGACAATTTAGCAGTATATAAAGGCTAAATAATAGGGTGTAGGAGCATCTCAGGAGAGTTTTTAGAACTCTCTGAGAGGGTCCGGGACCCCAATAGAGACCCCCATAACAATGGTAGGAGTCCTTAGGTGGAATAAAGGGCAACAAGAAATTCCTAAGGGATGTATAACATCGGAGGACCACAGGAACTATTCCTTTACTATCATGGAAAAATTTCGCTTAAATTGTTACAAAAAAAGAAAAAATAAAGTTCAAAAACTTGAGAGGAAAAAAAACAGAAAAAAGTTAATATAAAAAAATAAAAAAAAAATATTTTTCTAACATAACAGTAGTATGTAGCCATAACTCATTTTAGTCATGAATATGGCCAGTTTATTAACTCTGTCAGCATACTGTGCTGGAAAAAAGTAGCAAGGACAAATAACTAGTCTGGCTTAGATTGTCAGTCCATTGAATCCTCATTGTTTGGTGGCGAATGTTCATATCGACCTCGCTTGTTAAGATTTTGATGGGAAGATGTGGAATAGCTGGGTTATGGGTCTTTGTTTTGCTGTGTAGAACGAAAAGCTGAGCGCCTATGAGACTGGTCATTTGGTAAGATTGCTTCGGCTAGGCCCATATCAAATAGGGCTGACTTCAAGTCCTCTGAAGAGCGACAAACATATTTTGTTTCCAAATGAGTAAATCTGAGACAAAAAGCAAATCCCCATTGATAGGAAATTTGATTTCTCTGGAGTACCTGGAGTTGAGGTTTAAGTGCACATCTTTTTGCAATTGTTAGTGGGGACAAATCTGTGAAGAGTTGATAGGTATTGCCTTGGAAGCTAAGAGATTCTCTCCCTCTGGCAGCTGTTAGTATCTGTTCTTTGGTTCTGTAAAAGTGCAATTTAGCTATAATATCCCTCAGGGGACCATTTATTTTGCGTGGGGCTAACGCTCTATGCACTCGAACCTGTCAATAGGGGTTCCAGGTAATAATTCTTGAAAGAGCGCCGTGATATTAGCCTGCAGGTCTAGAACAGATTCAGGGATTCCCCTGATTCGCAGATTCGATCGACGATCTCTGTTCTCTTGGTCCTCTAAACGATTTTGTAATGTAAGGTTTTCCTCTTTTAGTACCTTCATCTCAAACATGTAGTTCTGTGTAAAATTATCAATTTCATCAACCCTCAGTTCTATGTCAGCTGTACTCTGACCTAGTTCTCTAATTTCTTTAGTCAGTTTGTCATGCAATCCTGGGCCCATATACACCTATAGCCTAGTCCCTTTAACAATGTATATTGTCAGCTCCATTGTACTGTGTTACCCTCCCCACTCCCTCAAATGTCTCCAAATGTCATGTGTGGTCTTCTATTAAATTAGAACCCTCCCCCACCCCCTCAACCTTTTGGCTAAGATCAAGTGTAGTATCTGTTCTTATCAGTTTCCAGGAGGTGGCGCTTGCTTCCGTCCCTGATCTATGGCGAGATAGAGATGGGATGGCGGTTGCTATGCAAAACCTTCTGGAGTAAAGGTGACCTGGAGCGGTTTGTAGCCGAAAGGGAAGCCTTCTGATGGGGACGGAGAACCACGGGGTCTGAACCGGAGGGTCGGGACCCTGGCCTTCTGGCCTGGATTGGGGCGGATCTAGCTCCGGACAGTTATTCGGGAGAGAACGCTGGCTCCCCTTTCTCCCACCGAGGGAGCGGCCAGTATTTCCCACCATCTCTTCAAAGGCCATGTTGGTGGCCTTATATCTCCTCCTGGATCTGGATGTTTGTGGCTCCGGGCTTTCCTCTGCGCTAGTTCCTGATAATCTCTCCGCCATCTTTCTCTATCTACTCCCACTGCACAACGAAGAGTGAAAGGGCGGGGAAAAATCGTCCTAAAGAACGTCAGGGGCGGGTGACGCAAGCAGAGCATGACACATGCACAGTGTATATAAAGCTAGTACGCTGGCCTACATATGTCCGAACGAAAGTAGCGAGCTTCATAAATGAAGGTAAGATTTAAACGCGGTTGTGTGTTTACTGTATGTGTTTGGTGTGTGTGTGCGTGTGTGCACCCTATATTCTGATAAAAATAATACTGGGAGTTTGGACTGACATTACAGTTTTTATCTTGTGTCTTGTCTTTCAGAAAAAGTGAATTCCTTTAAGGAGGAGGATTTTTTGAGTCATTTTATTGACCTCTATCAAGAGAACAGAAACCTGTGGGAGGTCAAGCACCCCTTGTATTTCAATAAGCAAGCAAGGCAGGCAACACTAGGGAGACTTCTGGAATTTGTAAAGACTTGAGTCCCCCAGGCAGACATTAAGTTAGTGGAAAATAAAATTGTGATCTTGCGGAATATGTACAGGCAGGAACACAAGAAGATACAGGATTCCCTCAAATCAGGAGCAGCAGCAGACAAGGTTTATGTCCCCAAGCTGGGGTACTACCCCAAACTGAGATTTCTGGATGACCAGACAGAAGCAAGCTTTCGACCCTTCCCTCCACCCTTCCCTCCACCCTTCCCTCCACCCCAGCTGAGGCGTCCCAGGAAGAACTGGGCCCTTTCATCCTTAATGAAGTGGATGCGCCCAGCTGCAGCCAGGTATACATTTTTTGGTAATTTTGGATTGTCTAAATATTAATGATGTAAACTAAAATGTTTGAATTGCTTACAAATCAATTATTTAATCACAATTATTATTATATATACATATCACTAGACAGTAGCGGCCAAAAATGTTGTTCAAAGATTGGTGAACAGCTAGAATAATGGTGGGGTCAAAATGATAGCCTTTTCTATTTGTTTAAAATTATATTTGCAAGTCATGAGCTGAAAATTGTGTGTGATTGAGGAAGCAAAAATTACAACTATGTCCCTTTTTTAGACACAGGATGAGCTCAGCCAGGAGGAGGCCGTGCCCAGTGGTAGAGAGGAGGAGCCCTAGCCCAGTGGTAGAGAGGAGGAGGCCTTGCCCAGTGGTAGAGAGGAGGAGGCCGTGTCCAGTGGCAGGCAGGAGGTGGCTGGGCCCAGTAGAAGCCTCACCGAATGCCAGGTGCCTCCCCTCCGCCTTACTACCAATAGACCCAGGAAGATGACCCGAACAGAGGAGGAATCACTTGCCCTCATTCGGGAAGCCAGCCAAATGCTGAGTAACCCCCCCAATGCTGAAGAGGCGTATGGTACTTATTTGGCCACCAGGTTGATGGAACTTGAGTAGGGGCAACGCCTCCTCTGTGAGGGGATTTTTTATGAGGCCTTTCAGAAGGGGTTGAGGGGCCAGCTTACTCAAACCAGTCATATTTCTGATGAAGCCCTTCTTCCTCCTCCTCCTCCTCCTCCTGCCACAAGTACACCACCAGAGGCACAGCCTCCAAGGAAGGCTGCAGAGAAGCGTGGAGGGAAGGCTGCAGGGCAGCGTGCAGGGAAGGCTCCACGGAAGAGTCGAAAGTGATCGCCTGGCTTGAGTCTGGTCTGACAGAAGATGCAGATTGTGCTCCCTATTATATGAACTCTGCAAGATCCCAATTTTGATTTCCACTGACTTGATGTGTGCCCAGGGGGACAAAAGGCTTCACAAATTCCAAAAGTGTCTCCAGTGTTGCCTTCCTCATTTATGTTTTTCCCAGAATAAATGGCTATTTTATTTACCTAAAATGATTTACTATGTGTTTTTATTCAAAAAGGACATTTTGTTTGTGAGTAGGCAAGTACATGTCAAAAAGACTATGGGGGTTATTTACAAAAGGCAAAATCATTTCGCAATTCAAGTGCAAACTACAAGTGCAAAGTGCACTTTAAATTGCACTGCAAGTGCACTTGTTGGAAGTGAAGTCGCTGTAAATCTGAGGGGAAGATCTGAAATGAGGGGAAGCTCTGTTGATCTTATCATCCAATCATGTGCAAGCTAAAATTAATTTTTTTTGGTTTCTTTGATCACACAAACAGACCTGTTGACTGCCATTAAATCTGCATCCAGTCATTTTTCCCAACCTGAAATGATTACCCTAAAAAATGTGGATTACCCTCAAAAATGTTCTCTGGTGTCACACAGTACACTAGTGCTTCTGAGTCCAGATGTGGAAACAGCTGCTGTGTCCTGTCCTTACATTACACTGAATCATTTTTTATTAAGCATTCTAGTTTCAAACACATCTACACAGCAATATCCTAAACTTATTTTAATATGACAAATTATCAATACCTAAATGTATGTAGAACCCTGTACCATCGTATTTCTTGCCAAACGAACCACATTTTATTATAATAATATGTAGTTTCAAAAGAACGATGTGTATGAACGATGCTGTATAAACGAAAAGCATATGGATCAGCATGAAAGTTAAGTATCTCACACACACGACAAGTACTTACTTTTTTTAAGCACCTTCTTGATTCGGCAATATTGTTCTGGCTCCCTAGTTTTTAGGTCAGACCAGCGCTTTCTCAATTGTTCTTTAGCCCATTTAATTCCAAATTTTTGCTCAATAGTGGTGACAACTGAGGACATTATTTTATCCTTCCGCATATTGGGTCTGGTGTACGGTCCTTTTTTGCCATCATAGTCCTCCCTCCTCAATATGACCACCATCTCCACCATCTCTTCAAAGGCCATGTTGGTGGCCTTATATCTCCTCCTGGATCTGGATGTTTGTGGCTCCGGGCTTTCCTCTGCGCTAGTTCCTGATAATCTCTCCGCCATCTTTCTCTATCTACTCCCACTGCACAACGAAGAGTGAAGGGGCGGGGAAAAATCGTCCTAAAGAACGTCAGGGGCGGGTGACGCAGGCAGAGCATGACACATGCACAGTGTATATAAAGCTAGTACGCTGGCCTACATATGTCCGAACGAAAGTAGCGAGCTTCATAAATGAAGGTAAGATTTAAACGCGGTTGTGTGTTTACTGTATGTGTTTGGTGTGTGTGTGCGTGTGTGCACCCTATATTCTGATAAAAATAATACTGGGAGTTTGGACTGACATTACAGTTTTTATCTTGTGTCTTGTCTTTCAGAAAAAGTGAATCCCTTTAAGGAGGAGGATTTTTTGAGTCATTTTATTGACCTCTATCAAGAGAACAGAAACCTGTGGGAGGTCAAGCACCCCTTGTATTTCAATAAGCAAGCAAGGCAGGCAACACTAGGGAGACTTCTGGAATTTGTAAAGACTTGAGTCCCCCAGGCAGACATTAAGTTAGTGGAAAATAAAATTGTGATCTTGCGGAATATGTACAGGCAGGAACACAAGAAGATACAGGATTCCCTCAAATCAGGAGCAGCAGCAGACAAGGTTTATGTCCCCAAGCTGGGGTACTACCCCAAACTGAGATTTCTGGATGACCAGACAGAAGCAAGCTTTCGACCCTTCCCTCCACCCTTCCCTCCACCCTTCCCTCCACCCCAGCTGAGGCGTCCCAGGAAGAACTGGGCCCTTTCATCCTTAATGAAGTGGATGCGCCCAGCTGCAGCCAGGTATACATTTTTTGGTAATTTTGGATTGTCTAAATATTAATGATGTAAACTAAAATGTTTGAATTGCTTACAAATCAATTATTTAATCACAATTATTATTATGTATACATATCACTAGACAGTAGCGGCCAAAAATGTTGTTCAAAGATTGGTGAACAGCTAGAATAATGGTGGGGTCAAAAGCCTTTTCTATTTGTTTAAAATTATATTTGCAAGTCATGAGCTGAAAATTGTGTGTGATTGAGGAAGCAAAAATTACAACTATGTCCCTTTTTTAGACACAGGATGAGCTCAGCCAGGAGGAGGCCGTGCCCAGTGGTAGAGAGGAGGAGCCCTAGCCCAGTGGTAGAGAGGAGGAGGCCTTGCCCAGTGGTAGAGAGGAGGAGGCCGTGTCCAGTGGCAGGCAGGAGGTGGCTGGGCCCAGTAGAAGCCTCACCGAATGCCAGGTGCCTCCCCTCCGCCTTACTACCAATAGACCCAGGAAGATGACCCGAACAGAGGAGGAATCACTTGCCCTCATTCGGGAAGCCAGCCAAATGCTGAGTAACCCCCCCAATGCTGAAGAGGCGTATGGTACTTATTTGGCCACCAGGTTGATGGAACTTGAGTAGGGGCAATGCCTCCTCTGTGAGGGGATTTTTTATGAGGCCTTTCAGAAGGGGTTGAGGGGCCAGCTTACTCAAACCAGTCATATTTCTGATGAAGCCCTTCTTCCTCCTCCTCCTCCTCCTGCCACAAGTACACCACCAGAGGCACAGCCTCCAAGGAAGGCTGCAGAGAAGCGTGGAGGGAAGGCTGCAGGGCAGCGTGCAGGGAAGGCTCCACGGAAGAGTCGAAAGTGATCGCCTGGCTTGAGTCTGGTCTGACAGAAGATGCAGATTGTGCTCCCTATTATATGAACTCTGCAAGATCCCAATTTTGATTTCCACTGACTTGATGTGTGCCCAGGGGGACAAAAGGCTTCACAAATTCCAAAAGTGTCTCCAGTGTTGCCTTCCTCATTTATGTTTTTCCCAGAATAAATGGCTATTTTATTTACCTAAAATGATTTACTTGTGTTTTTATTCAAAAAGGACATTTTGTTTGTGAGTAGGCAAGTACATGTCAAAAAGACTATGGGGGTTATTTACAAAAGGCAAAATCATTTCGCAATTCAAGTGTAAACTACAAGTGCAAAGTGCACTTTAAATTGCACTGCAAGTGCACTTGTTGGAAGTGAAGTCGCTGTAAATCTGAGGGGAAGATCTGAAATGAGGGGAAGCTCTGCTGATCTTATCATCCAATCATGTGCAAGCTAAAATTAATTTTTTTTTGGTTTCCTTGCATGTGCCCCTCCGATCCACAGCGACTGCACTTCCAAGTGCTCTTTCAGTGCAATTTCAAATGCACTTTGCACTTGTAGTGCTAAATGAATTTGCCTTTTGAAAATAACCCCCCTATGTTAAATTAACAAGGGACACCAACCTCATTAAGGTTCCTAAACAATACAAGATAATAATGTTATTGTGGTAACTTGAAACTCCTAAAAAAATTACACATTTAAATCAATAGATTTTTTATAATGTTTCACAAATTGTAAAATATATATTGTTGAAATATAAAAGTAAAAAAGATGAGTCAAATAAATAATTTTCTACATTATTTATGGAGATCTGGCTTTTACAAACTATGATATTAGTCATGACATGAGGATAAATAATGAAGAAAGTAGTTTGTGAGAACTCTGTGTGAATATAAGCAGCAAAACAATTCATTTTTCTCGCATTATAAAGAAGAAAAGAATGCGCTGTATTAAAAGATCACAGAATTAGCAGCGTAAGGAATGTGCTAGTTTCAATACGAAGGCTAGTTTTACCAGACCAAGCGCTTACGTCTTGTACTTGCTTCAGAGCATGCGTCAGTTTTGGTCCGTCGGACTAGCACACAGACAAACGGTTTGTACGCTAGAAAGCCGAGTCCGTCGGAAAGATTTGAAACATGTTTCATTTCTAGGTCCGTCGGACTTTTGGGGCGAAAAAAGTCCGCTGGAGCCCACACACGATCGAATTATCCGACGGAATCCGGTCCGCCGGACCAAGTCTGCGGAACGCCCGCTCATGTGTACGCGGCATTAGTGAACCTCCTTCCCTTACTGAATTATTAGCATTGAATTTTTTTAGAGTGCATAAGGAGTAATCCATGTCCACACATCTGCAGTCAACTTTTAAACTATATTTACTGAACCATTATTCTGTGCAGAATGAACAGCAGCAAGTCTCACATCATGATCTCAGTTTCCATAGGAACACTTTCCTCCTATAGACTGCTTAGTCGACATGGAGGGCCAATGACTGCTCCTCTTCACCTCAATTCCCCATAAGAGGTGTGATCTATGACCCTTGTGCTGGAGCAGGCTACAAATCTCAGTGTACTTTGTCTTGAATGAAGAAATCCATCAATCACATCAAGTGCAAGCCACATAGGGAACTCCTTAACCCCTTTATGCTGCAGTAACCCTTGTGTGCGGTGGCAAAAAGCTGGGCTTTAATGCTAACACACCGCACATATGCGTTGCTGGGTAGGCATGTTTATGTGCTAGGAGTGTGCTCCCAGCACAAACCCAAGCTCTTAAAATGGCTCTTAGCATGAAGAAGACATTGGTAGCCAGCGAGATCGGCTCCCAAACATATGACCACTGTGACAGCCAATCACATTGGTCTCATAATTGCTGATCCTTCCCGTCCCCCTGGGCGTTAAAAACTTTTTAAGGGGACGCCAGGACGGGAAGAGGTTAAGGGAGATTAACTACGTCCCTTTAAAGTGGTTGTGAAGGTAGAAGATGTTTTACATTCTGTGTGCAATTCCCTCCCAGAAACCCTTATACTTACCTGAGCCGATCTCGATCCAGTGCTGTGCCCGAGAACAACGGCTCCCTTTGCTCTCTTTCTCTTCACTGGACATAGAGGCAGCAGTGGGAGCCATTGGTTCCTGCTGCTGTCAAACACAGCCCGTGAGGGGAGAGTGGAGGAAAAGGGCAAGCTACACTTTGGGGTCGATTTACTAAAGGCAAATCCACTTTGCACTGCAAGTGCACTTGGAAGTGCACTTGGAAGTGCAGTCGCTGTAGATCTGAGGGAAAGATCTAAAATGAGGGGAAGCTTTGCTGATTTTACCATCCAATCATGTGCAAGCAAAAACGCTGTTTTTTATTTTTCTTGCATGCTCCCCTCAGATCTACAGTGACTGCACTTCCAAGTGCACTTCCAAGTGCATTTGCAGTGCACTTTTAGTGCAAAGTGGATTTACCTTTAGCAAATAAACCCCAATGTCACACTCACAATGAAAATCATCCTGTAAAGGAACGATTCCTCCTCGCTCTCACAGATTTCCCCACTGGGAGGGCTTTGATGGTATGTGCGGCGCATGCGCATTCGCAGCCCGGCAATCCAGCGCACGCACATGCGCACTGGCGCACGCCCCACGTGACCCTTGGGCTGGCCTATATAAGGGACTCTGGTGCTCAGACAAATTGCTGGTTTGTCTTCAGCTTTCTGTTTATACCTTGTTCCTGTGTTTATATCTGATTACCTGCCATGACCCGGATTGACCTCGACTCTTCTGCTCCTCTCCTGGACCTGACCCTCGGCCTGTTAATACGGATTCCGCTTCTCTCCTGTGTTTGACCCTCTGCCTGTGACCCGGATCTGCCTCCTGTCTCCTTGCCCTTGTACCTCTGCTTGTGACCTGGACTTGCCTTGTGTCACCTTACCTCAGCCTGTGTTGGAATATACAGATCCTTGTGTTTGACCCTCAGCCTGGTTCTGGACTTACTGTTTACCTCTCTGCACCAAGTCTTCCCATCTGCCAGTCTCTGCACAGCTGCTCATCCCTGCAAGGACTTCTACTCAAGTCACCTCCTGTCTACTGGGTAGCCTGTGCCTCTTTGTGCCATCCACTCCCTGTACCACTTCCAGGGGGCGGACTGCGCTTAGTCGCAAGGGTGAACCGCTCTCGGCATCTCTGCCTCGGTAAGTACTTCTCTGATAGTACAAACCAGCCATGTCAGAGGCCGACAGAGCGCGTTCCCCTCTTGAGATCCTGTGCCAGCAGGTGTCGGCACTTACTGATGCTGTTCAGAAATTACAAGAAGGCTACACCCTAATCGATGGTCGTCTCCAGCAACCTGCCAGACCATCCGCAGCACCTACCTCTGCTCCTGCACCCTCCAGCGGGTCTTCCTCTCAAGTTACATCTAACCGCACAGTAATCATGGCTGCCCCGGAACCTAGGGTTCCTATACCGGAGCGATTTTCTGGCGATTGCAAAAAGTTCCGAGCCTTCAAAAATGCCTGTTCTTTGTATTTGGCTCTACATCCCAGGACTTTCTCCTCTGAGGTGGTAAAGGTGGGCTTTATTATTTCTCTCCTGAGCGATGAACCACAAGCCTGGGCCCACAGTATGATGGAACAGAGGAGCTCAATGTTAAATACAATTGATTCTTTTTTGAAAGTATGGGACAACTCTACGATGACCCCCAACGCATGGCTACAGCCGAAGCTACTTTGCACAACTTATCCCAAGGGCGTAGGCCTGTGGAAGACTATACGGTTGAGTTCCAAAAGTGGTCGGCTGATACCGGCTGGAACGAACCTGCCCTTGAATACCAGTTCCACCAAGGGTTGTCTGAAGCCCTTAAAGATGAGTTGGCTAGGATGGAGACTCCTGCGACTCTGGAGGATTTAATCCAAGCAGCTCTAAACTGGACAGGCGCATGTGCTTCCAGAACGCTTCCAGGTCCCTCGTCCCAGCAGGATGCTTCCTAAACCGACTCCCATCCATCCACCTTTTACGGCTTCTCCAGCCGCCATCATGTCTGAGGTCAAGCCCATGCAGTTGGGATTGGTCCATGCTCCTCTCACCCCAGAAGAAAGACTACGCAGGCGTCAGGCCAACCTGTGCCTTTACTGTGGGGGTACTGGACATTTTCTTCGCACTTGTCCTGTGAGACCTAGTAAGTCCTACTCACCAGTTGTCATGAACTATCAAGCCTCTGGTTTTTCACAGACTTATGTTACCCTCTTTGTCTCCCTACAGCTAACGGAAAAGGAAACCCGCCTGCCAGCCATAGTTGACTCTGGGGCATGCAGCTGTTTCTTGGATGCTTCACTAGCTGCTAGCCTACATATTCCTCTGTTAACTAAGAAACAAAGATTCCAGGTACACCTGACTGATGGGTCTCTTCCCCGCTCCAGACTTATCACCCAAGAAACAAGACCCATTCTTGTCACCACAGACTCCGGTCATTAGGAGTTCCTGCGTTTTGACATCATCCCATCTCCTATGTTTCCTCTCACCTTGGGGCTCCCCTGGCTACAAGCACATGAACCCCAAATCAATTGGAAAAAGAAGGAAGTCTCCTTTTCCTCCAAATACTGCCTCCAGCACTGCTTCCTCTCAGTTCCAGCCTCTTGTTCCACCATTGTGCCAGTACCTGACAGCCTTCGGCATGTACCTCCAGTTTACCTTGAGTTTAAGGATGTCTTCGACAAACAACAGGCTGACCACCTACTACCTCACCAGTCCTACAACTGCCCTATTGATCTTTTACCAGGCTCTGAAGTCCCTTTTGGTCGCATTTTCCCACTATCTGAAACTGAATTAAAGGCTCTCAAATCTTACATTGACGAAAATCTGGAGAAAGGGTTTATTCGTCCTTCCTCATCACCGGCTGGAGCCGGCATCTTCTTTGTAGAAAAAAAAGATGGCTCCCTCAGACCCTGCATTGACTACAGAGAGTTAAATAAAATTACTATTAAAAAACGGTACCCGCTTCCTCTTATCCCGGAGTTATTTCAACTCTTTCGATCTGCCCGAGTTTTCTCTAATCTAGATCTTCACGGGGCCTACAATCTCATTCAGATCCGGGCGGGCGATGAATGGAAAACCGCCTTCAGGTCCAGGTTTGGGCATTACGAGTACCTGGTGATGCCGTTTGGGCTCTGCAACGCCCCGGCTACCTTCCAGCACCTGGTAAACGTCATTTTTCGGGAGTACCTTGATGACTTTTTAGTCGTTTACCTGGATGATATCCTTATTTTTTCTGCCACTATTGAACTTCACCAAGTACATGTTAAAATGGTCCTTGCGATCCTCAGGAAACACAAATTGTATCTCAAAGCATAGAAATTTGAATTTGAAAAGTCAATGGTTCAGTTCCTGGGATTCATCATCTCCACCAACGGGGTCGCAATGGACCCTCAAAAGGTCAAGGCAATCCAGGAGTGGACAGCTCCTGTGGATAAAAAAGGAGTACAGCGATTAATAGGGTTCTCACATTTTTACCGGAGATTTATCGCTGGCTTCTCATCTATTGTAGCACCCATTACCCAGCTAACACGCCAACATAGTCAGTTTCAGTGGTCCTTGGAAGCACAGGAAGCTTTTATCAAATTAAAAACTCTATTTTCTTCCGCACCAATCCTACAGCATCTGGATCCAACTCTGTCGTTTGTGCTAGAAGTTGATGCCTCTGAAACTGCCACTGGAGCCATCCTCTCTCAAAGGCAGGGCCCCAAGGCCCTTCTGCACCCCGTAGCTTTTGCTTCCCGGAAATTAAGTACACCCGAGAAGAATTACGATGTTGGCGATAGGGAGTTGTTGGCCATCAGGTTTGCTCTAGAAGAGTGGAGGTATTTACTAGAGGGGGCATCCCACCCTGTCATGATCTTCACAGACCATTAAAATCTTCAGTATCTCAGGACAGCCAAACGTTTAAAACCCAGACAGGCCCGGTGGGCTCTCTTCTTTTTCCAGATTTAATTTCCACATTTCATACAGACCCGGCTCAAAAATTGGAAAAGCAGTTGCACTATCCCGGATGTTCCACGAAACCTCTCAAACAGTTGAAACCAGCACCATTCTGTCTCCACAAAATGTTTGTTTGATCACACAAACTGACCTGTTGACTGCCATTAAATCTGCATCCAGTCATTTTTCCCAACCTGAAATGACCTCTTTGGAGAAACACGATGACCTTCTCTGGGCCTGTGGAAAATTTTTAGTCCCGCTGGAGGTAAGGCCTCTGATCCTAAAAAATTTTCACGACCACAAACTGGCCACTTTGGAACACTAAAGACTGCCAAATTAGTTTCCCGTTCCTTTTGTCGGCCGGGCTGGAGACAGGACTGTAAAAACTATGTGGCTTCCCGCATTCCATGCCAGCGCAGTAAAGGGTCAAACACAAAGTCTTGGGGTTTACTAAAACTGCTATCCATCCCTGAACAACCATGGGCAGAAATTTCCATGGATTTCATTGTGGACCTACCTCCCTCAGGAGGGTTCACCACCATCCTTGTCATCATTGACTGTCTTTCAAAAATGGCACATTTCCTGCCCGTGGTGGGCACTCCCTCTGCTTCAGCTACAGCTGATATCTTCTTCAAAGAAGTTATTAGACTTCATGGCATCCCTGACAGTATCACCTCAGACAGAGGTGTCCAATTCACATCCAAGTTTTGGAAAGAGCTCTGTAAGTCTCTGGAAGTAAAGATTTGTCTCTCCTCTGCTTACCACCCTCAGAGCAATGGCCAGACAGAGAGAACAAACCAAACCCTGGAGCAATATCTCCGCTGCTTTTGTTCTGATTCCCAAGATGACTGGTCCACTCTCCTGCCATACGCCGAATGCAACAATTGCGTACAACAATTCCATCCATGCTGCCACTAACCAGACACCTTTCTGGTCAAATTTTGGTTTTCATCCTTCATTTCTCCCAAATTCTCTTCCTGAGATATCTGTCCCTGCTGTACAAGACCGGGTAGCCTCCATCCAGCTGAATTTTCGGAGAATTCAGGAAGCTATGCAAAAGGCCCACTACAGCAAGTACTACAACAAGGGAAGGAAGGAGAATCCAGTCTTCAAGGTGGGTGAAGAAGTATGGCTATCAGCAGTTAACCTCAGATTTCCAATTCCATCACAGAAATTAGGGCCAAAATTCATAGGCCCCTTCAAAATCAAAAGGATGATCAATCCTGTAGCTTTTGAACTAGCTTTACCCAACTCGTATAAAATACATCCAGTATTTCACGCATCTCTTCTGAAGCCTGTTGTTTCTAGTCCTTTCCCTGGCAGAGAGGAACCACCTCCTCCACCAGTTCTAGTTAACGAAGAAGATGAATTTGAAGTGGAAAAAATATTGAGTTGCAGGAAGAGGGGAAGACAGCTCCAGTACTTAATTAAGTGGAAGGGGTATCCCCCTGAGGACAACTCCTGGGAACCCTCTAAAAATTTGCATGCCCCACGTTTGGTTCAGGCCTTCCATCAAGAACATCCAGAATTAATGTCCAGTTTGGTGTCCAGAGGCCACCACTTGGGGGGGGCACTATCAGGAGAATAATGCTTCCAGGCGCTTCAGCCTTGTCCCTGCTCGCATGCGTGGCGGAACGGTGCTCAGGTGTATGCGCATTTGTGGCCCAGCAATCCGGCGCACGCACATGCGCACTGGCGCACGCTCCTCGTGACCCATGGGCTGGCCTATTAAAGTGACTCTGGTGCTCAGACAAATTGCTGGTTTGTCTTCAGCTTCCTGTTTGTACCTTGTTCCTGTGTTTATACCTGATTATCTGCTGTGACCCGGATTGACCTTGACTCTTCTGCTCTTCTCCTGGACCTGACCCTCGGCCTGTTAATACAGATTCCGCTTCTCTCCTGTGTTTGACCCTCTGTCTGTGACCCGGATCTGCCTCCTGTCTCCTTGCCCTTGTACCTCTGCTTGTAACCTGGACTTGCCTTGTGTCTACCTGACACCTTACCTCGGCCTGTGTTGGAATATACAGATCCTTGTGTTTGACCCTCAGCCTGGTTCTGGACTTACTGTTTACCTCTCTGCAGCAAGTCTTCCCATCTGCCAGTCTCTGCACAGCTGCTCATCCCTGCAAGGACTTCTACTCAAGTCACCTCCTGTCTACTGGGTAGCCTGTGCCTCTTTGTGCCATCCACTCCCTGTACCACTTCCAGGGGGCGGACTGCGCTTAGTCGCAAGGGTGAACTGCTCTCGGCATCTGGGCCTCGGTAAGTACTTCTCTGATACAAATCATTGATGAAATGGTAGTACCAGTCTATTTGCATTCTGAAAGTATTATTGTGGGTAAAGAGAAAAACTTCCTCCTACCAATCCATATATAAGTTGGCCAACAAGGGAAAAAATGTAGCTCCCATTGAAGCCCCTTGGCACTGTATGTAATATTTTCAATCAAACATAAAATGGTTGTGTTTTAATAAAAATTTGATGGCCAAATGTAAAAACTCACATAATTCTTTAAAATAAGAGCTGTAACAAGTGAGATGATGTCTGACAGCTTGAAGGGCTAGAGCATATGGTATGCAAGAATATAGCACTTTAACATCCACAGTCATCTAGGTATTGGCCAATGACCACCTAATCTCATATGTGTGAGCTAAGAGATGTCCAGTGTCTCTAAGATATCCTGGTAGACGAACAATGAATGGGTGGACATGCTCATCCATCCACTCGCTGAGCCTCTCCAGTAAAGACCCAATGTCTGCCACAGTGGAGCACCCCTGAATGGGAGTGTTTCTTATGGACTTTTGGGAGCTGGTGGAATATAGGAGTGATGGGCTTATCGACCAAAAAAAAAAATCCACAGTTTTTTTAATCCATCACTTCCAAATCTCTGGGAAAAGATGGGATGGTTTCTGCTTTATGGCCATAGTGGCGTCAGCATTAATTGCATGATAGGTGTTTGCATCTGTCAGTTGCCTGAGTGCTTCTGCTTTATAGCTGTCAGCATCTAAAACAACAACTAGACTGCCCTTGTTGGCTTGGCAGATAGTGATGTCCTTCCTATCCTTCATGCCCTGAAGAGCCAAATATTCTGCTTTAGTTAAGTTGTATTTGGCTGAAAATATATGTGACCTAGACGACTCCTTTAACTTATTCAATTCAATCTCAATAATTGTTGGGAAGGCATTAACAATTTCACTCCGAGCCTGTATGGGGTAAAAATATTTATCACTCATGGAAAATTGCCTTATTTCAATTTCATGTAATCCCCTATCAGACTTTGATTGATGTTTTTCAAGGGCGGACATCATAGTTAAATGATCGAACAAAAAAGATGAGTGATTTTCCAATTGTGCTGTGTGTGGTGTATTATCATTTTTCTGACAACCCTTGTGTAAAGTGTTTTCTTAACATTAGATTCCTAATAAAACGTTTATTGTCCAAAATAGCAGAAAACATATCAAATTGATGGGTAGGGTAGGGTACCAATTCCTTGGGTTTCCTGGTTCGTTTCGGATATTTCCTGTATCCTTTCTTGTCTTTTTTTCTTCCTTCCACATCTCCTTTTGTTTTTCCTTTTTAGTGTAGTGTTGCTGAACAAAACAATAACTCTGATTAGCGGCTAACAAGCCGATGATCAGAGTTATTCAGCTAAAATGACACCCCCCCTCCGCCGTCACCGCCTCTCTACCTGTCACCCACTGCTTCCTCCCCTCCTGCACTGCCTCAAATGATTGTTTTGTCCCCCCCACACTGTCCTCTGCCTATTACATCTATCCCCCAACTCTGATTTTTACCCCCCAGCAACAGCGCCCCCCCCCACAAGCACAGATCACCGTGGATCCGTTACAATTGCCTGCTCCCTCCACTGCCACTCCCTCCAATTGCACTGTTAAACTTATTTTTTCCCTAAATGATGTCTCTCCCACCTGCTGGCACCCCGTTCAGTGCCCCCTCACTCACCAATCCCCGGCGGCCCCTCCATGCAGCTCTGCAAGTGGCATTCCCCGCAGCTGCTGCCCGGGAGATCGGCGGGTGCAGTGTCAGGATGGAGAGCGGGGGGGGGGCTCGTAAACAAATGTTTCCTAGCCCCCCTTCCTTACCTTGGTGAACATAGTGAGCATTCGGTACCAATCGCTCATATGTTCAGCTGTCATGGTCGGTGGCATAGTAAACAGTGTTTACTATGCCACCATTTATGAATGAATGAGAGCCGCTATTCAGAGGCTTCCATCCATTCATAAGTATTGCAGCTGAGCCTGCAGAGAAAGGGACTGAACTCTTCTTCCTTTTCTCTGTCTATAAAAAGAGACATTAGAGGGTTGTCTGCTAATCCCCCAGAACAGAGTTCGCCAAGACGAGAGATGGTTGCGGTTGTTCCTAACAACGCTGGTGCAAAGAGACCAGCTATCAATGTGCAGAGTCCTAAGCCTGTAAGAGGATGCAGTGTGAGAAGACCTGGAACAGATTATTGACACTGAGCCTGAGAGTTTTGTGTTGAATCCCACACCTGGCTGCGCTCTGGGAAAGCACCAGATTATTGTATTGGATACCTCCAGCAGGAAAGAAGCCCCTTTAAGAAGCGCCACCTCTAAGGCATCAGTAAATGAGTCTCTCCACATCCCCAGGAACATGAAGGACCCCAGGAAAGTCTCATGTGTAGAATCACAGTACCTTTTTATGACAGACATGCTGAGAGAAATATTAGAATTCTGGAAGGTACAGCCAGCATATACCTTGCTGTTTTTTCCACGTTTGTGAGAGCTGGTACTGCGGAGTACCACTAATTGGAGCTGGGTATTACAGTCTGTAGTGGAATGTTGAAAATGGTCTCACAGTGCATTGCCAGGTGGCCTCCTATCATTGTTCTGTATGAGAGTCACTCTGGAGTAGGGATGAACTTCATGTTCGAGTCGAACCCATGTTCGACTCGAACATCGTTTGTTCGACCGTTCGCCGAATTGCGAACAATATGGGCCGTTCGCGCCAAATTCAAGTGGCGCGTCACGGCCCATAATTCACTGCGGCATCGCAGTGCATTGCTGGCTGATGATTGGCCAAGCATGCACTATGACCCGCATGCTTGGCCAATCACAGCGCCGTCTGTACAGAGAGCTGTAATTGGCCAAAGCTAGGGTGGCTTTGGCCAATTATGGCTCAGGGGGTTTAGTACATGCCCCACACTATATAAGGCCGCCTGCACGTCGGCCCTGTGTAGTGTGTTCCGGCGTTGAGAGACAGAGACAGAGAGACAGTGTCATTTGATTTAAGTTAGATAGATTTGGCAGGACAGTCAGTCAGTTAGCTGCACTTACAGTGTATTGTGTATATATATATGCATCCCAGGTGTTATATATATATATATATATATATATATATATATACACTGTATTCAGTTTAGCTATATCCGTTCCTGTTATTATCTTCCTACTGACAGGCAGGCACGTGTTGTTACAGTATTTGAAGAAAATTGCTGGTGTTCTTCTGATCCTATTAGTCCTATTAGCTACAGTATTTACAGTTAGTGTAGTGCGACCTCTGCCCAGTGTTCAGCCAAAGCTACCTGTAGAAGATTGGTGGTGTTTTTCTGATCCTATCACTACCGCAGGCAGCTACATTATTTTTTAGTGTAGTGCGACCTCTGCACAGTGTTCAGCTAAAGCTACAAGTTAGTGTAGTGAGACCTCTGCACAATGTTCAGCTAAAGCTACAAGTTAGTGTAGTTCGACCTTTGATTAGCGGCTAACAAGCCGATGATCAGAGTTATTCAGAGTTATTCAGCTAAAATGACCCCCCCCCTCCGCCGTCACCGCCTCTCTACCTGTCACCCACTGCTTCCTCCCCTCCTGCACTGCCTCAAATGATTGTTTTGTCCCCCCCACACTGTCCTCTGCCTGTTACATCTATCCCCCAACTCTGATTTTTACCCCCCAGCAACAGCGCCCCCCCCCCACAAGCACAGATCACCGTGGATCCGTTACAATTGCCTGCTCCCTCCACTGCCACTCCCTCTAATTGCACTGTTAAACTTTTTTTTTCCCTAAATGATGTCTCTCCCACCTGCTGGCACCCCCTTCAGTGCCCCCTCACTCACCAATCCCCGGCGGCCCCTCCATGCAGCTCTGCAAGTGGCATTCCCCGCAGCTGCTGCCCGGGAGATCGGCGAGTGCAGTGTCAGGATGGAGAGCGGGGGGGGGGGGCTCGTAAACAAATGTTTCCTAGCCCCCTTCCTTACCTTGGTGAACATAGTGAGCATTCGGTACCAATCGCTCATATGTTCAGCTGTCATGGTCGGTGGCATAGTAAACAGTGTTTACTATGCCACCATTTATGAATGAATGAAAGCCGCTATTCAGAGGCTTCCATCCATTCATAAGTATTGCAGCTGAGCCTGCAGAGAAAGGGACTGAACTCTTCTTCCTTTTCTCTGTCTATAAAAAGAGACATTAGAGGGTTGTCTGCTAATCCCCCAGAACAGAGTTCGCCAAGACGAGAGATGGTTGCGGTTGTTCCTAACAACGCTGGTGCAAAGAGACCAGCTATCAATGTGCAGAGTCCTAAGTCTGTAAGAGGATGCAGTGTGAGAAGACCTGGAACAGATTATTGACACTGAACCTGAGAGTTTTGTGTTGAATCCCACACCTGGCTGCGCTCTGGGAAAGCACCAGATTATTGTATTGGATACCTCCAGCAGGAAAGAAGCCCCTTTAAGAAGCGCCACCTTTAAGGCATCAGTAAATGAGTCTCTCCACGTCCCCAGGAACATGAAGGACCCCAGGAAAGTCTCATGTGTAGAATCACAGTACCTTATTATGACAGACATGCTGAGAGAAATATTAGAATTCTGGAACCCATGTTCGACTCGAACATCGTTTGTTCGACAGTTCGCCGAATTGCGAACAATATGGGCCGTTCGCGCCAAACTCAAGTGGCGCGTCATGGCCCATAATTAACTGTGGCATCGCAGTGCATTGCTGGCTGATGATTGGCCAAGCATGCACTATGACCCGCATGCTTGGCCAATCACAGCGCCGTCTGTACAGAGAGCTGTAATTGGCCAAAGCTAGGGTGGCTTTGGCCAATTATGGCTCAGGGGGTTTAGTACACGCCCCACACTATATAAGGCCGCCTGCACGTCAGCCCTGTGTAGTGTGTTCCGGCGTTGAGAGACAGAGACAGAGAGACAGTGTCATTTGATTTAAGTTAGATAGATTTGGCAGGACAGTCAGTCAGTTAGCTGCACTTACAGTGTATTGTGTATATATATATGCATCCCAGGTGTTATATATATATATATATATATATATATATATATATATATATATATATATATACACTGTATTCAGTTTAGCTATATCCGTTCCTGTTATTATCTGCCTACTGACAGGCAGGCACGTGTTTTTACAGTATTTGAAGAAAATTGCTGGTGTTCTTCTGATCCTATTAGTCCTATTAGCTACAGTATTTACAGTTAGTGTAGTGCGACCTCTGCCCAGTGTTCAGCCAAAGCTACCTGTAGAAGATTGGTGGTGTTTTTCTGATCCTATCACTACCGCAGGCAGCTACATTATTTTTTAGTGTAGTGCGACCTCTGCACAGTGTTCAGCTAAAGCTACAAGTTAGTGTAGTGAGACCTCTGCACAATGTTCAGCTAAAGCTACAAGTTAGTGTAGTTCGACCTCTGCACAGTGTTCAGCTAAAGCTACAAGTTAGTGTAGTGCGACCTCTGCACAGTGTTCAGCTAAAGCTTCAAGTTAGTGTAGTGCGACCTCTGCACAGTGTTCACCTAAAGCTACAAGTTAGTGTAGTGCGAC
Source organism: Aquarana catesbeiana (assembly GCF_042186555.1). Taxonomy (NCBI): domain Eukaryota; kingdom Metazoa; phylum Chordata; class Amphibia; order Anura; family Ranidae; genus Aquarana; species Aquarana catesbeiana. The sequence goes on along the minus strand of NC_133329.1, from coordinate 232,336,635 downwards.
CTCTGCACAGTGTTCAGCTAAAGCTACAAGTTAGTGTAGTGCGACTTCTGCACAGTGTTCAGCTAAAGCTACAAGTTAGTGTAGTGCGACCTCTGCACAGTGTTCAGCTAAAGCTACAAGTTAGGGTAGTGCAACCTCTGCACAGTGTTCAGCTAAAGCTACAAGTTAGTGCAGTGTGACCTCTGCACAGTGTTCAGCTAAAGCTACAAGTTAGTGTAGTGCGATCTCTGCACAGTGTTCAGCTAAATCTACAAGTTAGTGTAGTGCGACCTCTGCACAGTGTTCAGCTAAAGCTACCTGTAGAAGGTTGGTGTTGTTTTCCTGATCCTATCACTACCGCAGGCAGCTACATTATTTACACGTTAGTGTAGTGTGACCTCTGCACAGTGTTCAGCTAAAGCTACCTGTAGAAGGTTGGTGTTGTTTTCCTGATCTTATCACTACCGCAGGCAACTACATTATTTACACGTTAGTGTAGTGCGACCTCTGCACAGTGTTCAGCTAAAGCTACAAGTTAGTGTATTGCGACCTCTGCACTGCCAATAAAAGAGGGCAAACAGGCTCTGTGTCTAGAGGCAACAGTGCTGGTCATGGACACAGTGCATCCTCATTAGCACGTGGCCGTAGGACACGCTTGGCCTTTTTTTCGGCAGCTGGCCATGTTGAGCCGCAACATGCGGAAGACTTGCTCGAGTGGATGACCAAGCCGTCCTCATCCTCCTCATCCTCTCTCACCCATGCTCAGGGTACTTAGTCTGGCAAAGCAGCAGCCAACGCGGCCTCTTCCCTCGGCTCAATGGCATCAGTGACTCCTTCCCTAGCCCCACCATGTCCTCCTGAGGAGTCCCTCGAACTGTTTGACCACAGTGTTGGGTACATGCTCCAGGAGGATGCCCAGCGTTTAGTAGGCTCTGATGATGATACTGAGCTAGATGAAGGCAGTAACGTGAGCACGGACAGAAGGGGAGCCCAAGAAGGACAGCAATCTGGCAGTCATGTTCCCCCGCTGCAGCATACTGCCAGGTTTGCTCCAGTGATGAGGAGGGAGGGGATGATGAGGTCACTGACTCAACGTGGGTGCCTGATAGGAGAGAGGAGATGGAGGCACATCACCAACGAGGCAGAATGCCCTCCAGGGGCCAGCCTAAGGGCAGCACACTGACTGCATCACACCTCCGCATGTGCAGGGCGCTGCTGTCTCTGCACGTTATTCCAAAAGTTCTTTGGTGTGGGCCTTTTTTGACACGAGTGCATCAGATGGCACCACTGCTATTTGCAACATCTGTCTCAAGCGTATCTCTCGTGGCCAAAACATCTCCTGCTTGGGCACCACATGCTTGACCAGACTTATGTTGACCTGCCATGCAGTTCGTTGGCAAGCGTACCTAAAAGATCCACACAAAAAAACAAAGAGGACCTCTCCTTACTCCTCATCAGCTGCGATTTCCAACTCCACTATACCTTCAGTCCTCTCTGAGACCTGCACTGAGAGGAATGAAGGTGTAGAATTAGGTGTGTCACAGCCAAGTACTTGCGGGCAATCTGCTATCTGTACACCGATGTCAGATTGTACCAGGCAAATTTCCCTGCCCCAGCTGCTGCACCGCAAAAAGAAGTTTGCTCCCAGCCATCCACATGCCCAGCGGTTGAATGCTAGCTTGGCAAAATTGCTAGCACTTCAACTGCTACCTTTTCAGTTGGTAGACTCTGCCCCCTTCCGTGAGTTTGTGGAATGTGCGGTTCCTCAGTGGCAGGTTCCCAAACGCCACTTTTTCTCACGGAAGGCAATTCCAGCTCTCTACCGGCATGTGGAAGGCAATGTCTTGGCCTCGCCGGACAGGGCGGTTAGTGTTAAGGTGCATATTACCACTGACTCATGGTCCAGCAGGCATGGACAGGGACGTTACCTAAGTTTCACAGCGCATTGGGTGACTCTTCTGGCAGCTGGGAAGGATGCAGGACAAGGTGCAGTAGTGTTGGAGGTTGTTCCGCCACCACGCCTCCAAAATACCACTACTAGTGATCCTGACACACCTCTCTCCTCCACCCCCTCCTCTTCTTCTTTCTCCATGGCCTCTTCCTGTGCTTTGTCCCCGGAACCAGCGGTGCTCCGTAGGCGTTCAAGGGGCTGCGCAAGTACGCAGGCCAAAAGATGCCATGCGGTGCTTGAGCTGGTGTGCTTGGGGGACAGGAGCCACACTGGGGCAGAGGTTCTGTCAGCTCTGCAGGGGCAGGTTCAGAGGTGGTTGACGCCACACCAACTTAAGGCAGGAATGGTGGTTTGCGACAATGGCACCAACCTCCTCTCCGCCCTCCGACAGGAACAAATGACTCATGTGCCCTGTTTGGCTCACGTCCTTAACTTGGTGGTGCAGCGGTTCTTGGGCAGGTACCCGGGCTTACAGGATGTCCTGAGGCAGGCCAGGAAAGTCTGTGTGCATTTCCGCTGGTCATATATGCCAGTGCTCGGCTGGCAGACCTCCAAAAGGAATTTAACCTGCCCAAGAACCGCCTAATCTGTGACATGCCCACCAGGTGGAACTCAACGTTGGCCATGCTGCAGCGGCTGCACACGCAGCAGAGGGCCATCAATGAGTACTTGTGCGACTATGGCACTAGGACAGGGTCAGGGGAGCTTGTTTTTTTTCCCCATGCCAGTGGGCCATGATCAGGGATGCATGCACTGTCCTGTCACCATTTGAGGAGGCCACGAGGATGGTGAGCAGTGACAGTGCATGCATCAGTGACACTGTCCCCCTTGTCCACCTGTTGGAGCACACGCTGTGTGGAATAATGGACAGGGCACTTGAGGCAGAACAGAGGCAGGAAGGACTTCCTTAGCTCTCAAGGCCCCCTTTATCCAGACAGTGTTCCTACGTGCCCTCCGATCACACAGGAAGAGGAGGAGGAGGAGGAGGAGAAGAAGGATTGTGTCAGTATGGAGGTGAAATAATGGAAAATTACAAGCGCGCCACCAATGAATATATATCGTGATACAATGTATACAACAGCTTTATCCATGTGATTTACCACTATTTTTGTGAAACGATAAATGAAAAAATAAAAAAAAAATTGTGATACATTGTTGTACCTAGTGTTTATATATCACAAATAAAGAGCAACTAAGTTACTCTATATACTAGTAACCTAATACCAACATATTTAAATGAAATCCTTTTCAGAATTGTGAAATAATTATGTGCCTTTTAGAACTAGTGTTATTGTGAAAAAAGAAATTATGTTGATCTATGTGCTCAGCAATCTAATTGCTCCCACTTCACACACCAATTAAATTAATAATTGTTCCTCTGCAAAAAAATGTTTTTTCTTATAAATATACACCCTCGTGATATATCATAAAAAATAAAGTCCATGTGAGGATATCTTGTATTGTGGATCAACCATGAATCTTCTGCTTTGACACACACAGATGATCTTCCCACTTTAGGTAAAGTAAAAATGCTCGCTTACCGAATCTGTTGGATCTCAGATTATAGAGATCTAAAAGGCTTGTTGCATTTGCCTGCCGGCTTCTGTGATCTCCACCTGAGTAACACTCCAGAAAGCTGTCCTCTCTTCCTTCAGTGGAACAGCAAACAATTGTTTAAGGTTCAGGTGTTGATTTCCACAACTGCGGGAGGGGAGATCAATTATCTTCCCTGGATCCTCCACATATCCAGACCCCTTAATGAAGACAAAACGGGGGAGACTCCATAGTGTAGATGTATAAAATTTATTATAAAAAGTCACTTATCACTCCACAGCAATTGCGCACAGCATTAAAAACACAGCATTCCAAGAACTGCAACCCCAAGACTTGCAGTTCTTGGAATGCTGTGTTTTTAATGCTTTTAATGCTTTAACCAGCGTCTGTTTTACATGGTGCAGGAATACCTAGGGGCAAGATCTGACTTGGGCACCTTTCCCACCGAAAATCCTCTGGGTTACTCAGTCTTGAGGATGGAACACTGGCCAGAGCTTGCACAGTATGCAATTGAGCTACTGGCCTGTCCTAGATCCAGCGTTCTTTCGGTGCTGCTGGAGGCTTTGTAACCGATCACAGGGTGTGTCTGTCCACCGACTTGGTCAATCGACTGACCTTCATAAAAATGAATCAGTCTTGGATCACCACCAGTTACCAAGCACCTGATGCTGATGTAACCGAATATTTTTTTTTGAAATGTCAGATCCCTTCAAAGACTGCCTATGCTGATGCTGAGTGACTATTCTGTTATGCTGAGTAATTATCCTCTTCCTCCTCAATGATCATGCTGATAGCTTGTAAGAACATTTTTGGTTCTGGGCACCTCCACCAGCCAGTGCCTAAGGCCCAATTTTTCAGCCTCTGTTTAACAGGGGCATGTAATTACAATTTTTGATGCAAATCTTTACAGCAGGGCTAGTTCCTGTGCTCCAACTTGAGTATCTGTGAGGGATTGCAGTGTTGTGGCACCAGCACCAGTGTCTAAGGCCCAATTTCTCAGCCCCTGTTTAATGGGGCGTGTAATTACAATTTTTGATGCCATTCTTTGCAGTTGGGCTAGTTCCTGCGCTCCAACTAGAGTATCTGTGAGGGGTTGCAGTGTTGTGGCACCAGCACCAGTGCCTAAGGCCCAATTTTTCAGCCCCTGTTCAACAGGGACATGTAATTAGAATTCTAGATCTAATATTTCACAGCAGGGCCCATTTCTGCGCCCACCAAGAGTAACTGTGAGGACTTACAGTGTTGTGGCACCAGCACCACCACCAAAGGCCCAATTTTGCTGCCCCTGTTCAACAGGGGCATGTAATTACAATTCTTGATCTAATATTTCACAGCAGGGCCCTGTGAGGGCTTACAGTGTTGTGGCCACAACAACACCTAAGGCCCAAATTTCTGCTGAGTATATAAGGCAGGTCCCTACTTTTAAAAAACTTCCAACTTACCAATGACTCCTACTTGCAAACGGAAGGAGACAACAGGAAGTGAGATGAAATCTACCCCTAGGAAGGGAAATTCTCTCCTGTGAGAGTTAATATGGGAAAAACTTTTCTCCTTTACACTGATGCTTTATCACCAATCTGTCATGGCTATGCAATAAAGTTTCTCTGTCAGCTTACCTGTCTCCATGTGTTCATCTCTAAAGACCAGCTGCCTCTCACCTGACTGGTTTTATAACCTCTCCTCTAAGCATGGCCCCACCCCAGGCCCTATCAGGGAACCCTATATTAACCTGTGCACTGCAAGCCAGCAGTGCTGATCAACTTTGGCCTGTTCTTAACTATTCCTGTCTGCTCGTGACCCTGGCCTTTGGCGTGTCCCCGACCATCCCTGTTTGCCTGTGACCCTGAACCCTGGTGTGAACTCTGTTGTCCTTGTAAGCTTGTGGCCCCGACCTTGGCTTGTCCCTTACTTTCCTTGTTGTTCCAGCCTGCTGCCTCCTTCCTCTTCTCCTGTAGTCTACCATGAGCGTGAGCTGTGAGACCCTGGGGGCCGCGACCTGGAGCCAGACTGCAGCGCAATCCATCCTTACCACTAAAGGCTCTGGTGAACACCTGCTGGCTCTTAGACTCCGCGCCCTGGGGAATCTATGCTCTAGCTCCCAGTGGGATCTGTGTCAGTGATCCAGTAGACCTGCTTCCTGAACCTCCCAGGGTTCAATCCGCAGCTGTCAGTCCTAGGGTCCACTACCTAGCGGTGCACTTCTGACTCCTACAGAGTGCATCTGTCACCTAGCCTCAAGGTGACCTGACAGTTTGTTCAGCCATGGACCCGGCTGATGTGCCGCTACCCGCAGATGATCCATTGCAGGGCTTAGTTCGCAGACTTGAGACCCAAGTCTTGGGTTTGATGCGATTCCTTCAGGATTTGGCATCCCGTTTTGAACAGGTTCAGGCCTCATTAGGACCCCTGGTTCAACAACCTCAACCGCTATCTGCTGCTGCACCTATCGCACCAGTCGCAGCCACACATTCATTACAACTGCTAGCTCCGGCCCGTTTCTCTGGGGACTCAAAGGCTTGCAGGGGGTTCCTTAGCCAGTGCACGATTCATTTTGAACTTCAGCCCCAAAACTTCCTGTCCGATCGGGCGAAAGTAGCCTATATTATATCCCTTCTGTCCGACGAGGCGCTAGCTTGGGCTGCCCCTCTGTGGGAACTGAATGATCCAGTGGTTTCTCGCCTGCCTGATTTCTTGAAACTTTTTTGGAATATCTTCGAGGTACCGGGTCGTGTCTCCTCAGCGGCTAGCGCTCTTTTACGTCTCCGTCAAGAGTCCGCTTCTGTGGGACAGCATGCTCTTCACTTCCATATCCTCACAGCTGAATTGAGCTGGAATAATGAGGCCCTAGTTGCAACCTTTTTACATGGCCTCTCTGATAGAGTGAAGGATGAATTAGCAGGAAGATCCCTTCCTGCTGATCTGGACGGTGTCATCACCTTGTGTAACCAGATCGATATTCCCTTTCAGGAGAGGGCCCTGGAAAAAAGACGCCAGCACTCCCCGTTCCGTAGGCAGCTTGAGCTCCCAGTCCCTTCTCTTCGATCCGAGGAGCACCCCCTGCCCGCTGAGGAACCTATGCAGCTGGGCTGGACCAAGTTGTCTCCTGAAGAACGCGCTAGGCGCAGAACTCTGGGCCTGTGCCTCTATTGTGGGGCCAAAGGTCATACTTGTTCTCTTCGTCCGGAAAAACTATCGGGGCTAATACGTCTGGAAGGTGGAGTATTAGACCCTGAAGTATCACCTTCACCTTCTCGTCTTCTTCTTTCTGTGTTCCTTCATGTCGGCGCTTCCTCTCGTTCAGTCTTGGCACATCTGGATTCCGGAGCCGCTGGCAATTTCATGGATTGGGAAACTGCATCTTCCATGAGACTTACCCTTTTGCCCCTTTCATCGCCATGGGTGGTCTTGGCGATTGATGGCACTGTTCTCCCAGGGGGTCCTATCTGCTTCCAGACCCTTCCTGTTAAGATGTCGGTAGGGATACTCCACCAGGAGTGGATATCCTTCCTTGTTTTGCCTAAAGCTTCATCTCCTATCATATTAGGTCTTCCTTGGTTACGGTTCCATTCTCCACATATTGACGGGACTGCTGGACGGATCCTGGCTTGGGGTTCCTCCTGTTCCTCTTCCTGCCTACTCAACGTTACCCCAAAAGAGAAACTTCCTGTTGCCACCATCCCAGTATCTTCTGCTCTTCCCGCTGCATATAGCGATTTCTGGAATGTCTCCTGCAATAGTTGGGCTGAGGCACTCTCCGGGTCATGTGGCAGTCTGGATGAGGAGCCCACCTGTAAACTTGAGCCGATCATTCACTCCAGTTTGCATGGTCATTTACCTTTGCCTGTTCCTGGACCCCCTTGGACGCACACCCAGGCTGACTCGTCTACCAGTCCACAGTCGCTACACCCTGTGATGCGATTCTGGTGGTCGCTGCACCTGGCAATGCTGTTCAGTCGGCCTCTGCACCAGTTCAGCCTAGGCCCAGTGAAGCTATCCAGCTTGACTTCTGTGACACATCACTTTCTAACCAACCTGGCCTCAGGGATCCACTGACTTCTGCCCAGTCTGATGATCCTGTGTTGGATGTCCAGCTCATCTTTAAGGGTCTGGGGGACCCTGCTCAGACTCCTGATGGTCTTCTTATGCCTTTACCCATTCCTAAGAAGCCTTTAGCCCTCAATAAGACTTCTCGTCCTCTCCCTAACTCGGTTTCGGTCTCTGAGGATAATCTTAAAGTTCGAGGTTAGTCAAGTTCTCGATTCCTGGCGCCGTAGAGGCATTCTTCAGTACCTCGTACATTGGGAAGGGTTTGGTCCTGAGGAGATCACTGCATCTGAGATCTTTGCGCCTCGTCTGTTGAGGAGGTTTTATCTGGAGTTTCCCTTTAAGCCAGGGCCCAGGCGGGGGAGGGGGAGGCCTCATAAGAGGGGGGGTACTGTCATGGTTATGCAATAGAGTTTCTCTGTCAGCTTACCTGTCTCCATGTGTTCATCTCTTAAGACCAGCTGCCTCTCACCTGACTGGTTTTATAACCTCTCCTCTAAGCATGGCCCCACCCCAGGCCCATATTAACCTGTGCACTGCAAGCCAGCAGTGCTGATCAACCATTGTGTGTTAGCTTTCGTGTGTACTTGCTGTGTTTCCTACGTCTGATTCCAGTTACCGACTTTGGCCTGTTCTTAACTATTCCTGTCTGCTCGTGACCCTGACCTTTGGCGTGTCCCCGACCATCCCTGTTTGCCTGTGACCCTGAACCTTGGCGTGAACTCTGTTGTCCTTGTCTGCTTGTGGCCCCGACCTTGGCTTGTCCCTTACTTTCCTTGTTGTTCCAGCCTGCTGCCTCCTTTCTCTTCTCCTGTAGTCTACCTTGAGCGTGAGCTGTGAGACCCTGGGGGCCGCGACCTGGAGCCAGACTGCAGCGCAGTCCATCCTTACCACTAAAGGCTCTGGTGAACACCTGCTGGCTCTTCGACTCCGCGCCCTGGGGAATCTATGCTCTAGCTCCCAGTGGGATCTGTGTCAGTGATCCAGTAGACCTGCTTCCTGAACCTCCCAGGGTTCAATCCGCAGCAGTCAGTCCTAGGGTCCACTACCTAGCGGTGCACTTCTGACTCCTACAAAGTGCATCTGTCACCTAGCCTCAAGGTGACCTGACACAATCCTTGTTTCACTAAAAACCCCAAATTTTCAAAAAACATTTGTCATTGGGACAAAAAGTGAGGTGAAATCTTCTGAAAAGGTGCACAGACGGCAAAACAAATGTCACAGGGGTGATAACCCTTCCCTATGTTTTCCAAAAAGCTTAAAATAGATTTTTTGGCTGGAGCTAAACACGTTAAAAATGTACCAGTTCAAAATTACAAACAGATTCTACTTAACAACAAACCTACAGTCCCTGTCTTGTTTGCACCCCCTGTATACTGCTGTTCAGAGTATATAGGGCCTGGGGGCCCCCCACACCTTTTCTTTTTTAATTTGGGTGCGAGGTTCCCCTTAATATCCATACAAGACCCAAAGGGCCTGGTAATGGACTGGGGGGTACCCATGCCGTTTCTCTCACTAATTTTCATCCACATTGCCAGGACCTGACAATACATTAAAGCCACAAGCAGTTTTAAATGACTTTTATTCCTTTAAAAACGTCATTTTGTGCAGGGACTGTTCTAAGCACAGGAAATATGCGCCACTTTACAGGCATACTATAGACACCCCCCAGGTACGATATTTAAAGGAATATTTCACTTTTTTTTTTTTTTTTTACGTTAAGCATCATTAAAATCACTGCCCCGAAAAAACGGCCATTTTTAAAACTTTTTTTTGCATTGATACATGTCCCATGGGGCAGGACACGGGTCCCCAAACCCTTTTTAGGACAATACTATGCAAATTAGCCTATAAAATGAGCACTTTTGATTTCGAATGTTCAAGTCCCATAGATGTCAATGGGGTTCTAACGTTTGTGCGAATTTTCGGTCCGTTCGCAGGTTCTGGTGCGAACCAAACTGGGAGGTGTTCGGCTGGAAGTGCCAGTGGGCACAAGTATACGTGATGTGGTTGGGGTCATTAACCTAAATAAGTAATTATGTAATGATGGGACAGTTGCTGGAAGAGGATCATATGCCAGTGGAGTTGGTGGATAGTGATGTTTCCGTGAAAGACAACCTCTCTGCTTTGTGTGATTTCTCTCCAGACACTGCCTTGCAGAACACTGCTGAAATGAGTTCTGAAATATGTGTTGACATTTCTAACAATGAGGAAAAGTGCAAGGCACTGGCAAATGTTGAATTTGTTACCTTGGGTGACAACAAAAATAATGGTAGACCAGATGGTCCAGTTGAAATGGTTGCTGCCGAAAAATGAAAAATGGGGTGAGATGTGTAATGGTATGACAGACACAACCAAGGTAAATAGTGCAGTAGACAAAGACGCCCTACAGGTTCAGGAGGGTAATTCTGGGAAAGGTTTCCAAAGGTCCATGAAAACTCCCAAGTTGTAAGAATGAATAATCAGAGACAAATGGCCTAAAACTTAACAAGGTAGCATTAAAAGAGTTTGATTCCCAAATAAAAGAGCCTACGCCTATTACTAAAGTGTTTTAAAGTGTAACCCCTTCAAAATTAAAAAAAGGGAAAGGGTTGGTTCAGAGGAAATCAAGGGAGAGCTTTGTAACTTTAAAGGTACCCGACACCTACAGGTGATACTCGAAAATTTAGAATATCGTGCAAAAGTTCATTTATTTCACAAATGCAACTTAAAAGGTGAAACTAATATATGAGATAGACTCATTACATGCAAAGCAAGATAGTTCAAGCCGTGATTTGTCATAATTGTGATGATTATGGCTTACAGCTCATGAAAACCCCAAATTCACAATCTCAGAAAATTAGAATATTGTGAAAAGGTGCAATATTCTAGGGTCAAAGTCTCCCACTCTAATAAGCTAATTAAGCCATAACACCTGCAAAGGGTTCCTGAGCCTTTAAATGGTCTCTCGGTCTGGTTCAGTAGGAATCACAATCATGGGAAAGACTGCTGACTTGACAGTTGTGCAGAAAACCATAATTGACACCCTCCATAAGGAGGGAAAGCCTCAAAAGGTAATCGCAAAAGAAGTTGGATGTTCCCAAAGTGCTGTATCAAAAAGTTATGTGGAAGGGAAACCTGTAAATCACCTGTAAAGCCTCAGATTAAAAAAGGTACCAAGATTTGTAAACTCCCTGATGGTAAAAGGACTAGTGTGGCCCCAAAGAAAATAGGAAGATGGTGCTTTTGGAAGTGCACCTGTAAAAAGACAAGGGGGTATCTTTTTAGAACCCAAGTCCGTATAGCAGGGAACACAGGGAAAGTCACCTGATAAGACAGGGAGCAGAGTTTCTCTTTAAAAGTGATGTCAGTCAGGAATGGGTCCATGTGGGTGATGGTTGGAAAAGGGATGCAAAGTTGAATTTAGGCTTGTGTGTTCCGACCCCTCCTGGGTCAAAACAAATGGGGGGGGAATATGTGGCAGAGTGTTGCCCTGCCAGGGTCTAGAAAGAGATTTTGATCCAGAATTCTCAACCAGGCGGGTTGAGGAGCTCCAAGGGGTTTGCTTAATGCAGAGGAAACTGTCTTTTTAGTTTCCTAAAAGCTCTACATTTGATGCTAGTTCCCACACTAGGGAAAAAAGCACTTTTACTTACTCTATACCTTACCCCTGTAGGCTCCTCTTTCCATGCAACCGGTCCATTGAAGCCTCTTCTTTTCGGCGCTCCTGCCAGTGGTCACAGCTCTGAGGTCATCAGGTACAATGCAGGACCTGTAATCCTGCATTGTAAGTGAGAACACCGTTGGAGGAAGGAGATGAACTGCCAGGGAGGTGAAGGATGAGATAGGTAATAGCGCTTTTACAGTTACTCAAGGAAAAATCAAGCATTTAATCCCACTGGGAGGGTAGGTTTTTAATCTCCCTAGGGCTTACCGGTAACCAGGTATCATGTGATTGGTGATGATATGATTGGTCACAGTGATCACATTGTAGCAATGTAAACAAAATGTCATGAATGGATTTCCATTCATGAACAGCTAGCTTACAGTTGTGATCTGTGATTGACCCAAAGCAATCACATGGTACCTGTCTACCTGTACCATGTGATTAGCTGTAGCCAATCACAGATCTCAACCATAAGCAAGCTTTTCATGAATGTTAACCCATTCATGACAGCGAAAACTATTGCTTATACAGTGATCATAATAAAAAAAAAAAAATCCTGATCACCCCCTCGCCACCCAAATTAGTACAGTGTCACTATGGTGATACTGAACTACTCTGATGACAGGATGTAAAAAAATAATAGTAAAAAAAAATGTTAAAAAATTAAAAACAGTTTTAAAAAATGTAATACATTTTTTTTTTTACTGTCGCCAGTCAGTATCCCTGATCACCGCCACACCAGTTATGACACTGTATTGCAGTGGTGACAGTATGTTAAAAGAAAATTGTGGGAAAAAAATGTATTTTATTTCTTCATTTTCAAAAAAATTGTGACAAAAAATTACAACTTAAAAAAACTTGCCACGGCTCTTACTAAATACCTCAGAATATCTGCTTTCCAAAAAGGGAAGGAAAGTATCTGTACTGTCCTGACATTTTAAGGGCCTCAAGAAAAGATATGGGTGGTCAGTACATCAGGATTGGTCAATTTTTTAACTATATATACCATAGTTTGCAGATTCTAAAACTTTCACACAAATTAATTCTTATACACTTATTGGGATTTTTTTGTTTTACCAAAGACATGTAGCAGAATACATTTTGGCCTAAATGTATGAAAAAGTTTGATTTTATTGGATATGTTTTATAACAGAAAGTAGAAAATATGGTTTTGTTTTTTTTTTCAAAATTCAGTCTTTTTTCATTTATTTAGCAAAAAATAAAAAAAACTGTTGCGATTAACCACTTCAGCCCCGGAAGATTTGGCTTTTCAATGACCAGAGCACTTTTTTGCGATACAGCACTGCATTGCTTTAACTGACAATTGTCTGGTCGTGCAATGCCGTACCCAAACTAAATTGGCGTCCTTTTTTTCCCATAAATAGAGCTCTCTTTTGGTGGTATTTGATTGTCTCTGCAGTTTTTACTTTCAGCGCTTTAAATAAAAAAAGAGCGACAATTTTGAAAAAATACAATGGGGGTTATTTACGAAAGGCAAATTCACTTTGCACTACAAGTGCAAACTACAAGTGCAAAGTGCACTTGAAATTGCACTTGGAAGTGCAGTCACTGTAGATCCGAGGGGGACATGCAAGGAGAATAAAAAACAGCATTTTAGCTTGTACATGATTGGATGATAAAATCAGCAGAGCTTCCCCTCATTTCAGATCTACCCCTCAGATTTACAGCGACTTCACTTCCAAGTGCACTTTCAGTGAAATTTCAAGTGCACTTTGCACTTGTAGTAAAAAACAACAACACTCACAAGGAGTGTAATACCTCTGGTGGGATTTTTAAAAGCAGGTCACTCAAAATGGAAATGAGAAAGTAGGAAAAATATTTAACTAAATTTTATTGAAAAATTAATTAAAAACAGTCACCATGACTTGTAAATTATGCAGAATAAAATGGATACATCTTGTAAATGCGAGAAAAATGTGAACACATGATAGTGACCATTTCTATTGAGAAAATAAGTTTTACAACAATATATGACCCAACGTTTCGAGGTATAGCAGGTGGACCTCTTCTTCAGTGGTAAAAAATATGGTCACGATGGATTTTTACATCTAGAAGATTTTCAGACAGAACAGGAATGAATAACTCAAAATCAAACATATTCATAGGCAGATATACTGAGAAAAATCTTGTATGTACCAAAGCCTACACAGTGTAGTGTGAAACAACATTAAATCAAACTAACATGAAAATACTGACCACTTGTGTTGACAATGCACTTTCCAGGATCTCCCCAGTATCCAATAGGAGGAAGCCAATCGGTCACAGCTCCAAAGCGGCCGAGAACAGGGAAGCGGGAGGAAGGGGGAGGGAGGGATTGGGTGGTGGAGAGAAAGACACCTGAACCAGGCGCCAAATCTCCAAAAAGAGCCCAAGCAGGTGCAACGACTCCACAAAGGGCACCCCCAATCAAAAGCGTATCCACCACTCACAGGGGGGACAGACCAAGATCAGCTATGATGAGCTGGCTGGTCGTCTCACCCGGCCACTAGAATATGAAAAGATAAAAAAAAAATTTTGATCAGGAGCTTGTTCTGTTTGGGGGAGACCGTGTATTCATTATTCAGTATAAGAGTCTCCAAATAAGACATACCCAAAGACTTGACTTATAGTATATGGAACTCCAGCTTCCTGAGCTGTTAAGCAGGGAAAGGAAGGACAAAACAGTGTTGTTGATCCAGGAGTATAGCAGGGGAGAGTCTCACTTCCCTAAAAGGTGTCCAATATATATAATCTGGAAACACAAAAGTAAGGAAGGGATGCTTAGGTGAGTGTATATAAATAAGTAAAAATGTCTCAAGGTCTGAGGCACAAATGCTTCTCCACCACAGAAGCAAAAAGATGCTTACCAAGCAAACTGTCAGTCCTCAGCGTGATGTGTGGAAGGGCTGTGAGCAGGTGTCAGTAGTGGGAATTTAGATTATATAAATAGCGCTGTCTAAGGAGACAGCGAACCTGTAATTAGTTCATACCACTGAATGGGCGGTGGGAGGAGGGACACACACCGATTGGCTGGGTGCCCCCCGAGTGCAGTGGCGCATGGCGCCATCTCCAGGGCACCCCCATTGCTGAAAGGAAGAGCGTCAGCCTATCAGGGCGCTCGTGGGCATGTCCCCGCCATGATGCTCCGTACTAAGCAAAGCAATCGTGGCGTAGGCTATGACGTCCCGTGCCGGAGTCTCGCGGCGCTGAACTGGCATGTCCGTCAGCATGGCAACCATGCAACGAGACTGCCAGAAAACAAGGAGGGCCGAATGAGTCCAATCGGGCGTCTTTCTCTCCACCACCCAATCCCTCCCTCCCCTTCCTCCCGCCTCCCTGTTCTCAGCCTCTTTGGAGCTGTGACTGATTGTGTACAAGATTTTACTCAGTATATCGCCTATAAATATGTTTGTTTTTGAGTTATTCATTCCTGTTCTGTCTGATAATCTTCTAGATGTAAAAATCCATCGTGACCATATTTGTTACCCCTGAAGAAGAGGTCCACCTGCTATACCTCGAAACATTGGGTCATATATTGTTGTAAAACTTATTTTCTCAATAGAAATGGTCACTATCATGTGTTCACAATTTTCTCGCATTTACAAGATGTACCATTTTATTCTGCATCATTTACAAGTCATGGTGACTCTTTTTAAATAATTTTTCAATAAAATGTATTTAAATATTTTTCCTACTTTCTCATTTCCATTTTGAGTGACCTGCTTTTAAAAGTCCCAAAAGAGGTATTACACTCCTTGTGAGTGTTGTTGTTTTTTGATATAACACAGGGATGTGGGTTTACTCTCAAAACCCAAAACTCATTTTGGGTTGACACCTTTTCTAGTTACATTTGCACTTGTAGTTTGCACTTGTAGTGCAAAGTGGATTTGCCTTTCGTAAATAACCCCCAGTGTTTTGTACTTTTTGCTATAATAAATATCCCCATTTTTCTTTTTAAAAAAAAAAAATTTTTTCTCAGTTTAGGCTGATATGTATTCTTCTACATATTTTTGTTAATAAAAATCACAAAAAGCCTATATTGATTGGTTTGCGCAAAAGTTATAACATCTACAAAATAGGGGATAGATTTATGGCATTTTTATTATTATTTATTTTTTTAAAAGCAATGGTGGCGATCTGCGATTTTTATCATGACTGTGACATTTTGTCGGACGCATCGGACACTTTTGACACATTTTTGGGACGATTGACAATTATACATCAATCAGTGCTATAAAAATGCACTGATCCTGTATAAATGTCACTGGCAGGGAAGGGGTTAACACTAGGGAGCGATCAAGGGGTTAACTGTGTTCCCTGATTGTGTGTTCTAACTGTAGGGGGAGGGGACTGACTATAGGAGATCACAGATTGTACTTCCTAGCTATCACGATCTGCATCTCCTCTCAGAACAGAACAGGGATTTGTGTGTTTACACACACACGTCCCTGTTCTGCCTCTCGTGCCTGCGATCGCTCATGGCTGGCGGTCACGAGCATTGGCACCCCCGCAGTGCAGCGGGCACGTGCGCACGCCTCTGGCGGCGCGTGCGACTGCTACCCCGCTAAAAGGAGCTGACGTACAGCTATGATGGTTCCCGAGATCGTGCCAACCTGATGCTGTATAATGACAGTGGCTGGGTGGCAAGTGGTTAAATACCTACCAAAAGAAAGCTCCATTTGTGTGAAAAAAATTACAGTATATAAATTTCTTTTTTGTACAGTGCGCAATTGCCAGTAAAATTAGCACAGTGCTGAATAGCAAAAAATGGCCTCGTAATGAAGGGGGTAAAACCTTCCAGAGGTCAAGTGGTTAACCACCTATCACCTGCCGTATAGTAAAATGACGGTGGGCGGGATCCCATCTCATTTTGGGATGCCATCATATGATGTCACACCAGTATCAGCACTCTCGCGCGGGGTGGTCTCTCCATGTCCCTAGGAGATGGTGCGACCCTGATCTCGGTAAAGAGGCGATGACACGGATCTTTACCCATGTGATCGGCTGTGTCCAATCACAGCTGATCACATCTAAATACGGAAGTGCCATTTATCGGTTCTCCTCACCTCACACTGGCTCCTCGCAGGAGAAACTGTACAGATAATCAGGGCATTGATTATCAGAGTGCAGCCCCAGCAGTGCCCATCAGTGACAGAAATCAGTGCTCATCAGTAACACCAATCATTGCCCATCAGTGACACCAATCAGTGTCCATTAATAACACCAATCAGTGCTGCCCTTCAGTGCCCATTAGTGCCTGCTCATCAGTGCCTGCTCATCAGTGCCACCCATCAGTGCTGCCGATCAGTGCCGCCTATCATTGCCCATTAGTGCCACCCATCAGTGCCACCTATCAGTGTCCATCAGTGCCACCTATCACTGCCCATCAGTGCCACCTATCAGTGCTCATCAGTGACACCTATCAGTGCTCATCAGTGCCGCATATCAGTGGCCAACAGTGTGGCATATTAGTGCCTCCTGATCAGTGCCACCTAATCAGTGCCCTTCAGTGCCCAAAAGTTCTGCCTTATTGGTGCCCATCAGGGCAGCCTATCAGTGCCCATCAGTGCCCTCTGATCAGCGGACATCAGTGAAGGAGAAAAATGACCTATTTACTAAATTTACTGATAGAAACGAAGGAAAACTTTTTTTTGTCAAAATTTTCAGTTTAATTTTTTTTTTTTTTTTTTTTTTTTTTTAGCAAACAATAAAAAACCCTGCAGTGATTAAATACCACCAAAAGAAAGCTCTATTTGTGTGAAATAAATGATAAATATTTCATTTGGGTACAGTGTTGCATGAACACGCAATTGTGATTCAAAATGTGACAGCGCTGAAAGCTGAAAATTTGCCTGGCCAGGAAGGGGGTGAAAGTGTCCTGTATTGAAGTGGTTAAGCAGATTCTCGTTACTTTATTGTGAAAAATATATTGTCTTTTATTAAAAATGTGTACATCATGAAGTGGATAAAAATAATAATGTATCTTACAGGAAATTAAAGGGTGCCTCATTACAGTAACCAGGGCTTTTTTTCAGCAGGAACTAGGGGGAACTCAGTTCCACCACCTCTGGCTCAGGTTTTCTTCTCCCTGCTCACCACTATCACTTGGTAACATTGAAGTCCAGCTTCTGCGTTTACAAGTAGCTTATCTCCCAGTAGCTCCCACAGGTCAGATCTCCTGCACAGATCCCACTGAGTGTCGGACAGGGACAAGGGAGATACAGAACAGGTGCCCAGGGTTCAGTGCAGTCATGGGCAGGAAAGGGTGCGTGGCAGGCTGCACCTTCTGTGGTTTCCATTTTTCCCTGGTGACCAGTAGTTGATGCTCCTACTGCATGATATCCCTTGCAAGTGACTGTAGTATAGTATAGTATGCTGGGAGGTACTACAGCCGGATAGGTGCTTCAGCTTAGTATTGCAACAAAGGTAAGAAATATGACAGATGGTGGAGCTTTTAAGGAGGGGGAGAAGATGAGGGCAGTGGAGGGAGGGGTTGTATGCAGAGGGAAGAGCAACTATTTGAGCCATTTGGCAGGTATGTGTGTGTGGCGGGCATGGTTGAGTTCCTGCACCTATTCTCTGAGAAAAAAGCCCTGACAGTAACATACAATACATTTATACACTATACTCTTAATTCTAGATTTTTACATAATTATTTTCACAGCTGGACTAAAACACAGACACTGCCATTTATCTCCACTCTGCTTCAAGAAAAAATTAGTTTATCTGTCCTACTTCTGCATTATCCACATGTGCATATGATTTCATGATGTGTAGAGACAGGTTCTATAATAAAATATTTGTTTTAGGAAATAGGAAAAACACAGGGGATATAACTTCTAGATTGCTGGAGTGTAATGCCTGGCACTTGCCACACATAAAACCCTCAGTACTCTGCAGTAGGTAGCCTTTTCACATGTTATGTGGAGATGTAGATAGAGAAAGAGAGCTTAGGTGACAGATCACAAGCACATACATTTCACAACATCTTTGTTCTAAAATCTAATCATCCATTTCCAATCTCGGAACTCTGAAAGCTTCATGCAAAGGAATGAATGCAATTTCCAAACAACAACAGCAAAAACTGAAGACTTAAAATCCTCACCTTTAAATATATATCATAATAATAATAGTGCATTTCTCAGAGGTTCTGTGTGATGAGTTTAACCTAGATTTGGAATTAGATCACATATTTAATATTTACAGTAGATTGAATCCATCACACAGAATTTTTGAGAAATGCTTCTTTTTTTACATATTTTTATGAAGAATTATTATAAAAAATGTGTGACATTTTTATTTTTATGAATTTTTATCTTCATCTAACATAGGGTCGATGAAAGATTAGTAGCAGAGATACCAAACACTCAGCAAAAGAGAAAAGCAGCAGATAAAATGTTTAATCCATGTCAATGTTTTGGTGGGGCAGTGCCCAATTTTGTATGATACTGTGCTTCTTTGCTGAAGTCTTTTAAGCACTCAAAAACCCAGAAACTCTGCTAGCGTGTGTGCATGTGTTTGATTATTATATTTTTATTATTGTCTTTCGTTTATTTTTCTTGAATTATGTGTTATCTATAGGATAGCTAATGGAAGATAGAATGGACTATGGTAATGTCTGCTGCTCGCTGTCACTTATGAACCATATTGTGAGACATCATAACATTTAATGCTGTAATATATCTTAAGATGCTCATAACACTGTAACTGTTATGCCGCGTACAGACGATCAGGATTTCCGATAACCGAACCGTGGATTTATTTCCGACGTGTTTTGGCTGAAACTTGTCTTGCATACACACGGTCGCACAAATGTTGTCGGAATTTCCGAAGCCAAGAACGCGATGATGTACAACACGTACGACGGGACTAGAAAAAGGAAGTTCAATAGCCAGTGCGGCTCTTCTGCTTGATTCGGAGCATACGAGGAATTTTGTGCATCGGAATTTTGTATACACAATCATAATTTATGACAACGGATTTTGTTGTCCGAAAATTTGAGAACCGGCTCTCAAATTTTGTTGGTTGAAAATTCCAACAAAAAATGTTTGATGGAGCCTACACTTGGTAGGAATTTCTGACAACGAGCTCACATCGAACATTTGATGCCGGAAATTCCGATCCTGTGTGTGCGGCATTAGAGAGTTGTTAATCAATTGATGATCAGTTATTTATTTGTAATTGCTACTAGGACTACTGATCACTAGGGATGAGCCAAACAGCCCCTGGTTCGGTTCGCACCAGAACCTGCGAATGGACCGAAAATTCGCACGAACATTAGAACCCCATTGACGTTTATGGGACTCAAAATCAAAAGTGCTCATTTTAAAGGCTAATTTGCATGGTATTGTCCTAAAAAGGGTTTGGGGACCCGGGTCCTGCCCCAGTATCAATGCAAAAAATTTTTTAAAAATGGCCGTTTTTTCGGGAGCAGTGATTTTAATGATGCTTAAAGTAAAAAAAAAAGTGAAATATTCCTTTAAATATCGTACCTGGGGGGTGTCTATAGTATGCCTGTAAAGTGGCACGTGTTTCCCGTGCTTAGAACAGTCCCTGCACAAAATGTAATTTTTAAAGGAAAAAAAGTCATTTAACCACTTCCCACCCGGCCACTGCACATAAACGGCCGGGTGGGAGCTCTCTCCTTCTGAGTGGACGTTCAGGAACGTCCCTCAGAAAGAGTGGGATCGCGCGCGCGCGTGCGCGCGCGTGCCCGCGCAGCAGCGTGATCCCGATGCGCTCATGTCACCCGGACGCGGCACATCTCCGATCGGCAGGAGGGCTCTGCGATTGGCCCTCCTGATCACATGACGGCCGTGTCGATTCACAGCCGTCCTGTGATGTAAACACAGAGCCGGTTGCTAGGCAATCAGCTCTGCTCTCCTCACACGGAAGTTATCAGTGAGGAGAGGAGAGCGGATCGCTGCAGCCGGCTGGTGATCAGTGAGTATGAGCTGTTTTTTACAGCTTTTTACTCACTGATCACCAGTCTAGTGACCCCACACAATGTAAAAACACAAAACAAACACTAAGTAAACACACAATGTCCCCAAAACACGTCCCCAAAACACATGTCCCCAAAACACATGTCCCCAAAACACATGTCCCCACATAGTAAAAACACATGTCCCCCACATATGTCCCAGTAAAATCACATGTCCCAATGTTTATCTGCACACATATGTCACCTGCGCACATCTGTACATGATCATTTGCGCACATGTGTCCGTGATCACACGAACCAATTATTATACACCTAACGGAATTTTTTTTACCAAAAACATGTAGCAGAATACGTTTTGGCTTAAATTTATGACAAAATTTGATTTTATTGGATTTGTTTTAAAATAGAAAGAAGAAAATATTGTTATTTTTTCCAAATTTCCGCAATTTTTTCGCTTATATCGCAAAAAATAAAAAACGGAGTCGTAAATAATTACCACCAAAAGAAAGCTCTATTTGTGTGAACAAAATGATGAAAATTTAATTTGGGTACAGCGTAGCATGACCCCACACAATGTAAAAACACAAAACAAACACTAAGTAAACACACAATGTCCCCAAAACACGTCCCCAAAACACATGTCCCCAAAACACATGTCCCCAAAACACATGTCCCCACATAGTAAAAACACATGTCCCCCACATATGTCCCAGTAAAATCACATGTCCCAATGTTTATCTGCACACATATGTCACCTGCGCACATCTGTACATGATCATTTGCGCACATGTGTCCGTGATCACACGAACCAATTATTATACACCTAACGGAATTTTTTTTACCAAAAACATGTAGCAGAATACGTTTTGGCTTAAATTTATGACAAAATTTGATTTTATTGGATTTGTTTTAAAATAGAAAGAAGAAAATATTGTTATTTTTTCCAAATTTCCGCTATTTTTTCGCTTATATCGCAAAAAATAAAAAACGGAGTCGTAAATAATTACCACCAAAAGAAAGCTCTATTTGTGTGAACAAAATGATGAAAATTTAATTTGGGTACAGCGTAGCATGACCGCGCAATTGTCATTGAAAGTGTGAGAGCGCTGAAAGCTGAAAATTGGTCTGGGAAGGAGGGGGGCGAAAGTGCCCAGTATTGAGGTGGTTAAAACTGGTTGCAGGTTTAATGTAATGTCGGGTCCTAGCAATATAGATGAAAATCAGTGAGACAAACGGCATGGCTACCCCCCAGTCCATTACCAGGCCCTTTGGGTCTTGTATGGATATTAAGGGGAACCCCGCACCCAAATTAAAAAAGTAAACAGCAGTATACAGGCTCTGTACTCTGAACAGCAGTATACAGGTGGTGCAAACAAGACAGGGACTGTAGGTTTGTTGTTAAGTAGAATCTGTTTGTAATTTTGAACGGGTACATTTTTAACGTATTTAGCTCCAGCCAAAAAATGTTTTTTAAGCTTTTTGGAAAACACAGGGAAGGGTTATCACCCCTGTGACATTTGTTTTGCTGTCTGTGCTCCTTTTCAGAAGATTGAACCTAACTTTTTGTCCCAATGACAAATGTTTTTTGAAAATTTGGGGTTTTTTGTGAAACAAGGATTGGTGATAAAGCATCAGTGGAAAGGAGAAATGTTTTTCCCATATTAACTCTTACAGGAGAGAATTTTCCTTCCTAGGGGTAGATTTCATCTCACTTCCTGTTGTCTCCTTCCGTTTGCAAGTAGGAGTCGTTTGTAAGTTGGATGTTTGAAAGTAGGGGCCTGTCCTATATACTCAGCAGAAATTTGGGCCTTAGGTGTTGTTGTGGCCACAACACTGTAAGCCCTCACAGGGCCCTGCTGTGAAATATTAGATCAAGAATTGTAATTACATGCCCCTGTTGAACAAGGGCAGAAAAATTGGGCCTTTGGTGGTGATGGTGGTGCTGGTGCCACAACACTGTAAGTCCTCACTCGCTCATGGTGGGCGCAGAAACGGGCCCTGCTGTGAAATATTAGATCAAGAATTGTAATTACATGCCCCTGTTGAACAAGGGCAGAAAAATTGGGCCTTTGGTGGTGGTGGTGGTGCTGGTGCCACAACACTGTAAGTCCTCACTCACTCATGGTGGGCGCAGAAACGGCCCTGCTGTGAAATATTAGATCAAGAATTGAAATTACATGCCCCTGTTGAACAAGGGCAGAAAAATTGGGCCTTTGGTGGTGGTGCTGGTGCCACAACACTGTAAGTCCTCACTCGCTCATGGTGGGCGCAGAAACGGGCCCTGCTGTGAAATATTAGATCAAGAATTGTAATTACATGCCCCTATTGAACAAGGGCAGAAAAATTGGGCCTTTGGTGGTGATGGTGGTGCTGGTGCCACAACACTGTAAGTCCTCACTCGCTCATGGTGGGCGCAGAAACGGGCCCTGCTGTGAAATATTAGATCAAGAATTGTAATTACATGCCCCTGTTGAACAAGGGCAGAAAAATTGGGCCTTTGGTGGTGGTGGTGGTGCTGGTGCCACAACACTGTAAGTCCTCACTCGCTCATGGTGGGCGCAGAAACGGGCCCTGCTGTGAAATATTAGATCAAGAATTGTAATTACATGCCCCTGTTGAACAAGGGCAGAAAAATTGGGCCTTTGGTGGTGGTGCTGGTGCCACAACACTGTAAGTCCTCACTCGCTCTTGGTGGGCACAGAAACGGGCTCTGCTGCAAAGTATTGCATCAAAAATTGTAATTACATGCCCCTGTTAGCCCTGTTGGGGCTGAAAAATTAGGCCTTAGGCACTGGTGCTGGTGCCACAACACTGCAACCCCTCACAGATACTCTAGTTGGAACGCAGGAACGAGCCCTGCTGCAAAGTATTGCATCAAAAATTGTAATTACATGCCCCTGTTAAACAAGGGCTGAAAAATTAGGCCTTAGGCACTGGTGCTGGTGCCACAACACTGCAACCCCTCACAGATACTCTAGTTGGAACGCAGGAACGAGCCCTGCTGCAAAGTATTGCATCAAAAATTGTAATTACACGCCCCTGTTAAACAGGGGCTGAAAAATTGGGCCTTAGGCACTGGTGACGGCGCCCAGAGCCAAAAATGTTCTTACAAGCTATCAGCGTGATCATTGAGGAGGAAGAAGATAACTACTCAGGATAGTCACTCAGCATCAGCATAGGCAGTCTTTGAAGGGATCTGAGATTTCAAAATTATTCGGTTACATCAGCTTCAGGTGCTTGGTAGCTGGTGGTGATCCAAGACTGATTAATTTTTATGAAGGTCAGTCGATCGACCGAGTCGGTGGACAGACGCACCCTGTGATCGGTTACAAAGCCTCCAGCAGCACTGAATGTGCGTTCCGAAAGAACACTGGATGCAGGACAGGCCAGTATTGCATACTGTGCAAGCTCTGGCCAGTGATCCATCCTCAAGACCCAGTAACCCAGAGGATTTTCGGTGGGAAAGGTGTCCAAGTCAGATCTTGTCCCTAGGTATTCCTGCACCATGTAAAACAGACGCTGGCGATGGTTGCTGGAACCGATCATACCTTGGGGCTGCGGACTAAAAAATTGTCTGAACGCATCAGGCAGACGGCCACCTTCTCCGCAGCTCCTTCTTTGACTGACCGAAGCCTCAGCAACACGTTGTCCATAAACAGGAGTTTGTAAACTCCGAGTCTCTGGGAACGCGTTGCACAAACCTTTCTGCAAGGCCTCCCGAAGATGTTTCATCCTCTGCTCCCTCTGCGACGGCAAGATAAAGTCCGCAACCTTACCCTTGTAAAGTGGATCAAGGAGGGTTGCCAGCCAGTATTGGTCCTTCTCCTTGATACCACGAATACGAGGATCCTTACGCAGGCTTTGCAGGATCAGGGAGGCCATGCAGCGTAGGTTTGCTGAAGCAATCGGTCCGGAGTCCTATGGGTCACTAAGGATGACATGGCCTGCAGCCACCTCCTCCCAGCCACGTACAAGTCCATGTGTTTCTTGGGACTGATCCCTTAAAGACTGCTGCTGATGCTGAGTGCCAGGCTCCACCTCCATACTGACACAATCCACCTCCTCCTCCTCTTCCTGTGTGATCGGCGGGCATGCAGGAACACTGTCTGGATAAAGGGGGCCTTGAGAGCTAAGGAAGTCCTCCTCTTCCTGCCTCTGTTCTGCCTCAAGTGCCCTGTCCATTATTCCATGCAGCGTGTGCTCCAACAGGTGGACAAGGGGGAAAGTGTCACTGATAAATGCACTGTCACTGCTCACCATCCTCGTGGCCTTCTCAAATGGTGACAGGACAGTGCATGAATCCCTGATCATGGCCCACTGGCATGGGGAAAAAAAAATAAGCTCCCCTGACCCTGTCCTGGTGCCATAGTCACACAGGTACTCATTGATGGCCCTCTGCTGCGTGTGCAGCCGCTGCAGCATGGCCAACGTTGAGTTCCACCTGGTGGGCATGCCACAGATTAGGCGGGTTCCTGGGCAGGTTAAACTCCTTTTACAGGTCCACCAGCCGAGCACTGGCATTATATGACCGGCAGAAATGCACACAGACTTTCCTGGCCTGCCTCAGGACATCCTGTAAGCCCGGGTACCTCCCCAAGAACCGCTGCACGTCAGAGGGCAGAGAGGAGGTTGGTGCCATTGTCGCAAACCACCATTCCTGCCTTATGTTGGTGTGGCGTCAACAACCTCTGAACCTGCCCCTGCAGAGCTGACAGAACCTCTGCCCCAGTGTGGCTCCCGTTCCCCAAGCACACCAGCTCAAGCACCGCATGGCATCTTTTGGCCTGCGTACATGCGTAGCCCCTTGAAAGCCTACGGAGCACTGCTGGTTCCAAGGACAAAGCACAGGAAGAGGTCATGGAGGAAGAAGAAGAGGAGGGGGTGGAGGAGAGAGGTGTGTCGCAATCATTAGTAGTGGCATTTTGGAGGCATGGTGGCGGAACAACCTCCAACACTACTGCACCTTGTCCTGCATCCTTCCCAGCTGCCAGCAGAGTCACCCAATGTGCCGTGAAACTTAGGTAACGTCCCTGTCTATGCCTGCTGGACCATGAGTCAGCGGTAATATGCACCTTACCGCTGACCACCCTGTCCACGAGGCATGGACATTGCCTTCCACATGCTGGCAGAGAGCCGGAATCGCCTTCCGTGAGAAAAAGTGGCATTTGGGTACCTGCCACTGAGGAACCGCACATTCCACAAACTCACGGAAGGGGGCAGAGTCTACCAACTGAAAAGGCAGCAGTTGAAGTGCTAGCAATTTTGCCAAGCTAGCATTCAACCGCTGGGCATGTGGATGGCTGGGAGCAAACTTCTTTTGGAGGTGCAGCAGCTAAGGCAGGGAAATTTGCCTGGTACAATCTGACGTCGGTGTACCGAAAGCATATTGCCCACAAGTACTTGGCTGTGACACACCTAATTCTACACCTTCATTCCTCTCAGTGCAGGTCTCAGAGAGGACTGAAGGTATAGTGGGGTTGGAGATCTCAGCTGATGAGGAGCAAGGAGAGGTCCTCTTTGTTCTTTGGTGTGGGTCTTTTAGATACGCTTGCCAACGAACTGCATGGCAGGTCAACATATGTCTGGTCAAGCATGTGGTACCCAAGCGGGAGATGTTTTGGCCATGCGAGATACGCTTGAGACATATGTTGCAAATAGCAGCGGTGCAATCTGATGCACTCGTCTCAAAAAAGGCCCACACCAAAGAACTTTTTGAATAACGCACAGAGACTGCAGCACCCTACACATGCGGAGCTTTGGGGTGTGATGCAGTCAGTGTGCTGCCCTTAGGCTGGCCCCTGGAGGGCATCCTGCCTCGTTGGTGATGTGCCGCCTAATCATCCTCCTTCCTATCAGGCACCCACGTTGAGTCAGTGACCTCATCATCCCCTCCCTCCTCATCACTGGAGCAAACCTGGCAGTATGCTGCAGCAGGGGGAGCATGACTGCCAGATTGCTGTCCTTCTTGGGCACCCCCTCTGTCCGTGCTCACGTTACTTCATCTAGCTCAGTATCATCATCAGAGTCTTCCAAATGCTGGGCATTCTCCTGGAGCATGTACCCAACACTGTGGTCAAACAGTTCGAGGGACTCCTCAGGAGGACATGGTGGGGCTAGGGAAGGAGTCACTGATGACATTGAGCCGAGGGAAGAGGCCACTGCTTTGCCAGACAAAGTACCCTGAGCATGGGTGAGAGAGGATGAGGAGGATGAGGACGGCTTGGTCATCCACTCGACCAAGTCTTCCGCATGTTGCGGCTCAACACGGCCAGCTGCCGAAAAAAGGCCAAGCATGTCCCACGGCCACGTGCTGATGAGGACGCACCGTCTCCACGACCAGCACTGTTGCCTCTAGACACAGAGCCTGCTTGCCCTCTTTTATTGGCTTGCACTAAGCTGGGATATATATATATATATATATATATATATATATATATATATATATATATATATATATATATATATATATATATATATATATATATATATATATATATATATATATATATATATATATATATATATATATATATATATATATATATATATATATATATATATATATATATATATATATATATATATATATATATATATATATATATATCCCAGCTTAGTGCAAGCCAATAAAAGAGGGCAAGCAGGCTCTGTGTCTAGAGGCAACAGTGCTGGTCGTGGAGACGGTGCGTCCTCATCAGCACGTGGCCGTGGGACATGCTTGGCCTTTTTTCGGCAGCTGGCCGTGTTGAGCCGCAACATGCGGAAGACTTGGTCGAGTGTATATATATATATATATATATATATATATATATATATATATATACACTTGTAGTTTTAGCTGAACACTGTGAGCCGGACACACTACACTAACTTGTAGCTTTAGCTGAACACTGTGCAGAGGTCGCACTACACTAACTTGTAGTTTTAGCTGAACACTGTGAGGAGGACGCACTACCCTAA
Source organism: Aquarana catesbeiana (assembly GCF_042186555.1). Lineage (NCBI taxonomy): Eukaryota > Metazoa > Chordata > Amphibia > Anura > Ranidae > Aquarana > Aquarana catesbeiana. Next base: position 232,309,557 of record NC_133329.1, on the reverse strand, counting down.
CTTGTAGCTTTAGCTGAATACTGTGCAGAGGTCACACTAAACTAACTTGTAGCTTTAGCTGAACACTGTGCAGAGGTCTCACTACACTAACTTGTAGTTTTAGCTAAACACTGTGAGGAGGATGCACTACACTAACTTGTAGCTTTAGCTGAACACTGTGCAGAGGTCGCACTACACTAACTTGTAGTTTTCGCTGAACACTGTGAGGAGGACACACTACACCAAGTTGTAGCTTTAGCTGAACACTGTGAGGAGGACGCACTACACTAACTTGTAGCTTTAGCTGAACACTGTGCAGAGGTCTCACTACACTAACTTTTAGTTTTAGCTGAACACTGTGAGGAGGATGCACTACACTAACTTGTAGCTTTAGCTGAACACTGTGCAGAGGTCTCACTACACTAACTTGTAGCTTTAGCTGAACACTGTGAGGAGGACACACTACACCAAGTTGTAGCTTTAGCTGAACACTGTGAGGAGGACGCACTACACTAACTTGTAGCTTTAGCTGAACACTGTGCAGAGGTCGCACTACACTAACTTGTAGTTTTAGCTGAACACTGTGAGGAGGATGCACTACACTAACTTGTAGCTTTAGCTGAACACTGTGCAGAGGTTGCACTACACTAACTTGTAGTTTTAGCTGAACACTGTGAGCAGGACGCACTACACTAACTTGTAGCTTTAGCTGAACACTGTGCAGAGGTCTCACTACACTAACTTGTAGTTTTAGCTGAACACTGTGAGCAGGACACACTACACTAACTTGTAGCTTTAGCTGAACACTGTGCAGAGGTCTCACTACACTAACTTGTAGTTTTAGCTGAACACTGTGAGGAGGATGCACTACACTAACTTGTAGCTTTAGCTGAACACTGTGCAGAGGTCGCACTACACTAACTTGTAGTTTTAGCTGAACACTGTGAGGAGGACGCACTACACTAACTTGTAGCTTTACCTGAACACTGTGCAGAGGTCGCACTACACTAACTTGTAGTTTTAGCTGAACACTGTGAGCAGGAAGCACTACACTAACTTGTAGCTTTAGCTGAACACTGTGCAGAGGTCTCACTACACTAACTTGTAGCTTTAACTGAACATTGTGCAGAGGTCGCACTACACTAACTTGTAGTTTTAGGTGAACACTGTGAGCAGGACGCACTACACTAACTTGTAGCTTTAGCTGAACACTGTGCAGAGGTCTCACTACACTAACTTGTAGTTTTAGCTGAACACTGTGAGCAGGACGCACTACACTAACTTGTAGCTTTAGCTGAACACTGTGCAGAGGTCTCACTACACTAACTTGTAGTTTTAGCTGAACACTGTGAGGAGGATGCACTACACTAACTTGTAGCTTTAGCTGAACACTGCAGAGGTCGCACTACACTAACTTGTAGCTTTAGCTGAACACTGTGAGCAGGACGCACTACACTAACTTGTAGCTTTAGCTGAACACTGTGCAGAGGACGCACTACACTAACTTGTAATTTTAGCTGAACACTGTGAGCAGGACGCACTACACTAACTGTAAATAGTCTAGCTGCCTGACTGTGGTACTAATAGGATCAAAAGAACATCAGCAATTTTCTTCAGGTAGCTGTAAATACTGTAACAAGACAAGCCTGCCTGTCAGTAGGAAGATAACAGCAACGGATCTAGCTAAACTGAATACAGTGTATATATATATATATATATATATATATATATATATATATATATGCAACACCTGGGATGCATATATATACACAATACACTGTAAGTGCAGCTAACTTACTGACTGTCCTGCCTAATCTAGCTAACTCAAATGAAATGACACTGTCTCTCTCTCTATCTCTCAGCACGCCAGAACACACTACACAGGGCCGCCGTGCAGGCAGCCTTATATAGTGTGGGGCGTGTTCTAAACCCCCTGAGCCATAATTGGCCAAAGCCACCCTGGCTTTGGCCAATTACAGCTCTCTCTACCGACGGCGCTGTGATTGGCCAAGCATGCAGGTCATAGTGCATGCTTGGCCAATCATCAGCCAGCAATGCACTGCGATGCCGCAGTGAATTATGGGCCGTGACGCGCCACACGAATTTGGCGCGAACAGCCCATAAGGTTAGCAATTCTGCGAACGATCGAACAGCCGATATTCGAGTCGAACATGGGTTCGACTCGAACGCGAAGCTCATCCCTACTGATCACTAAAAATGCACTATCCTGCTAGCCTCACATGGAGAAAGCATAATTCAACTCTAGCCACTTACCGACCGGCCACTGTATATATATATATATGTCATTACTTTAAAGATGGATATCTCGGTAACGGCAGCAGCTGCTGCCACAACCGAGGTATCCATCTTTAGGGCCGGCGGTTCTGTACACGATAATGGTGGTCTCTGCAGTGGGTTCGCCGCGAGATCACCGTTATCGGCAGCGGGAGAGGTGTCACCCCCCCTTCTGCCGCTCTCCCGCACCCTCCGCCGCTTACCGGAGCCGTCGGTAGCGGCGGAGGCAATCGGGTCCTTTCCCTTCCTCAGTATGGAGACGAGTGAGGCTAAGATGGCAGCCACCCGTCTCCATACCATAGGACGGCCGGAGCAACGCCATTACGTCAGCTCCGCCCACTTCTCTTAAAGGCACTTTTTGACCCCATATTTAAGAGGACCTGTCATGCTTTTTTCTATTACAAGGGATGTTTACATTCCTTGTAATAGGAATAAAAGTGATCCATTTAAAAAAAAAAAAAAACTGTGAAAAAGTAAATAAAATAAAGTAAAATAAATATTTAAAAAAAAAGCAGAAGCGAACGCATACGTGAGTAGAGCCCGCATATGAAAACGGTGGTCAAACCACACATGTGAGATTTTGCCGCGACCGGTAGAGCGAGAGCAATAATTCTAGCTCTAGACCTCCTCTGTAACATAAAACATGCAACCTGTAGAATTTTTTAAACGTCGCCTATGGAGATTTTTAAGGGTAAAAGTTTGACGCCATTCCACAAGCGGGCGCAATTTTGAAGTGTGACATGTTGGGTATCAATTTACTTGGCGTAACATTATATTTCACAATATAAAAAAAATTGGGCTAACTTTACTTGTGTCTTATTTTTTTATTCAAAAAAATGAATTTTTTCCAAAAAAAGTGCGCTTATAAGACCGCTGCGCAAATACGGTGCAAAAAAAAGCATTGCAATGACCGCCATTTTATTCTCTAGGGTGTTAGAAAAAAACAATATATAATGTTTGGGGGTTCTAAGTAATTTTCTAGCAAAAAAAAAACTGTTTTAAACATGTAAACACCTAAAATTCAAAACGAGGCTGGTCTTTAAGTGGCTAGACAAAGTCTACTTTCCATTTGTGGATCTTGTGATGAACAGTTAGAACCTATGTTGGAATTGTTTTGCTGTGTCACCTCTGGGGAGATTATTACTTTACTTTTTGTCCCATTTACACAACAACAAAAAACATTCCAACAATGTTAGTTGTTCACAGTCCAAACTGCTGCTCTCAATAATTCTGGCTGGAGTTTCCTCTCTCTGGCAGAGTATTGGATTGCTCCTTGGATCGAGGCAGATGTGTATGTGAGCAGCATTTAGTGTCTTTTAAATCCAATATGGACAGCTGCCAACATAGGCTGTGACGCAGAGCGGTACACAGCCACATCATCTTGTAGGGAGACACAAATTTTTAAATAAATTGTAGCAGACTGACATCCTGATACTTTGTATAGAGCAAATTACCCTCCTGTGCTGACCCTTTTGACAAATCTTATGTTCAAATGGTTTTCCCTACAGATATCCTGGTTAGGCAGCATATCCACAGGGAAAAACATTACTCCCAAAGATTTTATGCCTCTCCAGAATTTTGCCTATAGCAGTCCCTTCTTACTTTCTTTGCATACTGCAGCGTCATGTTTCGCATTTTATGTGGGGCACAGTCTGGACACGCTTTCCTAGATCAACGCTACTACACCCCAAATCAGAAGGAGGATTAGGTGTTCAGAATTTTTCAAAATATTATCTGGCAGCCCAGTTGGTTCCACTTCCAAAATACCATGCCATTCGAGAGGTACCCCTTTGGGTCATTACAGAAGCAGTGGATTGTGATCCCCACTCCACCTCTACATATATGTAAAAATCTATATTTTTTATATATTATAAATATATACTGTATATATATATATATATATATATATATATATATATATATATATATATATAAACATTTTAAGCAGAGGCCCTAGAAAATAAAATGGTGGGTGTTGCAATTTTTTATGTCACTTGGTATTTGCTCAGTGGTTTTTCAAACACAACTTTTTTGGAAAAAAAAAAAAAACACAATATAATACTCAATTGTTTGGTAAAACATAAAAGATGATGTTATACCGAGTAAATAGATGCCTAACATGATACTTAAAAATCTCCAAAGGCGACTCTTTTAAAGTCTTTACAAGTTACCAGTTTAGAGTTACACAGGGGGTCGGGTGCTAGAATTATTGCTCTCGCTATATCGCTTGTGGAAATACCTCACGTGTAGTACCAACCAGTGGTGTAACTAGAACCTTCAGGGCCCCAATGCAAGAAACCATGAAGGGCCCCCCTGACCACAGACAGGGCCCTTTCTTCTGAGCCTGGTGATGGAACTCCAGGGCCCGGTCGCAAGTGGGAGGCTGCTTAAAGAAGGAACCGATTTCTCCATCCCCCCACCCCCGCTTCTCCTCCTCTTCCTTTCGCAGGCATTCAGCGGCTGAAGGAGGAAAATGGAGAGATCTGTTTCTCTATGCCAGTGTTTCTCAATATTTTTCCAGTCAGGGCACCCTTAAGATATACCCCTAGGTGAATGGGGCGGCACTACAACCACTCCAACTGTGTGCATTCCACGCAGTTGCAGCATAGTGATGATGCATTTAGAGGGGTGAAAACAGGCGGTCAGATGGCAACACATTGCCTCTTTACCGGCTGTCAAATGCCTCTGAAAAGTGATCTGAGCATGGATCGCTTTTCAGAGGAGCAGTTTTTTTTTCTGGTACTATGAACAAGCGAGAAAAAAAATCTGCTCTGATTGTACACATATAGGAGGTCAGGATTAAAAGCGCATACATAAAATGTGCATACATACATGTAAACACATATGTATACACACACACATTTATATATATAAACATACACACACTCATATATAAACACACACACACACACACACATGCACACACATACTGTATACAAAACACACACACATATTGTATATAAATACACACACATATAAACACATGCACGCACATATAAACACATGAATGCACACATACATGCGCCCACACATACGTGCACATTCACATACATACACACAAATACATGCACACACACACACACATATAAATAAACACACATACATACAGATAGCCTTTTAAAAATTGTGCAGTCCTTTACCTTCTCCTGCTGGGTACTGCACTGTAGGGGGAGACAAAGAGCACAGCACTGTGCTTTCACTTTAGGTGTAAACAGTGTGATGAGCTCCCCACAGTGCTGATTTACAGTTCGGCTGGGGATCAGGGAGCTTGGTCTAAGCCGCCTCTCCTATCAAGGCCCACAGGGGGCCCACACGGGCCCCCTGCAGCATGGGGCCTGGTCGGAATGGTGACTCCTGCGGCCCCTGGTGCGAACACCTATGTGTGCACAACCTATGTATGCAGGGGGGACGGGGCACTTTAACATTTTTTATTATTTTATTATTTATTTTATTTACATTTTTTATTTTTACACTGTCTCTTTAATTTTTTATCAACTTTATTGCTATCATGGATGAACAACATAGCATGGGTAGTGACAGGTACTCTTTACTGAGACATCTGGGGTCTATCTGGGGTCTGCCCTGAAAAGCATCTAATTAAATCTAGTTCGGTTTGATCAGATGCTTTCACAAGCCGGTACCAGCTTCTGGTTTCTTAGACCATAGAGATGATCAGGGATGTCACAGTCCTCGTGAAAATATATATAAATACAGCGCTCACAAACAAAAACCTATGATAAGTTAAAACAAAAACATACAGTCCATATAAAACTAAAAAAGGTGCTTCACATCTAATGTGCAAAGTTGTAGGGAATGCTTCACATCTGGTGTGCAAAAAATGCAAACAAAATGTTGCAGACAGAATTTTCAGGCATACCAATGCACCCCCACATGTGTCCCCACCGGATCACAATGACACCCAACTTTTCAGTCTGGGAGTCAATACAGGCTTATAGCGATATCCAGAGGATGTCACAGGATGGCAGGTTCACTGATGAGATTACATGGTAAACGATCCTTCAACGTTAAAACTCAGCCATACAAAACAGGTACCCAAAAAGAAAGAAGGAGGGACCAATAGTGAAGTATGCTAAGAAAGATTATTTATTGCGCATAAAAGGATATACTTACGTAATTTAAAATCAGTCATGGGAAAATGGTAAAAGGATGCAGCAAACACCGCTGTTGGCATTTTTCCCATGAGACCAGAAATGACGTCAGTCGTGCCGGAAGTCCCCTATACACCAACATTCAACAGAAACATGCTTGCATTGAGGTGGTGGTATGGGCTTTGAATAACACCAAAATGAAAAATAAACAAAAAGATTTCTTGGTACATGCCTTAGACCTAGCCATGAGTCACAATTTTTTCTGGCATGATAAACAGTTTTTCAGACAGAAAAGGGGAGTGGCCATGGGGGCCAAATATACCCCCTCAGTGGCAAACATATTCATGAGTTACTGGGAAAAAGATGCCATTTTTGGTGGTAACTTACAGTAGGTGACCACGATATTGTGTCAATCTGTTATCGGTGAGATTTGACACCTGCGAGCCCCATCGTGGGAGCCAGCGCCGAGCTGGCTCGCTCATCGGGAAGGGAAAACCTTTTTTTCCTTTCGCGATGAGCGACAGGCAGTGCTGAGAGCTGTCTGGTATGAATCATGAGGGGGAACGCCGCGCCAAATTTTAAATAAAAAATAAGCGTGGGTTCCCCCAAGGGGCATACCAGGCCCTTAGGTCTGGTATGGATTTTAAGGGAAACCCCCTACGCCGAAAAATCGGCGTGGGGGTCCCCCCAAAATCCATACCAGACCCTTATCCGAGCATGCAGCCCGGCCGGTCAGGAAAGGTGGTGGGGACGAGTGAAAGCCCCCCTCCTGAACCGTAGCAGAGGTGAGTGCTTTGGGGGAGCGGGGGCCCCCGACCCCTTTATGATGTCACAGTGCCATCATGCCGCGGGACTGTGACATCATAAGGGGCAGGGTCACCGGGTGACAGCACCCGGTGACCACGCCCCATGCCTATATAAGTGATCACGCACTGCTCACACAGCATAACAGTGGGAGACAGCATTGTGTCAACATCAGAAGAAGAGAACAAGAGAATACGGCAAAGACCAGGCCACCACTAGCAAAAGAGCAGAAGATAGTGGAGGATCCCGGCAGAAGATACGGACACCAGGAGAAGAGACCAGAGAAGAAGCGGACACTGGGAGAAGAAGCGGACACCGGGAGAAGAGGCCGGAGAGAGTGTAGAAGTCGGAAGAAGACCCCCGAAGTCGGAAGAAGACCCCAAGAGCTGCCTAATAAATTACTTTTAAAACTTATGTAGTGTGTTTTTTATTGACACGTTTTTCCCTAGGTGAATGGGTAGGGGTACCATGTACCCCATACTCATTCACATAGGGTGGGGGGCCTGGATCTGGGGGCCCCCTTATTAAAGGGGGCTCCCGGATTCTGATAAGCCCTCCGCCCGCAGACCCTGACAACCAACAGCCAGGGTTGTCGGGAAGAGGCCCTTGTCCTCATCAACATGGGGACAAGGTGCTTTGGGGTGGGGGGCCCGCAGGGCACCCCCACTCCCCCAAAACTCCCCCCCATGTTGAGAGCATGCGGCCTGGTACGGTTCAGGAGGTGGGGCCACTTGCTTGTCCCCACCCCCTTTCCTGACGGCCGGGCTGCATGCTCGGATAAGGGTCTGGTATGCCCCTTGGGGGGAACCCACGCCATTTTTTAATTTAAAATTTGGTGCAGCGTTCCCCCTCATGATTCATATCAGACAGCTGTCAGCACTGCCTGTCGCTCATCGCGAAAGGAAAAAAGTTTTCCTTTCCCGATGAGCGAGCCAGCGCAACATGCACAGTACCCTGTCGCTGAGAACCAGTGTGATGGGATTGCGCTGGAAACAAAATCTCGCGGTCAGGTACTGTACCTCAACTCAAGTTTTACAAGTGTTATATTGATGACATTGTCATTGTTTGGGTAGGATCAAGAGAGTCGTTCTTACAATTTTTGTCAAAAATGGGTGAGAACAGTTATGGTATTTCCTTCTCAGTAGTTTCTGACAATCAGAGTATTAACTTTCTTGATCTTGTAATTTTCAAGGATAATCATCAATTGTCCACCAAAACTTTTTTTAACGAAGTTGATCGTAATGGTTATATTCCCTTGGGGAGCTGCCACCATCCACGATGGCTAAGTTCCATCCCCAAGAGCCAATTCATGAGAGTCAGGCGCAATTGTGAAGATTTCAATTCACAGTCGAGGGTCCTGTTTGACAGATTCATAGAAAAGGTTACACCGGTGGGGGGTGCATGCACGGAGTCTAGCGCAGCGGACATGTCCTGCTAGAGCTCCGCTCGGTGAAGAAAGAGAACCACTGAATAAAGACAGCCCGCTGACACTTTCACTATAAAAAACGCTTCCTAATTTTCCTGTGAGGTGAGAGAAACATTTGGGGTAAAAATGGTATTGGGGGAGCCCGGAATAAGTATAAAAATACCCCCAGCAGAGGCGCACAGGCTAAGACTGCAGTGAAAATAGCACCAGTCTCCTCAGCCTCAGGCACAATCACCTCAGAGTGCAGGATAAAGACAAAGCTGTCACAGCAAGTCTCCTCAGATGAATCTGACACAGAATTATCTCTGTCACAGAAATCTTCACAAGAACTCACTGCATCCCCAAGTCTTATAAAACAATTTGAGAAAATGCTGCATAGAGCATTAAAACATACCTCAGAACAAATAACCAATAATCTGACTAAAGAAATCATAGAATTGGGAAATCGCACAGCAGCGCTGGAAATTAAAGTTGAAGAAATAGAAAGCACAGCACATGAATATATGACTGAAATAGGTCTCCTTAAAGAAGAGAGCATAACATTAAAAAACAAACTGGAAGATTATGAGAATCATGCAAGAAGGTCTAATTTGCGTTTCAGAGGCATACCTGAATCGATCACTGACTTATCTTCCACAATAACAGCTTTATGCCAAGAGTTGCAACCAGGAATACCGATCGAAAGGCTGGAAATGGACAGGGTGCACAGAGCCGTCATGCCTAAAAAAACAGATGGACCCCCACGCGACATAATAGCAAAGTTCCATTTTTATCGAACGAAAGAACAGCTTTTAATTGCGGTCAGAGAGAAAAACAGCTTAACCTTCCAAGGTCACAATTTTCAGATTTTCACAGATCTCTCTCAAGTAACCATTTCTAAAAGATGTGCGATGAAACCGCAACTGATGGAATTGCTAAAATATAACATCACTTACCAATGGAGTTTCCATTTTCCATACGCTTAAATTGATTGACGGAAAATCTGCAGCGACTATTTCACGTAGACAAACAGCATCCACATCCTCTCTACCAAGCTCATCCCCTGCAGTAGGAAAAAACGGAAACCATCATGCACATAAGAGAGGACGCTTTATATCCACTCCACAGGACCAAGAAGAAGATCCAATGGACTGAAAGACTATTTTTTCAGGAACACAAATATAAGTTAACAAGGACGATATGTTTCCGGTGAAACCACAACATATTGGATGCATTATGCACTTTTGACCCGAATTTAAATCATATATTTATATTCTAATAAATAGAATATAATGAGGGTCAGGGTAAATCCCCTACTCAAATGACATCTAAATATGATGAACACAATCATATGAAAACATCATTCTTCTCAGTACTACATTCATTTTTTTTATTTTTCTTTCTCTAAAACTTGAAACCAAGTTTCTTTCTCTTTTTTCCTAAACAGAATGGTTAAAAGTATCTCTCCTTATTTATTATTTGTAACCTCGAGTTACATGCGAACATCTTCAAACAAATAAGGGGACCCAGTCATGACTGAAGAGATACAATTTTACTTTTATGGTTGATTTGTTTATTTAAGAATATAGAAACAAAGTTTTAGAATAGTCTAAGTACTTGTTCCAAGATATATCCCCTTCAACTAGTCAGGCTAGATAAACTACACTTCCTAAATTTCACAGGAATCTAATAACCTTTAATTTCCTCCCTACCAATCTCATTACCTGCTGTGGGGATAAATGAACATCATTATGCAAATAGGAGGGATTGATATATATCCCCTCCATAGGGCCAAAATTATCCAATTGACTGGGAAATTATTTTCCAGAAACACAAATATAGGTTAAAAACAAAGATACAGTATATTTTCAATAAAACCACAGTATATTGGACTCATATATGAGTGATGCTGATTTGTCCTAAATCCCATGCTATTATTCTAATTAATAGAATATAATGTGGAATAGGATAAATCCCTTACTCAGGTGTCATCTGAGTATGCTGAACAAAATCATATGAGAACATCATTTTTCTCAGTTCTATATTTACTTCCAAAATTTGAAACCAAGTTTCTTCTTCTTTTTTCCTCAACAGATTAAATAAAAGTATCTCTCCTTATCTATTATTTTCAACCTTGAATTGCATACTAATATCATCAAACAAAAGAAGATCTAGTCATGACTGAAAAGATACAATTTTACTTCTATTGTTGATTTGTTAACTTAGATTAAAGAAGCAAAGTTTTAGAGTAGTCTAATTACTTGTTACAAGACATATCCTTTTTTATTTTTTCAGACTAGATAGATTACACTTCCTAAATATCACAGGAATTTAACAACTTTATTTTTCAAGTGTTAATTTCTTTTTGAAAATCTATTAAGATAGATAATATTTTCATTTCCATTAAGCCTTAAGGGCTATAAACATACATCCTAGTGATGTTATTTTTTCTTTTTTACGAAGTGGTTCTCCTGTACACGGAAGTCCCGTGTGCCTTGCCTAGTCTTCCTTGGATCCCCTCACTTAATATGGGGGGGCTCGACGAAGGCCTCCAGTCCTCTGTTGGGGGGTTTTACCCCTCACCACGGGCAAACTCTGAACACCTCTGTATTTTATTATCAAGCTTATGTAATGAAATCTTACCTGTCTTTATCTTTTTCTCTAAACTAGATTATACTGGACCTTTTTTCTCTTATCCCTTTCCAAGTCTGTATGGGTTGAGTCGAGAGAACTTCAAGTTAGAATATTTGGTAAGTGCTGTTTATTGACTCAGCTGCCATGGCCCCCTTAAACATTTTATCCCTGAATGTACAGGAACTCAATGTACCACAGAAACGTACTAAAGCGTTCAGATCATTCCAAGCAAAGAATGCACACATTGTGTGCCTTCAAGAGACTCATTTTACAATAAACTCAACACCTACATTTTTTAGTTCATCCTATCCACAAGTGTTCACTGCCTCAGCCACTACCAAACAACATGGAACTCTAGTGGCATTCCACCATTCCACTCCATTCACAATCCATTCGGAAATTAAAGATCCAGAAGGACGATATCTAATCCTCACAGGACACATTTTAGACACAGAAATATCTGTGATCTCTTATTATGCTCCAAATAAACAGCCAATCCCATTTTTGACACATCTCTTGCAAGTAGTTAATGTACATAGACTGGGAACAATTATTGTATGCGGTGATTCCAACCAGGTTCTCCTCCCATTTCTGGACAAAACACCATATACTCCACTCCGAAATCACTCTAAAATATCTTTCTCTCAACTCCTTTCCAAACACAACCTAATTGATTCTTGGAGAGAGAATAACCCAACAAAAAGAAATTATACATACTTTTCACACCCTCACCAAACATTTAGGTGTATAGACCACATTTTTCTAACCACCGGTATGGAGAGGGGTATTTCAGCAACAGATTGGCATACTTAAAAGAGAACGTAGAAATCTTGCATGGAAATTAGAAACACAATTTAACTACCTTTTCTTAGCTTTCCAACACAATCCTAACCCAACTACTAAGAATGACTTAGAGAAGGCACACCTGGAATATAATCTATTTCTTACAGATCCATCTGATAAATTATTGCGATGTTCCAGGCATTCCTTCTACATGAAATCTCATCAATCGAAAGCCAGAATTTTTAACACATAACCAATTTAAATTACTTATTCAACTATTTACAGCAGCGAAACAAACACTGGCAAGAGCCTGGAGATCCCCTTCATAGGTGGTGGAGAAGGTAGTGAATAAAATGAACAACACAATGACTCAAGCAAAAATGGCAGCTCTTGAAGCTAACTCGATTGCCAAATTTGAAAAAGTATGGCATCCGTGGATAAGAAATTATTTACCATCAACTTTTAACAAAGAAGTTTTACTACCATGGTAGCTGACTCAGTGAGCCAATGGAAACATTATATAGATTCCAATGGATGTGACGAACCTCGACTCGACACTGTGGACTCTACTTCTTTTTCTTTCCCTAATTTCTCCTTTTCCCATCTCTCCTTTCTTTTCTACTTACTCTCTTTATGATTTTGAAGCTCTTTCTAACTATAAGTTATAACTCCCCTTATAACCCATACCATTTGTATGTATTATTAATATCATAGAAATTTATAATTCAATTTATAATTTACACTGTTTAATTATACACTTCTGAGCTTCATTCCCTTTGTTGTATAATATGTACCCCATCTAATGTCAAATACCTTATTGTATGTACAATAAAATCTTTTGACAAGGAAAAAAGTTACACCTCACGAGAGCTTGACAAAACCCTGCTCTCAGTAAGGGATATGAATAGAGATGGTCTTTTTAAGAAAAAAGAGGCAAATGAGAGAAACTTTGGAATTGCTTTGATGACAGGTTTCACCCGGCAATATAGACAAGTAGAAAAAATTATTCGTAAACATTGGCACTTATTGTTGAAGGACAATGATCTTGCTAAATCCCTACCCGACAAACCACTGTTTATCTACACAAAACCTTCTACCCTATGGCTGAAGTTGGCACCCAATGTGGTTGATCCCGCCAAGAAGACTGTTACCTTTTTGGACCAAGTTGTTTTTTTCAGCTGTGGGAGGTGCCTAATGTGTAGAACGTCCAAAGTAAGGAAGACACTTGAGTTCACATCTCACTCCTCTGGTGAGTCCTTTAAGATCAACAAGTTCATTGCATGTGGTACTACCCACGTCATGTATCTTCTGTCATGTCCTTGTGGACTGCAGTACGTGGGTAAGACCACCAGAGCATTGGGGGTCCGTTTACATGAACATGTCAACCGGATAAAAAAGGGTTTCAAACATCACAGCTTGTCTAACCACTTCAGGTTATTCCATGGTAGGGATCCCAGTGGTCTCACTTTTTGTGGTATTGATCGAGTTGAAGCTCATTGGAGAGGAGGTAATTTCAAGACAGCCATCTTGCGTAATGAGACCCAGTGGATTCATCGATTGAGGACGATGAACCCTGTGGGGTTAAAGATTGAACTAGATCTTAATTGTTCCTGTCTAATTTTTAATAATTTAATTTTTTTTAAAAGATTTTTTTAATAATTTATTGGTTTGGATAGGCATGTATGTTTTGTTTTTTTTTATTTTTTTTTTGCCTTTTGTTTTTTGTTTTTTATTTTATTTATTTTTAATTTTTAATTTTTACTTTTTTTAATTTATTTTTTTTATTTTATAATTTTATTTTTTTAATTTTTATTCCTTTATTTTTATTTTTATTTCTTTTCTTCTTCTCTGTTTTTTTCTCTCTTTTTTTCCCATTTTTGTGATTTTCATATTTGTATTTATATATTCATTACATTTTTGGAATGTTATGTTTATGTTATTTGTTCCCATTGACGTTTAACTATGTTGCGGTTTATCCAACCAATGCTATGGCATTTTAGTCCCTCATATGGAGTGTGCTCTATCCATATGGGCGACATGTTTTCCTAACCAACAATATGGCCGCTGTTGACTATCTGATTGGTGGGAGGAGGGGAAGTGTACTTTCTCTTTTGCTATTTAAAGCTGTCAGTCCCAATCGGAAGTTAGGTCCTTTGATGACACCCTGTGGGAGGGCAAAGTGCATAGACGCGACGCACTTCCGTCACGATCATTTCGTCATTTCCATGCCTGATTTTAACTTACATTTGTAAGTATATCCTTTTATGCGCAATAAATAATCTTTCTTAGCATACTTCACTATTGATCCCTCCTTTTTTCTTTTTTGGGTACCTGTTTTGTATGGCTGAGTTTTAACGTTGAAGGATCATTTACCATATAATCTTATCAGTGAACCTGCCATCCTGTGACATCCTCTGGATATCGCTATAAGCCTGTATTGACTCCCAGACTGAAAAGCTGGGTGTCATTGTGATCAGGTGAGTGGTGACACATGTGGGGGTGCATTGGTACGCCTGAAAATTCTGTCTGCAACATTTTCTTTGCATTTTTTGCACACCAGATGTGAAGCATTCTCTACAACTTTGCACATTAGATGTGAAGCACCTTTTTAGTTTTATATGGACTGTATGTTTTTGTTTTCACTTATCATGGGTTTTTGTTTGTGAGCGCTGTATTTATATATATTTTCACTATGTCCAAGTGTCTAGCACTTTGTGTATAGCAGGTTCATTCCTTTTTATTACCCTTTTTTCCACACCATCAGTGCGAGTTTATATATTTAGATCATATATATTTATTATACCCCTCTCCTGTTTAAAGTTCTTCATGCAATAAAATATCAAAAAGACAATCCCTAGATGGAGTTATTGTCATGTCACCTGCCAGCAGTAGCGAATTGTCAGTTGCCATGTCAGCTGCCTTGAGATGCCGCTTGTCACTTGCCACGTCACCTGCCAGCAGTTGCGGATTGTCACTTGCCACGTCACCTGCCCCCAGATGCAGCTTGTCACTTGTCATGTCACCCTCCACCAGATGCGGATTGTCATTCGCCACATCCACTGCCATCAGATGCGGATTGTCACTTGCCACATCACCTGCCAGCAGTTGCGGATTGTCACTTGCCACGTCACCTGCCACCAGATGCAGCTTGTCATGTCACCTGCCACCAGATGCGGATTGTCATTCGCCACATCAACTGCCATCAGATGCGGATTGTCACTTGCCATGTCGCCTACCACCAGATGAGGATTGTCACTTGCCACATCACCTGCCACCAGATGCGGATTGTCACTTGCAACATTACCTGCCACCAGATGAGGATTGTCACTTGCCACAAGATGTGGATTGTCACTTGCTAGTGGCTGTGTCTCAGAGTGAGGGCAGGCAGTGAGAGGTGATGTAATCTCTCTCCTGCCAGGGCTGTACATGAGGGCAGAACTGCGGAGATGCAGGGCGGATGGTGAGAGGTGATATTATATCTCTGCTTGCTCACCTGCCCGCTCACTGGCCGGCCCACTTACTGGCCTGCCTGCCCGGCCCCTCACCCGCCAGCCCGCTCATTGGCCTGCCCACCCGAACCCTTACTGGCCTGCCTTGCCGCTCACCCACCGGCCCACTCACTGGCCTGCCAGCCAGGCCCGCACACCTGTGCCCCGGTAGTTGGGAACCCCTGCTATAAACCATAAATCTAAATATTCACTTTCCATATGACTAAAATGCAGTTCCTATTATTCATCTTGCCCAGGGTGAGTGTAAAACTTATCTCACCTCCAGTATTCTGTAAAATGCTGTAAATGTGCTAGACTGAGGAAAGGTTTGGTCCTAGGGCATAATGGCTCAATCCATATCCTCAGGGCAGAGCATACTGGAATCTTGGATTATCAGAGGATATAGCTGCTGCATTATTACTAGGTAAACCAGCTTTCAGATTCATAGTCAAGTACTTTTGCTGCAGAGGCTGTGGGAACCCAGATGTTCATCTTTTAAGTGTACTTACCCTATAAAAAATATTGTGTGACATGGGGAAATGCAAGTGACACAGGTATTTGCATACTAGTGTAATTTCAATGGATAGAGAACACAAATGCTGCGCAGAACTATTTCTACTAATCTAAATTTCTCCCTACTATTTCTTTTTCTTTTCAGATTACTCTCAGATCCTTTAGCAATGACCAGGCCAGCAAACCTTATTAACTTAGAAATATAACTATATACTGACAAACAGGAATCCATTACGAAATGCCTGACTGTTACCTCTGTGCTAAGGGTAATCATGAGGACTGATATCAGACCCCCTATCCCCCCCCCCCCCACTCCAGGGTTAATAATCTAATGACATTGGCTCTAAGAAGCACTGTGATGTGTTTAGGTCAGCAACATACTTAAACGATAAGGTAGTGCAGTGCTAAGCTTTTTCCATTTAGTTTTGGCTGATATTACAATCCATACTGATTTTCTGTTTTAGAAGATAGGAGGCAAAAGAAAAGGCTCTAGGAAATACAAAAGACCATGGAGAAGCCACCTTAAAATCCACTTGCATCAAATATAAAGGCAAAAGGGAAGTGGATCTTTGGGTGCCACCAACAGCAGTTTATTAATGCCTGCTCCTGGATGGGAATAATCAGTGTATAAATTTCTATTAGTGGATATATTAAAGATTCGGTGTGTTTACAGATACCCTAGCATAGTTATTTAAAGAACAAAATAATCATGTTAGATTTTTATAAATATTCCCTAATCAACCAGATCATCCCATTAATTGTCACCAGATTAAGAGGGGATAATAATAGAAAAGCTCATTGGGTCACAACAGTGTAAAAGAAAAATGAAAAAAACAAAAAAAAAAACAAAAAAGGTTCAAGTACTATCTAAATATAAACATTTTCATTTACGCAATCATTTTACTTTTAATATAGAGCCAAATAAAAACATTTACAAAAGAATTAGCCACAATACAGAGACAAGCAACAATGTATCCATTGCACATCTAAATGTTGTGGAGACCATGCTTTTTCTGAGTGAGAGAAGTGGTATATGTAAGGGTACTTGGATCCATTGCACTTTTTCTATGTATAGGTACTGTACATGCTCTGGAACATGTATTGTTTTGTGTAATTTTGCTTTGCTTCTCTTCAATAAACTTTTTTTTTTTTTGGAGTAAAAAAAAAAAAAAAGCGTTCAGTTTGTAGTGTGCTCATTACATGTAATGCACATTGGTTCCAATGGGTTTTGCAGTCTATAAGCTAATTTACCGTACTTATCGGTGTATAACATGCACAGGCGTATAACACGCACCCCAATTTTAGGAGGGAAGTTTAAAGAAAAAAACATACATTTTAAATAAAGAACTTTGAAGCAAAATTAGGGTCACAGCTCATCAATGCATCCTGCTCAGTGCCCATCTGCAAAAATAGAAATCTCTTCTGCGCTCAGGTGTCTAGTTCCTCAATGTGTGGTATGACCGAATACGTTCAGTGGTATGTGCCGTCTTGCAGCCCTCCTCAGAATAATGGGTATTCACAGACTAAAGAAAAAAGAAAAAAGAAAAAAAGGAGGGCGCACCGACCTAGTGCATTATCACTGGTAAAATTTTATTAAAGTGTAAAACAGCAAAATATATACTCACAAACGAGCATGAATGACAGGCATTGATGATGCTGCAGGTACGCAGTTCTGAACATCGACAAACCAGGACCGGACATCAAGTGGATATAGCGATGGCTAACGCGTTTCGAGGGAGAGCCCCCTTCCTCAGAGCCTAAGCAGGTAATGGCTGCTCACATGTATGGTCTCCTCTATATATGTGTGTACCTGTGCATCCTGATCACCACCAGCACCAGCCCACACAAGGCACGCCCACCTACATAGAAATCACACCCACCTTAATGGGGCCATTAAGGTAGTGTAGGTTTGTTCTTATGTAGAATTTGTTTGTAATTTGGAACAGGTACATTTTGTAAGTGTAGCTCCAGCCAAAAAAATCTATTTTAAAGCTTTTTGGAAAACATAGGGAAGGGTTATCATCACCCCTGTAATATTTGTTTTGCTGTCTGTGCCCCTGTTCAGAAGATTTCACCTCATTTTCTGTCCCAATGACAATTGGATTTTGAAAATTTGTTTTTTTAAGGAAAACAAGGATTGGTGATAAATCAGTGGAGAAGACACCTTTTTCCCATATTAACTCTTACAGGAGAGAATTTCCCTTCTTAGGGGTAGATTTCCTCTCACTTCCTGTTCTCTCCCTCCGTTTGTAAGTAGGAGTCGATTGTAAGTAGGAGTCATTTGTAAGTGGGATGTTTGAAAGTAGGGGCCTGCCCTATATACTCTGCAGAAAATTGGGCCTTTGGTGCTACTAGAACACTGTAAGCCCTCACAGTTACTCTTACTGGGTGCTGGAATGGGTCCTGCTGCAAAATATTACAGCAAAAATCAAAAATTTTTATTACACGCCCCTGTTAAACAGGAGCAGAAAAATTGGGCTTTAGGCACTGGTGCTGGTGCCACAACACTGCAACCCCTCACAGATACTCTAGTTGACTGCAGGAACGAGCCCTGCTGTAAAATATTACAGCAAAAATTTTAATTACACGCCCCTTTTAACCACTTCAGCCCCGGAAGGATTTACCCTCTTCCTGACCAGAGCACTTTTTGCGATTCGGCACTGTGTCGCTTTAACTGACAATTGCACGGTCGTGCGACGTGGCTCCGAAACAAAATTGACGTCCTTTTTTTCCTACAAATAGAGCTTCCTTTTGGTGGTATTTGATCACCTCTGCGATTTTTATTTTTTGCGCCATAAACAAAAAAAGAGCGACAATTTTGAAGAAAACGCATTATTTTTTACATTTTGCTATAATAATTATCCCCCAAAAATATATAAAAAAACTTTTTTTTTTCCTCAGTTTAGGCCGATCCCTATTCTTCTACATATTTTTGGTAAAAAAAAATCGCAATAAGTGTTTATTGATTTGTTTGTGCAAAAGTTATAGCGTTTACTAAATAGGGGATAGTTTTATGGCATTTTTATTAATAATTTTTTCTTTACTAGTAATAGCGGCGATCAGCGATTTTTATTGTGACTGTGATGTTATTGTGGACATGTCGGACATTTTTGACACATTTTTGGGACCATTGTCATTTATACAGCAATCAGTGCTATAAAAATGCATTGATACCTGTATAAATGACACTGGCAGTGAAGGGGTTAACCACTAGAGGGCGGGGAGGGGTTATGTGTGTCCTAGGGGAGTGATTTCTAACTGTCAGGGGGATGGGCTGGTGTGTGACGTCACTGATCTCTGCTCCGATGACAGGGAGCAGAGATCCAGTGACACTTGTCACTAGGCAGAATGGGGAGATGCTGTTTACAACGGCATCTCCCCATTCGTCCTCTCCGTGAGGCAATCGCAGGTATGCCCGCGGTGATCGAGTCCGCGGGACCTGCGACCCGACTCACGGAGATCGCGGCAGTGCGCTGTTTCGGAAATATTTATACCTCACTTAAACAATTAACGATACAAACATTAGTGATTAAACCTTTGTCTATATAAGAATAAAAACGAGCGATAACAGGGAAAAAGATAAACAATTACATTTATTTACACAGAAAAGAAAGTTAGAATAATTAGAATTTATCATATATCTCCAGTGATGTCATAAGTACAGTGTTGCTCTAGGCTGTAAAGTTAATTTAGGCCGAACTCATAAATGTTTACAATGGACATATACAAGATATACAATAGCATAAGACAAATCCTAGGATACAAAAAGGTTAGAAAGAAAGACAGAGATTCCAGTATACATTACTCAGACAGCATATCCCCTAGATGGTCTCGGGCCGGACAGTGTAAAACCATTTAGCTCTCTCTCTCTTTTTATGCATTCTCCACCAATCAACAGATGCAACATATTGATTGGGTCAGAGATGTCTCAAAGTCTGGTTGGCTACATTTGAAGCCCCTTTGCTAATTGGCTTACAGCTGCCTTAAATTCTGATTGGTCATATCTGAAGCTGTCTGAAAGTTCATGCTCGGACATTGCTGGAACATTGGTGCCTAACAGTCTATGAATTAATGAACAATCTCCTTTGATCTCCCAGCCCAAACAGTCCCGACAGTAGTATGTTATGTTAATGGCCCCCTGGTGAGTTGATTACCGCCTGGGGACCTTTCCTGGTTCCCACCAGTGTATTGGAAGCATGTTAATGGCCCCCTGAAGAATGGATGACTTAAGGTCTGCCAATACCCTTTGATCCAATTAACACCTTGGGGGGCCTTCTCGTGTAACTACATTCCTAAGGTGAGCTATGTTCTATCATGATATTAAGAAACATATACCCATATATAAATATATATATATACCCACACATAGATACACACATATACAGGACAATGATACACACATATACACGTAGATATATATATACATATATACACATACATACATCCTATGAGGCAAGGCAGTTTAATTGGAGTCCTTGCAATGGTCCACTTGAACCTCATTGATATAAATATGAAATTCAATATCTCCATCACAGCGCGCGTGCGCACACGGCGGCATATTCAAAGTAACATATGGGTACTTTACTTTGCGCAGCTGTGCCATTCTGCTGACGTATATCTACAGGAGCTGGTCGGGAACCGGTTAAACAGGAGCAGAAAAATTGGACTTTAGGCACGGGTGCTGGTGCCACAACACTGCAACCCCTCACAGGTACTCTAGTTGAGTGAAGGAATGAGCCCTGCTGCAAAATATTACAGCAAAAATTGTAATTACATGCACCTGTTAAACAGGATCAGAAAATTGGGCTTTAGGCACTGGTGCTGGTGCCACAACACTGCAACCCCTCACAGATACTCTAGCTGAGTGCAGGAACAAGCCCTGCTGCAAAATATTACAGCAAAAATTGTAATTACTCGCCCCTGTTAAACAGGGGCAGAAAAATTGGGCTTTAGACACTGGTGCTGGTGCCCAGAACCAGAAATGTTCTTAGAAGCTATCAACATGAACATTGAGGAGGAATAGGATAGGCACTCGGCATAACAGGATAGTCAGTCAGCATCAGCATAGGCAGTCTTCAAGGGATCTCACATTCATAAAAAAATTATTCAGTTACATCAGCATCAGGTGCTTGGTAGCTGGTGATCCAAGACTGATTCATTTTTATGAAGGTGAGCCGATCAACCGAGTCGGTGGACAGGCGCACTCTGTGATCGTTTACAAAGCCTCCAGCGGCACTGAATGTGCATTCCGAAAGAACGCTGGATGCAGGAAAGGCCAGTAGCTCAATTGCATACTGTGCAAGCTCTGGCCAATGATCCATCCTCAAGACCCAGTAACCCAGTGGATTTTCGGTTGGAAAGGTCTCCAAGTCTGATCTGGCCCCTAGGTATTCCTGCACCATGTACAACAGACGCTGGGGATGGTTGCTGGAACCGATCATACCTTGGGGCTGCGGACTAAAAAATTGTCTGAACACATGGGTCAGACGGCCATCTTCTCCACCGCTCCTTCTGTGAATGACTGAAGCCTCAGCAACACGTTGTCCAGGACCAGGAATTTGTACCCTCCCAGGCTCTGGAAACGCGTTGCACAAACCTTTCTGCAAGGCCTCCTGAAGATGTTTCATCCTCTGCTCCCTCTGCGATGGCTGGATAAGTTCCGCAACCTTACCCTTGTAACGTGGATCAAGAAGGGTTGCCAGCCAGTAGTGATCCCTCTCCTTGATCACACGAATCCGAGGGTCCTTTCGCAGGCTTTGCAGGGTCAGGGAGGCCATGCAGCGTAGGTTTGCTGAGGCATTCGATCCGGAGTCCTCTGGGTCACTAAGGACGACCTGATCTGCAGCCACCTCCTCCCAGCCACGTACAAGTCCATGGGTTTCTGGGGACTGTAAACGATCCCTTGAAGACTGCTGCTGATGCTGAGTGCTAGACTCCACCTCCATGCTGACACAATCCTCATCCTCCTCCTCTTCCTGTGAGATCGGCGGGCCCACAGAAATACTGTCTGGATAAAGGGGACCTTGAGAGGTAAGGAAGTACTCCTCTTCCTCCCTCTGTTCTGCCTGAAGTGCCCTGTCCATTATTCCATGCAGCATGTGCTCCAACAGGTAGACAAGAGGGACAGTATCACTGATGCATGCACTGTCACTGCTCACCATCCTTGTGGCCTCCTCAAATGGTGACAGGACAGTGCATGCATCCTTAATCTTGAGCCACTGGCCAAGCTCCCCTGGCCCTGTCCTGGTGCCATACTTGCATAGTCCCTCTTTATGGCCCTCTGCTGCATGTGCAGCCACTCCAGAATTGCCAATGTTGAGTTCCACCTGGTGGGCATGTCACAGATGAGGCGGTTCTTGGGCAGGTTGCATTCCTTTTGAAGGTCAGCCAGCCGAGCACTGGCATTATATGACCAGCGGAAATGCCCACAGACTTTCCTGGCCTGCCTCAGGATATCCTGTAAGCTCGGGTACCTGCACAAGAACCGCTGCACCACCAAATTAAGGATGTGTGCCAAACAGGGCACATGGGTGAAGTGTCCCTGTCGAAAGGCGGAGAGGAGGTTTGATGCCATTGTCGCAAACCACCATCCCTGGCTGAAGCTGGCATGGCGTCAACCACCTCTGAGCCTGCCTCTGCAGAGCTGACAGAATCTCTGCCCCAGTATGGCTCCTGTCCCCTAAGCAGACCAACTCAAGCACCACATAGCATCTTTTTGCCTGAGTGCTTGCAAAGCCTCTAGAACGCCTACGGAGCACCGCTGGTTCTGAGGACAAATCTGCACAGGAAGAGGCCATAGAGGAAGAAGAGAAGGGGGTGGAGGAGAAAGGTGTGGCAGAATAACCACTACCAGCATTTTGGAGGCATGGTGGCGGAACAAGTTCCAACAATACTGCACCCTGTCCTGCATCCTACCCAGCTGCCAGCAGGGTTACCCAGTGCGCCGTGAAAGAAAGGTAACGTCCCTGTCCATGCCTGCTGGGCCATGAGTCAGCGGTTATATGCACCTTACCGCTGACCGCCCTGTCCAACGAGGCCAAGACATTGCCTTCCACATGTCCGTAGAGACCAGGAATTGCCTTACGAGAAAAAAATTGGTGTTTGGGAACCTGCCACTGAGGTACCGCACGTTCCACAAATTCTCGAAAGGGGGCAGAGTCTACCAGCTGAAAAAGCAGCAGTTGGAGTGCTAGCAATTTAGCCAAACTAGCATTCAGCCGCTGAGCATGTGGATGGCTGGGACAGAATTTCTTTCGCTGGTTTAGCAACTGGGGCAGGGAAATTTGCCTGCTACAATCGAACGTTGGTGTAGGATGTTGGATATCAGTTGTTGGATGTTGGATATGAGATTGCACGCAAGTACTTGGCACACCTAATTCTACTACTTCATTCCTGTCAGTGCTGGTTTCTGAGAGGACTGAAGGTATAGTGGGGTTGGAGATACCAGCTGATGAGGAGCAAGGAGAGATACGCCTTGTTCTTTGGTGTGGGTCTTTTAAGTACTGTTGCCAACGGACTGCATGGGAGCTCGACATATGTCTGGTCAAGCATGTGGTGCCCAAGCGGCTGCTGTTTTGGCCACGCTTGATAGGCTTCAGACATATGTTGCAAACAGCAACAGTGTGTTGTGCAGCATACTGCCATGTAGAGTCAGTGACCTCATCATCCCCTCCCTCCTCGCCACTGGAGCAAACCTGGCAGTATGCTGCAGCTGGCGGAATATGACTGCCAGTTCCTTGTCCTTCTTGGGTACCCCCTCTTCTCTCTGGGCTCATGTTACTGCCTTCATCCTCAACCTGGGTACCATCATCAGAGCCTTCAAAACGTTGCGCATCCTCCTGCAGCATGTACCCAACACTGTGGTCGAACAGTTCGGGGGACTCCTCAGGGCATGATGGTGGGGCTAGGGAAGGAGTGACTGATGACATTGAGCCGATGGAAGAGGCCGCTTTGGCAGCTGCAGAGGATGAGGACGGCTTGGTCATCCACTCTACCAACTCTTCTGCATGTTGTGGCTCAACACGGCCAACTGCCGAAAAAAAGGACAAGCGTGCCCCACGGCCACATGCTGAGGATGCACCGTGTCCACTACCAGCACTGTTTGCTGTTGACACAGAGCCTGCTTGCCCTCTTTTAGTGGCCTGTGAGCGTCTGCCTCTCCTTGTTGGCCTTCCAGACATACTGTACAATTAGATTAGCAAAACAACGCCTGATGTTTACTAAAAACAGTACACCAGGAATGGCCTACAGTAAGGTATAGGCTTGGCTGGACTACAATGTAGTGGATATATATTTTATGAACTGCAGCTCAGTGATTCACCTGCCTGGCTGAAAGTGTCTTTGAACACGCACTCAGGAAATGGCCTACAGTCAGGTATAGGCTTGGCTAGACTATATATATACAAGCCTGTATATATATATATATATATATATATATATATATATATATATATTAAATGAACTGCAGCTCAGTGAGTCACCTGCCTGGCTGAAAGTGTCTTTGAACATGCAATCAGGCAATGGCCTAGTCAGGTATAGGCTTGGCTAGACTATATATATACAACCCTGTATATATATTTATTAAATGAACTGCAGCTCAGTGAGTCACCTACCTGGCTGAAAGTGTCTTTGAACACGCACTCAAGGAATGGCCTACAGTCAAGTATAGGCTTGGCTGGAATACAATGCAGTGGATATAAGACAAGAATTTTTGGGAGCAGGGACCCCAACTCCAAGCTCACCGGGATAAAGTGCAAGCAGACTATCTCGGTACAGGTAAAAAGGGGATATGCAGTAAGAGTAAAGAGGTGTATGTAAAAAACAGATTTTATTAATACAAAAAAATCAAGACATAATAATAATACAAACTATATTAAAAAATACGCAGATGACATGGAATTTCGACTAGTTTCGCGCGGAACCCACTTTATCAGGAAATATGTCTGCAAATAAAATACAATACAATGAAATGAGATATACATAGTTTAATTTGGTTTAAAGAGGGGTATAAAAGATAATACCAAGGTGTGGGAAACAGGGAAAGAAACATTTAGTGAACAAATGTAGAGGGCAGCTTACCCATGTTGAGGCGCACAACGCGCTGAGGCCAAACCCGGTAAAGTCTCCCGCGGCGACTGGGGAGGGCACAAGTAAGGCCACAAGATAACAAGCGTCCAGATAGGTAATAAAGGGGTATATATGAATAATATACATGAATGTAGTCCAAAAAAATAAAGAGAAATAGAGAAAAAACACCATTGGGAATAAGGTGGAGGGAATCAGGAAGAAGAGTCCATGCCAACGGCCAAGTTGAAAACAAAAAAGGTAGTGTGAACAAAAAAGTGATAAGAAAAAAAATGATAGTAATAGGACCAAGAACAAACCGTGACTGAGAAGTGACAGTGAAAAATATTAATGGAGAATGAGCAACCATAAATTGGAGAGATAATGAAGGGAGAGTGCAGAGGGTTGCTGGTGTGTAGACCAAGGATAAAAATGCCAATAATTAATCTAATAGTGAATGGTGGAACCCAGGACAAGCACAAGACGAGATAATTGTGAATAGAGTAGGGACTAGGACCAATATATACCTATTCCAGGTATTATAAATGAAAAACAGGGTCACCGGATGATGAATTTGATTGATTAACCAATGGATGGATGGTAATTCAGAGAGGGTTAATGGGTAAATGCTTGAATACAGGCTGTAAGCCTGTGGATGCCGGAAGTCAGCAACCCAAATCCAAAATCTATAGAATGAAGTAAAGTAAAAAATAATAAATATAATAGCAAAGCTGCCCCAACCACACTCAGGGCTGTAGTGAGGGTGGTGGGTGGGATGCATGACTGTGGTAGGGTAAAAACTTATTTGGAATGGATCTGATTCCAAGGACCATCCGGGTCCCACGCTGGCCTGTAAGAACTGCGGAGCAAGGCTGCAGTATTTGTGTCCTCCAACCCCGTGACGTAACGACAACGCCGATCTCACAATGAGGCGGCGTCACAGGGTCAAGGGTCCCGCAGGGAGCGCTCACGATATTCAATTGCACGCCTGCGCACATCGCCTCAAGAAGCCAGGAGGATGCGGTGCCCGCACATAGCGCGGGCGAGTAGGCACCGCCCAGCAGGCCACAGCGATGCGAACGCATGAGTAGTGTCCTGCGCGAGCATGCGCAATGGCCAGATTGGGTCTTAACGAACCCGTTGTGAGGCATGTACAAGTGGCAAGGGGGGCTCCCCCCAAGAGAAAGAAAAAAAAAAAGAAAAAAGGAGGGGAAGGGAGGAGGGAGGTAAGAGAGGGAAAGAAAAGAGAGGGAGAAGGGAGAAAAAGAAAAGAGGAGGAGGGAAGAGAGGGAAAGAAAAGAGAGAGAGAAAGGGGAAAAAGAAAAGAGGAGGAAAGGACGAATAAAGAAAAAAGGAAAGGGGGGAAGAAAGGAAGAATTGGGGGGTGTGTGTAGGTAACCCTCCTGGCCACCAGGGAACCTACCAGTCGCCGCAGTTAGACAAGGCCGGGAAGCCACGAGAGCGCCCCACAGGGGAAAGACAAAAACCCTAAACATATGCATACAATTGTGCATAGTGCAATAAAAAGGATTTAGCAACATGAATATAAATATGTCAAACAAAGAAACACTTACAGGTAGGTATATGTAATAATAACAAATACAATTGATATAATAAGAGGGTGATACCTCAATCAAAGGCCAATAGATAGAGCAGACATGGATGCAAGTTTCACAGACATCTATTGTGGGCTACAAGGCATGATGCATGGATAAACAATATATATAAATAAACAAACTCAAAAACAGCATAAACAGCAGCGCCATCAATTGGCAAAGAGGGAGATAATACAGGGCTGAGGATCGGTGATCATGGATTAAGGAACGGTTTAAAAGAGTTAACTTCATTCAAGCCTGGTGGGATAGTGGCATTAAGCCTTTCTATCCAAAGGGCTTCTTTTTGTAATAAAATTTTGTCGCGGTCACTCCCTCTACCATCAGGGGGTACCACTTCCAAAGCCAGGAATCCAACAGCCCTGGGATTGTAACTATGGTATAGACCTATGTGATGCCCGACAGTAGTAAGTTTGCCATTGGTAGAGTAATATATATGATCACCGATTCTCTGCCTGAACTCCCTAATTGTTTTGCCCACATAAAACGCTTGACAGGTGCAAAGCATGAGATAAACAATGCCAGTAGTGCAGCAATGGACAGACATGTGTGGATTAAACATTTCACCATTTGGAAGCCTGATAGAAGAGCAAGGAAGTATCCAGGGACAAGCAGAGCACTGGCCACAAGGAGAGGTACCGAGAGGTTGAGCGGAGTCGCTCGTAAAAGGTTTATAATGGCTACTAGTTAAATGGTCTCCAAGAGATCTAGCTCTCCGAAAGACCAATTCGGGTATCTCTCGTAAATGATGTTTCAAAATGTGGTGATCAGTAAGAAGGTGCCAGTGCTTTGAGATGATCTGCCTAAATTGTTCATGATGAGCTGAATATTAGGTAACAATTTTAACTGTGTCAGTATTGGAATTACGTATCACAGGATAGAGTAAGGAAGTTCTGGTCTTCCTGATTCCCTCCACCTTATTCCCAATGGTGTTTTTTTTCTATTTCTCTTTATTTTCTTGGACTACATTCATGTATATTATTCATATATACCCCTTTATTACCTATCCAGACGCTTGCGGCCTTACTTGTGCCCTCCCCAGTCGCCGCGGGAGACTTTACTGGGTTTGGCCTCAGCGCGTTGTGCGCCTCAACATGGGTAAGCTGCCCTCTAAATTTGTTCACTAAATGTTTCTTTCCCGGGGGGGCGTGGTCAAGATGGCGACCAGATAGGACGGATGAGACGGAGCTCCACATACAGCAGGCCTACAATTCCGTTATTTAGTGGACTAACAACCAATTTAAATGCCCCATGGGGATGTGGCTGTGACCGGGCACAGAAGTGAGGAAAGCTGGAGCTTGATGATAGCGGCGTTCGGCTCCGCGGGCACCGCTGCCGAATAAGTAATCCAAAGGAGCTCCGCCGGCCCTTACTGTATCCACAGGAATCCTGCCTCAAACCTGCGAGATTTCCCTAAAAACTGACCCATTGTTGCTGTACTCCACTACCAGCGGCGGGGCCGAGGAGTATTGAAGGCGCAGACCGTCAGATGAAGCTGCTGTAGGCCCTCGGCCGGCTCTGCGTCACAGAGGCAATCCGCCATCTTGCGGCCTGTGCGGCCTCGCGATCCCCGGCCTCGGGTGCCGTGCTCAGCCGTAGAAGGGCCGCAATGAACCATCCATTGTAGCTGTCGCCGCTGGGAGGCGGGGGGCAATCCGGAGGAGACGAGAGGTGATATTCACGCCGCCTCAGAGGCCCTCGGCCGGTTCTTCACTCCGGAGGGGATCCGCCATCTTGAGGCCTACGAGGCCTCCGCGATCCCTGGCCTCGGGTGCCGTGATCGGCGGGAGAGGGGCCGCTGCACGCCCCACGGCGGTGCCATCCGGCGGTGAGTGGCAGAGGGACTAGTGACAAGACCTGCTGGGAGGTGAGGGAGACAGGGCTATACGGCGGGCTGGATATTTATAACATAACCCGGCTGTTGGGGACCCTTGCCTGTCACATAATACCTGGCAGACTGGGAACAAAACTGGGCATGAGAAGAAGAACCTGTGGCGCCCAGAAGCAGAAACACATGGCCCCTAAAACACTGCCACCAGCCCAGGGCCCACGTGGAGCAGTGTGTTCAAACATGGCCTCACAGACAGACCACACAGACACTCAGGCTGAGTCCTCCCAGATGGGAGAGGATTAGTTTCAAGCATTAATGCAGGCTATCACAGGTTGTCAAACTAGCCTAACTACCAAAATAGAGCAAATACAATCAGAGATGGGCCTAATAAGACGGGATATGGACAAATACAGAGACAGGCTAACGGAGGCTGAAAGGAGGGTAGGGGAGAATGAAGATGAAATCCGAGACCACAGCGCCTCCCTTCGTATACTGCAAGTTAAAATGAAAACGCTAGAATCGCGTGCGGGAAGATCAGGAAAACAGAAATCGCAGGAATAATCTGCGCTTGGTGGGACTTCCGGAAGGAGCGGAGGGAAGAGACCCGGAGACATACACCGAGCAGTTGCTGCGAAACCTTCTCCCACAAGCACCATTTTCTGCACACTTTGCGGTGGAGCAAGCCCACAGAATGCTGTCAACCCGGGGCCCACCAGGAACACCTCCACGCACCTTCATATTTCGTTTATTGAATTTTAGAGATAGAGATCTGATCTTAAGGGAGGCACGAAAGGTGGGAGAGCTGCGCACTGAGAATGCGAAGATAATGCTATTCCCTGACTACTCAGTGGAAACACAGAGGCAACGCAGGACATTCGACCAGGTCAAGGCCCTAATGCGTAATAAAGGACTAAAATACAGCATATTATTCCCTGCACGACTCAGAGTAGTGGATGGCGAAACTACTAAATTTTTCACCTCTCCAGAGGAAGCAACCAGATGGCTTGAATCCCTGCCACGCAATCATTGATCCGATGTATGGAGTACACCACAACTAACCCTCTATCTACCTGGTGATGACCGGTGGTAAGATTTACAGCTTGTTATCTCTAATAACCTCCACCCCTATTGGTAAGCGGCATGATGTCTGGGAACTATGGAATACATGACTCCTGAGGGGCCTGGCTATCTGATGGAGTATTGCCGAACCAGCTAACCATACAATGGGGGATGGACACTTGCTTTGCTGAACGGTCCTATGTCGGGGGATTGGGGGGGACAATGGGGGTGTGTTGGATATGGACTGCTGGAATGAGTTTCTCCCCCCGTCCCCCCCCCCTTGCTGGGGTTCTTTTTCTCCCCCCAAAGGGACTATCCAGATGTCGGCAGTCCTGACCAACGATATGGAGCCCTGGAACTTTGTTGTTATATTTACTGGCCCCAGGGATGAGAAAAAGGGGAGAATGCGAGACATAATGCCACACATAACCAGTGTTCATCCTGTTATTGGAGATGGGTGATGGAGGGAGGGGTTAATGGTGGAATTCTGTTAAGTGGTTTGGCTCTTCAAGAGGACTTTAAATGACTGCTTCTATTGTTTAACTAATTTCTTTTGCTTTCCACAGGTTTTTAGAAAGTACCATTGTTTGTAACTAAGATTGTACCCTTAGAAATATCTAAGTGCTAATGGCTGCTCTGACGCAGACAGGTTGCTCTGGTCCACATGGAAGGGAGGGGGCCCTGGATATGGAGGTGGTTCCCCCCCCCCCCTAATTACTAAGATTTTCTCTTTTCCAAATGTTCTTTTTCGGTTTTCTCTTTTTTATAGGGAATCTTTATTTTCCCTTCCCCTTCTCTTTGTTTATTATCAGTAAAGGCCTGCAGATGCAGTGAGTAGTGCGGTCTCTGATCTCACGTTAAGAAAACTAGGTCCTAGGTGTGCCAATTGTTACACACCGCCCCCTAGGAGGTTCCTTCTGTTTTTTTTTTGTTTTTTTTTGTTTTTTGGTTGTTATGGGTACTCAACCCCCCCAAGGTTTAATTAATGGGGTGTGGGGCGGGATGGGAGGGATGTTTTGTTTAGTATGTTTAATTTTTGTTCTTTGTTTTTCGCTTCATTATTCAAGGAAAGATTCCTATAGATGGCTTAACAATAGCAAGGGCGTAGGCTACATGCCCCAGGCTACCAGACTGGTTATTGCCCATGGGTGGATGATGGGTCCCTTGGCGGGAGGGGGAAGGGATAAGAAGGAGTTATCTATGTATTCTAACTATACATGGTTTTCCGGAAGAAATATATACCACATTGAGATATGGCTCAGCTGAAAGTATTGTCATGGAATCTAAGGGGTCTTAATCACAAAATTAAACGCTCACTAGTTTTTGAATATCTTAAGAAATATACACCCAGTATTTGTATTCTTCAAGAGACGCACCTGATGGGGGGCAGAGTGTTGGGGTTAAAGAAACCATGGGTGGGACACCATTACCATGCCACCTACACTAACTACGCCAGGGGGTTAGTATACTGATCCACAAATCACTCAATTTTGAACCCCTTGATATTCTCATAGACCCAGAAGGCAGGTACGTAATAATCCACGCTAATATAGAAGCATTGGCTATGGTTATAGTGGGGGTATACTTGCCCCCACCAGCTAACATCTCCCTACTGCAGAAGATCACTACTATAATTGCGCAATTCCCCACAGACAATGTAATTCTCACGGGGGATTTTAATATCACACCTAACCCTTCACTAGATAAAATGTCCCCAGACCCAGCTACAGATTCTGCGTTAACTAGATGGGCACAGGTGCTGGGATTGGAGGATGTGTGGCGCTGGAAACATCCAACAGAACGCATGTACACATGTCACTCATCCTCCTATAACTCATTATCACGTATAGACCTTCTTTACGCAAGCTCACCCATGCTTCCCAAAGTTATAAATATTGAAACGTTACCGAGGGGAATTTCTGACCACTCCCCGCTGTTATGCACACTGCAAACTTCCACTCCACAGGCGGACAGAATTTGGCGACTTTCCTGATTCTGGATTGAACATCCTACTATAGAAATTGAGATAGTAAAAGAGATAAAACAATTTTGGTTGGCTAACGCTGGTTCCTCCACTCCGGGGATGGTATGGGACACTTTTAAAGCCTACATTAGAGGCTGCTATATGTCATCCATAGCTACAGAGTGCAGGAATAATAAGATGCTGTTGGAAGAGGCAGAGACCAAAGCCCGGGACTTAGAGACCAGATACACCCTTACGGCCAACCCTATTATAGCACAGGACATGAAGGTTGCCTATCGGGAGGTAATGCTACTGAGGGTAGCCAAGGCAAACAAACGCCAACTGGCCCAAACTCAAAGAATATTTGAGCAAGGGGATAAAACAGGTAAGCTTTTGGCCTGGTTGGCCAAGGAGCAATCCCCAGTGTCCACAATAGCTCGTATCCGAAAGAATGACGGAACCCTAGTATCAGACCCTGCGAAGATTAACGCTTGCTTTGCTGAGTATTACTTGTCCCTATACTCCCCTAGGGCACAATACTCAGCGAAGGAACTCTCGGACTTCCTAGACGAAATAACACTTCCGACCCTCACGGCAGCAGCATGAGAGGGCCTCGAGTCTCCAATAACCTTGGAAGATGTCCAACGGGCTCTAAGCTCCTTACAAACGGGGAAGACACCGGGACTGGATGGCCTACCCCCTGAATTTTATAAACAGTATATGGGCGAGGTGGCGCCTAGGATGCACACAATGCTTACAGAGACCCTACGAACTGGGGAGATACCACTATCCATGTCACAAGCCATTATAGTGGTCCTGCCAAAGCCGGGAAAAGACCCCCAACTATGCCTCTCATATCGACCTATATCTTTACTCAATTCTGACGCGAAGATTGTAACCAAAATTTTGGCCCAGCGGTTAAACTAAATAATACTCGATCTAATTCATGAAGATCAATCAGGTTTCATGCCTGGAAAGGGTACGGACATAAACATTCGCAGGTTGTATGCTGTCCTGGCCTCTGGGGAGGAGGATGCCCGAGATGAAATTGTGGCCTCTCTTGATGCAGAGAAGGCCTTCGACTCTGTTGAGTGGGGCTACCTATGGGAGGTCCTCCGCAAGTTCGGGTTTGGCCCGGTCTTTATCTCCTGGGTCAGGATGGTATACAAGGCCCCCGCGGCCAGAGTTCGCACAGGTACAGTACTTTCCCCGACCTTTTTTTTGGGTAGGGGAACTAGACAAGGGTGCCCGCTCTCGCCGGGTCTTTTTGCCCTGGCAATAGAGCCTGTGGCTGCCCTTCTCAGGGCCACACCCGAGGTTAGGGGGATTACGAGAGGTCCTCTACAGGAAAAGGTGTCGTTATACGCTGACGACACCTTACTCTATCTTAAAGATGACGGTACTTCCCTACAAGGGGCTCTCTCGGTCATCAATAGGTTTGGGAAATTCTCTGGTATATGTATCAACTGGGGAAAGTCGATCCTGTTTCCTCTGCGGGCGGGGTCTACTCCCTTGCAGACGGATGGACAACTCAATAGGGTTTCCCAGTTTAGATACCTAGGGGTAGAAATACATCAAGACTTAAAAAAGTATATCAGCCTCAACTTAAACCCTGTGGTCAACCACCTATCCCAAAGATGTAACACATGGAGATCCCTACCACTAACCCCAGTTGGCCGTGTCAACTTAATCAAAATGTCAATTCTACCTAAATTTACATACCTATTCCGACAAACCCCAATCCCTATATCAATGACCTTCTTTCGACACTTAGATAGCATTATTACCTCATTCATTTGGAATGGGAAAACTCCTAGAATAGCCAGGGCAACATTGCAACTACCAGGGATCTTGGGGGGTCTGGCCTTGCCATGCTTCCTAAAATACTACTGGGCAGCGGTATTGGTAACAGTAAAATGGTGGTTCTCAGAAGAACCGGCTAACCCTGCTGCTTCCATGGAGGCGGCGCTGATCGGCTCCTATGCAGAGTTGAGGAATTTGGTGCATAGAGGCCCTAGATCCAATCCAGATGTGACCTGTCCCATGAAAACAACTCTTAAGGTATGGGACACTGTTAATACGCTATTTTTGGGACCTAGTAGTTGGTCCCCAGCAACTCCCCTATGGGGTAACCCCCGCCTGCCTCATTTTCACTCCATCCCCGACCCGGTTATATGGGCCAGATATGGAGTCACGACCCTGGGGGATATAGTTGCCTAGGGACAACTAATCACCTTTGATGCTTTAAAAAGAGAAAAGTATCTACCCAATCATATGTTCTTCAGGTTCCTCCAAATGAGGCATGCGTTCCGGTCCCAGTTCCCCAGTCCGCTGACTCTGGAGGAGACACCGATAGAAAGTGTATTAAAAAACCAAGATGGCGGAAGAACACTGTCCGCTGTCTATAATTTGCTTGTGACTCGAGATACATCTAAAGTCTCCCAGCTATGTGAGCGGTGGAAGGTGGATGTTCCGGGGTTGACGGATGGGGACTGGGAAGAGGGAATTCAGCAATATTTACCCTTGACAATTTCAGCAAGGGATAGATTTA